>NC_142467.1:76425000-77050000 GCF_049115385.1 Moschus berezovskii
AAAAGGCAGAGACACCAGAGATCAAATTGCCAACATCGCTGGATCATGGAGAAAGCAAGAGAGTTCCAGAAAAACATCTATTTCTGCTTCATTGACTATGCCAAAGACAAAGGAAGGTTTTATGCTATAAATTAAGAATGCAATGTTTTATTCTGACCCCATGAATTAAAGCCAACCTGGAGTCTCAGTTGGGGCTTCCCTGGTGGCTAACTAAGATCTTGGGAGGAATAATTATCATGGAAAGGTGGTCAGAGTCCACCCTGCCTCTGTGTGACACTTCTTCATTCATAGTGATGACTTTGCTTCTCTGTGGGCCATTCATATATCAGCAGTGCATCAGATGGCCTCCCCAGTTCTGGGGATCCTCTCCGAGTTAAGGGCATGGTAATATTTCTGTTCTCCAGCTCCAAGGAGGCAAAATACAGCCTTATCTGAATTTAAAGGAAGAAACTTTTCCTAGGAAAGGAAAGAGGAAGAACTCAGTGAGGGGCTGACATCATGCTGGAATATTCAAAGCAACTCATATTGACTCAACTTTTGAATTAAATATATTAATACCTTTATTCACAGTAATGAATCTATGACTCTCATAGTCAAACCTTGTGTATGGGTATAGAAATGTTCCTACTGACACCAGGTATGTTTGTAGAATTTCTTTACATTAGGGATCTAGGGATAGCAGTCTGTTTTTGAATGGAATAAGAGGGAGTGTTTCAAGAAAAATTGTTTAACACTTTATAGGTTTTTGAAAAAAATGATTGCTCATATTAAAAAGTGGGAAGATGGTTCTGGAGCTGACGAGGGTGTTTTGACCCTAATGGGGTCAGTGCCACAGCACTCCATGCTTTCTTCACCAGCCACTTCTTGTTCCTCTCACTTAGTAAAATTATTGGTTACTTTAGGATGTCTTGAAAAGTCTGGATCCATTGTAGCTTTATTTTTCAGTCAGTTTTCAATGATTTTATCTACCCAACGGCAAACAAACATTCTTAAATTTTCACAAAAATAACAGAGTCGGTCAATTGTGACACTAGATAATCATAGCCCAAAGCTACATTCAGAATAAGCAACCATATAAAAACTAAATATGCAATTTAATTCAAAACAAGTCATAGCAACTATTTCAGAACTTATCTAGAAATCTGTTAGTGGGAATGGTAAATATTCAAAAATGGCGTTTTATCTGTATAAGTGAATTTTAGTAAATTAATTTGGCATCTCTACAATAAACTCTGTACACTTTGAAAATTGCTTCTAAAATTATCAACAAATAAATTGTCATTTAGGCAATGAAAAGAGCTAATTTTACTGAGTACATACTGTAGACAAACTTTTAATGATAGCTCATATTTACTGGGGGACTCGCTGGTGGCTCAGTGGTAACAATCCCGCCTGCCAATGCAAAAGACATAAGAGACACGGGTTTGATCCCTGGGTTGGGAAAATCCCCTGGAGGAGGGCATGGTAGCCCACTCGAGTATTCTTGCCTGAAGAATCCCATTGACAAAGGAACCTGGTGGGCTACAGTTCATGGAGTCCCAGAGTCGGATACAACTGAACAACTTACACTTTCACTTTCAGCTTTTACATATCCTATAAGCAAGGCAGTTTATAGCAACCCAATAACAACCCAACTAATTATTTTCCATTTTGTTAATCATCATATTTCTTTCTTCATATATAGATGAATTCATGGGATATTTTATTTTCCTTCCTTATCAAGCAGAGTTGGTCTGAAGTATTTATTCTGGATGACAATGAGAATTTGGTGATGCCTTATTTGCATCCTGAAGATAAGCAGTTGGTCTTGTTCATTCCAACTGAGCAAGCTTCTCCTCATTAATTACAGCTTTACCATCAGTTTCCTCAGAGTGAGAAAGGTGGGGCATAAGAAGTTAATACTGAGTTGACACATGTGACTTTTCAAAAGTTTCTCTTTAATGACTGTTCAGAGTTCCAACTTTATGACAGTTGTGATTCTAAAAGAACCAGCACAAAGTGACAGTAATCCTTTTCAGAAAAAAAAATAATAATGAGGGTTTGCTAATTTTTGGAGAAAGTTCTACAATGTATGAAAATATTAAATTCTGGTATGGGGTCATATCTGATCTCCAGTTGACTATAAGACAGGCAGAGTTTGTTTGGATGCAGAGAATCTTGGCAGCCACTGCAGCCAAACCCTGCAAGTGGCCACTAAACTTCCATCTCCTAGTGACTAATTTTTACACAGATTTTTGCTTAAATATAGGATCATGAATGCACAGCTGCAGAGGATATGCAAAACAGCCAAAACTGTACACACTGCATTCTGTGAGGGGTTCTTTTTCTTTCTTTTTATGTCTGGGGTGTTGTTTCAAACAATCATGTGGATGCTTTGGCAACCAGCCATTTTTCTCACACGTTCATAAAGAAATTGGAATGGCAGTACCTGGGCACCATTCACAGAGAGGCATATAATACAAAACAGCTGCTCTTCTGTTTAAATCATTATTGAGTGTTGGGCTGAGATCCTAGTGGGCAATGCTTTGAGGATGATTGATGAATAATGACAAAGTGGGTTTTCACAGAAGCAATCTGAGCTTCCTCTTGCACTTTTGCACAGGAGCTGCAGGTGGAGAGCTCAGGAAGAAACTTACTTACATGTCACCTGGGTTGCTGTCACATTGACTTTGGCACAAAGTAGAACAGCCATGTCCTTGTTAAGGAGGATATTCTACAGTGACTTTGGGGAGTTTATGGTTCCTGAGGGGTCTAGTGTATAGGATATATATGATTGGAAACAGGGAAATCAGAATTTCCAAAGATTCGTGAATCAGAGTAAATGCTTGCTTTCCCAAAGATAAAAGTTATTAACTACATTGCTTGGAGACAGTTTTTCTGTGGACATGTGTACACATGTGTGTATGTGTGACTCATGCTATTCTTTCATCAGTGGCATAGTTAGCAAATATTTTGGTAAACTTTCATTACATACCATCTCTGTATATTAGGCAGTGAACTAGAAAAGGAGCTACAAAACGCATGAAGCGTGGCCATGCCTGCCATATGGAATTATGTTTTAATGAGGGAGACAGAGTTTCACATGGCAATGTGAACAAGTTATGAGAAGTATGAACACAGTTTATTCTTCCTTTTAAACTCCAAAAGTACTCGCATTGCTCAGGAGATAGAAGAATAAAGTAGCTTCAGAGAAAAATAGCATTTGAGCTGTTTCTTAAAGAATAAGCAGGTTACCAAGTTGAACAGATTGAGTAGATGGAGAAGTGGGTTTAGGATTTGGGGTGAGCGCTTGAGGTCAATAATACCACCTGCAAAGGTGAGGACAAAACTGCAAAGAATGTTACTGGAGAACAGCAGGTTTGAGCAAAAAGAGAATATGAAGCCTAGAGAGCTGAGATTTGAGAAGGGGATTGCCAGCATATTTTTTGTATTAGTACTTAGAGGGTTTGGACTTAACTACTGTTGAATAGCATGACCCTGTGTGTTCCTATGTAATAATTCCCTAAATAAATTGCTGTTTTAAAAGAGTTTTAGTGTAGAATACATTGGTATAACTGTGACATATGTCTCTATCTTAGAGATTCACAATGCTTATTAGGAAATAAAAGGCTTGAAGGAGACTTACAATAAATAAAGCAGTTTAATGAGGCAAGAGGGAGCCAATCAAAATATTTAAAGGGAGGAAGTGTGCTAATATGGTTAATTTTTAGGACCAAGATCTATCAGCATTGTGGAAAATGAACTAAAGGCATGAAACTTGGAAGAAGGGAAGTGGTATTAATGAATTCATAGGACAGTGATGAGACCGAGAGAAAAAAGTGACAACAGGAATGGAAGGAGTTGGAAATATTTCTCAGAAAATATAGGATCTGCTCAATGAGAACAAAGGCAGACATAAATACAATATCATGTTTTCCCTTGGACCACAATATGTTTATGGAAGCAGTGTGCTGCCAGAATGTTTATGGTAAAATGAGCTCCTATGAATTGAGTATCTCCATATTTCACATTGGGCTTGATATTTTAAAAATCTTCTATCATTTTTTCTTCAACAACAACCTCAGGGATTCTATGATTATAGTATTGGGCCCAAGAACACACACTGGGGAAAAACTTGTGGGTGAAATGTACAGATGGTGGCAAATTTCTATCCAGTAAGACCCCTCTCCTGCTTGGGGAAAAGGGTCTTTTAACCCTTATGTGGCCATGCTTTAAAGACTAGGAAGTCTTCTAATAGCAATGGGGAAAAATAAATGTTAGAAAACAGTCTGTAGTCAAATGTTTGGAATGCTGCCCAAGTCTGTTCTGCATGTCTACATCTCTATTGCTGCCCTACAAGTAAGTTCATCAGTATAATTTTCTGTAATAGACTTTCTATAATAGATTCCATATATATATATACACATACTATATGTTTTTCTCTTTCTGACTTACTTCACTCTGTATAACAGGCTTTAGGTTCATCCAGTTCAGCTCAGCTCATTCACATGCATTCCTTTTTATGGCTGTGTAATATTCCATTGTATATTTGTACCACAACTTATCATTCACCTGTTAATGGACATCTAGGTTGCTTCCGTGTCCTGACTATTGTAAATAGTGCTGCAATTAACATTGAAATACATGTGTCTTTTAGAACTGTGATTTTCTCAGAGCATATGCAGAGCCCTAATTTCATTCATTCTAGAACTAATCATCAAGTAAGTTATAGTCTAGATCCTTGGACTTCAGTGACGGAATGCAGTCAGAGATGAGTGGTCATGTGCAGTGACTAGAGCTGGCATAGGGAGAGAATTAAGTAATAAACACAAGAGGCAGAGAGAGGCCACCTGGGGGATACCTAGGACAAAGAATAGCCATTTCTGGAAGAAAAGAAAGTATTTGAAGGAAAGACCACATGCCAAGTAGCAAGTTGAGGAAGGGCAGACACAAAGAACATAGTAAGAAATAAATGTCAAGGACACTCTTATTCATATATTTATTCTTTGATATGCATTAGGCGTCTTTGAGGTGCCAGGCTCTGTGCTTATGTCTGGGTCAACTGAAATATATGAAACATAAAATATATGGATGAAAATGCTGATCTAATATTCTCTACTGAGACACTGTGTAAAGGCTTAAAATATAGCCTTTCCTTCTCACCAAGGGATCCTCTTCAATACCACACATGAAGGGCTCTTGAAAAGAGAGTGAGGATCCAAGTGTACTGTATTTGAGTGTTGTCACAATTGCAGAGTCTGATGGAGATCAGATTGCCCTATAGTTTAGGGCAATGGTTGAAACCACATCTCCTGGATTGGTAGGCAGATTCTTTACCACTGAGCTACCAGGAAGCCCCAGCACAATTTGTAAGTTTTTATTTATTTTTCTGATTTTGATTTTATATTGGAGTATCACTGATTAACAATGTTGTAGTTATAGTTTACAGAGAATGGGATGGCTTTATAGTTACAGAGAATGGGATGGCTGAATGGCATCACCGACTCTGTGGATATGAGTTTGAGTGAACTCCGGGAGTTGGTGATGGACAGGGAGGCCTGGCGTGCTGTGATTCATGGGGTCACGGAGAGTCGGACACAACTGAGCGACTGAACTGAACTGAACTGAACTCAGTTATAGTTTAGAATATGTCGGAGCCTAGAATCCCTCTTGTTGGATATTTGCTATAGTATGCAGTAATTGCTGGTGATTCTAATAGCATCATAGATGTCTTTTAAATGTGTTTGTTTTTGACTGTGCTGGGTCTTTGTCACTTTGCAGACTTTCCTCTACTTGCAGCAGGTGGGGACGGCTCTCTAGTTGCAGCTCCTGAGCTGCTTGTTGCAGAGGCTTCTCTCATTGTGGAGAGTGGGCTCTAGGGTGTGTGAGCTTCAGGAGTTGTAGTGTGTGGGCTTAGTAGTTAAGGCTCCCAGGCTCTAGAGTACAGGCCTAGTAGTTGTGGCACATGGACTTTAGTTGCTCTGTGACCAGACTGGGGGTTAAAACAATGTCTCCTGGATTGGTAGGCAGATTCTTTACCACTGAGATACCAGGGAAGCCCCAACCCAGACAATTTTTAAATTTTTTTTTTATTTTTCTAATTTTATTTTATATTGGAATATCACTGATTAACAATGTTTTAGTTTCAGGTGTACAGCAAGTTGATTCAGGTATACATGTACATATGTCCAATCTTTAAAAAAAATCACATTTAGGTTATTGCAGATAATTAAACAGAGTTTCCTGTACTATAATAGGCACTTGTTTATTATTTATTTCAAATATAGCAGTGCATAGCCATCCCAAACTCCCAATCTATCCCTCTCCCACAACCACTGTCCCTGGTGACCATAAATTCTTTCTCTAAGTCTGTGAGTCTGCTTCTGTTTTGTAAATAAGTTCAGTTGTATTACCTTTTTAGGTTCTGCATATAAATGATATCATATGACACTGTCTTTCTCTGACTGACTACACTTAGTATAATAATCTCCAGATCCACCATGTTGCTGCAAATGACATCGTTTTATTCTTTTTATGGCAGAGTAACTTCATGGGAAATAGATGGGGAAACAGTGGAAACAGTGGCAGACTTTATTTTCTTGGGCTCCAAAATCACTGCGGATGCTGATTGCAGCCATGAAATTAAAAGACGCTTACTCTTTGGAAGGAAAGTTATGACCAACCTAGACAGCATATTAAAGAGCAGAGACATTACTTTGCCAACCAAGGTCCATCTAGTCAAGGCTATGGTTTTTCCCGTGGTCATGTATGGATGTGAGAGTTGGACTGTGAAGAAAACTGATCGCCGAAGAATTGATGTTTTTGAACTGTGGTGTTGGAGAAGACTCCTGAGAGTCCCTTGGACTGCAAGGAGATCCGACCAGTCCATTCTAAAGGAGATCAATCCTGGGTGTTCATTGGAAGGATTGATGCTAAAGCTGAAACTCCAATACTTTGGCCACCTCATGAGAAGAGTTGACTCACTGGAAAAGACTCTGATGCTGGGAGGGATTGGGGGCAGGAGGAGAAGGGGATAACAGAGAATGAGATGGCTGGATGGCATCACCGACTCGATGGAAGTGAGTTTGAGTGAACTCCAGGAGTTGGTGATGGACAGGAAGGCCTGGTGTGCTGTGATTCATGGGATCGCAAAGAGTCGGATACAACTGAGCGACTGAACTGAACTGAATATTCCATTGTGCATAGGTACCACATTCTCTTTATCCTTTACTCTGTCAATGGACATTTAGGTTTCTTCCATGTCCTGGATATCATAAATAGTGCTTCAAAGAATGTTGGAGTGCATGTATCTTTTCAGATTATGATTTTCTCATCTATGTGCCCAGGAGTGGCCACCATTTCTGGCTCCATTTACTAGTTATATTTTTAGTTTTTAAAGGAATCTCCATACTGTTATCCATAGTGGCTGCACCAGTTTACTTAACATTCCTGCCAACAGTGTAGGAGGGTCCCTTTTCGTTACATTCTTTCCAGTATTTATTGTTTGTAGATTTTTTGGTGAGGGCCATTGTAACTAGTGTGAGGTGATACCTTATTGTCATTTTGATTTGCTTTTCTCTAATAATTAGCAGTGTTGAGCATCATTTCTTTGCTCTTGGTTCTCTCTATGTCTTCTTTGGAGAAATGTCTATTTAGGTCTTCTGCCCATTTTTTAATTGGGTTGTTTGTTTTTTTAGATATTGAGCCACATGAGATTTATAAATTTTGGAGATTAATCACTTGTCATTCACATTGTTTGCAAATATTTTCTCCCATTTGGTGATTAGTCTTTTCTTTTTGTTTATGACTTCTTTGCTGTGCAAAAGCTTTTAACTTTAATTAGGTCCCATTTGTTTATTTTTGTTTTTATTTCCATTTCTTTTTTGAGATGGATCAAGAAAGATACTGCTGCCATTTGTGTCAAAGAGTGTTCTAAGTTTTCCTCTAAGAGTTTTATAGTATCCAGTCTTATATTTAGATCTTCAATTCATTTAGGTCATTAATTCATTTTGAGTTTATTTTAAAACCTTAATGGACTTACTCCTGTTATCCTGGGATCACGTATCATTCCCTTTGAGATCTGGAATAACATCTTCTGAAGTCTGCTTCTTTGCATGGGTAAAATCAGAAAGATATGAAAAGTGGAAGTGAATGGTCATTAACCTCTGGATGTGGTCATAGCCATGTAGACAGATAGGAGACTCCTAGGTGTTTCCTGGAGAGTTACTATTATTTCTTGATGATAAAATGGTAAATAAATAATATTCTGAAACATATTCATTAAAGATAATGGTTTAAAAATGCAGTTATCTCTAAAGAGTTGCTTATAAAATGGCTGCACAGATGGTAAAACTATATTCTGTACCTTGAATTCAGGACATAATTTCTGTGCAAGGATTAACACAGAGATGAAATAGTCAATGAATTTATGAAAACATATAGACATTGTCTCTTTCTCAGATTCCAATAGAGATCTAGTGAAGAAGATGAGCTCTGTAGTTTGTACTTTTTTGATAGCAGGCCAATAAACCCAATTCTGACAGAAATTAAGACAATTCTAGCCAAGGATAAGGAGTCTTTCCATGTTCACATATCATGAAATAACTGATTGTAGTTTAAGTGACCATTCATACTATTTATCCTAAAGGCCAGCAAGGTATAAGCCAGGTGCTTATGCAGATGGGAGAGGCAGGGGAAGAAGAATGGAAATAATCAGAGGAGAAGCACCAGAGACAAACTCATTCTCTTCTTAATAGTGCAGAGAGGGCTGACCTAAACACCATTGTGATCGCGAGGGTACCAAGACCTACCACTTCCCTGCCACATCTAGGTAGACACCATTAACTGACTTAAATAAACCCAACTCTAAAAAGGATGAAGTATTTCTACTCATGATGAATATATTGAAGGATTTATAATCACAAAATTTGAAAATAAGGATCATTTTAATATGGGCATATGGAGAAAAGCAGGAAATAGATTTTTCACCCACTGTGTTTTCCTTGGGGCCATGGCATTATGGTCTTTGAACTGATTAATGATGATCTTCATGATAATCTTATATTTTAAAAATGTCAAACTAGAATCAAGAGACTAACTGTCCTATTTGAGAGGCTCATTCATGGTAACATTTTATAACCTAGGGTTGAAACAGCTAACAAGCCCCTAATTGCAAGTTGTGTGTGTTTAAAAGCCATGCCAAAACGCTAAACTTATGTTTAACGACAAATAAATATATGAAAACTTTCATACCTGGGTGTTCATGAAAAAAAAGAAAACCCTCTTGTAGGACCTTGTCAGAGAAAATATATTTTATTCACGTGTAGAAGAGTTCTATGGCCATGGAACTGAATCAGAATTTTGAGTAATTCCAAAACACAAGTATTTTGTCCTCTTTCTTTCCATTTACTACTCCACCTATGAATCCATTTATGTCAAAGCTTAAGAAAGGTTTTAAATCACCCCCAAATCCCTAAATGCTCCATCTGAATTGACATCTGTGCTAGACATAGCACCTGATGTGAATTTTATCTAGCCTAGGATTTTCCCATAAACCTTGTGTTTCCTTCAGACACATTAGCCAAAGGAAAGTTGGTCCAGGTTCTTCTCTTCCCAACCACTAAAAGATAACATGAGTTTTAATACCATGAGACGTGTACCTTACCTCTCTCTTTCCACCATGTAAGTCCTTGGCTCTTTCTTTCAAGGACACATCCTGAAGGATTTTGGGAGTTAATTGTCACAGCATTTACCAGTCTAATCACAATGATAAAGAGGGAGTGTTTGGCTTTTACAGTTTTCTAAAGTGCATATACTGAAAGCATGAAATATTGTTTCATGAATGCCAAAGAGCAGATACTTGTTCTTTATACTTGATTCAAATGAGGTCTTTTGAGATCTAATGCTTATTTTGAAAGATTAATGTAGGCTATAATCAATACAGTCAAACTTTAGGACTTTAGTGCATTTGAAACTGAAAGTCCAGAAGAGAAAAAGAATAATTGGACACTTAAAAATACAGAGTAGGTAATAATGCTTTTTGACAGTCATCATGCTGATCACCAGCTAAATGAATTGATAAAAAAAAAATACGCCATTTCACTTGAAGTTTCAGATGACTCTCAGTTCCTTTGAGAGATACTGGCACACGGTGTACCCCCACTTCCTGCCTCTACAGATAATGGGTAGCTGATATGTTTACAGCTACCTATAAAGTGTAATCCTGTGCACATATCTTATGTTTTTATTGTATTTTGCTGTCTCTATAAGAAAGACTTCCTCAGTGATCAATGCAAAGAAATAGAGAAAAACAACAGAATAGGAAAAACAAGAGACCTCTTCAAGAAAATTAGAGATTCCAAGGGAACATTTCATGCAAAGATGGGCTCAATAAAGGACAGAAATGGTATGGACCTAACAGAAGCAGAAGATATTAAGAAGAGGTGGCAGGAATACACAGAAGAACTGTACAAAAAAGATCTTCACGACCCAGATAATCACGATAACGTGATCACTGACCTAGAGCCAGACATCTTGGAATGTGAAGTCAAGTGGGCCTTAGAAAGCATCACTACTAACAAAGCTAGTGGAGGTGATGGAATTCCAGTTGAGCTATTTCAAGTCTGGAAAGATGATGCTGTGAAAGTGCTGCACTCAATATGCCAGCAGATTTGGAAAACTCAGCAGTGGCCACAGGACTGGAAGAGGTCAGTCTTCATTCCAATCCCAAAGAAAGGCAATGCCAAAGAATGCTCAAACTACTGCACAATTGCACTCATCTCACACGCTAGTAAAGTCATGCTCAAAATTCTCCAAGCCAGGCTTCAGCAGTATGTAAACCGTGAACTCCCAGATGTTCAAGCAGGTTTTAGAAAAGGCAGAGGCACCAGAGATCAAATTGCCAACATCCGCTGGATCATGGAGAAAGCAAGAGAGTTTCAGAAAAACATCTATTTCTGCTTCATTGACTATGCCAAAGCCTTTGACTGTGTGGATCACAATAAACTGTGGAACATTCTGAAAGAGATGGGAATCCCAGACCACCTGACCTGCCTCTTGAGAAACCTGTATGCAGGTCAGGAAGCAACAGTTAGAACTGGACATGGAACAACAGACTGGTTCCAAATAGGAAAAGGTGTACGTCAAGGTTGTATATTGTCACCTTGCTTACTTAACTTCTATGCAGAGTATATCATGAGGAACGGAAGCACAAGCTGGAATCAAGATTGCTGGGAGAAATATCAATAACCTCAGATATGCAGATGACACTACCCTTATGGCAGAAAGTGAAGAGGAACTCAAAACCTCTTGATGAAAGTGAAAGAGGAGAGTGAGAAGGTTGGCTTGAAGCTCAACATTCAGAAAACAAAGATCATGGCATCTGGTCCCATCACTTCATGGGAAATAGATGGGGAAACAGTGGAAACAGTGTCAGACTTTATTTTTTTGGGCTCCAAAATCACTGCAGATGCTGATTGCAGCCATGAAATTAAAAGACGCTTGCTCCTTGGAAGGAAAGTTATGACCAACCTAGATAGTATATTAAAAAGCAGAGACATTACTTTGCCAACCAAGGTCCATCTAGTCAAGGCAATGGTTTTTCCCATGGTCATGTATGGATGTGAGAGTTGGACTGTGAAGAAGGCTGATCGCCGAAGAATCGATGCTTTTGAACTGTGGTGTTGGAGAAGACTCTTGAGAGTCCCTTATACTGCAAGGAGATCCAACCAGTCCATTCTAAAGGAGATCAATCCTGGATGTTCATTGGAGGGACTGATGCTAAAGCTGAAACTGCAATACTTTGGCCACCTCATGCGATGAGTTGACTCACTGGAAAAGACTCTGATGCTGGGAAAGGTTGGGGGCGGGAGGAGAAGGGGACGATGGAGAATGAGATGGCTGGATGGCATCACCGACTCTGTGGACATGAGTTTGAGTGTACTCCGGGAGTTGGTGATGGACAGGGAGGCCTGGAGTGCTGTGATTCATGGGGTCGCGGAGAGTCGGACACGACTGAGTGACTGAACTGAACTGATGATTGCCATCAACCTTTAAGACTGTAGTAAAAACAATAGGTTACAATGCAGAGGTGGACAGTGATCAGGAAACAGTAACAGCCAAGTTATAAATATATCAAACTTCAGACTTTTGACCAAAATGTTTATTAATTTAGAAATCTTATTTCACCAACATGTTATATAAAGACTGGATGGATGTATTAAACCAGAGAGATCTCTAGCCACATGGCACACACAAGTATGTCTTTTTAAAAATTAATTTTTATTAGCGTATATTGCTTTACAATATTGTATTAGTTTCTACTGCATAGGTTTCCTGGTGACTTAGGCAGTAAAGAATCTGCCTACAATGCAGGAGACCCAGGCTCAATCCCTGGGTCAGTAAGATCCCCTGGAGAAGAGCATGGCAACTCACTTCAGTATTCTTGACTGGCCTATCCCATGGACAGGAGCCTGGAAGGCTACAGTTCATGGGCTTGCAAAGAGTGGGACACCACTGAATAACTACACTTACACTGTATGGCAAATTAAATCAGCTATACATTTGCATATACCCCCTCTTTTTTGTATTCCTTTAAGTGTATCTTGAGTTTGTATACTCAAGGGTCTTGTATACTCTTGAGTCTTTGAGAAAGCTGAGATAGCAGCACAGATCAGAGAAAGGGTTGCTGTTTTGAGCCTGGGATCGCAGCTTTGAACGTGATTCAGTGTATATGTGATCTTGGGCAAGTTGTTCTTCATTGAGTATGTATCCACATCTGTAAAATGAGACTATTAACATCTAAATTTTGATGACAGCTTGTAAGTATTCAGATAGGCAAAGAATAAAAAGCACATGGCTTAATAGATGGTAGTGATTAAAGTATTATAATTTTTCTATGAAAATATAATTTTCTTTGAAACTTTTTCTAAATTTTAAGGAGAAAAATCTATTCTCTCCCTAACCTCATACATTCACTTCCCCCTACCTCTGACAAAAATTTATCATATTAGAGGCAAAACTAGTGGCTCTCATAGGAGTGGGTAGATTTATGCTTACTCCTGTGCTCTGTGTTAGAGTCTCTTATTTAGGACCCTAGATGGTCATCCTCTAAAAACAGGAAATTCTCAGTGACAAATAAATTAGTCTAGTCCTCCACTGAGAGCAGCAAATTCCCTGCTTGAAAGATTTCCTTGGCTCCTAACAAAAATATGCATGCTGCTAGTGTCTTTCCACAGCACTCCCCTTACCCAAGAGAATATTTATCATCTTTAAAACTAAGTTGCTGTGAGTTGCTGTGTCCATCCTACCACCGAGTCTTGGAGAACACTCCAAAACTATTCGACATGCAGGGGTACACCATAGGCTTTTAACTAGCATTTTTAAGGCCATGAGTCAAGATATAGATTTAGTTGATATCAGGAAGTCTAAATAATTCCACACCAATATGCTCACCCTTTTGCTTCAATAATTGTATGAGATTTTCTTCATCTTAGCAATAACAGGGTTTGCCAGGCTCTTGGCCCCAAACCATTTTGTGTCATATTTCATATGTCAAATGACATTTCATCATTCAGTTTTTAATAGGAAAATTGCAGAATGCAATTCAAGTATATTTTTCTGAACTGTTCCATAGCACTCATGTCTTACCCAGGCTGCTGGATAATTCTTCTCTTTCTCTCCACTTTTTAAAAATAGTTAAAACATTTTGGGGTTTATTTACACTTTTATGTATGCTCAGTATTTAAAATGTTCACAGGATATAAGCTTTAAAAATCATTTTAAAATGATTTATCAGCTCAGTAATTGCACAAAACATGAAATGCTCTAACACTTTGTGGTTCTATGTAACCCAAATTTAACTACAGGATTTCTTTTATTGAAAGAAGTTGTATATGTTTAGCATTGATGTGGGTCTGCTACCCTGGTCCAATAAGACCTTTCCAGTAGAAAAGTCATTGAAGTTTTGACATGATTGACATAAGTTTCTAATAAGGCATCCTGAAAGGAGTATTAATATTTAAAATAGCCCTGATTTCTGTGTGCAGGAAATTCCATCTGTGGCAATTAGCTGGGAATGATTGCACATATATTGGAATCACCCTGAATTGGCTTTCTCAATCACAGAATGACTACATAGGCCAACTTCAATTGGCTTTAACATTTTCCTATTAATATAAGTATAGAGGTTAAAAATGGTATGACCTATTTGTTCTTTAATGTCTTCAGTTGAACATAAAACATTAATAATTTCTAGTGAAAAGCCTTTCAGTGTTATATAGCCAAGCAAATAAATAGCTCTGGGACCTTGGGAATTGACTTAAAACCATCATTATGTTTTAAGTAAAATCTACTTTTGCTATTGTCTTTAAAATTAACCAATCACTCCTTTATATTTTACTGAAGGTAAATGGTTTAAAATTATTCATTTTTCCCAATTAGCTTTAAAACACTCCAGTCACTATAAAAATCTTACTGTCAATTTAACCATAAAATATATATTTTGTAAGATGATTTCTTCCTAATCAATTCATAAAATGTTTAAAATTTAGTGTTCCAACTAGTTTCAACAAATGAAATGTATGGAGAAGCAGGAAAGAACTTCATATTGAAATTTCCAGAAAGGAAAACATACATCATTTCCTTCTGACTCAGTAAATGCAGTGCTCTGACAGTGACTTAAGAAAACATATTTTATAAGAGTGGGTGGGGAAGAAGGTTTGCAGTTGTTGGATTTAGAGTCAGGAGGTCATATATATGAGTTTTGTGTGTGTGTGTGTGTGTGTGGAGAGAGAGAGAGAGAGAATGTTTGTCCTTATGGAGAATAATTATATATTTATTCACTAAGCTTTACATCTATTATGTGATCAGAGTTGCCGTTAGTGAAGCAGGGAATGGCCATGGAGTTGTGTTTACCATCTTGGGATGCAGCAGTTCAGGCATGAAACTAATTCTAGGTGATGGGAAGGTTAACAAAAGGGGCATGGATGAGCTATGAAATTCAGAACAAAAGCATCAACAATACAGAATAATTATAGAGGCTAATACCACACATATCTGACTTCAGATCTCTAGGTCTAACCTACTAAAAAAGGCCTATTCTGATTTTTGTGTCTCACAAAAACACAGTACATTATCAACTATTTGACTTTATGTATCTCTGTGCTCTTACATATAGGCAGCTTTTTAAGTGATGTTAATTGAGAAATACTAAATGATGCACTGTTATTCTATCTTCAATAAGTGTTTACTAACATTTGTTTCTAGTTCTTTCTGAGACTATACTGAAGTTTACATGTATTATTTTATCCACTATTCACATATTTTTAAAAAAATCTTGGGGTTTAGAGAAAGAGTTTGTAAGAGTAAGACCGTATAAGTAGTTTGAAATGGTTGGGATAGGGAACAAAAGCAAAATGCTTTTTAGAAAGAAAATGTTCATCTTAAAAAATTTATTTATTTTTAATTGAAGGACAATTGCTTTACAGAATTTTGCTGTTTTCTGTCAAACCTTGACATGAATCAGCCATAAGTATACACATATCCCCTTCCTTTTGAATCTCCCTCCCATCTCCCTCCCCATCCCACCCCTCCAGGTTGATACAGAGTCCCTGTTTGAGTTTCCTGAGTCATATGGCAAATTCCCATTGGCTATATACTTCATATATGGTAATGTAAGTTTCCATGTTACTCTTTCCATACATTTCACCCTCTTCTCCCCTGTCCCCATGTCCATAAGTCTATTCTCTATGTCCATTTCTCCATTCAGTTCAGTTCAGTCACTCAGTCGTGTCCGACTCTCCGCGACCCCATGAATCACAGCACGCCAGGCCTCCCTGTCCATCACCAACTCCCAGAGTTCACACAAACTCATGTCCATCGAGTCGGTGATGACATCCAGCCATCTCATTCTCTGTCGTCCCCTTCTCCTCCCACTCCCAATCCCTCCCAGCATCAGAGTCTTTTCCAGTGAGTTAAATGGTTACATGAGGTGGCAAAAGTATTGGAGTTTCAGCTTTAGCATCAGTCCTTCCAATGAACACCCAGGATTGATCTCCTTTAGAATGGACTGGTTGGATCTCCTTGCAGTATAAGGGACTCTCAAGAGTCTTCTCCAGCACCACAGTTCAAAAGCATCAATTCTTCGGTGCTCAGCTTTCTTCACAGTCCAACTCTCACATTCATACATGCTGCTGCTGCTGCTAAGTCACTTCAGTCATGTCCGACTCTGTGTGACCCCATAGACGGAAGCCCACCAGGCTTCCCCATCCCTGGGATTCTCCAGGCAAGAACACTGGAGTGGGTTCATTCACACATGACCACTGGAAAAACCACAGCCTTGACTAGACGGACCTTGGTTGGCAAAGTAATGTCTCTGCCCTTTAATATACTATCAAGGTTGATCATAACTTTCCTTCCAAGGAGTAAGCGTCTTTTAATTTCATGGCTGCAATCAGCATCCGCAGTGATTTTGGAGCCCAAAAAAATAAAGTCTGACACTGTTTCCACTGTTTCCCCATCTATTTCCCATGAAGTGATGGGACCAGATGCCATGATCTTTGTTTTCTGAATGTTGAGCTTCAAGACAACCTTTTCACTCTCCTCTTTCAGTTTCATTGCTACCCTGTAAATAAATTCTTCAGTACCATTTTTCTAGATTTTGTATATATGAGTTAAAAACAGTATTTATCTCTTTCTGACTCACTTCACTCTGTGTAAGTTCTAGGTTCATCCAATTCATTAGAACTGACTCACATGCATTCCTTTTTGTGGCTGAGTAATATTCCATTGTATATATGTACCACAACTTCTTTATCCATTAATCTATCGATGGATATCTAGGTTGCTTCCATGTTCTAGCTATTGTAAATAGCTCTGCAATGAACAAGGGGATACATGTGTCTTTTTTCAATTTTGGTTTCCTCAGGGTATAAACCTAGGAGTGAGATTGCTGGATCATATGGTGGTTTTATTCCTAGTTTTTTAAGGAATCTCCATACCATCTTCCATAGTGGCTATATCAATTTACATTCCCACCAACAGTGCAAGAGCATTCTCTTTTTTCCACACCCTCTCCAGCATTTACTATTTGTAAACTTTTGATGATGGCCATTCTGACTGGTGTGAGCTGATATCTCATGGTAGTTTTGATTTGCATTTCCCTAATAATGAGTGATATTGAGCATCTTTTTATGTGTTTGTTGGTGGAGAAATGACTGTTTAGGTCTTTTCCCCACTTCTTGATTGGTATTTGTTTGTTTGATTGGTATTTGTTTGTTTTTCTGGTATGGAGTTGTATGAGTTTCTTGTATATTTTGGAAATCAATCCTTTGTCAGTTGTTTCAGTTGTTATTATTTTCTCCCATTCTGAGGGTTGTCTTTTTACCTTGCTTATGGTTGCCTTTGCTGTGCAAAAGCTTTTAAGTTTAACCAGGTCCCACTTCTAAGTTTTTGTTTTTATTTCCATTACTGTAGGAGGTGGGTCATAGAGGATCTTGCTTTGATTTATGTCATTGAGTGGTCTGCCTATGTTTTCCTCTAAGAGTTTTATAGTTTCTGGTCTTACATTTAGGTCTTTAATCTGCTTTGAGTTTATCTTTGTGTACAGTGTTAGGAAGTGTTCTAATTTCATTCTTTTACATATAGCTGTGCAATTTACCCAGCACCATTTGTTGAAGAGGCTGTCTTTGCCCCATTGTATATTCTTGCCTCCTTTGTCAAAAATAAGTTACCCATAGGTGCATGGGTTTATTTCTGGGTTTTCTATCTTGTTCCATTGGTCTATATTTCTGTTTTTGTGCCAGTACCATACTGTCTTGATGACTGTAGCTTTGTAGTATAATCTGAAGTCAGGAAGGTTGATTCCTCCAGCTCCATTCTTCTTTCTCAGACTGCTTTGGCTGTTCAGGTTCTTTGTGTTTCCATATAAATTGTGAAATTTTTTGTTTTAGTTCTGTGAAAAATGCCATTGGTAATTTGATAGGGATCACACCGAGTCTGTAGACTGTTTGGTAGTATAGTCACTTTCACAATACTGATTCATCCTACTCAGGAACATGGAATATCTCTCCATTAATTTATGTCATGTCTGATTCTTTCATTAGTGTCTTATAATTTTCTGTGTACAGTTCTTTTGTCTCCTTAGGTAAGTTTATTCCTAGATATCTAACTTTTTTTTTGTTGCAATGGTGAATGGGATTGATTCCTTAATTTCTCTTTCTGATTTTTCATTGTTAGTATGTAGAAATACAAGTGATTTCTGTGTATTGATTTTGTATCCTGCAACTTCGCTAAATTCACTGATTAGCTTTAGTAATTTTCTGATAGTATCTTAGGGTTTTCTATGGACATGAGTTTGAGTGAACTCCAGGAGTTGGTGATGGACAGGGAGGCTGTGATTCATGGGGTCGCAAAGAGTCGGTCATGACTGAGCGCCTGAAGTGAACTGAATGTATAGTATCATGTCATCTGCAAATAGTGAGTTTTACTTCTTCTTTTCCAGTCTAGATTCCTTTTATTTATTTTTCTTCTCTGATTCCTGTAGGACTATCAGAACCATATTGAATAATAGTTGTGAAAGTGGCCACCCTTGTCTTGTTCCTGTTATTAGGGGGGATGCTTTCAGTTTTTCACCATTGAGAATAATATTTGCTGTAGGCTTATTAAAAATGGCCTTTACTATGTTGAGGTACATTCTATGTCCATTTTTTTTTAGTTTTAATCATAAATGGGTGCTGAATTTTGTCAAAGGCTTTTTCTGCATCTATTGAGATTATCATATGGTTTTTATCTTTCAATTTGTCATATGGTGTATCACATTGATTGATTTGCCTATATTGAAGAATCCTTGCATCCCTGGAATAAACCCAGCTTGATCATGGTGTATGAGCTTTCTGATGTGTTGCTGAATTCTGTTTGCTAAAATTTTGTTGAGGGTTTTTGCACCCATGTTCATCAGTGATACTGGCCTGTAGTTTTTTGTTTATGTTGCCTTTGTTTGGTTTTGGTATCAGGGTGATGGTGGCCTTGTAGAATGAGTTTGGAACTGTTCCTTTTTCTCAATTTTCTAAAAGAGTGTTAGAATGATAGGCATTAGATCTTTAAATGTTTGACAGAATTCTTGAAGTCATCTGGTCCTGGGCTTTTGTTTCGGGGGAGATTTTTGATCACAGCTTCAATTTTAGTGCCTATAATTGGATTGTTCATAATTTCTATTACTTCCTGGTTCAGTTTTTGAAGACTGAACTTGTCTAAGAATCTGTCCATTTCTTCCAGGTTATCCATTTTATTACCATATAGTTGTTCATAATAGTCTCTTATAATGCTTTTTACTTCTGCATTGTCTGTTGTAACCTGTCCTTTTTCATTTCTAATTTTGTTGATTTGATTCTTCTTTTTTCTTGATGAGTCTGGCTAAAGGCTTGTCGATTTTATCTTCTCAAAGAATGAGCTTTTAGTTTTATTAATCTTTACTATTTTTTTCCTTTCTTTTTCATTTACTTCTGCTCTGATCTTTATGATCTCTTTCCTTCTAATTTTCTTTTATTTTGTTGTTGTTGTTATTCTTTTTCCAGTTGTTTTGGGGTTAGGTTGTCTATTTGATGTTTTTCTTGTTTCTTGAGGTAGGATTGTATTGCTATAAACTTCCCTCTTAGAACTGCTTTTGCTGCATCTGATAGGTTTTGAGTTGTCATGTTTTCATTGTCATTTGTTTCTAGAATTTTTTTTTATTTTCCTTTTGATTTCTTCAGTAACTTGTTGGTTATTTAGAAACTTATTGTAATCTCCATGATTTTGTTTTTTTTTCCTCTTGTAATTGATATCTAGTCTCATAGCATTGTGTTCAGAGGAGATGCTTGATACAATTTCAGTTTTGTTAAATTTACTAAAGTTTTATTTCTGACCCAGGATGTGGTCTATCCTGGAGAATGTTCCATGTGCACTTGAGAAGAAGGTGTATTCTTGCGCATTTGGATGGAATGTCCTGAATATATTAATGAGATCCATCTTATCTATTGTGTCCTTTAAGACTTGTGTTTTCTTATTAATTTTCTGTTTTGATTGGTGTGAGTGTGGTGTTAAAGTCTCCTACTATTATTGTGTTACTGTCAATTTCTCCTTTTATGTTATGTTAGTTTTTGTCTTATGTATTGAGATGCTCCTATGTTGGATGCATAGATATATACAATTGTTATGTCTTCCTCTTGGATTTATCCCTTGATCATTGTGTAGTGCCCTTCCTTATTTCTTATAATCTTCTTTATTTTAAGGTCCATTTTTTTCTGATATGAGAATTGTTACTTCAGCTTTCTTTTGCTTCCCATTTGCATGGAATATATTTTTCCATCCTCTCACTTTCAGTCTATATGTGCCTTGAGGTCTGAAGTGAGTTTCTTGTAGACAGCATATTTATGTGTCTTGTTTTTATATCCATTCGGCCAGTTGGTGTCTTTTGATTGAAGCAATTAATCCATTTACATTTACAGTAATTATTGATATATATGTTCCTATTACCATTTTCTTAATTGTTTGGGGTTGATTTTGTAGACCTTTTTCTTCTCTTGTATTTCTTGACTATATACATCGCTTTAATATTTGTTGTAAAGCTGGTTTGGTGGTATTGAATTCTCTTAACTTTTGCTTACCTGAAAAGCTTTTTTCCTCTCCATCAATTTTGAATGAAATCCTTGCCAACAGTAATCTTGGTTGTAGATTTTTCCTTTCCAATACTTTAAATATATCCTGCTATTCCTTTCTAGCCTGCAGAGTTTCTGCTGAAAGACCAGCTGTTAAACATATGGGGTTTCTTTTGTATGTTACTTGTTGCTTTTCCCTTGCTGCTTTTAACATTCTTTCTTTGTATTTATTCTTTGTTAGTTTGATTAGTATGTGTCTTGGCATGTTCCTCCTTGGGTTTACCCTATTTGGGACTCTTTATGCCTCTTGGACTTGATTGACTATTTCCTTTTCCATGTTGGGGAAATTTTCAACTATAATCTTTTTAAAATTTTTCTCATACATTTTCTTTTTCTCTTCTTCTTCTGAGACCCCTGTGATTCGAATGTTGGTGCTTTTGATATTGTCCCAGAGGTCTCTGAGACTATCCTCAGTTCTTTTCTTTCTTTTTACTTTTTACTTTATTCTGCTCTTCAAAGGTTATTTCCACCATTTTATCTTCCAGCTCACTGATTCGTTCTTCTGCCTCAGATATTCTGCTATTGATTCCTACTAGAGTATTTTAAATTTCAGTAATTGTTTTGTTTGTCTTTGTATGTTTATTCTTTAATTCTTCTAGGTCTTTGTTAGTTGATGCTTGCATTTTCTCCATTTTGTTTTAAGATTTTTGATAGTTTTTACTATCATTATTCTGAATTATTTTTCAGGTAGTTTACCTATTTCCTCTTCATTTATTTGGACTTCTGTGCTTCTAGCTTGTTCCTTCATTTGCATAGTATTTCTCTGCCTTTTCATTCTTTTTTTTTTTCTTCAACTTATTGTGTTTGAGGTCTCCTTTTACCAGTCTTCAAGTTTGAATTCTTTCTTCCTTTTTATTTCTGTCTTCCTAAGTTTGGTCCAGGGTGAGGTTTGTGCTGAGCTTTTTTGTTTGTTTGTTTGTATGTTTGTTTTTCCTCTGATTGGCAAGGCTGAGTGACATGGTAATCCTGTTTGCTGATGACTGGGTTTGTGTTTTTGCTTTGTTTATTGTTTAGATGAGGTATCCTGCACAGGTGATGCTGGGTCTTATATTTAAGTGGTTTCCTTTATGTGAGTTCTCACTATTTGATACTCCCTAGGATATGTTTTCTGGTAGTCTAGGGCCTTGGAATCAGTGCTCCCATTTCAAAGGCTCAGGGCTTGATCTCTCCCTAGGATGCCCTCCAACACTGTGTTGGTCTCTGGACCTGCTGTGGGGGCAGCTCAGATTCTAATCTGGTCCTACTCCTGTGTGTTCTTGTTTCCAATGTCCACAGTTATCAGAACTAGTGTGTTTTCTTTTTTTTATTTATTTATTTTTTTAAAGTAATTAATTTATTTTTTATTGGAGGCAAATTATTTTACAATATTATATTGGTTGGTTTTGCCATACATTGACATGAATTCGCCCTGGGTTTACATAAGTTCCCCCTCCTGAACCCCTCTCCCACCTCCCTCCTCCCTTTATCCTCCCTCTGGGTCATCCCCGCACGCCAGCCCCGAGCATCCTATAACATGCATCAACCCTGAACTAGTGATTCGTTTCACATATGACAACATACGTGTTTCAATGTCATTCTCCCAAATCATCCCACCCTCACCCTCTCCCACAGAGTCCCAAAGACTGTTCTATATATCTGTGTCTCTTTTGCTGTCTCGTATACAGGGTTATCATTTGCATCTTTCTAAATTCCATATATATGCGTTAGTATACTGTATTGGAACAAACACATGAAAAAATGCTCAACATCCCACGAGAGATGCAAATCAAAACCACAATGAGATACCATTTCACACCAGTCAGAATGGCTGCTATTCAAAAGTCCACATGCAATAAATGCTGGAGAGGATGTGGAGAGAAAGGAACCCTCTTACACTGTTGGTGGGAATGCAAACTAGTACAGCCACTATGGAGAACAGTGTGGAGATTCCTCAAAAAACTGGAAATAGAACTGCCATATGATCCAGCAATCGCACTCCTGGGCATACACACCGAGGAAACCAGAATTGAAAGAGACACATGTACTCCAATGTTCATTGCAGCACTGTTTATAATAGCCAGGACATGGAAGCAACCTAGATGTCCATCTGCAGATTAATGGATAAGAAAGCTTTGGTACATATACACAATGGAGTATTATTCAGCCATTAAAAAGAATACATTTGAATCAGTTCTAATGAGGTGGATGAAACTGGAGCCTATTTTACAGAATGAAGTAAGCCAGAAAGTGTGTTTTCTTTTGTGGGAGCTCTCAACATCCTTTTATATATTCTGTAGACACAGAATGTGCCTAGTTGATCATGTGGATTTAATCTGCAGCTTGTGCAGCTTGTGGGAAGGTTTTGGGTTTTATTCCTTAGCCACACTGCCCCTGGGTTTCAATTGTGGTTTTATTTCCATCTCTGCATGTGGGTTGTCCACTAGGGTTTGCTCCTGAGGCTGCCCTGGGGGACTTGGGTCTGCCCCAGTGAGGGCCAGGTGTGGAGGTGGTGCAGCTGCTTGGGTTGCAGGTGTTCTGGCAGCACCAAGTTCTCAGGGGAGTTGGTGGCTAAGGTAGCAGGAAATATTATGCGCTCTAGAAGCATATGACAACCAGTATTGGCCAATATGCTCCAATATTCTTGCGTGGAAAACCCCCCTGACAGAGAAGTCTGGCAGGCCACAGTCCACAGGTTCGCAAACAGCTGGACAATACCTAAGCAACCATGTGTGTATAGACGCGAGACTTTGGCTGTGGCAGCTCTGCCCCAGTGAGGGTTGAGTGTTAAAAGGTGGTATAGCTGCTTGGCTTGCTGGGACCCTAGAGGCTCCAAGTGTACAGGGACACAGACTGCATCTGCTGCAGGAGTTATGGTCTTACCAGAGTCTTTTCTTGAGCCTCTTGTAGCTGGCAATCAGAAGGCCTCTTTGGCCAGTCTTTCTCTGTAGCTCTTCCTGTTCAGGCACTTAGATGGCTCCCTTACCTGGGTTCATTCTCTGTTGTTTGGCTCATCAGCAAATAGAGGGGCGCCCCCTGGGTGGGGTCCTACTCTGTAGATCAGTGCATCAGGTGTTTGATGGGCCAGCCTCTCTATTGTTCAGCTGCTGATGCTGACATGTGGGCGGGGGGGAGAGGCTATGGTGATGGCCCCACCCCCATGTGTGACTTAGCAGTATCATCTTGCTTCTGTGGCTGCCTGGCTTTCCTCCACTGGCATTTCCCGCCACAATCTCCTCCCTCACATGCCCTCCATCCATCTCTCCACAGTCAACAGCAGCCTTTGCCCTGGGATTGCTCCACAATCCCTAAACTCCAACTCCCAGTCACTGTGCCTTCTGGTGACCTTCATCCCTGTCCAGGGTATGTATGGCTGCAGCAAGGACTGTCTGATTCTCATTCCATTTAGGCTGCCACAGATCAGCTGTTTCACTCTCAGCCTTAAATGTTTCTCCTCTGACTCAGAAAGTTGCCCCAATGTGGGGACTGGACCCCTGCTTCAGTTCCCCCACCCACTGAGGGCAGGTCCAATCCTACTAACACTCCTGTTTTCCCCCCTAGTTCCTTCCTCCTACCGAGTTTTGCATGGTTCTACATATTCTTTTCTGCTGGTCTGTTACTCCTGTCTTCTCTTAGCTCATGTTCTGCATGCACTTCTGTGTCTGAAGGTGTATTCCTGATATATCCGTGGAGAGAGACCTACTCCATATCCACCTTTTTCTCCTCCGCCATCATGTTCTCTGAAAATGTTCATTTTTAATTGGTATATTTAGGTACAAAAGGCTAACTTTCTCACTTGCTCAATAGTCTGAGAAGTGCTTCTGAGAGTCTGTAAGTACCGCTTACTTCCACCCATAGAACACTGTAACCCAAATTTTTATCCAGACTGGAAGATCTAATGATGGAGGTGCTTTGAATTTGGAAATAGAGATATGAGGAAAAACAAAAGAGTCAAGTCCCACAAAAGTTCTGAAGCCTGGGGCCCAAATGAAGGCAAGTTGATCACGAAATTTCCCAAGGCAGGGAACAGGGAGTTTTCAGGAGAGTGATATCTGATAGTCTATTATAATCTATTCTGTGTGTTAAGATATGGTCCTCTCCATTAACCCTAACTTTGAGTAAAATCTATTACATACTTTTCCTTCCAGTGGCATTTCTGTAAAATGAATAGAAGTGTAATAGATGGAATTTCTAAAATGATCCCACAGTGATGCCTCAGCTTAATCTGTAGAACCTGCTTACACATCTGGATATCACTCCTGTTCTTACGTGATATCATCTAGTGCCCTTGAGATGGGGAGCTTATCCAGGTCAGTCTGATCTAATCACATGAGTCTATAAAAGAAGGGCGCTTCCTCTGGCTGGTAGCAAAAAGATAGTCAGAGACACATGGAACCTGAGAAGGACTTGCACCATTGTTTGAAGATGAGTGGGGTGAAGTGAGATGGGTTGTGATGGCCCTGAGGAATTGAACGAGGCCCACGGCTAACCTCCAGCAAGGAAACTGGGACCTCACTCCTACAACCACAAAGCACTGAATTCTGTCAACATGAATGAACTTTTAAAGCGGATCCTTTCCTGGAGATCAAAGCCAGCACCATGATTTTAGCCTTGAGCATAAAACAACCTAGCTCATGCAAGTATGCACATTTGTGAGCCAATAAATGGTATTGTGTTAAGCCACCAAGGTTGTGGTAATGTGGTACAAAGAAATAGAAAACTAGCATGACTCGTAATAATGATGGGCTAAAAAAAAATGGCCACAGAAAAAAAAATCATGAGACAAAGTGTAAAAGAGGAATAGAATAGAGAAGAGATGGAGAGGGAGGGATAAGCTGCATTAGAAGGGTTCAAGGTTTCCCACGGTGGAATGGATGTGGATCCATTTTATTTAACTATTAAATGAGTATGAGCACCTGACTCGTATTCAGATTTGAGGGAATAGCCTGTGCCTATGGGGAAATCATATAAAATTATTAACTCCATTTTATGAGAGTATTGGAAAGTACAGAATTTTCATGAGGGAAAATAGAAATTCTCTAACTCAAAACTGTGTTTGTCCCACCTCAAAGCAATCTTTTTTTTTTTTTTTCAACTTGGAAAATTGTGGAATTTGAAAGAGTAAAACTCTAAACTGTAGTTTGCATTCTCGTATTCCAGAGATACGAAATATCTTCAAGATGGTATCAAGTAAGATATCAAGAAAACCTACATGTAAAAGTATGCTCTTGAGTATAATGGGATTACACCTGCAATTAGATAACATTAAGACCACAATATCAAAGATCAGAATATCAAAAAATCTATATATGCTTTGTGAAGTTTTCCTGTTAAACATGGAAAACTCATCACACATATTCACTGCTAATCCCATGAGAATCTCTATTAAAATGTCAGTTAAAGGATTTTTAAAAAGTAAAAACCTGAAAGTTTTTTTTTCCCCCACAAAGAATATAGGTGAGACAGATACAGCAACACAGAGTTGGAAAGCAGACAACATTTGGATGGATAATTATTAAATTATGGGTGGTACTAAAGATCAGAGAAAACTGTAAACCATCAATGGGGGAGGCCAGCCTTAAGGCACCTTCATGATATAGAGCCCTGGAATAGCTCCGGATTGAAGGCACCAGGTACAGCTGGATAGCAGGGCAACAAGTGATGGTGTAGACAGGTGTACTGTTGAAATATCTCTGGGACTATATCCCATACTCTGTGGAGTTTCTTACCCCCACCTCCCTTCACAGCCAAGGAGTGGAGATTTACCTTCTGGGGATTGGTAGAGATACTTTAATCCTAACAACACAAGTTACAGATGAGGATGGGATATCATATTGAAAACAAAAGGATTTATTAGAAGACCATATTAAGTGGCCATGTTTCTGGTCCCTTTTTATCACTAGATGCAACGCTGGAACTTGAGTGTATAGCCCAAAGCAGGAGATTCAAACAGGGACTAAAAAAAAGTTCTGTTGACTATTTATAATGAAGTCTTTTTTCAACACAGAGACAGCTTTCATTTTGTATTGTCTATATCTGCTTCTGTACTACCATGACAGAACTGATCAAGTATCTGATTATGATTAACCACAACTAAGGAAAGGTTTTTCCCTTTAAAGAGAGCACATATTTTCCCTTTTGCCCTAGTCTCTACCCTTCCCCTTTTTCTTATAAATGGCTCACCAACTTTGTTCATTTATGTCACTCTCCTGTCACCCATAAACCTTTATGCTGGTAACCCCTGCTTCATTTGTGCATACTACATGCTAAGTTGCTTCAGTCATGTCTGACTCTGCGACCCCATGGACTATAGCCCGCCAGGCTCCTCTGTCCATGGGAATTCTCCTGGCAAGAATACTGGAGTGGGTTGTCATGCCCTCCTTCAGGGGATCTTCATAAACCAGGGATTGAACTTGTGTCTGTTTCCTGCGTTGGCAGCTGGGTTCCTTACCACTAACACCACCTGGAAAGCCTGGTTCATGTGTATTCCTACTTCAGAGCATCTCTGATCAAGTCGTTCATTTGAGATTGCTACTTTCTCTGCACTTCTGTAGATTTAAAAAAATACTTCTCTTACATCCTTTATAGTAACAACAAAACAAAGAAATAAATTCAGTCTGTTAATACAACCAAAATCAACATTGGAAGTATTTCTCCACTAATGGTTCTTAAATTCTTTGAGAGTCAAATGAAGTCTCACTTGATATTTTTCTTCCAAAGAAGTTAGCACAAAGCACAAGTATTTAACAATTGTTTTCTCAAAAAAGTGAATGAGTAAATAATTGTTTCCCTAAAATACATTTTAAATAAATTTCAATACATTTCCATCAAAATGACAAATACATAAATATAGCCCAAAGGAGATTGACATGTAAATAATCATTTGGAATGGAACTGTCACTTATGAATATAATTGAATTTTTGTATTTTGTCTTTCGTAGCTAAATAAATTGTAATATAAATTTGGTATTCTTCAAATTCTGGTAGTTTCATTTGCACACGTGTTTCCCTCGTATTTCCTGCTAATTTCTCAATAGAATTCTCGTTTGGACCCTCACAGATCTAGCCATATGAAAACCAGTTGTTATTTGATGTGACCTTGTATCATTACTTCAGTGTCTCAAGACACTTTTGTATTCAGAGTGCAAAAACCAGCTCTCATTAGTTGCAGAGTGATTTGTTCAAGGACAGAGAGTCATTGAATCTCACAGAATCAGCCTATTAAACCCAGATTACTTAGAAGATCGTAAATTGGGGGGCATTGCTCTTCTTTTAAGCTGGATAAAACAGAGTTTAGTCTCATGGGCTTGTGGTCTCTGATTTGTTTGAGTGGTTTAAGCATCTGGCTCCGAAGAATTAGAAAGAATGGACTAATATTCAATAAATCGATGGGCTAAAATGTAGCTATTCAAACCATAAAAACTGTTTAATGGATTACTTGAGAAGTGACAGCATAACTCCTGATAGATTAGACGCTCTAACATTCTTCTTCGTCGTTTGATCCAGGAGAAGAGAAACAGTCTTTCTAATCCTTACAGTTGCACCTTCATTTCACCTTCTAAATACTCTTGCTTTCGTTTAGCGTTCCTCAGCTCTGGAAAAATGAATGATAAGATCATCAAGAGAATTAAGTGAAGTTGTTGCATATTACTCTAATGGAATTGTCAGGTCTCATTAATAATAGGAATGTATCGTTTACAATCAATCAGTTATTCATCAGTGGAAAGAGCTAGGCTGCCTTCATTTTTTAAAAATACCATTTTAGTTAGACGGAGATTCTTACTACATGTTTTATAATTGTTTTACAAAACATCTAAAAATTACTGTCATTTTTCCTTTTTTTATAAG
Organism: Moschus berezovskii; assembly: GCF_049115385.1. Taxonomy (NCBI): domain Eukaryota; kingdom Metazoa; phylum Chordata; class Mammalia; order Artiodactyla; family Moschidae; genus Moschus; species Moschus berezovskii. Next base: position 76,453,497 of record NC_142467.1, read on the forward strand.
AGTTCATTTCTGTCATATCTATGTGATTGCAACAGAATCAGATTAAATTAAAAGATTTAGTTTGGCTGATTTATTCACTACTAAGTGGTTTCTTCTTTTCCTTAAACCTTGGTAAATCAGACAGTATTGTCAGTTTGAAGGCAGAGGAGTTTAATATTACTCATTACATGTATGTGTGAAGAATTTAAAATGAGCCACATTGATAACAATATGAGTATGGGCAGGCAAATATGTTAAATTAGGGGAGTGGGTAAAGTTTACTTTTTAAATACCTTTGACTTCTGAAAATGTCTACTAAACTACCAAGATTATGAGACTAATCTACTTTCCAATCCCAGTGACTTTCTAAGGATTCTGAGCCAAGAAAATATAATTTTGCTTCAGTTTTCTCCCTCCAGGATAGGAAAAACATACACATTTCAAGAATGAAGTGAAAATAATTTTCTTAAAAATGCTGAAAAATATAAAATATAATTAGTTTTGGCATCTTTGTGGCTGTTTACTTTACACATCACTTTAAAGATATTTAGTTACTAGTATTATTCACTAGTTTTCTGTGTTTAAAAATGTATGGCCTTAATAAAATTATGCAAAATTTGTTTTTTTATAATTTGCCAAGTTATCTGCTATTTTCAGTTAATGGACATGATTGGTAAATACCAAAATTCTTTTGTTTTCTTTTAGGTAATTTTTCAGTTAAGTTCAGTTCAGTCACTCAGTCGTGTCCAACTCTTTGCGACCCCATGAATCACAGCACTCCAGGCCTCCCTGTCCATCATCAACTCCTGGAGTTCACTCAAACTCATGTCCATCGAGTCGGTGATGCCATCCAGCCATCTCATTCTCCGTCGTCCCCGTCTCCTCCCACCCCCAATCCCTCCCAGCTCAGACTCTTTCCCAGTGAGTCAACTCGTCGCATGAGGTGGCCAAAGTATTGGAGTTTCAGCTTCAGCAACTGAAGAATAATAAACCAATGGAAAAATGCACAAACTGTAATTGTACATCTTGTTGTGTAAAATTATGTGCAAAATGAACCATCCATATAACCGATACCTGGATCAAGCTGTAGAATATTACAAGCAACCCAGAAATCCCCTTGTATCTTCTCCCAGGCACTATCTTCTGAAAGGTAACAATGTCTGAATTCTAACACATAGAGGGTTTTGTTTGTTTCTGTTTCTCAAAGTACATTGTATACTTTCTCAGCTTTGGCTTTTCACCTCTCATACTTTTTAATTGACTCCTATGATTTCCTGAAGCAATAATCTGTTCATCCTAATGATGTATATAGCATTCCATCGTATGAGTACAATACTTAGTGTCTGGTTCGGTTCTCCATAGAGGCTATTATAAACAGTATTGTCATAACATGATGAAATGTGTCTTTCTAATGGCCATGCCCTTCGGATTGAGATAATTGATCAGATGGTAAGTATAAATTCAGCGTAGTAGATATTACCAAATGCTTTTCCAAGGTGATTTTTCCAGTTTGTACTCCCACTCATAGTGTACAATAATTCCAGCTGTTCTACAACAGTGTCAGCACTTGCTATTGTCTGCTTCTTCATTTCAGCCATTCTTCTGGTGAACAGAGGTATGTTGTGATCTAACTTGTATTTCTCTAATGACTAAGCTAAGCACCTTTTCATGTGTTTATTTACTATGCTGATTGGTATTCTAGAAATTTGAACAAACACCAGTCTCTTACAGATGGATTCTTAACATTAGGGCTCAAACTGTCTTGGTCATGAGAATGAGGCTGTAGTAGTGGATCTGAAGCCTGCGTGTCATGGAGAATAAAATCATTAAACAAAAGCATTCCTCCTGTACTGCCCATTGTCATCATCTCATCCCCTGTCCTCAAACTCTTGTAAGAGTGGATTGGTTAAGGTAAAGGTGGATTGGGTAGATATAAAAGAATAAAAGAAAAAAGAATGTCATGACATTCATAATTTTCCTATTGTGGAAAATATGTTTCACTTAAAAATTCTAATCAAACAAAGAAAAAAATAAACACTATTTGTCATTACACAGAGCATCTGGAGTGGATGCAGGGAAGGAGATGAGGCAGAATGCAGTTCTTCCTCGCATTCTGTGGTCTATATCTAAGGAAACAAACTCCTACAGATATCAGCTAACAAAGACTGTGCTAAAGGAACTCAGATATAACATGAATATGAGTACTTGGGAGTTCCAAAAAAAAAAAAAAATTGCAAGGCTTTAAAACAATAAAACACCAAAACCAGAGATCAATAATGAGTAAAAATAGCAAGGGCCACACAGAAAAGGATGATAAACTATTCTCTTGGCCACACTAGCTTAGATGGCTTAGCAGATACTTAGCAAAGAGTCTTGAAAACTGTATTACAGAAAAATTGTATAGGATTTGAAGAATATATACACACACACAAAAAAAAAATACTGGAATGAATCGGATATCACGAAAAGAAAACTTGAAGTGATTGTGTTCTTTAAACAAACTTTTTCTGAGCTCTTCTTTATTTCATTTATTTATTTTTGGCTGCCCTGGGTGTTCAGTACTTTGTGCAACTTTCTCTAGTTGTGACTTGTGGGGGCTCCTCTCTAGTTGTGATGCGTAGGCTTCTCATTGTAGTGGCTTCTCTTGTTGTGGAGCACAGAATTGATGCGAGTGGACTCCAGTAGTTGTGGTTGGGGGCGCCTAGAGGATGTGGGATTCAGTAGCTGCATCATGTAGGCTCAGTAGTTGTGGATCCTGGGCTCCAGAACACAGGTTCACTGAACACAGGTTCAGTGGTTGGGGCACATGGGTTTAGTTGCTCCACGGTATGTAGGATCTTCCAGACCAGAGATGAAACCTGTGTCCCCAGCAGGTGAATTCTTATCCATTGTTCTGCCAGGGAAGTCCCTGAGCTCTGATTAAATACAGGTAAGCTCAAATGGCCTAAGTGAAGATTTATCCAAGATGGAGTAAACTAAGAAAGAAGGAAAAGGAAAAGAGATAATTGGGCAGGTGATTTGGAAAGTGACCCTGTATACGAGACAGCAAAAGAGACACAGATGTAGAAAACAGTCTTTGGGACTCTGTGGGAGAGGGTGAAGGAGGGATGGTTTGGGAGAATGGCATTGAAACATGTATATTATCATATGTGAAATGAATCGCCAGTTCAGAGTTGATGCGTGTTACAGGATGCTCAGGGCTGGTATGCGGGGATGACCCAGAGGGAGGATAAGGGGAGGAGGGAGGTGCGAGCGGGTTCGGGAAGGGGAACTCATGTATACCCGGGGCAGATTCATGTCAATGTATGGCAAAACCAACCAATATAATATTGTAAAATAATTAGCCTCCAATAAAAATTAAAAAAAATAAAAAATAAAAAGTGAAGCTTAAAAAAAAAAAAATAAGCCAGCATGTATTGAACATGATGTGGTTCAGAACTAGAGTGGAAGCACCTATTTGGAAGAAAGTATACAAGCCAGGGAAATCAGGTGGGAAGCAATGATCCCACTCAGCAAGCATTGCATGGAGGCCTCCTATGTCCCACAAGGCCCCAGTGATGGCATCATGCAGATGCGGCCCCTAGGTCCCTTCTATTTCATCTTTATCAGGAAATGTCAAGCATTGTCTATGGAGTCAGTACAAACAGATGCAAGGGGCCCATATAAACTCACCTTTCCTTTCCTTTTTCTCCTTCCCATGCTTTCCTTTCCCTCCCTTTCCCTTTCCTTTTCAAAATATGACTGTCTAAACAAAATCCGTGCCTTTTTGTCTTCTGAATGAATCTCCTGTTTGGCATTTTGATAGATGCATTTTCCTTTGCCATGTCAGCCTTGCCTGTTCTCTTTGCCATGCCCTTCTCCATTCCTCTTTTAAATACATACTTCTCCATATATATTTTATAGGGGAATCTGGGTAGAAGGAAATCAGGGCTATTTTTCCCATTGACATGAGTTTGGACACTTATGGTTGCTGCAGTTGAGACTGTGTCGATTATTGAATTGTATATCAGTCTCTTTTAATGTGATTTCCACATAAAACTGTCCCCCCAAACATATACATTTATATATTTTATTTTATATGTAGGAATAAAGGTCTTTCAGCTCTAAAGCAACAACTGGCAGGTTATGGTTGCTGCCTGCCTACTGAATAGTTTATTGAGAGCATAGTTAGATTAACATGAGCCTTGTCATAACACTGTAATTTATCTTTGGAACAGGATTCATGATGTGGCTAACATTTCCCTCCTCCCACTATTAAACATATTTTCATTCTGTGAAGCTCACTCTAGGCTTAATTCAATTAGTAACTTGGACATGACATCATACCTAACTTTTTTTTTCATTTAAGAATTCAGGCTTGAGATATAAACTTGCAACTCCTGTGAAATATTTCATGGTGTTAAATTTGATAAGTCTCTCAACCCATTACATAAAAGGGAAAAGTTGCCATGATTTCAGTATTTGTGAGGAAGTTGGAATGGCAGGGCAGTCTGCCTGCCTTTATGAAACAGTGTATCTCCCATTCCTCCTCTCTGCCCCTGGGGACTCTATAAGCTCATTTGTTTCATTCTACCTTTAAAGATAAAAAATATAGACAGATAAAGAAAGAATAACATTTAGGACTTCAGAACAATATTGTATCGAAGGGCAGTTAGTACTTCCCAGCTTATTACCTGCGTTCCATTGGATCTCTACACTGAAGAATGATCATGTTTATTTTGATTCATATAAATCACTTTTCTGTGAATAGTGTGATATTCTATAAGCATCTACCCAGAAGTTCTGCTCTCGGGGATCTTTGAGATGGGCACCTCTTCTCTGCTCAACTCACTTCTCCCAAAAGAGTATAATTAAGCAATAGCTTCTGGGCTACCATATCTGTTTAAAGACTTACAGATCAATGGACCACATCAGGGCAAAAATCCAGGTTTCATGAATAAATTTCTCCAACCGTGAAATTCAAATGGGTTCATGTGGATGCCACATAGAAAGCTGGGGTATGAAGCTTCCCAAATAGAATTGCAGGGAGCAGCTTCAGCATGGAAATAATGACCTGGCAGCAATCGCTCCCCATGAGGGGTAAGTGACAGCATCATGAAGCCAGAATCAGGACTCATTACAGGAAATTCTGAGCACTTGTCTCAGACACTACCACTTCGGGACCCCACGCTTCCTGAGGGAAGGAGTCCAAATGAATACATCTGGGACTTAATAAGCCTAACCACAGAGATTTTGTGCTGAAAAATAGAAAGCAGCAACACTGGAAGTGAGCCAAGGTTACACTAAGGCATGAGCGTATTGTATAATACGGATGTTCAAGATGAAATATGGATGTGCCCATATGATGAATGGCATATGGCCAAAACAGAAAACACACCTGCCCTTTGACATTAAGTTCCAGGCATCTACACATGGGAGACATTTCCATAAAGGCAAAAGTGCTCAAGAATGGAAAACAAAATCAATTGAGAAGTTGATTTTGATGGAAACATTAAATGAGTTAAATAGGCATAGGCTGCCTGTTACAGGCAGAAAGACAAAGAGTTAAAGAAGACCTTGAAGAATTTGTTCTTTATATTCTTAATGTCTAGCACAGTCCCTGCACATAGCTAGTGTTCAATAAATATCTGTAAATGAATGAAAAGCTTTCAAATATAGCCATTATTATATAAAAGGAGTCACTGTTCTTTACAGGAACATACAACCCCAAGTTATTTTTAGTGCCCTTATTTAGTGGGTTGATAAATAATTTAAAGAGAGCAAACTCTGTTATCTCTAAGCATGAGACAAAACTTATGTACTCTCGTAATGTACAGAAGGAAACTGACTTTCCTCCTGATGCTGCTTACAGCATCATCTGAGATGTGGGACATTCCAGGCCTGTGCACGAGCCCTGACAGCTGTGCCAACATTTACAGACAGAAGCAGGAGATTTTTTATATATTAAGTTCATAGATTCTCCAGAAGAAATTGCCAACTACAAAATCTTGCACCCCCACACGCCACCCAGAACCCTATTGTACCTCATATTTGAATGTCTAAATGAAGCATAATAAATTACACTTTACAATATGTATTAGGAATTTTGGCTTTGCTGTGACTTTGTCACGGATAACTTCAGCAATGGAATTATACTGTAAATCTCGGCTGAGTTTTAAATAGCCAAAATGCATTTGCTATATGGCTGCAAACACTTAATGCGGCATGCATTTGATCAAAACTTTAAATCATTGCAAGAAAAGATATATGTTCCCCATATGGCAAGTTAGAAATGAAAGGGTAATGCTTATGACTCAATAATGTTGGGTTTATATCGTTGTACCTGATAGAATTAATCTAGAATTCTAGCTCTGCAGAGAAGATCAAAGAGAAAACTATGTAAACTGTTGCCATTCTAGATAGATCATCAGCAACCAAAATGAAAAATAATACCTTTTATCAAAAGATCAGGGTGTATGAGTACTGAGGGTTACCAAAAAGTTCATTCAGATTTTCTTGTAATAGAGTTTGATTGGTTTCAGAACATGCATATTGTTCACAGAGCTTTGGGATATGGTTATGGTGTCTATTTTGTGACCACCTGGCTTTCTCTGGCTAGCATAAGGCAGATCCAAAATAAAAAAATCAGTGGAATAAGTTGTAAAGTAAGTGCTTGGAAAATAAACTACCAATATATATGCATGGGCTGCCATGTCACTAGACCACATTTTGCTTCTAAGTGGTTGCTACTCAGAATCCTTCACAGTAAATCCTACTTTCCTATTTTGAGTCTATCTTTTAAAATTTTTTTTGGAGTGTAGTTGCTTCACAATGTTATGTTCAGTTCAGTTCAGTCACTGAGTCATGTCTGACTCTTTGCAACCCCATGAATCACAGCACGCCAGGCCTCCCTGTCCATCACCAACTCCCGGAGTTCACTCAAACTCATGTCCATCGAGTCGGTGATGCCATCCAGCCATCTCATTCTCTGTCGTCCCCTTCTCCTCCTGTCCCCAACCCCTCCGAGCATCAGAGTCTTTTCCAGTGAGTCAACTCTTCACATGAGGTGGCCAAAGTATTGGAGTTTCAGCTTCGGCATCAGTCCTTGCAATGAACACCCAGGACTGATCTCCTTTAGAATGGACTGGTTGGATCTCCTTGCAGTCCAAGGGACTCTCGAGAGTCTTCTCCAACACCACAGTTCAAAAGCATCAATTCTTCGGTGCTCAGCTTTCTTCACAGTCCAACTCTCACATCCATGCACGACCACTGGAAAAACCATAGCCTTGACTAGACAGACCTTGGTTGGCAAAGTAATGTCTCTGCTTTTTAATATACTGTCTAGGTTGGTCTTAACTTTCCTTCCAAGGAGTAAGCGTCTTTTAATTTCATGGCTGCAATCAGCATCTGCAGTGATTTTGGAGTCCCCCAAAATAAAGTCAACCACTGTTTCCACTGTTTCCCCATCTATTTCCCATGAAGTGAAGGGACCAGATGCCATGATCTTTGTTTTCTGAATGTTGAGCTTTAAGCCAACTTTTTTACTCTCCTCTTTCTAGTTTCTTCTAATCACAAATGAATCAGCTATACGTATACATACAGCCCCTCCTTTCTGAATCTCCTTCCTAGGTAGGTCACAGCAGAGCACTGAGGAGAGTTCCCTGAGTTCTATAGGAGGTTCTCAGTAGTTGTGCATTTCACACATAGTATCAATAGTGTATATATTTCAACCCCAATCTCCCAATACATAACACCACCCTTCCCCCTTCCTTTGGTGTCCATACATTTTTTTCTCTACATCTCTGTCTCTTTTTCAGTTTTGCAAAAGATCATCCATATAATTTTTCTAGATTCCACATATATATGTTAATATATGATATATTTTTTTCTGTTTCTGACTTACTTTAGTCTCTATGATAAGCTCTAAGTCCATCCACATATCTACAGATGACCCGATTTAGTTCCTTTTCTATGGCTGAGTAATATTTCATCACACACACACCCCACATCCTCTTTACCCATTCCTCTATTGATGGACATTTAGGTTGCTATTATTTAATGCAAATCCAAGATGAGCCATCACATGCTTTCTTCCCAACATTTAAGTCCTGCTCAATGAAAGGCAACTTTTTAAGTGTTAAGTCATCATTTAATGTGATTATTAGCTTATTGATACAATATGGCATGTATATGGCTAAGAAGAACCACAGCATCAGAAAGTTTGAAGTTCTCACAGTAAGAGGGATGTGCTGTGGGTCTCCTGCGGTTCTTTAACTGCAGCTCCTTGCTCCTCACGGGGCAGGGTAGCTTCGAGCTCCGCCACTCCCCTATTGCTTTTCTCTTTCAGAATAGCAGTGACTCCTTTGACACAAACCCTTACTCTCTATTCAGCATGCATCTAGTCGTTCACTTGTCCTTTCACTGGATTCCAGGACACTGGATTATCCCCCCATCTCTCTGACTCCTCCTTTACTACCTCCTAGTCCTGTCCCTTGTGTTTAATATCGATCTCCCCTAAGATTTGCCTTCAAACCCCATTTCTTTCCTTTACTCTTTCTTTCAGCTAAAGAATCCTGTGTCAGCAACCATGCATTTCACTCCTGTTTGTACAAAGCCAAAAGAGCATCTTTCTGTGAATGTTCTGTCATCATCTTGAATTCGACATGCCTGTAGCTAGTCATCTGCTTTCTCCTTGTATATGCCCCTATTTCTCACCATAATCCCCATTGACAGAAGCTGTTGTTCAAGTCAGACAGGCTCAAAACCTGAGCATTCTTCCTATGGTGGGTCTGCATTATGGCACTAAGTCTTGTAAAATCATACGGAAGTAAATTTACACTTCCTTGCTTTCTTTTTCATGTACCCCTTTCCTTTCTATCATTGCTAATAAAAATTTTAGTTAAGAATTGTTCTTCTCTCTCTTGGAAACAATAACAGTAAGAGGACTTATTATAATTCTCTTTTAATCCACATTGTGTGCGAGAAGATTGTCATTAAACCCCTATTTTGGTCAGACTGTCCCTAGTTGTGTAATTTAGAGTAGCTTCAAATTCTTGCTGAATAAAGTGCAGGAAACACAAGGAAGACTAAAATGACATTGGGTTGGATGACAGGAAGACTGGAAGAAGAACCAAAAGTAATCTTCCATTGATAAACTGAAGGTTTCTGAATAAATGGTAGGGTATCACCAAAGGTATCAAGGCATCACTATGATAAGGTCTCACTGTGGTATATTAAAAAAAATAAAAATAGTGTCCTTAACTAGGTCATTACGCTCCTAAACAGCTTTCTTTTCTGCTCTTTATCATTCCATAGATCCATGTTTATAAAATAAATATACCATTCAAGTACATATTATGGAATTGAATCAATTTTATTAGACATAAGGTTGGGAAAACAAGTGAGGAGACTGTGGGATGATTAAGACATGGAGTGCCTCTGAGAGGCTGAGAAGCTTCTGTACTGAGTCAAGTCATAAAGAATGATATTCTCATGCATCTCTAAATATCATCAGGTCTCTTTTGTGTCAATTACTAGTAACTACCTAGAATGGTGTGCTAAGACACTTCAGTTGTGTTTTTGTGACCCCGTGGACTGTAGCCCACAAGGCTCCTCTGTCCATGGGATTCTCCATGCAGGAATACTGGAGTGGGTTGCCATTTCCTCCTCCAGGGGATTTTTCCCAACCCAGGGATCGAACCTGAGTCTCTCTGTTTCCTGCGTTGGCAGGAGCGTTCTTTACCACTAATGCCACGTGGGAATCCCCACCTAGAATGTAAGGTACTTCTATTAATTAATTAATTAATTAATTAATAGCCCTTCCCAATCTGAATCAGTCAGCTTTAGTTTTGAAGAAAGCCTTTGATGTTCCCAAAACTTGAGACCAAAAAAATTACTCCTCTCTGCAAGGTCCCATTATATCTAGCACTAAAAATCACAAATAATCCTTCAAATCCAGATAAAATTCCTTCTTTCCACAATGCCTTTCAAATCCTCTAGAAACATTTTGTTTCTCCATATTTTATAGTAATTTTTATGAACCTCAGTTTAACTTCTTGTATTACATCAGGTGTCAATGTGACCCATATATTCTAATGTATTCTATGTTTATCAATGGGTAGAATGGAACTCTTATGGGGAAGAGAAAGGAATACAGAATCAAAAGACTTGGGTTTGATAAACATAGCTGGCACATAGAAGCTCGGTGATGGACTGAGGTGTGAGGTCTGTAATGTTTTTGAGGCCCACTTTGATCATCTGAAAAATAGCAATAATAATGATCTGCCCTCAAACAAGTGGTTGTGAGAACTTGGCTAATCTACCTGAAAATACTTTTGCACATGATAACATGCTCTGAAAATAATACTTACTATGAATATCCCACACTGCACTTGACCAGTAACTTTTCATTTATGAGATACTTAATAAATACTTGTAGATTCAAAACAAATTGAATCTCAACCTTTCAAGGTGAGGAATATTTAATAAAATAAAATTTAGAAAATACGTTTTATATGCTGAGATTGTTTCTGTAGATAAATGATTTCCCAAATGAATACAGCTAATAAGAAACTGCTTGGGCAGTAGCTCAATATTTGGAATATTCTGGTTTAAGCCAAAATATATATTTATCATTTTTATTTGCAGTTTTCATGAAGATAGAACATAGGCTTGATAGTAGCGCCTTTGGCTCCAGAAGACAGAAAGAGCATGTTTATAAAAGAGAGACAAATAGAAAGTGAATGAGAAATTAATCATTGGGGAGAGTAACAAAGAAAATGTATCTTCAGCCTAATGAATATGATGATTACACTTCCCTGCTTTCACATCAGTGGGACAAGTGAACATCCAGGATAACAAAGAATTGTTGTTTTGCTTTAGAGAAATACTGATGTTGATATAAAGCATAAATGCTTTCTGAATTCTGATCAGGCATCAGTTCAGTTCAATTCAGTCGCTCAGTCCTGTTCGACTCTTTGCGACCCCATAATCAGGCCTACTCATGCCTTAATTTGTCTTTTTCTTAATTTAATTTAATTAATTTATTGTTGGCAGAGCTGATTCTTTATTGTTGCATGGGCTTTCTCCAGTTGTAGCAAGTGGGGGCTACTCTCTAGTTGCAATGCACAGGCTTCTTATTATGGTGGCATCTCTTGTTGCAGAGTACCGGCTCTAGGCCTATGGGCTCAGTATTTGGGTGCACAGGCTTAGTTGCCCCATGGCATAGATGCAGTCTTCCCAGACCAGGGATTGAACCTGCGTTCCTACGTTGGTAAGTGGATTCCCAACCACTGGACCACCAGGGAAGTCCATACTTTGAGTTTGAGAAAAAGTGAGGTGGCTTTAGATACTAGATACTCCACATTTAATTTTTATGAAAGCCATAGAATGCAGAGAGAGCTAGCAAAGGTGTGAAAGAATAGAGTAGGCAATAATAATAATGACTAGCATTTTCTGAATATTTACTATATCCCAAGCAGTATTTTAATTCTTTACATCTATTTCTTTACTGAATCTGCACAACACCCTATGAGGCAGGCACTCTTACTGTCTCAAGTTTACAAATTCAGAAGTGGAGGCAGAGATTAAATATCTTGTTAACAATTATGTAAATGGTCAGTCGGTTCCAAAGACTTTGTTCTTACCAATTGAATACAATTCCTCTTTATTACCCCAGCATAAGAGGTAACTGAAGCTGGTAAACTGTTTATGGACAGGAGTGTCAGATAATTGGGCTTCTCAGGTGGCGCTAGTGGTAAGGAAGCTGCCTGCCAATGCAGGAGACGTAGGAGACACCAGTTCGATCCCTGGGTCGGGAAGATCCCCTGGAGGAGGGCATAACAACTCACTCCAGTATTCTTGCCTGGAAAATCCCAGGAACAGAGGAGCCTGGCAGGCTGCAGTCTGTAGGATCACAAAGAGTCAGATATGACTGAAGTGATTTCACACACAAGCACACCAGATAATTACCTAGACGTGCCTGTAAATAATTTGGGAGTTTGAGAAGGAAATTGAGGATACATGTGAGTGGATGCAGAGATGAGTCTTAACAGACTTTGCATGCTAAAGAAACCAGCTTTTCTTAGGCCTACTAGCCTCAAAATACAAATGGAGTTATGGTTCTCTGGGTATATGGAAGGTGGAAAAATTGATTCAATTTCCAGATTCAGGTATAGAAGGCAAAATATTTCTTGGTTGCTGTTTTATTCTAATTTCCGTGTTAGTGTCTCATTAATGTTACTCTCGTGATTGTAAATCTTTTGGCTTAATCTTTACTGGTTTTGTTTTCTTCTGCATTCCTATGTTGGAAGCATCAGAAGCTATAGAATAACCAAAGTAAGTATTAGGAGGAAGGGAAGGATAAACAAGGAAGCTGGAATAAAAGTCTTATCTTATAGTGTGTGTCTGAGGTTCGTTTCCTCCAGATTTGGGGGGAGGGTGGCCCTTCCCTGTAGAAAATGTAAATGATGAAGTATACCACTCTGCTTTTGATGACCCCAACTTCTCAGAACCTTGCTCTCCATCCATGAATTCCCTTTGCTACAGATGTGTGAAGTGGCCTCCTAACTGGAAATTGCTTCCAGATCCTTTGTACTGTGGCACCAATGAATAATAATGATTTAAAGTCATGGTTCTTTAAATTTTTGTGCAATGGACCACTGTAGTGGCTGCTTATGGAACCCCTTCTCAGAATGATGTTCTTAAATACATGTTATTTAAAAATAATACTATAACAGAAATAATTTACATTGAAATACAGTTATTAAATTATTTTAAAAATTGTAATGTAAAATATGGGCTTCCCTGGTGGCTCAGTGGTAAAAAAAAAAAAAAATCCACCTGCCAGTGCAGGAAATGCAGGTTCGATCCCTGGTCAGAAGATCCCCTGGAGAACAAAATGGCAAGCCACTCCAATATTCTTACCTGGAGAATCCCTTGGATGGAGGAGCTTGGTAGGACCATGGGGTCTCAAAAAGTGTAGGACTCAACTTTGCAACTAAACCACAACAAGCAACATATATGTACTTTAGGCACACTAAGTAAAGTTCTGGCAGAAAATCTAATAATGAATGTAATTTCTAGGTAATAATGAAGGTAAACAATATTTTCCCATTTTGGCAACAACTATAATATGGTATGAAAATACATGCAATATCTATTGGTTACAAAGTGGCAGTTTCTGCTAATACTACTGTACAATTTGCATGTATTAATAATAGAAAATAATATGGATTTAATAAAGATTAGTGAAAATAAAGATGTAATATTTTTACACCTTGTTGTCCATTTGTAAAGTCTTGTGGACTCTGTAGACTCAAGGTTGAAGATATGGAATTAAGTGATAATCTATACACTCTACATCCAATGTTTAAACTTATAGATGACAAACTATTGAATTTTAAATATCAGGTGTCAGATGGGACAGAATTGGAAGAAAACATTGCCTTCTTCCCCTTTCTATAATCCGGCCATAAATTAGGGTACATGCTGTACATGCTGACATTCCTGAGATTCTCTTTTTTCTTATCATTTGCCATCAAAGGGGCAGTGAAATTTATAATTGCTATTTGGGTGGGATAATCACATTGATGATTTAAATTCTTATTTATATAAGCATCCAACTGGCTAGCTAGTAATAGGCCAAGAAACTAAAGAAAGGTGACACAGGGAAATAATTCTGGAGTAGAGATATCTAAACATAGAATGACCTTTAAGGAGGGTCTCACAAAGTACACACATCTTGAAGAACCAGAGGGTAGCTTGATGTCCTGGACACTTAAAAGAATAGTGAACGTCACTCAAAATGGAAACAGGCATATTGGAAAGTGAACAAGCAGTTTCTATCAATAAACTAATCCTATGCATGGGCAGTCCAGTGGATAACCCAGAATTCAATTCATCTACTTCTAGACACAGAATTGTAAACTCTCTAAGAGCTAAAATTTGGTTTATTTATTTTTTTTTGTAAAAACCACCCTAAACAAAGATATCACAAATTATTTTAGTAACATTTCTAATACACAAATATACTTCTCTTATAAAATCAACTATTATAGATATGACTAAAGTATTTATCACCATCCACAATCCAGTTCTTTCCCAGTAGGTACCAATGGTGGTCCATACTTTCTCTATTATGTATATGTTTGGTTTCTGAGTTTCTCTTTATAGCATATAAATAATATCACATATATATAATTTTCTTTTTTCTCAACATGTAATTTAATGTCTTCCCATGTTGCTGCTGCTGCTCCTGCTAAGTCACTTCAGTCGTGTCTGACTCTGTGTGACCCCATAGACGGAAGCCCACCAGGCTCCCCAGTCCCTGGGATTCTCCAGGCAAGAACACTGGAGTGGGTTGCCATTTCCTTCTCCATGTTAGCACACAGATATTTATTCATCTTAGCAATTGCACACATATTCCTATAGCTTACATAGTCCATTTGTTTTTTGGACATTTATTTTAGTTTTTAATATAATTTCTATGATAAGCAATGCAGTAGTAACATGTCTAGCAAACTTCCTTGAGTTCATGTATTGTGTTTCTATAGTATATAAACTGTAAGTAGACTTATTATGACTCTGTGTGTGTGTTATAACAGATACTGCCAAATTACTTTCCATAATATATAGAAGTATACTCCCCTCAACAGTGGATGAGAGCCCCAACTTCCCTTACCCTTGCCAGTATCCGCCTTCATGATCTAAAAGGACACCAGGCCTTTATTTCTGTAGTCATTCACCACAGGAAGAGTTGCAGAAGTAATGTTAAATTAATTCTTAGGAACTCCCGGGTCTTCAGGTCTTCTCTTTCCAGATGGACGGATTCTCTTATGTTCAGTAAATAATGGTAAGAAAAGTTAGATGCTCCTACCAATAGTAAATATAAGCCAAAATCTCAAATCTAATATCCTGATCTATGGTATTCAGTCTGAAAAGAGAGAGAGAAAGAGGAAGACCTTGAAAGAGAGAGTGATAGGAATGAATGAGGGGAACTTGACATTATTGTATTGGTTTTGCCATACATTGACATGAATCTGCCCCGGGTGTACATGTGTTCCCCATCTTGAATCCCCCTCCCACCTCCCTCCCCATCCCATCCCTCTGGTTCAAGAAGTGCAGCGAAACACCAGGCTGTGTGGTAGGCACTCTTCTCATAGGCAGATAAAAAGCATATAAAAGGAGGTTCTTGCCCTAAGTTCAGTTCACTTCAGTCGCTCAGTCATGACCGACTCTTTGCGACCCCATGAATTGCAGCATGCCAGGCCTCCCTGTCCATCACCAACTCCCAGAGTTCACTCAAACTCATGTCCATCGAGTCGGTGATGCCATCCAGCCATCTTATCCTCTGTCGTCCCCTTCTCCTCCTGCCCCCAATCCCTCCCAGCATCAGGGTCTTTTCCAATGAGTCAACTCTTCACATCAGGTGGCCAAAGAGGTCATGAAGATCTTTTTTGTACAGTCCCTTGCCCTAAAGAGACTCTTAATCTAGGGAGAGGGAACAATAAGTAATAAACATTCATGTTCAAGTATGATATGTGTTAGTATAGAGGTGCTGGGGGAATGTAAGAAAAGACACCTAACTCCCGCTAGGAATCCTGACCCCAGTATCCAGTGAGGAAGGCAAAAAAGAGGTGCCAGTTAAGAGAGATACCACACTTGCCTACCAGCTAGCACCCTGGAATGTGGTGTCTACAATGAAATCCAGATACAGCATAAAAGAGGCTGTTCCTATAACCCATGCAATGAAATAGCCTTATTACTCTGACAACTTATTAGTGAGTTCTTTGGTGACTTGGATGGGATTCAACTAGGATTTGCCTTCTTATAAATTCTATACCTAAAAAGCCTTGGTTGGAGAAGGTCCTAATATCTTTGAAACATTGAGAAAGGAAAACAGTGGCTCCTAGATAGAGTACTAAAGTGGGAAAAAAAAAAGGCAAACAAGAGTATTTGAAAGGTATTTATTGCTTCCTTTTTTCCCTCCTTCCTTCTTTCCCTGATCCTTCCCCTCTTTCCTTCCTTCCTTCAATTTTCTTTCTTTCTATTATTATTTGGAGGGTTAATTCTTGGAAAATGCAAAATGAATTTAATTGCTATGGTAATGGAATGTGAACTGAAAAAAAAGACACAAAGAGATGACAAGAGAGCAGAAGCATGGGTGTGTATGATTTCACGTCAACTAGTGTTTATGCAAAGCCTTTGCCCACTGCCAAAGCCTCTTGGTACATTTGCATAATTAAAAACAGCAACATAATCAGCATGCTGGAAAAACAGCACTAACTAGATTGTGCCCCAAACTTAAAATCCTCTGAACATTCTCTAGGATATGCGTGTCACTTGTAAATTCCATCAGTCAACAGGCTGATCAAATTATTGAAACATTTCCAGTGTCCTGGAGGTCAGTGGAGTTTCTGCCATTTGAACCAGGGTAGATACAATATTTCAGAGAGTGAAAGCTTTGGCTTGGAACTTCTTTTCAAACATAGAATTTTCCTCTAGTGATCTCTAAATTCAGTAGATCTCTCAGAAAAGAAAGAGGCATCTTTGCTTGGTAGAAAAATGCAATACTTTCCAAACATTGGGCTTCCCTGGTGGCTCAGAGGTTTAAAGCGTCTGCCTCCAATGTGGGAGACCTGGGTTTAATCCCTGGGTCGGGAAGATCCCCTGGAGAAGGAAATGGTAACCCACTCCAGTATTCTTGACTGGAGAATCCCATGGACAGAGAAGCCTGGTAGGCTACAGTCCACGGGGTTGCAAAGAGTCGGACACAACTGAGTGACTTCACTTCCAATCATACTCAAAAGTACTCTGGAAGTGTGCCTTCTATTGTGTTTGTGAGACACCCATGGCTGTAGGAACTTCAAAGAACCAACTGCTCCATAACAGCTGGAGTCAGCCATACCTCTGTTTTTCTCTCCCTGTACCTTGCTCTCTCAGTACCTTCTCATGGAGAGCTTGGGATTCCCTGGAAGATTCCTTCTTCTAGTTCCACCATGAGTATCTGTTAAAGTTTATTTCCATCTTAAATTCTGTTCAGTTCAGTTCAATCACTCAGTCATGTCTTTGCAACCCCATGAACCACAGCACACCAGGCCTCCCTGTCCATCACCAACAGCCAGAGTCTATCCAAACCCATGTCCATCAAGTCAGTGATGCCATCCAACTATCTCATCCTCTGTCATCCACTTCTCCTCCTGCCCTCAATCTTTTCCATCATCAGGGTTGTTTCAAATGAGTCAGCTCTTCACATCAGGTGGCCAAAGTGTTGGAGTTTCAGCTTCAAGATCAGTACTTCAGTGAACACCCAGGACTGATCTTCTTTAGGATGGACTGGTTGGATCTCCTTGCAGTCCAAGGGACTCTCAAGAGTCTTCTCCAACACCACAGTTCAACTTTCTTTATAGTCCAACTCTCACATCCATACGTGACCACTGGAAAAACCATAGCCTTGACTAGATGAACCTTTGTTGACAAAGTAATGTCTATGCTTTTAAATATACTGTCTAGGTTGGTTATAACTTTCCTTCCAGGGAGTAAGCGTCTATTAACTTCATAGCTGCAATCACCATCTGCGGTGATTTTGGAGTCCCCCCAAAATAAAGTCAGACAGTGTGTGTACTGTTTTCCATCTATTTGCCATGAAGTGTTGGGACTGACTGCCATGATCTTAGTTTTCTGAACGTTGAGCTTTAAGCCAACTTCTTCACTCTCCTCTTTCACTTTCATCAGGAGTCTTTTTTTAGTTCTTCACTTTCTGCTATAAGGGTGCTGTCATCTGCATATCTAAGGTTATTGATATTTTTCCTGGCAATCTTGATTCCAGCTTGTGATTCCTCCAGCCCAGCATTTCTCATGATGTACTCTGCATATAAGTTAAATAAGCAGGGTGACAATATGAAGCTTTGATGTACTCCTTTTCCTATTTGGAACCAGTCTATTGTTCCATGTCCAGTTCTAACTGTTGCTTCCTGACCTGCATACAGGTTTCTCAAGGGACAGGTCAGGTGGTCTGGTATTCCCATCTCCTTCAGAATTTTCCACAGTTTATTGTGATCCACACAGTCAAAGGCTTTGGTGTAGTCAGTAAAGCAGAAATAGATGTTTTTCTGGAACTCTCTTGCTTTCTCCATGATCCAGCGGATGTTGGCAATTTGATCTCTGGTTCCTCTGCCTTTGCTAAAACCAGCTTGAACATCTGCAAGTCCATGGTTCACGTATTGCTGAAGACTGGCTTGGAGAATTTTGAGCATGACTTTACTAGCATGTGATATGAGTGCAATTGTGCAGTAGTTTGATCATTCTTTGGCATTGAAATGAAAACTGACTTTTTCCAGTCCTGTGGCCACTGCTGAGTTTTCCAGATTTGCTGACATATTGACTGCAGCACTTTTCACGGCATCATCTTTTGGATTTGAAATAGCTCAACTGGAATTTCATCACCTCCACTAACTTTGTTCATAGTGATGCTTCCTAAGACCCACTTGACTTCATGTTCCAGGATGTTTGGCTCTAGGTGAGTGTGAGTGATCTCACCATCATGATTATCTGGGTCATGAAGATCTTTTTTGTATAGTTCTTTGGTGTATTCCTGCCACCTCTTCTTAATATCTTCTGCTTCTGTTAGGTCCGTACCATTCCTGTCCTTTATTGAGCCTATCTTTGCATGAAATGTTCCCTTGGTATCTCTAATTTTCTTGAAGAAATCTCTTTTAAATTCTGTGGGCCTTAATAAAATTCAACCACAGCTCCCAGCCATGTTCAGAATTTAAGTATCTTGGTGTTTGGTTTGTTTCATGGCTCTACTCAAGCACAAGTGCTGGTAGAATTAATGAAATGATTGCTGATAGAGAAGAGGCAAAAACAGCAAAGTATTTCCCATCAGCCCCCACTTATGTGCACTTGAGAGAATGGTGCACTGCTCGGTTATCCTGGCTCACGCATTAGTTGAGTTGTCTGAGGCAATTGTGACCCGTGTGCTCTTTGTATGGGAACAGGGCTGATCTTGTGTCCACCTTTATTGTGAACACAATAAGTAAGAAGACATAAATAATAATGCATAAACCAGAAATCATATTCTCTTGCCACAAAAATACATCATGTCCCTTCCACCGTCTCTCATAGCTGTAAAACAGAATCTGGCACCTGCTGAGTCAGAGAGCAAGAATATTTAGATGCAAAATAATTAGCCTGTCGAAGTTCCATCGTCATGAATTAAAATGTAAAGGATCAAAATGTTTCAGCCTTAGTGGATGTGGATTGTTCATTTTTATTTAAAAACATCAATGGCCCCAGAAATATGGTTTGGTGTCCAGGGGGACTTTTTCCCAGATGGAGCCATGCAACTCAGAAACATTGATTGGTTTGGGGCTTTCAGTTTTCTTTCATTCTGCTTGTACCTCTCTGTAAAATGAAACCCTAAGATTGTACATCTGTGCTGTAATTTGGTTCAATTGCTATTTCACCAAAGTTCAAATGGTATATGTAAAATCGAAAAGGACACTTCTCTTTTGCAATTGATCCCTAGGAAGTGCTTACGATTTCCATTCACTCCAATTTCCATAACTTTGTTTTTTGTGCCACCTTGGAAAGTGTAAGATATTCATGGATAGAAATGGGAGGTGGTCTCAAACGTATGAACTTGAGCCCATTTACTGTCAAGTTCTGGTTCAACTTAGTACTTGTCCCAATTCCTCTTTTTCTCCTTTACATCATTTGTTTACATGCCTCTATCTTCTATTAAATTTTAGAAACCTACACCATATTTGTATACATCTTTAGGTATCTAACTACTTAGCCCCTAACACAGAGTTTTGTAGTCAGTAATAGTTCAATAAGTATTTGTTAGAGACAGAAATAGACAAATGTTACCCAAAGTGAGATATGTAATATGATTATAGACTGTAACCAAATGAATTGCTTTATCTCAATAATAATGTAACTATTTATGCTCATTACTAAATATCATCAGATGTATAACTTTCACAATGGCTTTATGACAAATTAAAACGAGAGTAAGCATTCAAAGAACAAATATCAACAATGTTAAATACATATTAAGATAGGATTTATATGAACATGACAAATATTGTGATACTGGTGTGTATCAGAAGCAACGATATGAGGAAACTAAGGGGTATGTAACTCTCCAGTATTTATTATTATTATTCAGTTCAGTTCAGTCGTTCACTCGTGTCTTTGCGACCCCATGAATCACAGCACGCCAGGCCTCCCTGTCCATCACCAACTCCCAGAGTTCATTCAAACTCATGTCCATCGAGTCGGTGATGCCATCCAGCCATTGCATTCTCTGCCGTCCCCTTCTCCTCCCGCCCCCAATCCCTCCCAGCATCAGAGTCTTTTCCAGTGAGTCAACTCGTTGCATGAGGTGGCCAAAGTATTGGAGTTTCAGCTTTAGCATCAGTCCTTCCAGTGAACACCCAGGACTGATCTCCTTTAGAATGGACTGGTTGTATTTCCTTGCAGTACAAGGGACTCTCAAGAGTCTTCTCCAGCACCACAGTTCAAAAGCATCAATTCTTCGGTGCCCAGTTTTCTTCACAGTCCAACTCTCACATCCATACATAACCACTGGAAAAACCATAGCCTTGACTAGACGGACCTTTGTTGGCAAAGTAATGTCTCTGCTTTTTAATATACTATCTAGGTTGGTCATAACTTTCCTTCCAAGGAGTAAGCGTCTTTTAATTTCATGACTGCAATCAGCATCCGCAGTGATTTTGGGAATTAGGGAATTTTAATGAAATCAGGGAATTTTAATGAAAAAATTAAAATGCTGAAGTTGATTTTACAGCAAGGAGTAGAACCTGGGAAACTATAATGATGTTGGGAATGTGAGCCTATAATGATTCTAGAACATGACTTTCTCATCTAGAGAAGCAGCTGGTTGGACTAACCTGGATGGCCTCAGCTGTGCCTCCAAGCCCAAATGTAAGAGCCAAACAAGTGTATTTAGTGGCATCCATGTGCATTTTCAAGAACCATTTATGGTTGCATTGTTGTTTCGCCTTTTTTCTAAGTAACTTCTCTCTGTTCACTCTCAATTTATATAACATAGTTCTGCTCCAATTTGCTGCCAACCACAATATGATTTGTCTCTTTATTACAGAGGCCAGAATGTGAGAATAAACTTCATTTTGGCTCTGGCAAGTCAGATCTCGATATGCAGTGGCTCCCCTGGTAGTAATTCAAATACGTTTCAGTGTCCTTCCAGAGTGTGTGAATATAGGTGCTTTATACATTTTTTTTTCACCTGTGGAAAGCAGAGTTTTAGATAATACTTTTCTCTTGGTAAATAACACATTTTATATGACCAGTTTATGCTCCCATATGTTATTCATGATATCTTTCTATTAGGGACTTCCTGAGCAGTTATGGCCCTGCTTCATCAATAAACACAGATTTATATTGTTTCCATGAGTTCTAAAGTAGTAAATTTTCGCTAAACAAGGATTATGGTAAATATAATTGAATTATAGATTCAAAATACATATTTATAAAGGTCCTGTGTTCCTGGAAGCCCATGCAAAATGCAACTGATGATCACTAACAGAATATTTCCCATTAGGAACAGCCTCACCAGCCTATATTTCTGCCTGATCCTAATGCTGACACTCTCTGCTTTCTAAAAAGTAACTTTAAAAATTAATCTCATATATTTATCCTTTATGTTTAGCTCCTTCTTTGCCTTTTGCTTCAACATACCACTCTGTGGGATCTGTTAATATGGATGATTAGGAAAAGAGTCCCTCTTGATACATTTCAAGTCTGTTTAAACTATAAAATGAACAGACAATTTTATTTCATTTTTCTTGTGTGAAACTACACAAATTAGAACAGTCTAATATGAAATGTAATTGCTCTAGTAATGCTTGAAACTGGCCTTTGAGGATTGGCATTTGAAGATCTCAGTGGGACATTAATTCAGTTGAAATTGTTGTATTTTTCAGGTCAGACCCTAACCTCCTAGTTTTCCTTTAGTGATATAGGATGACATTATGGAAGTATGTCTACAATCAAATTTACTTTCTTAAGCAGATGATGCAGCAAGTCTTTTTTTCTCATAGGTCAGCTGGCATGAGCTAAGCAAGATGCCTTATTAGATGAAATGTTCCCAATTACTCAGTGGATTAATACAAATCTGTTTATCTGAACCCACACCTGGTGTAAACTCTTTTCTGAGTTCATTGCTAACACTCTAAAAAGAAGGTCACATTGATGAAGGGGAAAAAATCAGAAAAAAAATAAGAAATTCAGTTCTTTCAGATCAGTGGGGCATGCTTTTGTACAACCTGGCAAAACAATCAGCTAGAAACCTGATATCCTAAAAACGAGTGGAAGGGTCTTCCTAAGTACACAGTTCAGTTCAGTTCAGTCGCTCAGTCGTGTCCGACTCTCCGCGACCCCATGAATCACAGCACGCCAGGCCTCCCTGTCCATCACCAACTCCCGGAGTACACTCAAACTCATGTCCACAGAGTCGGTGATGCCATCCAGCCATCTCATTCTCCGTCGTCCCCTTCTCCTCCCGCCCCCAACCTTTCCCAGCATCAGAGTCTTTTCCAGTGAGTCAACTCGTCTCATGAGGTGGCCAAAGTATTGGAGTTTCAGCTTTAGCATCAGTCCCTCCAATGAACATCCAGGATTGATCTCCTTTAGAATGGACTGGTTGGATCTCCTTGCAGTATAAGGGACTCTCAAGAGTCTTCTCCAACACCACAGTTCAAAAGCATCGATTCTTCGGCGATCAGCTTTCTTCACAGTCCAACTCTCACATCCATACATGACCACGGGAAAAACCATTGCCTTGACTAGACGGACCTTGGTCGGCAAAGTAATGTCTCTGCTTTTCAATATACTATCAAGGTTGGTCATAACTTTCCTTCCAAGGAGCAAGCGTCTTTTAATTTCATGGCTGCAATCAGCATCTGCAGTGATTTTGGAGCCCAAAAAAACAAAGTCTGACACTGTTTCCACTGTTTTTCCATCTATTTCCCATGAAGTGATGGGACCAGATGCCATGATCTTTGTTTTCTGAATGTTGAGCTTCAAGCCAACCTTTTCACTCTCCTCTTTCACTTTCATCAAGAGGCTTTTGAGTTCCTCTTCACTTTCTGCCATAAGGGTAGTGTCATCTGCATATCTGAGGTTATTGATATTTCTCCCGGCAATCTTGATTCCAGCTTGTGCTTCTTCCAGCCCAGCGTTCCTCATGATGTACTCTGCATATAAGTTAAATAAGCAAGGTGACAATATACAACCTTGACGCACTCCTTTTCCTATTTGGAACCAGTCTGTTGTTCCATGACCGGTTCTAACTGTTGCTTCCTGACCTGCATACAGGTTTCTCAAGAGGCAGGTCAGGTGGTCTGGGATTCCCATCTCTTTCAGAATGTTCCACAGTTTATTGTGATCCACACAGTACACACACAAGTACACAGTAACAAATAAAAAAGCATTTGGGGATCACTAGGAAATACCTCGGAGAAGGCACTGGCAACCCACTCCAGTACTCTTGCCTGGAAAATCCCATGAACGGAGGAGTCTAGTAGCCTGCAGTCCATAGGGTCGTGAAGTGTCAGACACGACTGAGCAACTTCACTTTCCCTTTTCCCTTTCATGCATTGGAGAAGGAAATGGCAACCCACTCCAGTGTTCTTGCCTGGAGAATCCCAGGGACGGGGGAACCTAGTGAGCTGCTGTCTATGGGATCGCAGAGAGTCGGACACAACTGAAGCGACTTAGCAGCAGCAGCAGCAGGAAATACCTCCTTGAGTATCCAAAATATCACTTTCCCAGTTAAGACTTAGAGACCTGCAAACCAGGTCCCCTAAATAGTCACGTTTCAGATTGCATTAAAATTGTCTTATTTTGTTTTTCATTTTGGCAGCCAAATCTCAGCCACAAGGATAAGACACACTAATGTAGTGTGAACCAGTCATTGTATTAGGCGTGTGTGTGCATGATCAGTCATGTTTTACTTTTTGTGACCCCCATGGATTGTAGCCCTCTGAGCTCCTCTGTCCATGAAATTTTCCAGGCAAGAATACTGGAGTGGGTTGCCATTTTCTCCTCCAGGGCATCTTCCCAACCCAGGGATTGAATGTTCATCTCTTACCTCTCTTGCATTAGCAGGCAGGTTATCAGTTGAGCCACCAGGGAAGCCCCACATTAGGCATTATCACATATATTTTCTTATTGAATCTATTTGATTATTTTATGAGTAAATAATTATCATCCATATTTTCCAAGTGAGACAACTGAAACTCAAGGAGACTAAATAATTTTTCCCAAGGTCATGGAACCAATAGGTAGAGAAACTGGAAAATTTTTTTTAACATAGGCATGGCTCCAAGACCCATGTCCTTGTACTTTATTATGCTTCTCAAAATGTAGGTTGAACCCTATAAAATTGCTCTTTTTAATTAGTCAAAAACAACAGAACATAGATGACTACATATGACTCACCCTAAGGAATTTGGAGTTGTTGTACTTTAAAGATGCATATATGACTTCATGTTTTTCATGACAACAAAAGAGGGACTCTGAGTTGAAGGGACCATACAATTTCAATTAGCTGTTTGGGGAATTTTGAGCACATTTAGTAGAATGACCTGTATGCTTTTGAACAGAGAATAGACCAATGCTTTCCAAACTTTAATGTATACACAGTCCCCCAGGGATCCTGTTAACATGCAGAGTCTGACTCAGTGGATCTGGAAGACGACTTGCAATTCTGAATTTCTAGCAAGCTCCAGTGTGATGTCAATGCTGCTGGTCTGAGAACCATACTTTGAGTAGCAAGGGATTAGACAACTCTTCTTAACAACGAGCATCCTTTCTTCAAGAATTATCTGGCACCTCTAGCAACTGTTTCTAGCCTGTTGTTGTTGTGTAGTCACTAAGTCATATCCAGCTCTTTGCGACCCCACAGACTATGGCTTGCCAGGCTCATCTGTCTATGGGATATCCCAGGCAAGAATACTGGAGTGGGTTGCCTTTTCCTTCTCCAGAGGACCTTCCCCACCTAGGGATCAGACCAGCAGCTCCTGCATTGGCAGGTGAATTCTTTACCATTGAGCCACCTGAGAAGTTTCTAGCCTATAAAATCACTAAGGATAGTCTATGCTATGCCTTACTTTTCAAAGCCAAGAAATCCTTGTTTCAGAGCTAGGAACTAGGATCACTGGACTCTGAAAGAATCACCCTAGCACATGCTCTGGATTTGCTCTCTCCTTCACTCTGCTCAGAATCTCTTCCAGGCCTGTGTAGGTAGGAAATATTTAGAGAACTGTGTCCTTCATCCGAGAACATTACCACTAACTCTGTGACAAATCATTAGTTGTAAGCAGTGAAAAAGGTGAGTTCAAGAAGTTCCAATTACAGTTAAATTAGACAAGTATACTAATACTTTAGTAATATTGGGAAGCTATGTTATTAATGCAGTAGTAAGGGCACTGTGAATATTAAGAAAAAATATGATTATAATTGCTTTACACAGACTACAGATTATTACCTGTATTATGTATCTTTTGCTGAATAACAAACCACCCTAAATGTTAATGGCTTGAAATAGTCAATATTTAATATTGTTCAGAATTCTTTGGGCTGGGTCGCCCAGGGCTGAGTGGTTTCGGATGGCCTCACTCATAGGACAAGACCTTGGCTATAAGTTTCTGTCATGACAGTGGCTGGGACCACTCTCTTTGTTGTCCCTCATCTTCAGAAGGCTAAATTGGGATTCTTCGCATGGTCATCCCAAGATTGCCATCAGCAAAAGAGGGGGAGCCAGAGGGGGAGCCCTAGGATGCCATCCCACTGTAAACTTTTGTTTGTATCCTTTTAACATATATTCCATTGTCAAAGCTAGTCACAGCCAAACTGAAGTTCAAGGGATGGAGGTGTAGACTTGACAGCTTCCTGGGAGAGGCTCTGAAATATCATCAGCACTTTTTTTTTTCCAGCTTAGCATACTCTGCTTTCTGGCTACAATTAGTCAATATAGTAAGCTTCTACCCATCCCAGGAAAAGCCTCATCTGCAAGAAGAATTGAGTCATTAGTTTTAGATTCAGATGAGGCTCACTGGATGTAGTTCTTGATTCAGAAATCTGTGAATTAAAAAGACAAGTTATATGCATTATATACATCCAACATACAGTGTTGACACACAGAGAAGTTAGCCACAATAGATACTACTACTGCTCAAAAGATAGAGACCAGCATGGCAGTCATTGATTTGTAGTAATTCTGAAATCCACCCTATCCTAAGAGCAGAATATGACTCCTAATTAGAGACCAATTTTGTCCTCAGGAATACCCCGTAATGCTTGCAGTTCTATACTGCTTTGGGCTTCATCCTCTGGTTTCTTTTACTCTGCTCTGTGAGATATTTTTTTATACGCAAAAGATCCATATTTGCTGCTGAGAGAACTTCTCACTTTGCTTCATACGAGTAAAAAATTTAAGAGCCAAATGGCCTTTTTGTTTTCATTTTGAATTATGTCTATGTTTTAAGCCTAAGATTGGTTTCTTGTGGATCTGATTCAGGTCCATTTCAAGCCCTGAAAGCCCTATTTTCATTTCTTTTCAGGACAAACCTCTTTCTGCTCTGGGCCAGGTGTCAAATTGGCATGGAGCAGACCTTAGATTCATGGACCTTTAATCTAGCTTAGTCTTTCAGAGGACTTTAACAAGGGAATTTATAGTGGCATCTTTGATTTTTGCCTTTGGCTCTCCATCTTGTATCATGTTGAAACTTATTTTTTCCAAACTAAGGACACTGATTTGTTTTCCAACCATGCAAACACTGGCTCCTGTCCTCCAAGTTCTTCTTGCAGACTGAATAGTTCTTTCTTCAGCTCCTACACAACCATGCACATACACTGATACTTTCAACATTCTGTTTGGAGATTTCCTTAGTCAAAATCCAAAAGTTGATTAGGTACACTTTCTGTCTTCCAAGTTATTATAGGCAATAGTTTTCCCAATTGTTTTGTTGCTTTATAACATGGGTTGCTATTTTTCTAGTCTGTTTTAGATATTTCTGTGCCATTTTTCCAGACTTCACTAAGTATTTCCTACCCATTGTTCTATCTAGCTTTAACTAAAAATATATTCACAGCCTTTCCAGCTTCCTCTGGGTTCCGCATCTAAAGCCACATGTCTTATATTTTGTTTGGCAATGCTGAGTTTCTAGGTATGGTTCTATCTTGGCTTTTGCTATATAGCAAGTTACCTTAAGACCTAGTAACTTCAAATAATATATATTGATTCTTTTTTAACATTCTCTGACTTCCTGGGTAGTTCTTGTGGTTTGGGTTCTCAGCCAGATGGTTGGGAGAATGTGAATATCTAGGAGTTACTTCCACTGATTCCTCCTCTACAGAGGAGGAATTCTGCCTGTCATAGTCCCAGGGTTCTTAGTAGCAAGAGTGAGAAAACCCCAAGGTGATAGTATTTTTCAAAATATTGCTTGAATAACATTTGTGAATCTCCACTAACCAACTGAAATCACATGGCCAAGCAGCAATTTTGTAGGAAGAGATACAGACTCTACATACTGATTTTTGGAGGTGTGAAATACTGTAGCTTTTTTTCCAAACTGACACTCTCGTATCCAAAGAAACATCATCCTGATTTATTATAAAACATTCAGACACATAAAAATCCATTTATTTAACTGGAATATGTTAGACCTGGCATTTCATGAACCACATACAAATATATGCATATTCATATGCCTATTTAGGTAAGTGGATATAGATATACACATATATCCATACATATAATACACACACACATATGTATATACACACCTATATAAAATGGAAATGTATTTCTAAATTAGATGACTTCTTCTGAATAAAAAGCATGGAACTCATCTTTCTTTTATAAGTCTGATTACATTTTTTTTCCTTCATTTTATTTTTACAACTAGAATAGTACTCTTTATATAAGTTCACTTTGTTTGGCTGAAAACGATTTAAGATAAGAGTTTATTTGGTCAAAATAATACTGTTTATTTATATATGTGATTTCATATCCGTATTTTCATGCATCCTATAAGTCAAACTCTCTTTTTGCATACATGGCTATGTGATACACACCATCTTATTAAATAGTCTTTTAAGAACAAAGTTCTTATAATTGGTATAGTGTACACTTTCAGAATTTTAATTTAAATTAGGTTGAACGTTAACAAATGTAGAATTGAGTTGTTACCTTTAGTTACCTGAATTTGGGGGGAATGTTCTTAAACATTTAAAATGTTCCAAGTAAAACAAATAATAATTTTATATAACTGGGATTTTTTTCAACCCAATAAATTTTCAGTTACTTCATTAGAAAAATAGTTTAATTCATCTTACAAAAATGAAAGTGAACATGCAATCATGAAGTTTATCCATACTCTGTTAGAGCCTGGAATACTTGAGTATGGAGATATGTTGACAGTTTCTTTTATATAATAATGCCTTGATTAATCCAGAACTTACTTATCTAAGTAACTATAGTTATATTAACATGATTTAAAAGTGGGTAGTTAAAAGGGAGCTGTAAAATGATGTGTCATCAGATCTTTCACCAAAGCCAATACATATTTTCACCAATATGCAATACATATTTGCATGTGTTTAACCAAATAATTAGGAAAATCATCGTGGAATACCAATTTGCATCAAAGAGATGCTTGGGATAAAATTGTGATGAAGTCAGATGTGAGCCCATCCTCCTTGCTCTTAGGGACAGATGACACAGAGAAAGAGAAAGACAATAATTAAGCTGTATGGTTTTGATTAGAAGCACTGGAAGAAGAGTTCTTGCTAGCCCAGCGGCAGGAACTGTAAGCCAGGACTGAGAGACAGGAAACATATTTCCATGAAAAGCAGCTTCTAAGCTGAACCCCGGAAAACAGGTCAAATTACATCAGATGAAGACAGTGTGGAAGAAGGGCAGGAAAGAAAGGCAGTGATTCAGATAGAGGAACAGAACATACGGAGACCTAAAGGTGCTAGAACGTGGGTCTCTTGGTTCTCTCTCCCAGTCCTACCATTGGGACAGACTTCGAACAGGCTGGTTCTTCCGTCTGGAATTTCTTCTCATCTCAGATCATTCCAAGTTTCAAATTTCCTTTTCTCAGATCCCATATAAACCTGTTTCTGCCCTAATCCTACATATCACGTCTTCAGAGAAGAAAGAGCCAATTAGGTTATTTTGCTTAGCTGAATTCCCTCATAGGACACTATACCTTTGTCTTTGTAATATTTATCACAGTTGATGCAAATAATTACAAGCTCTGTAGTGTCTGCATTTTCTCAGAGATTCAAAGCTCCACCAAAGCAAAGAATATACCTGTTTTAATAGCCTTGCCTTGTCTAGTATATTTCACAAAATAGACACTCTATACCCTTTTTTAAATGAATGTATGAACAAATAAGAAAGCATTCAGTGTCGATAACTGTCTTGTTTGCATCTTGAGCACTGCTGAGCAACTGCAGTACAGGTGTGGATGAAACTTCTTGAATTTATTGAATATTGGTGTTTTGTAAGGAGACGGTGATAAAGGATGCTATTATAAGGAAATTATAAATATTGGAAATATTGATCAAGTGATATACGATACGTTCTAAGGTGAAAGGGAAAAGAGGAAAGTAATAGAGGAAAAGTTCAAGGTTAGTGGGACTAAAGATCTCAAAAATGTCTTTAAAAGATCAGGAAAACCAACCAAAACAGAATTAGAGAATGGGTAACTGAGGGAATAATAGAGAGATTCCTCAGAATGTGTGCCTATTAATATTTCCCTAATAGAATGCCTCTTGGTTTTTAATTTTAAAATGTAAAAGAATATGTATCTTTCAATATAAAGGTTTCAAGTAATGTCCATAAAGAAGGGGCTTCCTTGGTGGCTCAGTGGTAAAGAATTTGCCTGCCAGTGCAGGGGATGCAAGTTCACTCTCTGGGTCTGGAAGATCCTCTGGAGGAGATGGTATCCCCACTCCAGTATTCTTGCCTGGGAAATCCCTTGGACAGAGGAACCTGGCAGGCTATAGTCCATGGGGTCACAAAGAGTCAGACACGACTTAGTGACTAAACAACAATATATAAGGGAAACTTTTCATTCATGCTCTTTTAATTCAGTTAACATTTAAAAGCTATTAATCTTCATCTTTTTTGGTTCCTATTTTCATCATCTTTACATGCAATTGGTGTAAAGAGTCAAATAGTTAAACAAGGCTTATTTTTTATTTCCTACTTTTACTAACTGGAATTTAAATAGTATGCTAAGAATACCTGTTGGTTTTCAATGTTAAGCGTTATATTTTGATTGCTCACTGTGGATGAGACTGTAGTTCTTTTTTACCACTTCTTCACCATCACTGTGCTTGTCTCTTTTCATTCTTTCATATTACTTAATATTGTAATTTAGGTTAGATCAATGTCCAGTACATACTTTAATTTATATTATTATTACTTCTGCTTAGGATCTCATTTCACCATCATCCTGGGGAAATGTCTTTTGACTCTGTCCTGTCTTGTGTCCTTTGTTTCTTGTCTCCCAAATCTTTCTCCTTATTTGTTTTATTATCTAATTATGAGATCACAGGTGCCAATAACTTCCTGAGAAAATACACATGAGATCATGAGAGCTCTTCTTACATGATGATATTTTATCTAGGTAAACGATGCTATACTGGAAATAATTTCTCTTAGAATTTGAAAGGAACTGACCCCCTGTTTTCTACTTTCTGACTTTGTTGCTGAAAAGCACCCATCCATTCTGATATCCTGCTACCAAGGGATTTTACACCCTCTCCCCTCCCCCACCAGCATGGAGGCCAGTAAGGTCTTCTGTCCATCTCCAGTATTCTGAAGTCTCATCATGATGTGGCTCGGTGTGATCCATTTTAATCATGTAATAGGTAGTCAGTAAGGGGTTTCAGTCTGATGGCTCTTGGAAATGTTCTTGAATGATAACATGTGATTTTGTCCATTTCTTTTTCTCTCTTCATTCTTTCTGAGGACTTATTTTTTCTACTGATTGATTTATTTATTTTTAAAATCCAGTTGATTTACCACATTTTATTAGTTTAGGTGTACAACACAGTGATTTAAAAAATTATGTCTGGATAAAAGTTAAAGCTATATTGGCTATATCCCCTGTGATGTACAATATAAGCTCATAGCTTATTTACCTTATACATAGGGGTTTGTACCTATTACTCCCCTACCCCTATCTCCCTGCTCTTCCCTCCCCTCTCCACACTGGTAACCACTGTTTGTCCTTTTTATCTGTGAGTCTGTTTCTATTTTGTTATGTACATGTGTTTATTTTTATTTAGATTACATGTATCAATAATATACAGTATTTGTCTTTATCTCTCTGGCATACATGTGTGTTATACATTTTCCTTCATATATATATATATATATATATATAAAATACATACACATACGTACATACATACCACATCGTTTTTCATTCATCTCTCAATTGGCACTTGGTTACTTCCATATCTTACTATCTAAATAACACTGGTATGAACATTGGGGTGCATGTATCTTTTATTTTTATAGATATACACAGTATTTGAATGGCTAGATCATATGTTAGTTCTATTTCTACTTTTTGAGGAACCTCCATACTGTATTCCATAGTGGTGGCACCAATTTATATCATTATCAACAATTGACTCAGGTTCCCTTTTCTGCACATCCTCACCAGCATTTGTTATTTGTAGTCTTTCTGATAACAGCCATCTGAAAAATGTGAGGTGATATCTCATTGTGGTTTTGATTTGCATTTCTCTAATTAGCAATGTTGACCATTTTTTCTTGTGCCTGTTGGCCATCTGTATATCTTTTCTGGAAAAATGTCTGTTCAAGTTTCTGTCCATTTTTTAATTAGGTTGTTTCGGATTTTTAGATATTGAGCTGTATGAGTTGTTTATGTATATTGGATATTAGCCCCTTACTGGTCAGGTCATTTGCAAATATTTCCCGCATTTAGTAGGTTGCCTTTTCATTTTGCTAATGGTTTAATTTAATGTATAAAAGCTTTTACATTTAATGAGATCTCCATTTGTTTATTTTTGTTTCTGTTTCCTTTGCCTGAGGAGACAGTTCCAAGAAGTATTGCTATGATTTCTGTCAAAGAGCATACTGCTTATGTTTTATTCTAGGAGTTTTACATTTTCCAGTCTTTCATATAGGACTTCTGTCCATTTGAGTTCATCTTTGCATGTGATATGAGAAAGTTTCCTAATTTCATTCTAAGTTCTAATTTCATTCTTTTACATATAACTCTTCAGTTGTCTCAGCACTGTTTACTGAAGAGACTGCTTCCCTCCATTGTATATTCTCCTCTCCTTTTTCATAGATTAATTGATCACAAGTGCATAGGTTTATTTCTGGGCTCTCTGTGCTGTTCCATTGATCTTTGTGTCTGTTTTATGCGAGTACAATTATTGTTTTGATTACTACAGCTCTGTATTATAGTCTGAAGTCAGAGAGTGTGATACGTGCAGATATGTCTATATCTCTCAAGATTGCTTTGGCTATTTGGAGTCTTTCGTGGTTCATACAAATTTTAGGATTATTTATTCATTTCTGTGAAAATGTCATGGATATTTTGATAGGCGTTGCATTAAATCTTTGGATTTCTTTGAGTAACATGAACATTTTAACAATATTAATTCTTATAATCCATGTCTCAAGATTCCTTTCATTTTCTTTATCTCATCTTAACTTTCCTTCATCAACACATTATAGTTTTCAGAGTAGGTCTTTTACCTTGTTAACTTGATTCGTAGGGTTTTTCTTTTTAATTATTCTTTTTGATTGGATTACAAACAGGGATATTTTCTTGCATTCTTCTTGTTGCAGTTTTTTATTAGAGCATAGAAAAGCAACAGATTTTTGTTTACTGAATTCATTATTAGTTCTTGTAGTTTTTTGGAGGAGACTTTAGGGTTTTCTGTGAATAATGTCATATCATCTTCAAATAGTGACAGCTTAGCTTCTTTCAAGTTTGATGCATTTTATCTCCTTTTCTTATATGACTGCTGTGGTTAGGACTGCCAATATTACATTAAATGAAAGAGGTAAGAAGGGGGCATCTTTGTCTTATTCCTTATTTCAGAAGAAATGCTTTCAGCTTTTCATCATTGAGTGTAATGTTAACTGTGAGTTTGACCTGAATGGTCTTTATTATGTTGACATATATTCCCTGTATGCCAAATTTGATGAGTGCTTTTATCAAAAAATTGGTGTTGAACTTTGTCAAGTGTTTTTCCTGCAGTGTTGAGATGATCATGTGATTTTTATTCTCTGTGTGTTAACATGGTATATCACATAGTTAATTTGCAGATATTGAATTATCCTTGCATCTCTGGAATAAATCCTACTTGATCATGGCATATTATCTTTTTTAAATTGTTAAATTCAGTTTGCTAACATTTTGTTGAGGATTTTTGTACCTTTATTCATCAAATGTATTGGCCTTAATTTTCTCTTTTTATATTTTTTTTCCTGATGTTGCTTTTTAAATCAGGGTAATGGTGGCCTCATAGAAAGAACTTTGGTAGTATTCCTCCTCTTCGTTTTTTGAAATAGTTTGAGAGGGAAATCTATTAGCTCTTCTTTATATGTTTGGTAGAATTCCCCTGTGAAGCCATCTGGTTCTGTACTTTAATTACCTGGAATTTTTCTTAATTACAAATTCTATTTGACCACTAGTAATCAATGGTCACATTTCAGGTTGTCTGTTTTATCTTGACTCAACCTTAGAAGATTATATGTTTTTGAGATTTATTTGTTTTAGTGTTCCATTCATTATTATGTAACTATTCATACTCATATGACTTTTTACCTCTGTGATATTAGAGGTAATTACTTGAGTAATATCTCCCCTGTTATTGCACATTCTTTATGTTTCAGGTTGAATATTTTTAATTTCTTTTAAATAATTTCAGTAGAACTGATCCACACGCATTAATAGGTGTATTTTTGCTGTGTTTGTTGGGGGAGGTGAGCTTAATGTCCTCCTGCTCTGCCATCTTGATCTCCTTTGGACTTTTTAATTTTCTTAAATTTTTCTCACACATTTTATAACTATGATTTTTTTAATGTGTCCTTCATGGGATGTTTCTTTGACTTAGTTCTAGCATTCTGTGACTTTATGATACCACTTTTTGTTATTGTTGTTAATTTTTAAGAGTTCCTTTTTGGTTCTTTGAGTATTCTTTTATAATAGCAACCCATTCTTGTTTTAAGGATTCACTATCTCAATTATCAGAAGATGTTAATAATAGTTTATTAGAAGGATTATTCCCTTGACATAATTTGTCTTCACATTGTTTTGTGTAACTGTGTGTATGTTAACATATGTGTATAGTTGGTCTTTATACATTTTATACTAAGGGCTTTTCTCAGATATTGTTTTTATTTTGTTCTTTGAATTTTTGTTAAGGACTTTCTTCAGATACTGAGTAATCCATAAATTTCTGCTCATATTTAAGAGCAGAATGCTGAAAAGAGTATTGGAATCTCATAGGCTTTGCTTACTAGCTTTCACTATGAAGTGCTCTGCCTGAGCACACAATTTTGTGGCTTTCTTTTTGCCAGGTCCAATTCACCAGAGAGGGAGGGTTCAATATTCTGCCAGCATTCTGCAAGCCAACTGGCAAAAGACAGTTCAGGAGCCACAGGAATTAGTGTGCAAATACCAACACCCTGTTTTCATACAGTACTCCTACACACAACTGTCTAGTTTCTCCTACCCCAGAGATTCTGCTGTTTACCTTCCCAAGGGAACAAGTCTCCAGAGTCCTGCTGAAGGAGAGGAGGGATGGCTGCTTGGCTAATGGAACAGAGAGTGGGAATTGTATTAGAGATACACAAAGTTCACTAGGGACCTTCTTGATTTCAACTGAATATTTGGACTCACAGGACTATCGTAGACCACACTAGGACCAGACTGCTCTGAGAGAGGTGGGAATGACAGTTCTACAGAAGAGCAACATCAGGCATTCCTTTAAAAAAGTCCTTGCAGCAGCCCATGTGGCAGTTCAAAGAATCATCGAATCCTCATCTTAGATCACAGCTTAATGGCTAGGATGTGAGTTCACATCAAGAGGTGTAGGAGTCACTCTAACTAAAGATTCATGCTCCACATAAGCTGACATCTCTCATAAAAATGCTGTATGCATCTGTCCCAGAGTCTTCAGAGAAGACATGCCAGTTTCAAGAGCCACCGTACTCACAAAGGGTAAAAGTTACATTCAATCCAGATGTAGTTTATCAGGGGACGTTTTTTCATCCTAAGCAGTATTGCCTGAGAATATGATTAAATATCATTTTTATTAGTTACCAGAGCAACAGAGTTAAAGAGCTAAATAAAGTTCTAGTTCTCAGGCCCAAAACAATGGATTGTGTTAAGTCTTTATCCACACAATCTAATTGCTTCTTTTGCTTTTTAAAAAAAATATTATTAGTGAAACAGGAAGGAAAGAAACATGAAAAGAAATGTAGGCAAAGAGGCAAGTTAAGATGATGTGTCGATAGGGGGATTTGAGTCTATTTCTATACTCTCAAGAAAACATGAGGTAAAAATACAAACAGTAAGGAGGAGGAGGAGGTGTTGGATATCAGTGGCAGGAGGAAAAATTGTGAAGTAGACAGTTTTGTAAAAGTATTTGGTGATGATCCCAACTCCTTCAAAAAATGTTATATTCAAGATTTTCATTTATTGAAAAATATTGATGTATTACTTAGGATAGGCTAAATGCAATAATAAATAGGCTCCAAAATATGTAACAGTCCAAACACAATAGTAGTCTATTTCATGTCTATATAACAGTATTAGGCTGGAACATAGGTTGGTGAGGTGACCTTCCTCCATGGAGTCGATCTGCAACAAGGCCTCCTCCATCTTCAACACCTGACTTCCAAAGTTGGCAGGTCCTCTTTCTTCTAGTCAGTATGAAAGAATGTAAGGTGAGCTTTCTTTGAGGTGGGTCTAGAAATGGCATCTGTCTCTTTTGCCCAAGTGCCACCGGCTGGAACTCTGGCAAATAACCACACTTAATTTCCAGTAGGACTGAGAAATGTAGTCCAGCTGTGTGCCTGCTATAACAAGGAGAATATATATTTTATTGAGCAGTAATATGGGCATTTACATTTTGTAAAGATTTCTATTAAATACATTCTATTAAATATAAATGTTACTTTAGAATCCAAGGATGTGGCCCATTACTTTTCAAGAGCTTATTTGAAGCATATAATTCCTCACCAATGTCAAGTCAGTAAAATAATATTTTAAAAGTAAGTAGGATTCATGTCAATGGTATTGCATTAAGAATAAGTTTTATGTCATTAGAGTTGTGATTTACATGTATATACAAGTGTATATAATGTTTTGTATAAAACATACCACTTGACTTTGCAAAACTGGCCATAAGTCAGTTATTTTTATCATAAATTAAATGTTAATGTTTACTTTTAAAGAGAAACATGCTTTATCTCTATGGCTTATTTTCAGAGGTATTTACTTCTTTTAATTCAGGTACAAGAGTATTTTATTCAATTCTATACGGCACCAAATTCTCATGTTACAGTGCGCATACCATTTTAAGGGATCACAAGAAGTCAAATGTGGAAGAACATCCAACTTACTAAAATGCTTCTGCTATTCCACTTGATGTTGACTGAGGCTCTACTTTTTGGCTATCTTGCTTTTCTTAACAGAAGACAGAAGCTTCAGGGGAATTTAACAAATTTCATTTTCACTTTAAAACACACTTTATGACACTAAAATAAAATAATACTTTGAGCATAAATCTTTATAGCTTGTATGTTAAAATCAAATGTTAAAAATGTTTCCCCTCTTAAGTTTATGAATGTGAATTATTTTAATTTTATCATTAATTTTGCCAGTTTTACACATGTATGAGATGCCTTTGGCTTCACTTGTGGTAATTTAAAGCACATCTATTTTTTTTTCCTTTTTAATAAAACTACTTCTATAAAAAACAGAAGAAAAAGAAGCAGACTCACCCTCTGACAGCCTGTTTCCATCCATTCACATCTTTCTGTAGCATTATCCTTTTGATCTAATGGACTCCAGTAAAAGATGAAAGTTTGCGTGGTGCATAAGCCAAACTTGCATTGCTGTTTTTAAGTTACAAAGGATGAAAGGAAAATGCTGCTCCTACTCTTTGATTATTTTTACATATGTGTAACTTAGAAAGTAACTGTAGAAATGGAAGCTTTCCATGGGTCTAGTTTGCAAAAAGAAAGCCGCTCGTGACCAATTTAGAATAAACATCCAAATTCTGAATGTTTGAAAAATTACTCCAAAGTCAGTTTTGTGACATTTCAAACATTTAAACTTGCCTTCATTGCTAACAGTCTTATCTATTGCTGAGGAAATTCACACCTGTGGCATAACTATTTCATACCTAGGCAGCAGTGGTATCTTTGGAAATCTTTTTTTTTTTTTTTTTGACTCTTGGGTTGGGGGAATAACAGTGAAACAAAGTGACTCTCAATTTCAACACTACTGTTTTGTACAAGCTGTGAGTGTGTCTGTAATCCCTGCAGGAATGAGGATACAATTACAAAGGAGAGTAAATCTGGATATGTTATTCAGACATAATTATTCCACTTAAAGCAGCGCATATCTGGTTAGACCCTAAAAATCACCAGGAAACATGCTTCAAACCAGAAGTTGCAACAGACAAAATCTGACATCTCTAGTTTCATTTGAGGGAAGCAAAGATTGGTTTCAAGGTTACATTAGCATCCCAAGCCCTATAGTATACAAGAGCTAGTAAACTGCTTCTTCAACAAGTGATGCTTTTCAGACTTTAATGCTAAAATAATATTATATAATTAAATGTGACCTTAAGACTACTTTGTGAAAATTCACTCTTTTTGTTGATGATTAAAGTAAGACTAAGTGATAATATAAATTGAAGATGATGAAAATCATGTTTTAATTTAGTATAGTAGTCAAGATTGCCTGATGCAAAGTGGTATCTTGTGTGTGATGGCTTGCTCTGCTGGGTTTTTAATATTATACAATGACAAACACAAAATCTGAACATCATTTTTCTGAAATCATGACCAGAGTGTTGAAAGAACTAGATTTCTTTTCACTTTTTTTTTTGTGTGTGAGAGCTTCAAGCTTATATTTATAGTGATTATATATTTCCAAAATATTGCTCCCTTAAAATTTTGATTATGTACCAATTTCCTTGATTCTATGATAACATTTGGTTTTGAACAAACGAGCATGTCAAAAAACTCTGGAAGTTCTTTATGATTCAAAATAATCTAGTAACATTATGCAAAAAAAAAACATTTTTTTTTCAAAATCTGCTGTGTAAAAATAAATGATCCCATTAGTCAGTATAAACATGGTCAGATAGAGAGGTCAGTGAAAACACTACCATCCATCAGTGATCTCCTCAGAAATCTTTCATCATATATACCATATACTCCTGTCAGATAAATGTACTTCCAACCTCTCAAGTCAACTCTTTCCCATCCTTCCCACTACTTTCCTCATCACTCAGACCCTCTTAATCTTTATTTAGCCTCTTTTATTACCTCCTAACAGTCTTGCTCCACACCATTGCCAGAATGGTCTACCTAAAATACCTATATGACCACACCATCTCCACTCCACTTACAAAGTTTCTGAAGCAGGGGGAAATGGATAAAAGACATTGTGTTATGTGCCCACAAGTCGGCTAGGACAGCTGATCCACCTTTTATTCATTTCCTCCCTGCCACTGCCCCATCTCTGATCACCACTAATTTCCTTCTGTGCCAGCACCTAATGCCACACATAGTCATGCCTGCTTTCACGGATCTTTTATTTTGTATGTCACACTCTCCTCCTCTTATTTCATCTGCTTTAAAAATCTCTAAATGTAGATTTTTAAATGAACATCTTTAACACATTCCTGGCATCCATAACCATCACCTAGACATAGCTTTGGCTGGGAGGAAGGTGCCTTACCTCAATGCTTCTGCTATAATTTTGTGATTTCCCTAAAAGTCAAATTTACCATGTACCCTCAACAAAAAAAAAACAGAGAGAGAATTTGTAAGAAAATAAAATGCCTGGGTTATGTCAATGCGCTCCATATTTCACACACACTCATGCATTTTTCTGCATTAAATTATACTTACTTTTGAAATACTATCATCATGCCAGTTGTATCTCTAGAATACATTGAATTCTTGGGGGGTACAATGATTTTTCAGTTCAGTTCAGTTCAGTTCAGTTCAGTTCAGTCGCTCAGTCGTGTCTGACTCTTTGCGACCCCATGAATCACAGCACACCAGGCCTCCCTGTCCATCACCAACTCCCGGAGTTCACTCAAACTCATGTCCGTCGAGTCGGTGATGCCATCCAGCCATCTCATTCTCTGTCGTCCCCATATCCTCCCACCCCCAATCCCTCCCAGCATCACTTAGGCAACTCTAATGCTTTGGAGAAAATGCAGATCAAATATGCTGTTTAGCAACTGACTGATGGTTCCCTTAATGTGTTCAAGTGACTTGGGAGTTATTGTAAAGGTATATGGCTTCAAAACCAAAAAGAAGAAAATGGGTTTGACTATATCTTAGTCATATTTTGGAAAGAAGGATTTGCATTTGGCAGATCTTTTCAGTTACACACTATAAAAGGAGAAAATGTTTTGTTCATCCTGGCAAGAACAATGTTTTCCTTTTTAGATTTATTTTAAAAATAATTTGTTGATTGAAAAATCACAGAGGTAAATCATTTTCTGCAGAAGCAATGACATTCCCAGGCCAGCAGGCTTAGTTCAAAATACTAAACCAGGCACATCTGGAAAATCCATTTCCAAACTCTATGCCAATGGGTTGAAACCCTGGTTTGCTCAACCTATATTTGAATGAGTAACATACTTTTCAAACAGAACTGGCAAATCAAAAACTTTAAAATTCTGACCTTGACTTGCAGATACAATGACAAGCTTGAAGTTGACTTTACTCTTTAGTATAAAGCATCAACACCTGGCTGCATAGTAATTATGAAAGACGATGAGATTTAATTGCTAGAAAAACCACAGTGTTGTCCAGAACAAAGTCTGTGAGTTAAATGTGTGTTAGATGGCCAACTCATTGGATAAGACCCTGATGCTGGGAAAGATTGAGGGCGAAAGGAGAATGGGCAGCAGAGGATGAGATGGTTAGATAGCATCACCAACTCAATGGACATGAATCTGGGTACACTCCAGGAGACAGTGAAGGACAGGGGAGCCTGGTGTGCTGCAGTCAATGAAGTCACAAAGAGTTGAACACGACTTAGTGACTGAACAAGGATAATGAACAAGATGGCCTAGAAATGTGTACTTCAGTGCTCCTCATCAAAAATATACTGCTCACCTCCTCTAGACATTCTCTTGCATGAGTAGTTATTTGCTATTTGGTGTGTGATTTTTCAACTGCATCCTAAATTCTGTAAGGATCGGGAAACTAACATCTATTTGATTTCTTCTATAGTCTCCCTCCTTTCTTTCATTTAGTTAGTATTTATTGAGTCCTGCTGTTTTCCAAACAGCAATGCTGAGGGATGCAAATACAAAGAGCAACATTCCCTATTCTTGAGATTTTAAATCTAATGAGAAAAAATAGATATGAAAACAAATCATTACAATGTACTAAGAAAAGTGGTATACTACAGGCATATAAAGAATATTATGGGACAAGAAAGGGAACAACCAGATTGGCCTAGAAGTGATCCCAGAGATTGCTTTAGGGTTGACCTTGAAGACTGAGCAGGATTTAAATTAGGGCAAAGAGGCTAAGAACATTTCAGGTAATGGCAAAGGCCAGAAGACCCTGTGGGCAAGGTGTTCTCACATTAGTGCTTGTCCCAATTAGCTCTTGCTGGAAGACAACATATTCTCCAGAAATCTTATTGTAATTATATGATTTCCCTATGTAACAGGAACATAATGGAAATGTACATTCTGAGCAATATAATACAGCAGAAGTATGTGTTCAAAGCAAGTAATTTGGAGCCAGAATGGCTGAGTATGGATTCCAACCTAAACACCTAAATGCTGTCTGACTTTCAGCAAGTTATTTAAGTGTTGTAAGCTTCAGTGTCCTGCCCTGTAAACTGAGGAAGATATTAGTAATTACCTCATAAAAATTACTATCCAGATTAGGTAGTTATTAAAATTTTCTTAGAAAAGTGATAGGCTTGTGAGAGTTTTCCATAAATATTAGCATCAAATATTTGAATTATTCACTGTATTTAACTCTATTTCTGACCTATAATTTACATACCATATGATTCATCCATTTAAAGTATATGTCAATGATTCTAGTTAATTCAGAGGATTTTTCAATGATAAATTCAATCTAATTTTAGAATATTTTCTTCCCCTCAAAAAGGTACCTATTGAATTTCATTCTGTTTCTACTCTTCTATCTCCCAGGAATATGTAAAAACTAATCTCATTTCTGGCTCTAAAGATTTTCCTATTCTGGACATTTCATGCAAAAGTCATGATAAAAAAAAGTGGTCTTTTTTGTCTAAGTTCTTTCTCTTAGTATAGTATTTTCAGATTCAGCCATATTATAGCATGTATGAGTACTTCATTCCTTTCTATGGCTGAACTATCTACATTCTGGGCTTCCCTCATAGCTCAGTTGATAAAAAATCTGGGTCGAAGAACTGCTACTGACCAGCCAAAAGTCCAGCATGAAACTGTGTTGCCTATCAGGGCAACCTTACCGTGCAATGTGCTCAAATTCAAGTCAACCACCATTATGTTGGACTGTGGACTGGACATGACTTCCACCCTCAACTTCCTTCCTTTGCCACTTGTTCAAAGTCCCAGACTGTCCAATCTTCCTGGCTGGTCCCTAAAGGATGGAAACGCTTTCTTGGACAAGGAGCTAAAGGAGTGCTCAGGTCACGTATTTGTGGATTCTGCACCCGAATTCTGCCTACCAGAGACCGAGCTAGTAGATCTGTCTACCGTGGATGTGACCTCATCTCTAACTATCACTGCATGATGGCCCTGCCCTACATCACCGAGCACACTGGGTTCACAGGCATGGTATACGCCACAAAGCCCACCGTTCAGATAGGCAAGCTTCTCATGGAAGAGTTGGTGAACTTCATTGAACGAGTGCCCAAGGCTCAGTCTGCCTCCTTGTGGAAGAACAAGGATATTCAGTGACTCCTGCCTTCTCCTCTCAAGGATGCAGTAGAAGTCTTGACCTGGAGAAGATGCTACACAATGCAGGAGGTGAACTCTGCCCTTAGTAAGATCCAGCTGGTGGGATATTCTCAGAAAATTGAGCTTTTCGGTGTGGTCCAGGTGACTCCTCTAAGCTCTGGCTATGCCCTTGGAAGCTCCAGCTGGATCATCCAGTCCCATTATGAGAAAGTGTCTTACGTCTCTGGTTCCTCCTTACTTACCATGCACCCACAGCCCATGGACCAAGCATCTCTCAAAAACAGTGATGTTCTCTTCCTGATGGGCCTTACCCAGATTCCCAACGCAAACCCTGATGGCATGGTGGGTGAGTTCTGCAGCAACCTAGCACTGACAGTACAGAATGGAGGAAACATGTTGGTCCCCTGCTACCCTTCTGGAGTGATCTACGACCTCCTGGAGTGCCTGTATCAGTACATTGACTCGGTAGGCCTCTCCAGCATCGCTTTCTACTTCATCTTCCCAGTGGTTAACAGTTCAGTGGAGTTTTCACAGATTTTTGCCGAGTGGCTTTGTCACAACAAACAGACTAAGGTGTATCTCCCAGAACTGCCTTTTCCTCATGCTGAGCTCATTCAGACCAACAAGCTGAAGCACTACCCCAGCATCCACAGAGACTTCAGCAACGACTTCAGGCAGCTGTGCGTGGTCT
Organism: Moschus berezovskii; assembly: GCF_049115385.1. NCBI lineage: Eukaryota > Metazoa > Chordata > Mammalia > Artiodactyla > Moschidae > Moschus > Moschus berezovskii. The sequence continues at coordinate 76,496,398 of NC_142467.1, forward strand.
TCACTGGACACCCTTCCCTCCGGTTCGGGGATGTGGTCCATTTCATGGAGCTCTGGAGAAAGTCGAGTCTCAACACGGTCATCTTCACAGAACCCAACTTTTTGTACTTGGAAGCACTGGCTCCGTACCAGCCCTTGGCCGTGAAATGCATCTACTGCCCCACTGATACGTGACTGAATTTCATCCAGGTGTCAAAACTGCTCAAGGAAGTGCAGCCCCTCCACGTGGTCTGCCCGGAGCAGTACACCCAGCCACCCCGGCGCAGTCCCACCGCATGGACCTCATGGTGGACTGCCAGCCGCCCACCATGTCGTATCGGCGCGCCCAGGTCCTTGCCCTGCCCTTCAAGCATCGGTACGAGAAGATCGAAATCATGCCGGAGCTTGCAGACTCCCTGGTGCCCATGGAGATTAAGCCTGGCATTTCCTTGGCAACCGTCTCGGCTGTGCTTGCGCACTAAAGATAACAAGCACGTTCTTCAGCCTCTGCCCAGGCCCACCCAGCCCACAGGCGGCAAGAAGCAAAAGCGGGCGAGTGATGACGTTCCAGACTGCAAGGTTCTGAAGCCTCTGCTGAGCGGCTCCATCCCCGTGCACCTGTTCGTGCAGACGCTGGACCTGTTCTTGCAGACGCTGGAGAAGCACGGCTTCAGCGACATTAAGGTGGAAGACACAGCCAAGGGCCATATCGTCCTGCTGCAGGAAGCCGAGACCCTCATCCAGATTGAGGAGGACTCGACCCATATCATCTGCGACGACGACGAGGTGCTCCGGGTCCGACTGCGGGACCTGGTCCTCAAGTCCCTTCAGAAGTTCTGAGGAGAAGGCCCGCGCCACCTCCACATGCCCCGCATCCTTCACTGCAGCCGCCAGCCCCCAGCGGAGGACGGGAAGGCCCGCAGCTGGCGGGTCTCTGACTCGAGGAATAAAGACGCGGCTTTTGAGATACCTTCTCAGGAGTTGCAGCCAGAGCCTCCCAGTCTGGCTTCTCAGCACTGTTTCAGGAGAGAGCTCTCCCTTTAAACTGTAGGCGTGTGCTCTTCCTGGGCCAGATTTCCCCAGGCAGGTAAGGCAACAGGCTGCGGAGTGAGAGGAACAGCGGCTCTGCACCGGGTCAGTGGGTCAGTGGCGGGAGGAACGTGAAGGATGGCGACTTGTGGCCCACCTGTCAGTTTCACAGGCCTCAGGCAGAGCAGCTCTCTTTGATTTTATTTTATTGTCTACAGTGCTGTACCTAGTAAGAAAGATGATGTCAAGAAATTAGCAAAGGTTCATTTTGCTTTTATAATGTGAGCTCATTTTGTTAATAAAATTTATTTTTTACTGAAAAAATAAAATTTTTATAAAAGATAAAAAATCTGCCTGCAATGTGGGAGACTCTGGTTTGATTCCTGGGTCAGGAAGATCTATGGGAGAAGGGATAGGCTACTCATTCCAGTATTTTGTGGCTTCCCTTGTGGCTCAGCTGGTAAAGAATCTGCATGCAGTATGGAAGACCTGGGTTTGATTCCTGGGTTGGGAAGATCCCATGGAGAAGGGAAAGGCTACCCACTCCAGTATTCTGGCCTGGAGAATTGCATGGTCTGTCCACAAAAGTCGGGCACAACTGAGTAACTTTCACTTTCACTTTATCTATATTCCATTATGTGAAGGGCCACATATTTATATATTCATAAGTTGATGGGAATTTTAGATGTTCTATTTGTAGTATATTATGAATAATGCTGCTGTGAACATTTGAGTACAAGCTTTTTCATGGACATATTTTTTCATTTCTCTTGGCCACATGCATAGGAATGTAGTTGCTAGGTCACATGTTAACATTTTGACATTTTGAAGAATTGCCAATGTGTTTTCCAAAGTAGTTGTACAATTTTCTTTACCATCAGGAATATACGTAAAAGTTTCAGTTTAATTATATACTCATCACTGTTTACTCTATTTTTGTGAAAATTGCTGTTCATTAAAAAAAAAAAAACTTTTTATTTTGTATTGGAGTACATAAAGCCAGTTAACAAGCAATATTGTAATAGTTTCAGGTGAACAGCGAAAGGACTCAGCCATACATATACATGTATCCATTCTCCCCCAAACTCCCCTCCCATCCAGGCTGCCACATAACATTGGGCAGAGTTCCATGTGCTATACAGTAGGTCCTTGTTGGGTATCCATTTTAAATATAGCAGTGTGTACATGTCCATCCCAATTTTATTGGGCTTGCATTGAAGCTATAGATGGCTTTGGGTAGTGTAGACCTTTTAACAATATTAATTCTAATCTAAGAACATGGGATTTGTTTATTTATTTTCATCTTTTATTTTTTCATCATTGTCTTATGGTTGTTGGTATAGGGATCACAGATTTCCTTGGTTAATTTTATTTCTAAGTATTTTATTATTTTGATGCTATTGTAAATGGGAAAGCTTTCTTTACTTTTACTTTTTTTCAGAGTTTATTGTGAGAGTTAAGAAATGCAAGTATTTTTTGTATTTAGATTTTGTATCATGAAGCTTTACTGAATTCATTGATGTATTGTAAGTGTTCTGGTGGAGTTTTTAAGATTTTCTATATACAAGATCACATCATTAGCACACAGACAGTTTCACTAGTTACTTTCAGATTTGGATGGCTTTTATTTCTTTTGCTTACCTGACTGCTGTGGTTAGGACTTCCAGTATAATGCTGAATGGGAATAGTGAGAGTGGGCACCCTTGTCTTGTTTCTCATCTTAAAGGGAGAACTTTCAACTTTTCACCATTGAGTATGATGTAAGTTGTGGGACTGTCACATATGACCTTTATTGGGTTGAAGTATGTTCAGTCTTTGAGAAGGAAATGGCAACCCACTCCAGTATTCTTGCCTGGAGAATCCCATGGACAGAGGAGCTTGGCAGGCTACAGTCCATGGGGTCTCAAGAGTCGGACACGACATAGTGACTAAACCAGCACCACCATGTTCAATCTACGCCTATTATTAAAAGTTTCTATCATAAAAGGATGTTGAATTTTGTTGATTACTTTTCTGCATCTGTTGAGATGACTTTATCATTCATTCTATTAATTTCATTCTGTTTGGCATCCTTGCAATCCAGGGATAAATCCCACATGATAATAGTATATGTACTGGTTAATTTAGTTTGCAAGCATTTTGTTGAGAGATGTTGCATCTATATTCATAGAGATACTATCTTGTGGTTTTCTTATTGTGTCCTTTGGCTTTAGCATCAGGGTTATACTGGCCTTGTAAAATAAATTTGGGGTTTCCTTCCTCTTCAAATTTTCAGAACATTTTGAGAACTGGCATTGTTTCTATTAAATATTTGGTAGAAATCACCTAAACCTAAGCTTTTTTTATGGAGAGAGATTTTGATTACTGATTCAATCACCTTACTCATTGTGAGGCTGATCAGATTTTCTGTTTTTATGATTCACTCTTGGCAGGTTGTAATTCCTAGGAATTTATATTTTCTTCTGAGTTGCCTAATTTATTGGCATGGTCTTGTTCATAGTACTCTCTTATGATCCTTTGTAGTTCTGTGGTATAAATTATAACATCTCTCCTCTTTCATTAATGATTTCCTTTGAGTTCTCTTTTTTTCTTGCCAAGTCTAGCTGAAGCTTTGCCAATTTTGTTTATTTAAAAAAAAAAAAACTAACTCCTAGTTTCATTGTTTTTTTTCCTATGGCTTTTCTATTCCCTGTTTTGTTTCTGCTCTGCTATTTTCTATCTCCTTTCTTTCTTCTTCCAACTTTTGGTTTTGTTTGTTATTCTTTCCTAGTTTAGTAAACTTCTGGCTGCTCTAGTTTTGCTTGTATCATGGAGTTATGAGCCTTCTCTAATTGGCCTCCAGAAACCTGTATGCAGGTCAGGAAGCAACAGTTAGAACTGGACATGGAACAACAGACTGGTTCCAAATAGGAAAAGGAGTACGTCAAGGTTGTATATTGTCACCCTGCTTATTTAACTTATATGCAGAGTACATCATGAGGAACACTGGGCTGGAAGAAGCACAAGCTGGAATCAAGATTGCTGGGAGAAATATCAATAACCTCAGATATGCAGATGACACCACCCTTATGGCAGAAAGTAAAGAGGAACTCAAATGCCTCTTGATGAAAGTGAAAGAGGAGAGTGAAAAGGTTGGCTTGAAGCTCAACATTCAGAAAACAAAGATCATGGCATCTGGTCCCATCACTTCATGGGAAATAGATGGGGAAACAGTGGAAACAGTGTCAGACTTTATTTTTGGGGGCTCCAAAATCACTGCAGATGCTGACTGCAGCCAGGAAATTAAAAGACGCTTACTCCTTGGAAGGAAAGTTATGACCAACCTAGATAGCATATTAAAAAGCAGAGACATTACTTTGCCAACCAAAGTCCGTCTAGTCAAGGCTATGGTTTTTCCTGTGGTCATGTATGGATGTGAGAGTTGGACTGTGAAGAAAGCTGATCGCCGAAGAATTGATGCTTTTGAACTGTGGTGCTGGAGAAGACTCTTGAGAGTCCCTTGGACTGCAAGGAGATCCAACCAGTCCATTCTAAAGGAGATCAATCCTGGGTGTTCATTGGAAGGACTGATGCTAAAGCTGAAACTCCAATACTTTGGCCACCTCATGCAACCAGTTGACTCACTGGAAAAGATTCTGATGCTAGGAAGAATTGAGGGTGGGAGGAGACGGGGATGACAGAGAATGAGATGGCTGGATGGCATCACCAACTCGATGGACATGAGTTTGAGTGAACTCCGGGAGTTGGTGATGGACAGGGAGGCCTGGCGTGCTGTGATTCATGGGGTCGCAAAGAGTCGGACACGACTGAGCGACTGAACTGAACTGAACTCTTAAGAAATAAAATTTCTATGCTCCATTTCAAATAAATTCAGATTCCATGAATTCTATGGCCTGCCTTTATTCTGGACAGAACACCAGAATTACTGTACTGTACCTTGTTGGGTTGGCAGGAAGCTAAATTTTTCTGAAGTGACATCCTTACTCTATGAGTGGTCGTAGGGTAGGAGTGGTGACCACCTCGTCTTCTCAGTTTGACTCTTCTAGCCTGGAACTTCCACACTACAAGCAATCTCAAGTAGGGGTCACTCCCACAACATTTTAAATAGAACTTCTGCTCCATAGGTAAGGGTTGGATAGGGGAATGGAGACCTAGTACTTTCAGTCATACTTGGCTGGAATAGAACTTCTGCAGCATGGGACAGAAGGGGACGAGAAACACCAACAGACTGTCTTTTTGAGGGTGAAATCATATCCCCAGACTGGATACTGGGAGAGAGAGAGAGTCCCATATTCTTAGTTCTTTTGCCAGAAGCTCTCAGGGTCGAGCTTCTGTAATGCAAAACTGATGGGGGCGGGGGAGAGGGTATTCCTGGTGGTAAGAGATTAGAGAATGGCTCAGATTCCACAGTTATGTTTTTACAGAGATTTCGTAGATTTTCTATAATGAATGTTTCTCCATTTTCTGTTTGCCCTTTGGATAATTTCCAGAGACTGAATAATTGCTGGTTTGATTTTTTGTTTAAAATACTTTTCACAAGTTAAATTGTTGTTTTCTTGTGGAGAGGGTCCCCCAGTCTCCTTACCTGGTCATTCAGGAGATCTTGTCTCCTTTGATTATTTATTTTTGCCAGTGCATTTTATTTATTTTTTAAATCTATTATGTGAGCATTAATTATTCACTTCTATAACGGTAAATCTTGCCATTTATTTTTATAAGAAACTACATTTCCTCATGTCTGACAAAAACCTCTGTACTAAAAAAAACAAACAAACAGTAGTCATATGTTTTAAATCTATCTTATAGGCCCCTGTTGAGAAATCAGATTTCTCACTAGAATATTTAGGAATCTAACACAGAGGAAAATGAACTCTCTAAACTATTGTTTCCTGGAAATAAGGCAGTGCTAAGCAAGGGCCTAGGGACAAGAACTGAACAAATTGTGTGATCTGGAATCCTAGTGGAAACACAGATGCTGGCCTTAGATGCTGGGACATAACCAGGATCATGTGCAGAAATACCCACTTCAACAGAGGGCAGTGGAGGAGCAACTCTGCATGCAACATGGAATGTATATGCTTTCCCCTAGACACTGCCAGAACTTTTAGGCCATCCTAAGGAGAAGGAGAGGGACAGTAAGGACAAACCCTCTATCTGGAACAGTGAGGAGAAAACCTACATTGCCAAAATGACTGTTGTTGGTGGTGGTGTTTTTGCTTTTGTTTTGTTTAATGGAAAAAATTGCTGATTTACAATAATGTATTAGTTTCAGGCATATAGCAAAGTGATTCAGATCACTTTAGATTCTTTTCGATTATAGATTATTATAATATTAAGTACATTTCACTGTGCTATACAGTAAATCCTTGTTGGGTATCTGTTTTATATATAGTAGTGTCCATATTTTAATCCTGGACTCCTAATTTATACCTTCTTCCTCCTTTCCTTTGAAACAAAGTTTTAAACTAAAAATTAGTTAGTTACCTTGATAATACAAGGTTAAATTTTCCCCTCTGATATAGACAATACTTGTGTTCCCACAAAATTTTATGTTGAGTTAATCCCCAGTGAGATGGTATTTGGAGGGGCCTTTGGAAGATGGTTGTCATAAAGGCAGAGCTCTCATGAATAGAACCAATGCCTTTATCAACGGTACCCCAGATTGTTTCTTTGCCTCTTCTCCCATGTAAGGACACAGGGAGCAGTTAGCAATTTGCAACCCAGAAGAAGGCTCTCTATGAAACTCAGTTATGTTTGTACCCTGATCTCAGACTTTCAAACTCCAGAACTGTGAGGGAAAAAGCTGTTGTTTATAAGCCACATAGTCTATGGTATTCCATTGTGTCAGACATCCTTCAAGCAGAGATGAATAAACCAGACTGAATCTAGTTCAGATTTAGAAATAAAAGGAAGTTACATACTTAAACACTTGAATTTTGTGATTAAAAACTCTTACCACCTACATTATTATACCTCCTACTAGTTCCATGTAGGTGTCATGTGAAAAACAAGCTGAAATACAAGGTGAAAAGAAAAATCCAAGTAATGTTATAATGAATAAAAATCTGCTCTCATGTTTTTAAAAAGACTAATATATGGTGCTAAAATATTAAGCTTAATAGATGTCCTCATGTGTCACCACCCATGCATAGGTACTTGTAAGCATACATATAAATATACCAGTCAATTCAAATATATCCATAAGAAGCTGACTTTTAAACTTCTCTTACTGTCCCAGGCCAATGATCACAATGCATTAACTTTAAATGACTGAAACTGTATATAATAATTCATAAGACCCCCATTATATATTGTTTATAATATTTTGGACAAATAAACTGGACCAGATATGTCTTCTGAGTATTCTGCAAAGGAATATGCATCCTGTAAAACACTATTACCTAAGTAGACCACTCGGGAGATGTCTAAACAACTTCAGTTCAGTCGCTCAGTCCTGTCCGACTCTCCGTGACCCCATGAATCACAGCACGCCAGGCCTCCCTGTCCATCACCAACTCCCGGGGTACACTCAAACTCATGTCCACAGAGTCGGTGATGCCATCCAGCCATCTCATTCTCCGTCGTCCCCTTCTCCTCCCGCCCCCAACCTTTCCCAGCATCAGAGTCTTTTCCAGTGAGTCAACTCGTCGCATGAGGTGGCCAAACTATTGCCGTTTCAGCTTTAGCATCAGTCCTTCCAATGAACACCCAGGATCGATCTCCCTTAGAATGGACTGGTTGGATCTCCTTGCGATACAAGGGACTTTATGAGTGTACAAATACTCATGAAGCACACAGGATAATTTATAAGGTTTTATTTCTAATGCAATTGCTGAAAGTTAATATAGAAGCCATTCATTTGGGCAAACTCCTTAGGACCATTACATGCAACAGTAAGATGAATTCTGCCTACTATCTTCTGAAGGAAAGTTCAGTTGAAACAAACAGCATTATGCATGACCCAAAATTCAAGGTGAAACAGATTTCCATAAAGACTTTGGGTTCTGTGTAATTCTCACACATTGATATTATGATTTAATGCATCTTTCATGTGTATCTGGCTTTGGTTACACTATTTTTCTTTTATTTTTATTTTCTTCTCTATACTCTCCTCTCCTTTGTATGTTTTACTCCATATACCTAACAGGCAGATTCTTTACCACTAGCACCACCTGGGAAGTCCTCATACCTAAATCATCCTACCCCAATTTTGTCTCTGAGTTGGAAGTTTCCAGATGAGGAGGGACTAGTAAGCAATCTCTGCTGGGAACCTTTCTTTACCAGTCTTAGCAAATAGAAGCTTGCTTTCTTTCCTGCTATCTCTGTACAGCACAATTCTGTTCATGAAGTAATAAAGGACTCTGGCATGGTTATATTATGACACAATAATTTTGATGGCCATGAATATGCACACCATGATATAATAGTGTCCAGTAGGATTGAAGTTAATAAAATTGATACATAGCTACTTCACAAAGGCAACAGCTATAAGATTTCTCTCTTTTCAAATGGATCTCCCAACTGTGGTCCTCTTGAAGATTTAAAGGAACTGCTCTGTAGGAATCTGTTCAGGCATTATGACACACTCTTAGAAAAGGAGATTGGTGATAATCAAATCTGCCTTCTAGATGATAATAGCAACTTCTGCCTGTTCTCCAGAGGCCTATGACCATCAGCAGAAGCATTCAGCTTTATGATCTATCAATAGTATGTCATCCTCTAAAGTCAAATCTCTGGAAGATAGAATCACACCTTTTTCTCTTACATTAAGCTTACTGCATGGAGCAACACTAAAAATTATTCATACATGTCCAATGTCACATTATTAATATGAGTTTAGGGACCCAAGAGGAAAGTGTTCTGTCATTTAGCTTGAATATGTTTTTCATTGCTTTGCAAGAATTTTAAAGTTACTCAGTGGGAATTCCTTTCTGGGAATCATTTCATAGTTCTTGCATATTAAATGATACACATTCTAGATAAATTAAAGTTTGAAAAATATCTCTTGCATATGTAGTTTTTTTTATTTATTAGTACCAAGTTATTCTAAACCAACTACTCTAAAATATGGATGACTTTAGGTATCAAGGGGCTAATGTGATCAACATAAACCGTGGAGTCTCCTTGCATATTTTCTAAACCTCTAGGGAGCTGTAAAGATGGGGGCTGTGAAGTGCTCTTTGACTGTTTTCTGTTTTCATACCTTGTGCACTCTGTATTGAATTTTTAGAAAAGAAATAAGTGATATGAATATCCACGCTTATTCTAATTTCAAATAAATCTCCAATATAATGATGAGTCATTTATTACACTGTATGAACTCTAATAAACTTTTATCTTAATACAACAAAAATTTTAAAAGTACATCTAATCGTCTATTAAGATACTGTCTATTAAGACTCCTGGCTGGAGAAAGAAATGGCAACTGACTCTAACATTCTTGCCTGAGAAATTCCATGGACAGAAGAGCCTGGTGGGCTACAGTCAATGGGGTTGCAAGAGTGAGACACGACTTGGCGACTAAAATCACTATATGATTGAAGTTTTCCAAAGGTCTTAAAAAAAAAAATTCATTTAGGAGAGAGTAATATTGTAAGTTCAAAGAAAAGACCATAGCACACTGCCAGAAAGAGTGAAGTGTTCCTGTTGAGAAGGCTGGGGCTTTCTCTTTTACCTCCCACTCCTGAATCAAGGCTGTTAAATAGGTGTTGTTAAATGCCTCGTGGAGATAAATATTTGAATTAAATTGTATGCAGAAAACAAAAATGACTCCTGGCATTGGACAACTTGAATGGTTGACAGCCTTCACTTTTGCTTGCTGAAGCTCATGTGCATACCTCTATCATAAATAAAACATTTAAACTGTTTTTGAAGAGGACAGAAAAATGCAACAAATTTGGAGGCAATGGTTTCTTCTTATAAAAATGCATTTTTAAAAAATCTTATTGCAGTGCAGTTGATTTACAATGTTGTATTAGTTTCAAGTGTAAAATATAATGATTAAGTTGTATATATGTGTATATATACACACACACACACACATATATACATTCTTCAATTCTTTTCCCATATAGGTTACTGTAGAATATTGAGCAGAGTTCCCTCTGTTGTCTAGTAGCTTCTTGTTGATTATCTACTTTATGTCTAGTAGTATGTGTATGTCTATCCCAGGCTCCCAAACTATTCCTCCCCCAAACTTTTCCCCTTTGGTAACCACAAGTTTTCAAAATCTGTGAGTCTGTTTTCATTTTGCAGATAAGGTCACTTAAATAATTTTTTTAAACGAAATTCAACATAAGAATGATATCACAAGTTATTTGTCTATGTGACTTATTATGCTTAGTATGATAATATCTAGGCCCATCCATGTGGCTGCAAATGGAATTATTTCATTCTTTTTTTATGGCTGAGCAACATTGCATTATATATGTACCACTTTTTTTTTTAATCCATTCATCTGCTTTTGCATTTTGGCTATTATAAACACTGCTGCCGTGAACATTGGAGTGTGTGTATCTTTTCAAACTATGTTTTCCTCAAGATATATTCTGAGGAGTTGGATTGCTGGATCATATGATAGTTCTAATTTTAGTTTTATAAGGAACCTCCATACTGTTCTCCGTAGTGGCTGTACCAATTATGTACTCATCCACAGAGTAGGAGGGGCCCCTTTTCTCCACACCCTCTCCAGCATTTATTGTTTATAGACTTTTTGATGATGGGCATTCTGACTTTAATCGATGTTAGGTGATACCTCATTGTAGCTTTGATTTGCATTTCTCTAATGGTTAGTAATGGGAAAACAGTGGAAACAGCATCAGACTATATTTTTGGGGGCTCCAAAGTCACTGCAGATGCTGATTGCAGCCAGGAAATTAAAAGACGCTTACTCCTTGGAAGGAAAGTTATGACCAACCTTGATAGCATATTAAAAAGCAGAGACATTACTTTGCCAACAAAGGTCCGTCTGGTCAAGGCTGTGGTTTTTCCAGTGGTCATGTATGGATGTGAGAGTTGGACTGTGAAGAAAGCTGATCGCCGAAGAATTGATGCTTTTGAACTGTGGTGTTGGAGAAGACTCTTGAGAGTCCCTTGCACCGCAAGGAGATCCAACCAGTCCATTCTAAAGGCGATCAGTCCTGGGTGTTCATTGGAAGGACTGATGCTAAAGCTGAAACTCCAATACTTTGGCCACCTCATGCGATGAGTTGACTCACTGGAAAAGACTGTGATGCTGGGAAGGGTTAGGGGTGGGAGGAGAAGGGGACGACAGAGAATGAGATGGCTGGATGGCATCACTGACTCTGTGGACATGAATTTGAGTGAACTCTGGGAGTTGGTGATGGACAGGGAGGCCTGGCGTGCTGTGATTCATGGGGTCGCGGAGAGTCGGACACAACTGAGTGACTGTATTGAACTGAACTGAACTGAACTGAATGGTTAGTAATACTGAGAATCTTTTCATGTGCATTTTGGCCATCTGCATGTGTTCCTTGGAGAGATGTCTATTTAGATCTGCTGCTCATTTTTGACTGGACTGTTTGGTTTTTTATATTGAACTGCATGAGTTGTTTGTACATTTTGAAGATTAACCCCTTGTTGATTCCTTTATCTGCTAATATTTTCTCCCATTGTCGGGGCTGTCTTTTCTTTTTGTTTATGGTTGCCTTTGCTGTGCAAAAGCTTTTAAGTGTAATTTTTAAATTTTTATTTTTAAATCCATTACTCGAGGAGGTGGATCCAAAAAGATATTGCTGTGATTTCTGTTAAAGAGTACACTGGCTATATTTTAGTCTGAGTTTAATAGTGTCCAGTATTACAGTTAGACCTTTGATCCATTTTGAGTTTATCTTTGTGTATGGTATTAGAGAATGTTCTTATTTCATTCTTTTATATGTAGTTATCCAGTTTTCCTAGCACTATTTAGTGAAAAGGCTGTTTTTTCTCCATTGTTTATTCTTGACTCATTTGTCATAGATTAATTGACCAAAGGTGTGTTAGTTTATTTCTGGGCTTTCTGTCTTGTTCCATTAATCTATACTTCTGTTTTGTGCTAGTACCATACTGTTTTGATGGCTGAAGTGTAGTCTGAAGTCTGGCAGCCTGATTCCTTCAGCTCTGTTTATCTTTCTCGGGATTGCTTTGGCTATTTGGGATCTTTTGTGCTTCCATACACATTTTAAGATTTTTATTCTATTTCTGTGAAAAATGACATGGGCAATTTGATAGAGACTGCATTGAATCTATAGATTGCCTTGCATAGTATAGTAATTTTGACAATATTGATTCTTCCAATCCAAGAATATGTTATATCATTTTCTTTGTTTTTGCCATCTTCAATTTCTTTCATCATTGTCTTCTGGTCTTCAGAGTATAGGTCTTTTGCCTCCTTGTGAAAGTGTTATTTGCTCAGTCATGTCCAACTCTTTGTGACATGGACTATAGCCTACCAGAACCTCCATGGAATTCTCCAGGCAAGAACACTGGAGTGGGTTGTCATTCCTTTCTCCAGGGGCTCTTCCCAAACCAGGGATCTTACCTGGGTCTCCTGTACTGCAGGCAGATTCTTTACCATCTGAGCCACTAGGGAAGCTCCTTTACCTCCTTAGGTACATTTATTCCAGGTATTTTATTCTTTTTGATGTGATGGTTAAGTGAGATTATTTCCTTAATTTCTCTTTCTGATCTCTCATTGTTATTAAATTGGAATGCAAGATATTTTTGTGTATTCTACAACTTTATTGAATTCATTGATACATAGAAAATGCTAAAGAAGTTACCAGAAAACTAGCAGAGCTCAAAAATGCTGTATTATTAAGAGGCAGTATTAGATACTTTGGATTTCTCAGGTGACTCAGTGGTAAAAAATCTGCCTGCAATGCAGGAGACACAGAATTGATCCCTGGGTTGAGAATATCCCCTGGAGAAGGAAATAGCAATATACTCCAGTATTCTTGCCTGGGAAATAAAATGGACAGAGGAGCCTGGTGGACTACAGTCCACAGGATTGCACAGTCAGATTCAACTGAGTGCACACACATTGTATTTTTTTGTTTCTGTGTAAATAAAAAATAAGGAGCCTGGATAATTGAAGTATAGTTCTGTTATATGATATTGAAATGACTCATATAATGCTGTTTCTATTTCAAGGGAATGCCAGATTTAGTTCATAGAATGATAAGAGATTTTGAACCAGTCTGGGGACAATTAGCCATCACCACTCAAGCCTGAATTAGTAAAGGCCAAGATGAAGGTTAAAAATGTTCTTACTTAGATTTCTTCAGAGAGGATTACTAGTATAGTAGCATCAGTGTACACACAATCACACATACACACACACACACACACACACACAACATACATCATGGGAGAAGGATGCTCTTCCATCATCTAAAGTCAAGAGAAGTGCTTATAGGATTTCTCTTTGCAGCTTCTGAATTTCTGTGAATGTGTAGATCGATACCTAAACATCTGTTGAGATGTAAAATTAAAAGGCATGGGATGGTTAGATTAGCCTCAGTTGGTACTTTGGTGTATGGGGTTAAAGAGAGGAGACAGGATGCATTGGGAAACAGCTGAACTTCCACTGACATGAGGTCAATATATGTTGTTCTGGTGGACAAGATGTCTACTTGTAGAAGGAACTGTCATAGTTTTAAGTTATGACCACAAATCTCTTTGATGTCCTGTAGTCAAGAAGTAGGATATCCAGTCTCTTTAAATTGTGTGACTTCTGACTTTTTTGATCAAAAGGATTTGGCAGAAGTGAAGCTATATGACACCCTAGGCTAAGTTATAAGTGATAAGTGCAACACAGCTTTCAGCTGTCTTCTGGGTTATTCCCTTTTTTTTTTTTTTTTTTTTTGAGCTCTGAACTCAAAACAGTTGCCCAGTTTTCAAGCCACAAGTAATAGCTACATGCAGGCATCCTTTTCAACAGCCATAGCTGGGCACACAGGAAATAGGCAGTGTCATCTGCCAGCAGGGTGTGAATGTGCCATCTTGGACATCTATCCATCCAGATGAGCCTTTAGAAGGCTACTATCCCAGCCAGTAATAACCATAATTGCATAAAAAACCTAAGTGAAAACTGCCCAGCTGAATCTTTCCCAAGTTACTGATCCATAAAGCAATAAGCAAGATAAAATAGTTGCTTTAGACAGATCTGTTTTGAAGTAATTTGTTATACAGCAGTAATAACTGGATCACAAATTATCTGAAAGCTCAAGAGAGAAGTTTTAAAATGGATGATAGTTTGTAGTTGTTACATTATATGGACTGGAAGAATTTTTTTATTATTTCAAAAATAGAACCATTAATATATTATTTGATGGTGTCAAGAGCAACATGATTGTCTTAGATTTCATTCTGAGTGGAAAGGTACACCCCATAGAGCTGATTAAACATAGAAGTTGTAAAAAAGAATTATGTTGCTTCCTTCCAGCATCAAGCTGAGTCCAGTTTATTTAATAAATAAAGTTCTAATCTACATAGAACACCAACAGCTCCATCATCACCATTATCTTTACAAATTTGTGTGTTCTGATTAAGTTTTTCAAGGCCTCTTTCAAAATATTTATTTTGGCAGGCATAAAGGAAGCATCTTTATAAGCCCTCCTTAACTCATGTTTAGTGATTATCCAGTTAAAATTGGGTTGGTCATAGACGGTTCAATAAAAGACTTACTTCTGAAGGAGAGAGATGTCAAATCTCAGGAAGCCTCAGAAAAGTAGAATGGAAGGAATCAACAGAGAAAAAAACACAGAAGACAATACTTTTTTTTTTCTAATTTCATTTACATACTTTATCTTATACTTGAATTATCTTCTGTTTCTTTTTACATGAACATCTTCTTCTCTGAACTACAAAGGCAATGCAGTCTAGGCTTCCACTGAGACTGCCCCACAGTGGTGGAATCTCACTAGGTATGATTCACCCCCAATATTCTCAAAGGGCTTTAGAAAACTTGAACTTCTCTTTGCTCTAAATGAACTTATTAAAAAAAACATGCTTTTGCTCCAGTGCCCTACCTATATGACTCAGGGTAGTAGGTCACATTCTAAGGTGATCCCAGGGACTCATGTTCTTTTCCAGTCTCCTCCATCCTGAGTGTAGATGGGCCTGTAAATATGTTGACATCTCACACTTGTGATACAGTTTGCGAAGGAAGATTATCCAGTGAGCTAACTCATTGGAAAAGAACCTGATGCTAGGAAAAATTGAGAGCAGGAGAAGGGGGCAACAGAGACTGAGATGGTTGGATGGCATCATCAATTCAATGGACATGAACTTGAGCAAACTCCTGGAGATAGAGGAGGACAGGAAAGCCTGGCATGCTACAATCCATGGGCTCACAAAGAGTTGGATATAACCGAGTGAGTGAACAACAATTATCGTCCTTGACAGTGAAAGTGTAGTTAATCATTAAGGTCTGCCTTGTTATGACCCTGTGCACTGTAGCCCACCAGGCTCCTCTGTCCATGGAATTCTCCAGGCAGGAATACTGGAGTGGGTTGCCATTCCCTTGGTCCTGGCCTAATCAGGTGAGCACGTAAAGAACCGAACTGGCTTTGAAACTTCAAATATTGAAGCTGGAGTGGAAAACAAGTAGCTAGGAATATGAGTACCCTCTTAGATCTGAAATCACCTCAGCCAACACTCAGCAAGAAAACAGGACCGTAAGCCTATAGCCATGAGAAGCCAGTTCTCTTAATAGCCTGAGTGAGTTTGGAAGCAAATTCCTCCTCAGAGCCCTGCTGGCACCTGATTTCCACTTGTAAGACCCGGAGGATCAGACCAGCTACCTCAAGTCCAGACCTGTTACCTAAGGACCATGAGCTGATAAGAGGGTATTGGATTAAACTGCTAGATATGACATACCTTGCTCACAAGTGTAGAAAAGTAACGTGGACAAATAGATGATAATTTTACTGGAATGTAGTTCTAGAAATATGTAACTGTATCAACATTTTTAGCATTAGGAGTCACTTTTGTATTAGGGTTAATGAGATGAAGATAGGTCAAGTATACACCTTTATAAAATATTTATGATTCTGTGGAAATTATTAGTATTGAATAAATTTATTTCTAATGATTCTTCTACTCCAAGAAATAAGTTTTATATCACTATCCTCTTACACAAAACTTGGTATATCAGCAAATAGAGCATGTCAAAGACTGTGGGGTTTTTTTTGGCATATAGTTGCTTATAGTAGTCTCTTATTATCCTTTGTATTTCTGTGGTGTCCATTGTAACTTCTTTTTCATTTCTAATGTTATTGATTTGAACCCTCTCCCTTTTATTCTTGATAAGTCTGACTAACAGTATTTCAATTTTATCTTTTCAAAGAACCAGCTTTTAATTTAATTTATTATTAATTAAATTTAATTTGTTAAAAATAAATTTAATAAATTTCTGCTGTTTTCTTCAGCTGTTTCATTTATTTCTGCTTTGATCGTTATGATTTCTTTGCTTCTATTAACTTTGGGTTTTTTTAATTCTTCTTGCTCTAGTTGCTTTACGTGTAAGGTTAGGTTGTTGATTTGCAAATGCTCTTGTTTCCTGAGGTAAGATTGTGTCACTATAAACTTCCTTCTTAAAACTGCTTTTGCTGTGACCCATCAATTTTGGATCATTGTGTTTTCATTTTCATTTGTCTCTAGGTATTTTTATTATTTTCTCTTTGATTTATTCAGTGATCCATTGATTGTTTAGTAGCATATTGTTTAGCCTCCATGTGTTTATGTTTTTTTAATAGGGTATTTTTGGTAGTTGATTTCTAATCTCAGTGTTATGGTTGGGAAAAATGCTTAAAATGATTTCAGTTTTTAATTTACCATACTTTGAGGCCCAGCGTGTGATCTATCCAGGAGAATGTTCCATGTGCAAAAAATTTAAATAATAATAACCAAACTACATTGCATACTTTTTCTTTAGGGAGAACTTTTATCTCAACTTACATCCCAGTGGGACATGAGTCTCACCCCCTTTCCCCATTTTGTAATATTGTTCTCCCTAAATGTTATTTGCTCTTTTAGAAAGGTGTTCTATATATATGCATCATTGTGTCTCCCTCTGGTTACATGTGACATGTACTGATACTATTGTCCACTTTCACGCTTGTGAAATCACTCAGTTGTATCCGACTCTTTGCAACCCCATGGACTATACGGTTTATGGAATTCTCCAGGTCAGAATACTGGAATGGGTAGCTGTTCTCTTCTCCACGGGAACTTCCCAACCCAGGGATCAAACCCAGGTCTCCCACATTGCAGGCGGATTCTTTACCAGATGAGCCACCAAGGAAGCCCTTACTTTGATGCTTGCCAGTCTCTAAATAGCCATTGGCTAAGTTTCCAGACTGTGGCTCAGATCATAAAATCTGTATTACAAAATTCAGACTTAAATTGAAGAAAGTAGAGAAACCACTAGACCATTCAGGTATGATCTAAATCAAATCCCTTATGATTATACCGTGGAAGTGACAAACAGATTCAAGGGATTAGATCTGGTAGATGAAGTGCCTAAAGAACTGTGGATGGAGGTTAGTGACATTGTACAGGAGGCAGCGATCAAGACCATCCCCAAGAAAAAGAAATGCAAAAAGGCAAAATGGTTGTCTTAGGAGGCCTTACAAATAGCTGAGAAAAGAAGCTAAATGAAAAGGAGAAAAGAAATGATATATGCATCTGAATGCAGAGTCCCAAAGAATAGCAAGGAAAGATAAGAAAGCCATCCTCAGTGATCAATGCAAATAAATGGAGGAAAACAATAGAAAGGGAAAGACTAGAGATCTCTTCAAGAAAATTAGACATACCAAGGGAACATTTCATGCAAAGATGGGCACAAAAATGGACTGAAAGGGTATGGACCTAAGAGAAGCAGAAGATATTAAGAAGACATGGCAAGAATACACAGTGGAACTATACAAAAAAGATCTTCATGACCCAGATAACCACAAGGGTGTGATCACTCACCTAGAACCAAACATCCTGGAATGTGAAGTCAAGTGAGCCTTAGGAAGCATCACTACGAACAAAGCTAGTTGAAGTGATTGAATTCTATTTCAAACCCTAAAAAGTGATGCTATTAAAGTGTTGCACTCAACATGCCAGCAAATATGGAAAACTCAGCAGTGGCCACAGGACTGGAAAAGGTCTGTTTTCATTCTGATCCCAAAGAAAGGCAATGCCAAAGAATGTTCAAACTACTGCACAATTGCACTCATCTCACACGCTAGCATAGTAATGCTCAAAATTCTCCAAGCCAGACTTCAACAGTACATGAACCATGAACTTCCAGATGTTCAAGCTAGATTTAGAAAAGGCAGAGTAACCAGAGATCAAAATTTCAACATCTGTTGGATCATCAAAAAAGCAAGAGAGTTCCAGAAAAACATCTGCTTCTGCTTTATTGACTATGCCAAAGCCTTTGACTCTGTGGATAACAAAAAACTGTGGAAAATTCTTCAAAAGATGGGAATACCAGACCACCTCACCTGCCTCCTGAGAAATCTGTATCCAGGTCAAGAAGCAACAGTTAGAACTGTACATGGAACAACAGGCTCAGGAATACATCAAGACTATATATTGTCACCCTGCTTGTTTAACTTATATACAGAGTATATCATGAGAAATGCTGGACTGGATGAAGCACAAGCTGGAATCAAGATTGCTGGGAGAAATATCAATAACCTCAGATATGCTGATGATACCACTGTTATGGCAGAAAGTGAAGAAAAACCGAAGAGCCTCTTGATGAAAGTGAAAGAGGAGAGTGAAAAAGTTGACTTAAAGCTCAACATTCAGAAAACTAAGATCATGGTATCTGGTCCCATCACTTCATGGCAAATAGATGGGAAACAGTGGAAACAGTGAACAACTTTATATTTTTGGGCTCCCAAATCACTGCAGATGATCACTGCAGCCATGAAATTAAAAGATGCTTGCTCCTTGGAAGAAAAGCTGTGACCAACCTAGACAGAATGTTTAAAAGTAGAGACATTACTTTGCCAACAAAAGTCCGTCTAGTCAAAGCTATGGATTTTCCAGTGGTCATGCATGAATGTGAGAGGTGGACCATAAAGAAAGCTGAGCATCAAAGAATTGATACTTTTGAACTGTGGTGTTGGAGAAGACTCTTGAGAGTCCCTTGGATTGCAAGGGGATTCAACTAGTCAATCCTAAAGGAAATCAGCCCTGAATATTCATTGCAAGGACTGATGCTAAAGCTGAAACTCCAGTACTTTGGCCACCTGATGGGAAGAACTTACTCACTGGAAAAGATCCTGATGCTGGGAAAGATTGAAGGCAGGAGGACAAGGGGATGACACAGGATGAGATCGTTGGATTGCATCACCAACTCGATGGACATGAGCTTGAAAAAGCTCTGGGAGTTGGTGATGGGCAGGGAAGCCTGGTGTGCTGCAGTCCATGGGGTGGCAAAGAGACGGACATGACTGAATGACTGAACTGAACTGAGATTTCCAGAGGCAATGGTTCAGGCCCTTCAACAGCCCTTTTTGGTAAGAGATTAAATAAGTTTCTAGGGAACTCCTTCACTCTCGATGAAAACACTTTCTTCTCTTCCATCACTCACTAATTTTGTCTGTGTTTTATAGAACACAGAGTATGAAGCAAATGTTTATATGCTAACCTTTTGTCAGAGAATGCACTCCCAGAGAATCAGTTGTGAGGGAGAAAGGGGAGTATGGCAGGGAAGAAGGGAGAGCAAATACATGAAGATGTTTACCTAGCTAGCTAGTCAAGGTAAATGCAACTCATTGTACTGCCTCACGGAATATCTTCAGAAAGGCTATAAGAAGCTATTGCATTACATAGTAGTTTGAATATTCTGAACCAGGGGTAGGAAGAAGATGCATTCATCTTCCAGATCTCTCTTTTTTTTTATTGGAGGTTAATTATTTTACAATATTATATTGGTTGGTTTTGCCATACATTGACATGAATCCGCCCCGGGTGTACATGAGTTCCCCTTCCTGAACCCCCCTCCCACCTCCCTCCTCCCTTTATCCTCCCTTTGGAATCCCCGCACACCAGCCCCAAGCATCCAGTAACATGCATCGACCCTGAACTGGTGATTCGTTTCATATATGACAACATACATGTTTTAATGCCATTCTCCCAAACCATCCCATCCTCACCCTCTCCGACAGAGTCCCAAAGGCTGTTCTATACATCTATGTCTCTTTTGCTGTCTTGTATACAGGGTTATCATTTGCATCTTTCTAAATTCCATATATATGCGTTAGTATACTATATTGGCAGAGAAGGCAATGGCAAGCCACTCCAGTACTATTGCCTAGAAAATCCCATGGATGGAGGAGCCTGGTAGGCTGTAGTCCATGGGGTCGCTAAGGGTCGGACACTACTGAGTGACTTCATTTTCACTTTTTACTTTCACACATTGGAGAAGGAAATGGCAACCCACTCCAGTGTTCTTGCCTGGAGAATCCCAGGGACGGGGGAGCCTGGTGGGCTTCCGTCTATGGGGTCACACAGAGTTGGACACAACTGAAGTGACTTAGCAGCAGCAGCAGTAGCAGCATACTATATTGGTGTTTTTTTTTCTGGCTTACTTCACTCTTGTACTCCATTGCCACGTGATCAAAATCTGTCCCTCAGAAGCTTAACACCTGTGCTGTTGCAGAGTGTGACCATGCCCTGAAGTTAACCACGGAGGAACAAAGAGCCTCTATGGGTCTATTTTTGCCAACTCTATCATGTAGGGCTTCTCTGCAGATAACGGTGACCATAAAGGTAACACCCATCTGGCAAATGACCAAAAGAATGACTTAAGCTCTTTATATAACTCTTCTGGCTAGGAAGTAAAAGGAGAGACTAAAGTTTCAGGCAGAGGACAGGCATGGCAGAAATGATCTGGGTGTCACATGAACTGATTCTAGAGTATCTGAATGCTCATAACCTTACACATGAATATCTAGAAAAGACCATCAATACCTTTGCTTCACCTCATAGTTTACAAAGTGAATACAAGAAATACAACACACTGTGTGGTCACTTACCACAGGATTCTTATTTTCCTATGACTCTTCCACTATTTAATCCAAATAAAACCTCCATCTCTCCTCAGTCTCTCAAACTTTTCCATAGTCATCTCTAGAACTCATGGTCTGATATCATATCATTCTTAATATGCTCAATCTCTGAGCGAACCTTAACTCTATGCTTTTCAGTTTATACTGAGATTAGCTTGAAATTTATCACAGAGCTAAATGTAAATCACCAATGCAATGGGCATGAAAGTGGGCAAACTTCAGGAGATGGTGAGGGACAGAAAGGCCTGGTGTGTTGCAATTCAAGGGGTTGCAAAGAGTCGGACATGACTGGGTGACTGAACAACAATTAAATGTAAAAGGTGCTACTATAACACTTTTAGAAAAGTTTAGGGAAAATGTTTAGATACCTGGGTTAGAGGAACAATTATTAGATACAAAAAAGGAAAAATTGGATTTTATAAAATTATGTTTTGCTCTTTGGAAGACACTATTAAGAAAAATAAGCCAAATACTAGGAGAAAAGACTTACATGTCACATATGTGACCAAGGACTTGTATTTAGCATAAAGAATTCTCAAAACTCAAGAATAATAAAACAATCCAATAAAAATGGACAAACTATTTTAACAGACACTTCATCAAAATCATACAAATGGCAAATAAACACAAAAAACATGCTCAGCATCATTAATCATTTGGGAAATAAAATTTGTATACATACAAAACTGTTATGCAAATATTTTAGCAGCTTTATTCACAATTGCTAATAACTTGAAACAACGAGAAAGTCCTTCATCTGGTGAATGGATAGACAAATTATGTGGTATGTCCATCCTATAGAGCAATGAAAAGAAGAGGCTCTTATTATCTGCAATAACAGACATAAATCTCAAATACATTATGGTTAGTGACAGAAGTCAGCCCCAAAAGGTTACATATTCTATGACTGAGCTTATACAATGTCCAGGAAAAGACAATTTTTCCAGTTTTATTGAGAAATAATTGACACACATCATTGTATAAGTTTAAAGTGTACGGCATGATGACTTGATTTACATATATTGTGAAATGATTACCACAATAGGTTTAGTTAACGTCCATCATCTCATAGAGAGAATAATAAGGGGAAAATCTCCTTGTGACAATAACTCTTAGGATCTGCTCTCTAAACAACTTCCCTATATATCATAGAGTAGTGTTTGTTACCTATAGGCATCACGTTATACATTATAACCCTTGTACTTATGTATCTAACAGGAAGTGTATTTCTCCTGACCACCTTCCTCCAATTCTCCCTCCCCCAACCCACAGCCTAATTACTTTTCTATGAGTTTGTTGGGTTTAAAAAAAATAAATTAGACCCCCACACATAAGTGATATCATACACTATTTGTCTTTCTCTGTCTGACTTACTTCACTTAACATAATTAAAAAAGGCAAATCTTTCAGAGAAAAGCATAAATCAGTATTTTCTAGACATTAAGAGTTGGGAAGTAGTTGACTAAAACTGGACAGGATGAGTGAGTAATTTGGGTGTGAAGGAACAGTTCTATATATTGAATGTGGAGTTGGTTTACACAACTGTGCATTTATTATAATTCATATAACTGCCGTCCTGTATTAAAACTATGTATTTGTATCCTGCTTTTCTAACATTAGACCACAAATGTACAGCATAGGTTTTTCATTTACCTAGAGTTTCTACTTATTTGTTATGTTTTCTTATTGGTTAAAGAAAGTTGTACTTCTGTATAATGTAATCTACTTTGTTTCTGAACTTAAACTTATTTTTTGAACTTATGCATGGAAACAATCTTGAAATTCATTTTAATTTCTGATCTAGTTTAACTGTTGTTTCTTGTTCAAGTCTCTTGAAACACTCTTACTTAAATTCTCATTTTCAGTTTTGCTGAAGCTGAGATTTCAAAATTGATTCAAAGGAGATAAATTGTTAAAAAATACAACTATTGTCCCATGTTTTATTTGATGATTTAAGGGTAAATGGATACAAGTTTATTTCTCCTGAAATTTGAAGGCAATGCTATATTGTGTTCTGTCATCTTTTGCTAATTTAATATCTTATGAAAGATTTTATGTCTGTTATATAAAATCTGTATATTTTTTGTTTGATATATCTCTCAGAAGATTTCATTATCTTCTTTACTCCTTGTGTTCTACATTTTTATTGTGATAGGTCTGGATATGGATTTTTGTCACTCATTGTGCTAGCCTTTCAGTAGATGTCTTCAAGGTTATGAAACTTTTTTCAGATAGAGGGAATTTTTTGTTATTTAACTTTCTTTGTGCTCCCTTTTGGGAAAGCTATTAGAAGAAGGTTAAATTTCGTGTTTGTTGTATTGCATCATACGTCCTAAGTTTTCTCTTAGGTTTTTCATCTCTGAAATTTTGTCATTTGATATAAAAGATTTGCTTGAGTCTATCTACCAGGTCTCCTATTAAACTGTTTAATTTTGGCAAACATATGTTGGATTTCCATGAATTACATTCTTATCCTCTGATTACTCTGTTTATGTAATATCTATGAAAATTTTAATCTTTTCAAAAATTTCTAACCACAGTATTAATCAGAAGTTTCCTGAATTATTCTTCTCAATTAGCTTAAATATATAGCTTTGTTCAAGTCTCATTTTTCAATTTGTTTATTATTTCTTATTTTTGGGCAGATTTTTTCTTCTCCTGTCAAAAAAGAGAAATTCATTCAATGAAGGAAAATCCTCTCTTGTTGCTTATTCTTGTGAAAAAGAAGTGTTGACTATCAGACTATAATTTTTTGTTAAATTTTGATTTGGGTATTATATCAAGGCAACAAAACTTTGTGAAAATAAAAATGATACACAGAATAGCCTTATATTCTTCATGTACTGTACCTGTCCTTAGCATTTTACTATATTATATTTGCCTTACCTATATAGAAATATTTTGAAGAATAGAACCTCTCCTTTGGGGGGAAAAATGGTTCTCATTGTGTATTTGGCTAATATTTCCTCAAGATTAAGGGCTTCCCTGCTGGCTCAGCTGGTAAAGAATCTGCCTGCAATGCGGGAGACGTGGGTTCAATCCCTGGGTTGGGAAGACCCCCTGGAGAAGGGAAAGGCTACCCACTCCAGTATTCTGGCCTTGAGAATTCCATGGACTATATAGTCCATGGTGTCTCAAAGAGTCGGACATGACTGAGTGACTTTCACTCCTCATGATTAAACTAAGGACCTGCATTCTCTGCTGGAATATTGAATAGTTAAGTTGTATCCTTCTCCAGGCATCACTTCTGGAGTCACATATAACCATCTGTCTCTTGTTAGTTATGTTGTGATCCACCTGCTCCAGTGTTATTTGATTTTCTCACTGTATAATTATTGTTTTTTCTTCTTGCAGCTAATAAGCAGTCCATGGGGAGATACTGAAAGTCCATGTACATATCTTGATCATCATCAAAAATTTTCCTTGCATTAGCATTCATTGATGAATTTTGCTTGATCTAATTTAGCATGATGATTATAAAATAATGATTATATTCTGCCTTTGTCAGGAAACGATTACCTTCTGTTGTAAGCAAGAAGCCTCCATTCTACACTGTTTATTTATGTGCTTATTCATCATGTTGATATGTGGTAAGGATATGAATCCTATTTTTCTGTGATTATTTTACTGTTCTTAATTATTTTAATGTCCAAACTGTCCTAAATTGATTAGTTGTCCCTTTAAGCTGGCTTCTATGTATTTGTGTCATCATCTGATCATTTTTTGGGGGAATTCCTTTGATCTGATATAGCAAAATGAGCCTTTTCATCTTATACCTACTCTGTCCCAACACTGAAATAAGCCTTTTCTCTGAAGTCTTCATACTTTTTATTGAGGAATAGTATTAGAGACTAAGACCTCAGCACAAGGTATGCTCACTGCTCTTGGGTATCTTTACTTCTTGGCCAACTCAGTGGTCTTATCTAAGAAATACATGCATTAGTATATATGTAATATAAACACAGCAGCATATATTTATATGCACATATAGATATACATATGCAAATACAAATGTGTATTTAAGGAAATGAGTTCATACCAATCCTTCCATTCCAATCTATACAAATACTATCTCCCATTCTATATTTGAATGTCTCTCTTTTCACAATGATAATCCTGGTTCCCAGCAACACAACTGCAGCATGCCAGGCTTCCCTATCCTTCACTGTCTCCCAGTGTTTGCACAAACTCATGTTCACTGAGTCAGTGATGCTATACGACCATCTCATCCTCTATTGCTGCCTTATCATCTCACCTTCAATCTTTCCCAGCACTGGGAAAGTGTTGTTTATTATTCTCAAAAGCCTGACAACAGGCTGTTACACATACATATATATATATTTTTTTCCAGATTCTTTATCCTTATATGTTATTATAAACTATGGAGTATAGTTCCATGTGCAATATAGTAAGTCCTTGTTGGTGATCTGTTTTATATATAGTAGGATATATACGTTAATCCCAGGCTCCTAAGTTATGCCTCCATTTCTTCCCTTTGGTAACCATAAGTTTATATTCTATGTCTATGGGCCTATATATGTGTGCAAATATATTTTTTGCATTGTTGGTGTGATATATTCTCAAGATTAATTTCCAAAAGCAGGGTCATTGTATCAAAAGAGAAACACGTGTGTGGTTTTGTTAGATATCGCCACATTTCCTTCAATAGGCATAGAATCCTTTGCATCCCTACTACCAATATAGAAGTGCACCTATTTCCTGAGTGCAACAAGGTTTATTTTTGGTGAACCTGGACAGTGTGCAGGCAGTGATGCTGGGTACCATCTTTCTATCAATAGTAATACATGTACACTTTGGGCTCTCGCATTTTTTTAATTTTAATTGAAGGCTAATTACTTTACAATATTGTGGTGGTTTTTGCCATACATTCACATAAATCAGCCATAGGTGTAGTAAAGATTAGGGAGTTTGTTTTGTTTCTTGATGCTGCTGCTAAGTCGCTTCAGTTGTGTCCGACTCTGTGCAACCCCATAGACGGCAGCCCACCAGGCTCCCCCATCCCTGGGATTCTCCAGGCAAGAATACTGGAGTGGGTTGCCATTTCCTTCTCCAAGGCATGAAAGTGAAAAATGAAAGTTAAGTCGCTCAGTCATGTCCGACTCTTAGCGACCCCATGGACTGCAGCTTACCAGGCTCCTCCACCCATGGGATTTTCCAGGCAAGAGTACTGGAGTGGGGTGCCATTCCCTTCTCCAGTTTTGTTTCTTAGGCTGTGGTAAATTTTCACCTATGGCAGTTACTCTAAGTTTTGAGAGGTCAGAGTAGGAGTAAGTGTTTCTTTTGCTGTTTTCAAAGTACTCCTTCATAACCTAGTCCCAGTGTTTATAACTATGCATTTAATGATGACAGTTCTGGAAAATGTTGGATTTGTAGATTGACATAATTTCATAAATCAAAAGACTTTTGCTCAGTGGAACCTAAAGAATCTTTACTTAGCTTATTTATTTAGAGGCGAAAAGCAACTCAGGAATTTTCCTGTGATGAATAATGTGATACTAGCTGATTTTCATGCTAATATCAGGCTATGATAGATAGTTTTCTTTCACATTCTTTGCTATTTTAGAATTTATTGGTAAGTTCACTCAGCTCATTTTATTCTCAAGGAAGGAAGACAATCATTTATTAATCTAGGTGGTTCTTACCATTATTACCAGTATGTTAGTGTTGGTATATTTTCTATCTTAGTGTTGGTATATTTTTTATGTTAGTGTTGGTATATTTTCTATGGAGGACAAACAGCTATTGAGTATTCACAGATATCTGTTGAGTGATTAAATAATTAAAGGCATCTTTTGAAATAGGAGAAAATGATTTTTAATCAAAGTCAAGATAAGTAAAGAAATTGGAGAAATTATGTCAAGTTTGATCTTTTCAGCTAATTAAATTAGGGAAAAAGAAAAATTTTCTCTAAGAACATATGTGAATTATTTATTACATTGCCACAGCATGCATTTAATTTCCTTTTTAAAGCAAAGCACAACAGTGATAATTTATCCTTCCTTTGAGTTTAAGCCCAAACTACAATATTTTTAATCATGACTTATTCAACAAGGCTAGCTCCTGTCTATAGTCTTCCAAGTATATTGGATGATGAACATTTTCAAATTACATGGTCTGCAGTTCTTGGTTCCACTACATTTACACTTGCTTTCAAACTCAGTGAACTGCATTTGATGAGGCTGCATTTGGGCCAAAATCTTTCTTTGGGTAAATAATTGAAACTGTTCTATCAAATCTGTTTCACTTAGGCAATCTATAGTCACATCATTCTGTCAACTACTGAGAAATACCTGTACTGCCCCAGACACTTAGCACTTGTGTTGAAATGCCATTTAATCTCTCTTCTAGAGCGGGGGTGACATTCAACCCAACTGTTCAGTGACAGTTCAGGATGACAGGTTCCATGATGAAAAACTGAATAATCCAGTGGGTGAAATCTCTGGGTATTATGAGTAAGAATACAGACACAAGGATGTTGCATTAAAAGGAATATGAAATACTGGTGTCCAATTTCACAAACAGGTGTCTATAAAGCTTAAAGTGAAGACTACCACCTGCCCAATCAGTTACAGCTCTCAACTATTTGGCTCTCTCTTCCTCCAACAGGGATGTAATTAATCTTCAGAGGGGTAGAGAGTTGCATAAACAGATACTAAGTACACTACTTTCAACTAAATTTTTATATATTTTTACTCATCTACTTAGAAAATGATTGATGCATTTCTCTAGTCAGGCATAGAGCTATAATGGCCAGCTTGTCTTTTTGTCTTTATGCTATATTGGAAGTAGATCTCCCTCGAGGCTTTCTTCAGAAGTATACATTTTCCTAAAACGAAAAAATAATGTTACCAGTTCACTAGGGGAAGTAATAACAGAGAGGACATGCTGAAGCACAGGACAGAATGTTTGTTTTGTTAAGTGGATGTCAGGGTGCATATAAAGAAAAGTAGGTGCTGATCTGAGTACAAAGGAAATGAAAGAAAACCGGGTGGAAGTTGCCCAGCCTTGCTTTAGAATGCACCTACTATCAATGCTAAGAGCACCTCGGCAGCACCTCTGGTGAAAATGTGAGCCACAGGTAGAAATTGTTTTTCCTCAGTTTTCGTTTAGATAAGGGCCTCTGAGGAGCAGTATTATCTTTAGCCATGATAAAAGCATAGAGTCTAGAAAAGCCTAGAAAGATGGCTTCTAGACATGGCACAAGAGAAGAATTTTGTACTCCTACCTACACAGAAACTGCAGGCGAAACTCTCATTGCATTGTCCTTTTTGTGATCTTAAACTAGTTTTATAAACTGTCACACATCTACTTTATGAAGTGCAAAACATAGCAATGGATCATCTCTATGCCACAGATATTTTCAAAAAGAGCAAATGAGAATACATTTTGTCAGCCAGAAATTGTTACATAAATAGAAGCTACTACTTAAACCGTATACCCTATCAAGGGAGACTTCTCTGCTGCCTGGGCTGGGTTAGTTGCTCTGTCCTGTATCTTCTCATGCTATACAATGTTACTGCTTAGAGACACATAATGATAACATGATGTGATAAGTATTCTATAAATATGAAGACAATGAGCTAATCTGGAGGAGAGAAAGCATCTGATTTATTCCTCTATTTCAAGTACCTTAAATAGTGTTCATTTCAGTTCAGTCACTCAGTCGTGTCCGACTCTTTGCAACCCCATAAATCACAGCACACCAGGGCTCCCTGTCTATCACCAACTCCCAGAGTTCACTCAAACTCATGTCCATCAAGTCGGTGATGCCATCCAGCCATCTCATTCTCTGTCATCCCTGTCTCCTCCCACCCCCCAATCCCTGCCAGCATCAGAGACTTTTCCAGTGAGTCAACTCATCTCATGAGGTGGCCAAAGTATTGGAGTTTCAGCTTTAGCATCAGTCCTTCCAATGAACACCCAGGACTGATCTCCTTTAGAATGGACTGGATGGAACTCCTTGTAGTCCAAGGGACTCTCGAGTCTTCTCCAGCACCACAGTTCAAAAGCATCAATTCTTTGGCAATTAGCCTTCTTCACAGTCCAACTGTCACATCCATACATGACCACGGGAAAAACCATAGCCTTGACTAGACGGACCTTTGTTGGCAAAGTAATGTCCCTGCTTTTTAATATGCTATCTAGATTGGTCATAACTTTCCTTCCAAGGAGTAAGCGTCGTTTAATTTCATGGCTGCAATCAGCATCTGCAGTGATTTTTGGAGCCCGAAAAAATAAAGTCTGATACTGTTTCCCCATCTGTTTCCCATGAAGTGATGGGACCAGATGCCATGATCTTTGTTTTCTGAATGTTGAGCTTCAAGCCAACCTTTTCACTCTCCTCTTTCACTTTCCTCAAGAGGCTTTTGAGTTCATCTTCACTTTCTGCCATAAGGGTGGTGTCATCTGCATATCTGAGGTTATTGATATTTCTCCCGGCAATCTTGATTCCAGTTTGTGCTTCTTCCAGCCCAACGTTCCTCATGATGTATTCTGCATAGAAGTTAAATAAGCAGGGTGACAATATACAACCTTGACGGACTCCTTTTCCTATTTGGAACCAGTCTGTTGTTCCATGTACAGTTCTAACTGTTGCTTCCTGACCTGCATACAGGTTTCTCAAGAGGCAGGTCAGGTGGTCTGGGATTCCCATTTCTTTCAGAATGTTCCACAGTTTATTGTGATCCACACAGTCAAAGGCTTTGGCATAGTCAATGAAGCAGAAATAGATGTTTTTCTGGAACTTTCTTGCTTTCTCCATGATCCAGCGGATGTTGGCAATTTGATATCTGGTGCCTCTGCCTTTTCTAAAACCTGCTTGAACATCTGGGAGTTCATGGTTCACATATTGCTGAAGCCTGGCTTGGAGAATTTTGAGCATGACTTTACTAGCACATATGGACGGAGGTTTGTGACATTGTACAAGAGACAGGGACCAAGACCATCCCCATGGAAATAAATGCAAAAAAGCAAAATGGCTGTCTGAGGAGGCCTTACAAATAGCCGTGAAAAGAAGAGAAGCAAAAAGCAAAGGAGAAAAGGAAAGATATAAGCATCTGAATGCAGAGTTCCAAAGAATAGCAAGGAGAGATAAGAAAGCCTTCCTCAGCGATCAATGCAAAGAAATAGAGGAAAACAACAGAATAGGAAAAACAAGAGATCTCTTCAAGAAAATTAGAGATACCAAGGGAACATTTCATGTAAAGATGGGTTTGATAAAGGACAGAAATGGTATGGACCTAACAGAAGCAGAAGATATTAAGAAGATGTGGCAAAAATACACAGAAGAACTGTACAAAAAAAGATCTTCATGACCAAGATAATCACGATTTCGAGATCACTCACCTAGAGCCAGACATTTTGGAATGTGAAGTCAAGTGGGCCTTAGAAAGCATCACTACTAACAAAGCTAGTGGAGGTGATGGAATTCCAGTTGAGCTATTTCAAATCCTGAAAGATGATGCTGTGAAAGTGCTGCACTCAATATGCCAGCAAATTTGGAAAACTCAGCAGTGGCCACAGGACTGGAAAAGGTCAGTCTTCATTCCAATCCCAAAAAAGGCAATGCCAAAGAATGCTCAAACCTTAAATAGTGTATATAACTAAATTTGCATGCCATGAAATCTTGAGCATATTACTGTATGGCCAAGTACAATTAATTTGGAATAAAATATGAGTATACTTATTTATAAAGCATAAACAGCATAAAAATTGTTGGACGTAAAGGTAAACAGAAATGGTAAGTTTATTCCATCTTTCCCCCATTCCAATAAAAATTCGTATCCTATGTCATATAGTTACAAATATAAATAGTCCTTGAAGACCACGGTTTGTTATTATAGATAACACAACAGGATCTACCAATGTAATATGAAATGAGGGCTTCTTGAATATTTGGAAAGAGCAGGTTCAGAAGTTCAAACATTGCTTTCTGACAAGAACGAGAAAAGTCAAAGAGAAAAGGAGATAATGCATATAAAGATGGGGAAACAGTGGAAACAGTGTCAGACCTTATTTTTTGGGGCTCCAAAATCACTGCAGATGCTGATTGCAGCCATGAAATTAAAAGACGCTTACTCCTTGGAAGGAAAGTTATGACCAACCTAGACAGTATAATAAAAAGCAGATACGTTACTTTGCCAACAAAGGTCCATCTAGTCAAGGCTATGGTTTTTCCAGTGATCATGTAAGGATGTGAGAGTTGGACTGTGAAGAAAGCTGATCGCCGAAGAATTGATGCTTTTGAACTGTGGTGTTGGAGAAGACTCTTGAGAGTCCCTTGGACTGCAAGGAGATCCAACCAGTCCATTCAAAGAAGATTAATCCTGGGTGTTCACTGGAAGGACTGATGCTAAAGCTAAACTCCATACTTTGGCCACCTCATGCAACGAGTTGACTCACTGTAAAAAGACTCTGATGCTGGGAGGGATTCGGGGCGGGAGGAGAAGGGGACGACAGAGAATGAGATGGCTGGATGGCATCACTGACTCGATGGACATGAGTTTGAGTGAACTCCGGGAGTTGGTGATGGACAGGGAGGCCTGGCGTGCTGTGATTCATGGGGTCGCAAAGAGTCGGACACGACTGAGCAACTGAACTGAACTGAATGCATATAAAAGGAAAATACAAAAATGTGAACTTGATTCAAGAACAGGAAAACTGATGTTCACATTCCATTCCTCTATTTTTTATAATTTATTTTTATTTTAGACTATAGGTGATTTACTATGTTGTGTTACTTTCAAGTGTACAGAAAAGTGATTCAGATGTATCCATTTTTTTTCAGATTCTTTTCCCATTAGGTTATGGTAGATTGAGTAGAGTATATACCTGTGTTATACACAGTTCAGTTCAGTTGCTCAGTCGTGTCCGACTCTTTGCAACTCCATGAATCACAGCATGCCAGGCCTCCCTGTCCATCACCCACTCCCAGAGTTCACTCAAACTCATGTCCATCGAGTCGATGATGCCATCCAGCCATCTCATTCTCTGTCGTCCCCTTCTCCTCCCGCCCCCAATCCCTCCCAGCATGAGAGTCTTTTCCAGTGTGTCAACTCTTCGCATGAGGTGGCCAAAGTAGGGTGTTGATTGTTTTATATATAGTGGTGTGTATATGTTAATCCCACATTCCTAATTTATTCATCTTACCACTTTTCCCTTTGAAAACCAATCTAAATTTGTTTTCAAAATATGTGTCTGTTTCTGTTTTATATATAAGTTCTTTTCTATCATTTTTTTAGATTACACGTATGAGTGATATCATATTTGTCTTTCTCTGATTTACTTCATTTGAAATTATAATCTCTAGATCCATCCATGTTACTTCAAATGACATTAATTAATTCCTTTACAACATATCTTTTTTTTTTAAATCATTCCTCCCTCAATGGACATTTAGATTGCTTCCAAGTCTTGGATATTATAAGTATTACCACAGTGACCATTGCAGTGCATACGTCTTTTTTATTATGGTTTTTTGCCAGATACATGCCCAGATGTGGGATTTCTAGATCATATGGTAGCTCTATTTTTAGTTATTTTAATGAGCTTTCATAATGTTCTCCATAGTGGCTGGACCAAATGTACATACCCACCAACAATGTGGAAGGAATGGATCCCTTTTCTTCACACCCTCTCCAACATTTATCCCTTGTGAATTTTTTGATGGTAAATGGGATTGTTTCCATAATTTCTCTTCCTAATCTTTCATTGTTAGTGTAAAGGAATGCAAGAGGTTTCTGTGTATTATTTTTGTATTCTGGAACTTTCCCAGATTCGTTGATGAGTTCTCGTAATTTTCTGGTAATATCTTTAGGATTTTCTACATATGGTATCATTTCATCTGCAAACAGTGACGGTTTTACTTCTTTTCCAATTTGGATTCATTTTATTTCTTCATCTTCCCTGATTGCCATGGCTAGGACTTCCAAAACTGTGTTGAATAAAAGTGGCAAGAGTGGACATCCTTGTCTTGTTCCTGATATAAGAGAAAATGCTTTCAATATTTCACTATTGAGTATGATATCAGCTATTGGTTTGTTATATTTGGTTTTTGTTATATTGAGGAAGGTTCCCTCTGTATCCATATTCTGGAGAGTTTTTATCGTTAATGTGTGTTGATCTCCCACCAGAAGCTTTTGCTGCATCTATTGAGATAACCACATGAAATTTATTCTTCAATTTCTTGATGTGGTTTATCACACTGTTTTATAGATATTGAAAAATACTTGCATCCCTGATATAAATCCTACTTGATCAAGATTATGAGCCTTTTAATGTATAGCTGGATTTGGTTTACTAGTATTTTGTTGAGGATATTTGTATCTATGTGAATCAGTAATATTGACCTGTAATTTTCTTTTTTTGTGGTATCTTTGTCTGGTTTTGTTATCAGGGTGATGGAGGCCTCATAGAATGAGTTGGGTAGTGTTCTTTCCTCTGCAACTGTTTGGAATAGTTTTAGAAGGATAGTGTTAACTCTTCTCTAATAGTTTCATAATCTGGTTCTGGACTTTTATGTTTGTTGGGAGTTATTTAATCATAGTTTTAGTTGCAGTACTTGTGATCTTTCTGTTCATATTTTCTATTTCTTCCCAGTTCAGTCTTGGAAGATTGTAGCTTTCTAAGAATTTGTCCATTTCTTCTAGGATGTCCATTTTGTTGGCTTATAATTACTCACAGTAGTCTCTTATGATCCTTTATATTTCTGTGATGTCCACTGTAACTTATTTCTAATTATATTATTTTGAGCCCTCTCCTGTCTTTTTCTTTATGAGTCTGGCTGAAGGTTTATCAATTATGTTTATCTTTTCAAAGAACCAGCTTTTAGCTTCATTGATCTTTTCTATTGTTTTCTTCATTTCTATTTCACTTATTTCTGCTCTGATCTTTATGGTTTCTTTTCTTCTACTAACTTTGGGTTTTGTTTGTTCTTTCTCCAGTTTTTTTTTTTTTTTTTTTAGGTGTAAAACTAAATTGTTTCTTGGAGATTTTTCATGTTTTCTTGTTTCTATTGCTATAAACTCTTAGAACTGCTGTTTGAATCATGTTTTGTTTTCATTTGCCTCTACATATTTTTTATTTAATCTTTGATTTCTTTATGATCCACTTTTTGTTTAGTAACATGCTGCTTACCTTCCATGTGTTTGTGTCTTTTTATAGCTTTTTTTCTCTTGTAGTTGATTTCTAATATTATAGCATTGTGATCTCTAAATTTCAAATGCATTTCCAGTATCCTGCATTTGATCTCTCTTCTCACAGTTGCTGGTTTTGATATCATATTTGTACGTGGATGATTTTCTACTTTTATTCTATGTTTGCCTCTATCAGTTAGCTTTCCTATTTGTATTTTTCTTGTTCCTTATTGTTCCTCTTCTTTCCTAGCTAGAGAAGTCCTTATAGTATTTGTTGGAAAGTGTTTTGGTATTGCTGAATTCTCTTAGCTTTTGCTTGTCTGTAAAGCTTTTGATTTCTCCATTGAATCTGAACAAGAGACTTGCTGTGTTGTGTTCTTGGTTATAAGTTCTTCTCTTTCAACATTTGAAATGTATCATGCCACTCCCTTCTGGACTGTAGAGTTTCTGCTGGAAAAAAATCAGCTGACTTTGGTCCATTGGTTTGTGCCAGTAGGAGGGACTAGTCCTGCCCATGTGGGTGGGCTGTGTCAAGGGGTGAGTTTGGCTCAGAACATCTGTAGTCAGCCTGTCTGCTCATAGGAAGGGCTGTGTTCCCACTTTGTTGGTTGTTCAGCCTGAGATGTCCCAGTACTTGAGCCTGCACTACTGTTAATGGGGCTAGATCTCAGTGCCAAAATGGCGACCTCTGGGAGAACTCACTCTGATGAGTATTCCCGGGGCCTCTGCCACCAGTGTCCTTGGCTCACAGTGAGCCACCATCAACCCCCACCTCCTGCGGAGATCTTTTGAGACCCCAGGTAGGTCTGGCCACCCACCTCTTATGGAGTCGCTGCTTTGTCCTGGACCCTAGTGCACATGACAGCTCATATGCACCCTCCTTGAATGGAGTTTCTGTTTCCCTCATTCCTGTGGAGCTTATAAGATCAAGTCCCATGAGTCTTCAAAGCCAAATGCTCTGGGATTTCCTCTTACTGATGCCAGACCCCAGGCTGGGGATCCTGATGAGGGCCTCAGAACTCTCACTCCCATGGGAGAACCTCTGCAATACAGCCTTGACATACTCCTTTCCCAATTTGGAACCAGTCCATTGTCCCATGTCCAGTTTTAACTTTTGCTTCTTGACCTGCAGGTCAGGTGGTCTGGTATTCCCATCTCTTTAGGAATTTTCCACAGTTTGTTGTGATCCACACAGTCAAAGGGGTAGTCAATGAAGCAGAAGTTGTTTTTCTGGTTTTCCTTTGCTTTTCTATGAGCCAATGGATGTTGGCAATTTGATCTCTGGTTTCTCTGCCTTTTTTAAATCCATCTTGCTTCATGTACCATTGATGCCCGAGCTTGAAGATTTTGAGCATATTCTTGCTATTGTGCAAGTGTGCGGTAGTTTGAACTGTCTTTGGCATCGACTTTCTTTGGGATTGGGATGAAAACTGATCTTTTCTAGTCATCTGGCCACTGCTGAGTTTTCCAAGTTTGCTGGCATATTGAATGCAGTACTTTAATAGCATCATCATTTAGAATTTAAATACCTCAATTGGGATTCTATCACCTCCACTAGCTTTGTTCATAGTGATGCTTCCTATGGCCCACTTAACTTCACACTCCAGGATGTCTGGCTCTAGGTGAGTGATCACACCATTGTGGTTATCTGGGTCATGAAGATGCTTTTTGTATAGTTCTTCTGTGTATTCTTGTCACCTCTTCTTAATATCTTCTGCTCTGTTCAGTTCAGTCGCTCAGTCGTGTCCGACTCTTTGCGACCCCATGAATCACAGCATGCCAGGACTCTCTGTCCATCACCAATTCCCGGAGTTCACTCAAACTCATGTCCATTGAGTTGGTGATGCCATCCAGCCATCTCATTCTCTGTTGTTCCCTTCTCCTCCCACCCCCAATCCTTCTCAGCATCAGAGTCTTTTCCAATGAGTCAACTCGCTTCTGTTAGGTTCATAATATTTCTGTCCTTTATTATACCTATCTTTGCATGAAATGTTCCCTTGGTATCTCTAATTTTCTTGATGTGATCTCTATTTTTCCCCATTATTTTATTCTGTTTCTTCGCACTGTTCACTTACCAAGGCTTTTTTTTTTTTCTCTCCCCTTGTTGTTCTCTGGAACTCTGCAATCAGTTGGTGTATGTTTTCCATTCTCCTCTCTTATTTTCTTAGCTATTTGTGAAGCCTCCTCAGATAACCATTTTGCCTTCTTCCCTTTCTTTCTCTTTGGGATGGTTTTGGTCACCGTCTCCTGTACACTGTTACAAACCTCTGCCAATTGTTCTTCAGGCACTGTGCCTACTAGATCCAATCCCTTTAATCTATTTGTCCTTCCACTGTATAATCATAAGGGATTTAGCTTAGGTGATACCTGAATGACCTAATATTTTTCCCTACTTTCTTCAGTTTGAGCCTGAATTTTGCAACTGGGCATCCCTGGTGGCTCAGAGGTTAAAGCATCTGTCTGAAATGAGGGAAACCCAAGTTCGATCCCTGGGTCAGGAAGATCCCCTGGAGAAGGAAATGGCAACCCACTCCAGTATTCTTGCCTGGAGAATCCCATGGGGGGAGGAGCCTGGTGAGCTACAGTCCATGGGGTTGCAAAGAGTCGAACACGACTGAGCGACTGCACTTTCACTTTCACTTTGCAATAGGGATTTCATGATCTGAACCATAGTCAGCTCCAGGTCTTGTTTTTTGCTGACTGTATAGAGCTTCACCATCTTCAGCTGCAAAGAATATAATCAGTCTGTTTTCACTATTGACAATTTGGTGATGTCCATGTATAGAGTAATCTCTTGTGTTGATGGAAGAGGGTGTTTGCTATGACCAGTGTAGTGTGTTCTCTTGTCAAAACTCTGTAGCCTTTGCCCTGCTTCATTTTGTACTCCAAGGCCAAACTTGCTGTTACTCCAGGTATCTCTGAACTTTTGCATTCCAGTCTCCTATGATGAAAAGGACATCTTTTTTGGTGTTAATTCTAGAAGGTCTTTAGGTCTTCATGCTAAGGCACTTCAGTCGTGTCCGACTCTGTGTGACCCCATAGACGGAAGCCCACCAGGCTCCCCCGTCCCTGGGATTCTCCAGGCAAGAACACTGGAGTGGCTTGCCATTGCCTTCTCCGTAGGTCTTCATAGAACCAGTCAAATTCATCTTTTTGGGCATTAGTAGTCGGGGCGTAGACTTGGACTCCTGCGATATTGAAGGGTTTGCCTTCGAAATGAACTGAGATCATTCTGTCGTTTATGAGATGGCACCCAAGTACTGCATTTAACACAATTTTGTTGACTATGAGGGCTACTCCATTCATTCTAAGGGATTCTTGCCCACAATAGTAGATATGATGGTAGATATAATATAAATTCGCCCATTACCATCCATTTTATTTAACTGATTCCCAAAATGTCTGTTCACTCTTGCCATCTCCTGTTTGACCACTTCCAATTTACCTTGATTCATGGACCTAACATTTCAGGTTTCTATTCAGTAGTGTTCTTCACAGCATCAGACTTTACTTTGACCACCAGACACATCCACATCTAATTTCACTTGCTCATAGAATACAGCATAGAGGCCTCACTCCTGGCATTTCAGACCACAGTTTGTGCTGCTAACACACTCATTCCATTCCTTTAAGTCTTCAGTGAGTGAACAGATATTTTCAGAATACCCCAGTGATTCCACAGGTGATGTTTAATTCTAGGACGAGATGTGGTTCCCAATACATACCCCAAGAATACATGGATAAGGAAAAGAGCTTCTTATATTGGTACCTTGATAACACTTGGTGACTTATAGTTTGTGCTGTGTCCACTAGTAAAATTTTGACTCTGTATAACTTTAACATATTTTGTCAATAGAAAACATTATGAGAGCACTTATCCAGGGTTTCCTGTGGTCTCAAGGAATCACAAGAGAAAGATGTCAACCAGACAAATATGCTTACCAGAAAACTGACAGAAGGATGTACAAAATTGGGAATTATTTATGATTCAAATGCAATTCTTTGCTAGCTTATTTTTAAAAATGCATGATAATGCTTATATGGACTTGAATAAACTCTGAGAGACAGAGGATAGGGAAACCTGGCATATTCCAGTCCATGGGGTTGCAAAGAGTTGGACATGACTAAGTGACTGAGCAACAACATTTATTGTTTCCCCTAGGACATTATTTGATTTCTTTATTTTAATTTTTTTAATTTGTATCTATTTATTTTTTATTTATATTTTTTTTATTGGAGGCTGATTATTTTACAATATTATATTGGTTGGTTTTGCCATACATTGACATGAATCCACCCCAGGTGTACATGAGTTCCCCTTCCTGAACCCCCCTCCTACCTCCCTCCTCCCTTTATCCTCCCTCTGGGTCATCCCCACACACCAGCCCCGAGCATCCCGTAACATGCATCGACCCTGAACTAGTGATTCGTTTCACATATGAAAACATACATGTTTCAATGCCATTCTCCCAAATCATCCCACCCTCACCCTCTCCCACAGAGTCCCAAAGACTGTTCTATACATCTGTGTCTCTTTTGCTGTCTCGTATACAGGGTTATCATTTGCATCTTTCTAAATTCCATATATATGCGTTATTTGATTTCATTGCTTTCTCCCAACTAAAAAAGACTGGATTATTCCTGAATTATATTTTATTATTTCTACCAACTTTGAGCTCAGATATAGGATTTCACTTTTCAAATATTCACAGCATTCTTTTTGTCTTATTATTTATTACTGAGCCAATTAAATACTCATGTTCCTTTAATCTTTCTTTTTCCATACATAAATTTCTCCATTCTGTGTATCTTTACTTTCCTTTGGACCATTCTCATACATTTGGCATTTCTGCTGTTAAAATCTGACTCACATTTGGGATTGTTAGGTGCTGAAAAACAACTAGATGACCACCAATTTGGGCTAATGACCTAATCAGAGTAATGAAAAGGAAGAGATTTAAAGTACTGAGTTTTTGTTTGTTTAATTAATATATTTTAGAACCGTAGTGAATGGTTGACTCATTTTATCCATCTTATTTTAAACTATTTCTGAGTTTCTTGGCAATGTCATGAACTAGGGAAAAGAACACTAAATGGAGGCTTTGAAAACGTGAGCCCTAGAAACTCTGCAAAATATAATCTGATGCATTATGAAATATTTTTCACTTGCTGTTATAAGGAAATAGTATTAGCACTGGAATATTTGCCTTCTGTGTAGAGCTGTTGTGAGTGCCAAAGAGATACTAATGATAAATTGTTAACTAGTGATAAACTAGTAATAAGCTAGTGATAAGCATGCCTTATAAATTGTTTAGTACATTAAGATTATAAAGTAGGATAAGTCCTTCATGCTTTGTACATTGAGTTATAAAAATTGGTAACATTGCTACCTTTTCATGCCATCATTTATACTGAGTTTAACTCAGTGACCATGAATTCACATAAAACCAAAAGAATCAGATGAGAAGGTATTTCATAAGTGACATCTCAAGCTATTACTAGGAAGAGGGTTGAGAAGGTTACAAATAGCCACATTAAAGTCAGAGAATGACTAAGCATTTGAAAAGAGAAAAGAGAATGTGATTATTTTATTAGAAAGAAGGTAAAAGGTCAGAGATTAAAGAAAAAAAAAAAAGAAACAGGAAGTTCGGAAATGAGAAAAGAAGAGTCTTGGAGTCAATTAGGTGCAGAGAGGCCGTTCCAGATGGTCAGAGGAAGCAGAAGAGAGGAGTTTCCTGGGACAAGGATTCATACAGTTGCAACAGACTGTAACTGGGGCCCAAGATTCTAAATCAATGGCACTCAGAGGGGAAAGTAACACCCACAGAGACGTTACTCTTTACCTCATGTCCTACCCTAGTTTTAACTTTTCCTTTTAGGATATCCTTACAAACATTGCCCTAAAGCAAACAAACAACAACAACAACAAAATGAAACTTACAGTTAAGTTTTAAAATCTTTCTCTACATTTACCATATATCTAGAATTCCCCATTAATAGAAATTGCTTGAATTAATAACACCAGGTTAAAATTCTTGCTCACATAAAACAGGAGAGTCTTCCAATGAGTTGGTCTCCAGTATTCCTTCAAGAGAATCCTCCACATGTTCAGTAACTGGATCAAAAAAATCCTGCCAGGCTTAATATTTTTAAAATTTTGTAAAAAGAAAGTTAAAAAAAGGGGGGGGGGGTGGTCTCTGAATTCATAGCATTCTCATCATTTACCTAAGAGCTCAGCTTTAAAAATTCATTCACAGTAAATTTCTCAGTCTTTCACATCCTGCCCCTCCTATTCCCTGAAGCAACAGCAGTTAATGATTTTTGTCTCTTTCTGTAGGGAGGTGTCACTACCCCAGCAACCTTCTTAATACTTTCAATTCAAACATGCTATGCTTATCTAACTGTTCTCCTGAATGTCTTTCTGTAAACACCAGTTCTCAAATGTCAGTAACAGGACCACGTTATAATTCTTAAAAATCACTGAGGACTCCCAACAAATTTGTATTTATGTCGGGTATCAATATTTATTCTACTGGTGGTCCTTTTACCACATTAACTCAAACTTAAGCATAGGAGAGATTTACCTGAGTTACTAACAGTCTGTTGAAAAAGCAAATACACAGTTCCAGGATGCCTAGGTTTCAGTTAGTATACATGGAATGTGCTTAGTCATGTCCAACTCTTTGTGACCCCATGGACTAACCCACCAGTCTCCTCTGTCCATGAAATTCTCCAAGCAAGTGGGTTGTCATTTCCTTCTCCAGGAGATCTTCCCAATCCAGGGATTGAACCTGGGTCTCCTGTATTGCAGGCAGATTATTTACCTGCTGACTCATAGAGTGCTTCTACTAGAAATTAAAGTTGAAACACCTCTGAAATATTTAGTTACTAATTTATTTTAAAGTAATAATAACACATTAATCCTATGTTAACTTTAGTTATGTTAACAAGAACATCTCATCTTACCTTTTTGCAAATTTCTTTCATATATTGCTTAAGAGAAGACTAATGTAATTCTTACATCTAGAATTGCATTCAGTCTTGAGATTTGTTTGGTTAAAAGTTATGAAGAGAATATAGATTAAGAAGCTGTATAATTGGAGAAAAAATGGTTTTTTCAAATAATTATAAATATTCTTTGATATTACATCAAAACTTAACAAGTTGTAGAGTCTTAAAGGGTAGATGTAAATGAATGAATATGAAAATATATTAATTGTTTATAATTTTTCCATCAAAACCCATTGATTTATCTTGCATTTTAAAGGACTTTACCATGCACTATTTGTTTTAGCATCATGCAGTAGTCTTTTGGGAAACATTAATTCATTGAATTATGCCAATCTTTGAAATGTTGACACTTTTCATTATAAAATACAAATAAATAGCATGCTTTAATTCCCTTGATCTCATCAGAAATGACTTTAAGTATTAGGAATCCATTACAATATCAGAGGCAAATACAAATTTTCTAAAATTCCAATATTTCTATGAAAACACAGATATTATTTACAACAAATACTTTAAGTTGTTTTCCTTGAAGTGACAGCCTCACTTCATTTGTTTTTGCAGTACATCTGGCAAACATCCAAGTATCTATAACCATATATCTGTTATTCTTTCAAGTAAAAATTATTTCCAATGAACTAGTTTAGCTAGATATTCTATCAAAAAAGTTTTTCCTTGAGGCAGTATTGGTTTCCATAAAAAATGCTCTATGTATACTTCCCATTTCCCAACACAGAATATGAAAAGTCATGATTTAATAAAATTAGTAATGTGTATTATTTCACCAAGGATATTCTTAAGTGATACTGGCTCTTTCCTTTTAACTGCAAGAATATAAAATCTACTAGTACAATTTGGTGCTCCTAAGTTGATGTGGTCTAAGACACCTAGTTTTACTCATTGTTGCATTTCAAACATCAATACAAATTACAAGTCAGTGAAAAAAAGGAAAATAATGTTAGTATTAACTTTTCAGACCCCCTGAATGTGTCTTAAGAACTCTAATAAGGATACAGGCCACACTTTAAGAATCATTGCCTTAAACCAAATCTATGGATGTGAGAGTTGGACTGTGAAGAAAGCTGATCGCCGAAGAATCGATGCTTTTGAATTGTGGTGTTGGAGAAGACTCTTGAGAGTCCCTTATACTGCAAGGAGATCCAACCAGTCCATTCTAAAGGAGATCAATCCTGGATGTTCATTGGAGGGACTGATGCTAAAGCTGAAACTGCAATACTTTGGCCACCTCATGTGACGAGTTGACTCACTGGAAAAGACTCTGATGATGGGAAAGGTTGGGGGCGGGAGGAGAAGGGGACGACCGAGAATGAGATGGCTGGATGGCATCACCGACTCTGTGGACATGAGTTTGAGTGAACTCCGGGAGTTGGTGATGGACAGGGAGGGCTGGCGTGCTGTGATTCATGGGGTCGCGGAGAGTCGGACACGACTGAGCGACTGAACTGAACTGAACTGAACTGATTCCTATCAAACTCCTACTTGTCACTTTAAACCTGATGTACAGAATTTTGACAGTCTGGGTCCCCAGCAGCCTTTGGACTCGACTGACATTCCTATTTCACATGTACTCTCTGCTCCTAGCACCCAGAGCTACTCTACTCACTAAGCATCTCACTCTGTGCCTTTCATCACTCTGGGCTTCTGAGCAACTGTTAACTTCTGCCTGATACCTTTCTATCTCTGTCCGAAACATTCCTCACTCTTTATAGTCTAATTCAAATGTTAGCACCCATGAGAAGTCTTTTTCTCACTCCTAGGCAGCTGACTAGAGTTAGGCACTGCTTCCCCTGGGCCTCTAGAGTACTTTATTTACTCATTTAACAAAATTTTGGGAGCATCCCTTCAGGCCAGGCATTATTCTCAGAGCTAGGAGAACATATATGAACAGGACAGAGAAGAACTATAGTCTTTTAGAACTAATCTAATTTAAATATTAAGGGAGTGATAGACAAAATATAATCGATAAAAATAAAGTCATGTGGTTTCAAATGGTGATGAAAGTGTTAGTCGCCCCATCATATCTGACTCTTTGTGACCTGCCAGGCTCCTCTGTCCGTGGGATTCTCCAGGCAAGAATACTGGAGTGGGTTGCCATGTTCCTTTAGGGGATCTTCCCCACCCAGGGATTAAACCCAGTTCTCCTGCATTCCAGGCAGATTCTTTACCTTCTAAGACACCTGGAAAGCCCTTCAGATGGTGATAACTGCTATGAAAAATAGGATAAAAGGATAGAGAATCACTGGGTATTAGTTAAAATATTTGTTCAGAGAAGAATTCCCTGTGGTAGTACTATTTGGCCTAAGACCTGGGTGGTTTAAAGAAAAAGTGTCAGGTCAAGAAAAGGGGAAAGGTTTTCTGGATAGAAGAAAGAGTAGTTGTAAGGGGAAAATGAACCTAGGGGCTAGAAAAACAGAGAGAACCCTAAACCACAGAACTGATCATGACAAAGTGGTAGAGGCTGACTAGATCCATCC
This sequence comes from Moschus berezovskii, assembly GCF_049115385.1. Lineage (NCBI taxonomy): Eukaryota > Metazoa > Chordata > Mammalia > Artiodactyla > Moschidae > Moschus > Moschus berezovskii. The sequence goes on from NC_142467.1 coordinate 76,540,140, forward strand.
ACCCATCTGAGGGCTGTGCAGGAGACAGAACCCACCAGAGATAGCTCCCAGAGGGCCCACAGTACCTGCGTGGATGGCAGTATAAGCACAGGTGTGACTTCAGTGGTCTACCCAAACTGGAGAAGTCTCTGCTTTAGGGCCCAGGGGAAGCCTCCAAACCTAGTTCTAAGATCCCACAGATGATTCCTTGAGTAACTATGTGTTCTATAATTTTTTTTTTCTTGAACTAACTAAATAATTGCCATTGTTTCTAAGAACCCTGACTGATACAAGAGTGCTAAATACACACACATGCATATACATTTGGGGCTTCTCTTGTGGCTCAGCTGGTAAAGAATCCGCCCGCACTGCGGGAGACCTGGGTTCGATCCCTGGGTTGGTAAGATCCCCTGGAGAAGGGAATGGCTACCCACTCCAGTATTCTGGCCTGGAGACTCCATGGACTGGATAGTCCATGGGGTCACAAAGAGTTGGACACGACTGACCGACTTTCAGTTTCATATATATATATGTGTGTGTGTGTATACACACACACACACATATATATATATGATATGTAAGACCTTATGACTCATGACAATCTCAGAAGTGAAAGTAGGGTAAGAAAGCAAAAGTGAATTTGCTTTGCTGCTTTTCAGTTCATTACTTCCCCACATAAATCAGGTCAGCTTAAAAACTCCTTACTGAGAGTCCCTTTAGTTCCACAAATTTAGGATGATTATTCTACATACTTTTACCTATTTTCCCCCAATGGCATTTTATCTTTATATTCTCTGCCCAACACTCACTCCACATACCCAAGGCCCCCCTCTCTCAGTCAGGTTCTAATAGGAACAGTCTTCATCTCAGGTGGTGTGGGATGTTGTAAAGAAATGAACGTGAGAGGCTGAGACACCAAGGAACATGGGAAAGCAGAAGGCCCTTACTAATATCAGAGTGGAGGGAGCAAAGGAAATAAAAGATTATAGGAGTGCAGTGAGAGCTGGATACTCAGCACCAACCAGAAATTCAGAGCTGAGGTAGGGAGGGTCAGTCTCTTGTTGGTGAAAGAAGGGTAGAGTGGAATGCATCTGGAGGGTCAAAAGAGAGCAGAAGTCATATAACCGGGTCTTCGTCTGCTCCTAGTGCCATAACCAAGTCCCACAAACTAGGTGGCTAAAGCATCAGACACTTATTTTCTCTCAGTTCTGGAGGCTAGAAGTCCAAGGTTCTAGAGGTGTTTTGTTCTTCTGAGGTGTCTCTGCTTACCTTGCAAATGGCCCGTATTCTCACTGTGTCCTCACATGTCTTCCCTCAGTGTGTGCATACCTGGAGTCCTTTCATAGGTCCAGATTTCCTCTTCCTATAAGGACACCAAGTCAGATCAGATTAGGGTCCATCCTAAGGCCTTCATTTCAATTACCTCTTTAAAGACCTGTCTCCAAATACAGACACACTCTGATATATACTAGGAATTAGGACTTCAGCATATGAACTTTGAGTGGACATAATTTCAGCCCGTATCAACCCTGTGTTACTCATGTACAACTCTTATTCATCAGTTTTCTTTCAGAATATCTATCATCCTCACTTTCCTTACCTGCCCATTGCCTTCCCCTGCATTTCTCATTCAGTTTTTAAACTAAGCAATCACTTTATATATATATATATACATATAAACTACCATAAAAAAGAAGGAAATCCCACCAAATTCCACACCATGGATGGACTTTGAGGCATTATGCTAAGTGAAATAATTCAGAGACTGAAAAATACTGTATGGGAATATTTATATGTGGAATCTAAAAGCATTAAACTCATAGAAATAGAGAAGATCAGTTGCCTGGGCCTGAGGAGTAGGCAAATCAGAAGATACTGGTTAAATGGTACAAACTTCCAGTTATAAGACATATAAGTTCCGAGGATCTAATTACAGCATGTAACTATAGTTAACAATATTGTATCATATACTTTAAAGTTGCTATAAGAATAATTTTAATGATCTAACTGTAACAACAGCAGCAACAAAATGGTAATTATGGGAGGTGAAGGATTCCTTATTTTGGTAATCATTTTTGTAAGATAGGCATGTATCACATCATTTACTTTACTCAAAGTCTACCAATTTAAATGTTAATCTGTTCCCAAAACAACCTCCCAGAAGCATCCAAAACAATATTGGGCCAAACATCCTGTCACCATAACCCAGACAAGTTGACATACACCCACACAACTACCCTGATTTTGGATAGAATTACCCAGTCATTTTATTTAAAAAACAGTGGCAAACTTTTTATTTTTTCAGTTTTTTAGTCATAAGATCAATGATTTATAGGACACTAACAGAGAATGCCTCAGAGTGAACCATGTAATCATTGAAGATGTCTTCAGGCAATTACAAGGAAAGGTCAAGGCAAAACTGCTGTTGAATACTAAAATCATGTTGAATTTAAAGTGAGAGTTGCTGCTACCCTGGTGAGATTCATCCTGATACACTGAGGTAGGATTCATTAAGATGAGTAATCCAAGGTCTACTTGTTTTATAAATCTAGCAATTAAAAATATTTAAAAACTACCAACAGCACCTTAGCCTGAGTGATAGAGAAAAATGCAATATGGACCTCTTGAGGGGGGTGGTCCTAAGATGGCGGAGGAATAGGACAGGGAGACTGCTTTCTCCCCTGAAAATTCATCAAAAGAACGTTTGAACGCTGAGTAAATTCCACAAAACAACTTCTGAATGCTGGCAGAGGACATCAGGCACCAAGAAAAACAGTCCATTGTCTTCAAAAAGAGGTAGGAAAAAATATAAAATATAAAAAGAGAGGCAAAAGAGGTAGAGATGGAGATTCGTCCTGGGAAGGGAGTCTTAAAAAAGAGAGAAGTTTCCAAACACCAGGAAATACTCTCACTAGCGAGTCTGTGGGGAGGCTTGGAAGCTCAGAGGGCAACATAACCGGGAGGAAAAAATAAATAAATAATTAAAACCCACAGATTACGTGCCCAACGGTAACTCCTAGCAGAGAAGCAGCACAGACTCCCTCATCCGCCACTAGCAAGCGGGGGCTGGGCAGGGAGGCATGTGCTGCATTGCTTAGAGTGAGGAATGGGCCTGAATGCCCTGAGGGCAATCTGAGGGAACTAACTTGAGATAGCAAAGCAAAGTGTGGGATAGCTACCCCGTGAAAAGGTGAAAAGCCCTAACCTAAGACACCACCAGACCCGCTCACAGAAAAAAGGACTGACTAGAGCTAGCCAGCTGCAGATGCCTCATGCCCCATCCCCCACCAGAGACAGGCAGGGGAGGGCAACCAGAGCCAGAAGGGGGTAATCGTGGCCCCAGAGAGGCATCCGATACCAAACTGCAAGCAGGCTTCATTGCTAACCAAGTCTTCTTAGGATTCTTGCTGGTCGACATCTGCCTGAGAAGGTGCGCCGGTTGTACATGCAGAAAACGGAGTGGCAGGGACTGGGGAGGTTATAAGTTGCAGTGACTGTGCTCACCAAACACCTGGTCACCTGAGCTGCTCGGAATGGGGAAGGGCACAAAACGCAGACCCAACAAAGTCTGTGCCTTTGTGGAGTACCTGAGTACCTGAACTTGAGTGGCTTTGACCTTGGAAGTGCAAGCAACCCAGGGCCCACCTCAGACAGTTCCCAGCAGAGCAACCTAGAGCCTGAGCAGTATAGACAGGGAAAGCACACACACCATGAGTGGGGGCAAACCCAGTGTGGCCGAGACATTGCAAGCACTCCCCACAGACGCCAATGATATTTGTTAGTAGCGTTTCTTAGCACAACTGAACAAGTGAGCCTTAAAAAAGTGACCACTACTGACCCCTTGTGTCAGGGCAGAAATTAGACACTGAAGAGACCAGCAAACAGAAGAAGCTGAAACAGAGGGAACTGCCTTGGAAGTGACAGATGGAGAAGTCTTGAGGCTACTGCAAGAATAAGACTGAAAATCAGAGGCAGGAGGCTTAAGTCTGAATCCTGAGAACACCAGAGAATGCCTGACTACAGAGAACATTAATCAATAGGAGCTCATCAAACGCCTCCATACCTACACTGAAACCAAGCACCACCGAAGGGCCAATAAGTTTCAGAGCAAGACATACCACACAAATTCTCCAGCAACACAGGAACATAGACCTGAGCTTTAGTATACAGGCTGTGCAAAGTCACTCAAAATCCACTGACATCTCATAACTCATTACTGGACACTTCATTGCACTCTAGAGAGAAGAAATCCAGCTCCACCCACCAGAACACAAACACAAGCTTCCCTAACCAGGAAACATTGACAACCCACCCATCCAACCCCACACACAGCGAGGAAACTCCACAATAAATAAATAAAGAGAATGCCCCAAACTGCCAGAAGACGAAAAGTCCATCCCAAACACAGCAATATGAGCAAGATGAAGAGGCAGAGAAATACCCAGCAAGTAAAGGAACAGAATAAATGCCCACCAACCCAAACAAAAGAGGAAGAGATAGGGAATCTACCTGATAAAGAATTCTGAATAATGATAGTGAAAATGATCCAAAATCTTAAAAACAAACTGGAGTTACAGATAAATAGCCTGGAGACAAGGATCAAGAAGATGTAAGCTTCATTGACTATGCCAAGGCCTTTGACTGTGTGGATCACAATAAACTGTGGAAAATTCTGAAAGAGATGGGAATACCAGACCACCTGACCTGCCTCTTGAGAAACCTGTATGCAGGTCAGGACGCAACAGTTAGAACTGGACATGGAACAACAGACTGGTTCCAAATAGGAAAAGGAGTACTTCAAGGTTGTATATTGTCACCCTGCTTATTTAACTTATATGCAGAGTACATCATGAGGAACGCTGGGCTGGAAGAAGCACAACCTGGAATCAAGATTGCTGGGAGAAATATCAATAACCTCAGATATGCAGATGACACCACCATTATGGCAGAGAGTGAAGAGGAACTCAAAGGCCTCTTGATGAAAGTGAAGGAGGAGAGTGAAAAAGTTGGCTTGAAGCTCAACATTCAGAAAACAAAGATCATGGCATCTGGTCCCATCACTTCATGGGAAATAGATGGAAAAACCGTGGAAACAGTGTCAGACTTTATTTTTGGGGGCTCCAAAATCACTGCAGATGCTGATTGCAGCCAGAAAATTAAAAGACGCTTACTCATTGGAAGGAAAGTTATGACCAGCCTAGATAGCATATTAAAAAGCAGAGACATTACTTTGCCAACCAAGGTCCGTCTAGTCAAGGCTATGGTTTTTCCCGTGGTCATGTATGGATGTGAGAGTTAGACTTTGAAGAAAGCTGATCGCCAAAGAGTTGATGCTTTTGAACTGTGGTGCTGGAGAAGACTCTTGAGAGTCCCTTGTACCGCAAGGAGATCCAACCAGTCCATTCTAAGGGAGATCGATCCTGGGTGTTCATTGGAAGGACTTATGCTAAAACTGAAACTGCAATACTTTGGCCACCTCATGCGAAGAGTTGACTCACTGGAAAAGACTCTGATGCTGGGAGGGATTGGGGGTGGGAGGAGACGGGGACGACAGAGAATGATATGGCTGGATGGCATCACCGACTCGATGGACATGAGTTTGAGTGAACTCCAGGAGTTGGTGATGGACAGGGAGGCCTGGCGTGCTGTGGTTCATGGGGTCGCTAAGAGTCGGACACGACTGAGCGACTGAAATGAACTGAGCTGAGAAGAAATAAAAATGAGTCAATATATAAGGAATAATGCAATAAATGTGATCAAAAGCACTTAGAATTATGGAGGCAGAAGATAGGATAAGTGATATAGAAGATAGAATGGTAGAAATAAATGAAACAGAGAGGAGAAAAGAAAAACAACTAAAAAAAAAAACAAATGAGGACAATCTCAGAGACCTCTGGGACAATGTTAAACGCCCCAACATTCGAATCATAGGAGTCCCAGAAGAAGAAGACAAAAAGAAAGACCATGAGAAAATACTTGAGGAGATAATAGTTGAAAACTTCCCTAAAATGGGGAAGGAAATAATCACCCAAGTCTAAGAAACCCAGAGTCTCAAACAGGATAAACCCAAGGCGAAATACTCCAAGACACATATTAATCAAATTAACAAGGATCAAACACAAAGAGCAAATATTAAAAGCAGTAAGGGGAAAACAACAAATAACACACAAGGGGATTCCCATAAGGATAACAGCTGATCTTTCAACAGAAACTGTTCAGGCCAGGAGGGAATGGCAGGGCATACTTAAAGTGCTGAAAGAAAATAACCTACAGCCCTGTTTACTGTACCCAGCAAGGATCTCATTCAAATATGAAGGAGAAATCAAAAGCTTTACAGACAAGCAAAAGCTGAGAGAATTCAGCATCACCAAACCAGCTCTCCAACAAATGCTAAAGGACCTTCTCTAGACAAGAAACACAGAAAGGGTGTATAAACTCAAACCCAAAACCATAAAGTAAGTGGCAATGGGATCAAACTTATCAATAATTACCTTAAATGTAAATGGGCTGAATGCATCACCCAAAAGACAGACTGGCTGAATGGATACAAAAACAAGAACCCCATATATGTTGTCTACAAGAGACCCACCTCGAAAAAAGGGACACATACAGACTGAAAGTGAAGGACTAGAAAAATATATTCCATGCAAATAGAGACCAAAAGAAAGCAGGAGTAGCAATACTCATATCAGATAAAATACACTTTAAGACAAAGGCTATGAAAAGAGACAAAGAAGGACACTATATAATGATCAAAGGATCAATCCAAGAAGAAGATACAACAATTATTAATATTTATGCACCCACCATAGGAGCACCACAATAAGTAAGACAAATGCTAACAAATATGAAAGGGGATATTAACAATAACACAATAATAGTGGGACACTTTAATACCCCACTCACACCTATGGATAGATCAACTAAACAGAAAATTAACAAGGAAACACAAATGTTAAATGATACAATAGACCAGTTAGACCTAATAGATATCTATAGGACATTTCACCCCAAAACGATGAATTTCAACTTTTTCTTAAGCGTACATGGTACCTTCTCTAGGCTAGATCACATCCTGGGACATAAATCTAGCCTTGATAAATTCAAAAAAATGAAATAATTCCAAGCATCTTTTCTGACCACAATGAGTAAGATTAGATCTCAACTACGGCAGAAAAGCTATTAAAAATTCCATCATATGGAGGCTGAACACACTGCTGAATAACAAAAAAAATCATAGAAGAAATCAAAAAAGAAATCAAAATATGCATAGAAATGAGTGAAAATGAAAACACAACAACCCAAAACCTGTGGGACACTGTAAAAGCAGTTCTAAGGGAAAGGTTCATAGCAATACAGGCGTACTTCAAGAAAGAAGAAGGAAAAAAAAAAAAAAAACACCTAACTCTACACCTAAAGCAACTAGAAAAGGAAGAAATGAAGAACCCCAGGGTAGGTAGAAGGAAAGAAATCTTAAAATTTAGGGCAGAAATAAATGCAAAAGAAACAAAAGAGACCATAGCAAAAATCAACAAAGCCAAAAGCTGGTTCTTTGAGAAGGTAAGTAAAATTGACAAACCACTAGCCAGACTCACAAAGAAACAAAGGGAGGAAAATCAAATCAATTAAATTTGAAAATGGAGAGATCATAACAGACAACACAGAAATACAAAGGATCATAAGAGACTACTATCAGCAATTATATGCCAATAAAATGGACAACCTGGAAGAAATGGACAAATTCTTGGAAAAGTACAACTTTCCAAAACTGAACCAGGAAGAAATAGAAAATCTTAACAGACCCATCACAAGCAGGGAAATTGAAGCTGTAATCAGAAACCTTCCAGCAAACAAAAGCCCAGGTCCAGATGGCTTCACAGCTGAATTCTACCAAAAATTTAGAGAAGAGCTAACACCTATCCTACTCAAAGTCTTCCAGAAAACTGCAGAGGAAGGTAAACTTCCAAACTCATTCTATGAGGCCATCACCCTAATACCAAAACCTGACAAAGATGCCACACAAAAAGAGAACTTCAGGCCAATATCACTGATGAACATAGATGCAAAAATCCTTAACAAAATTCTAGCAATCAGAATCCAACAACACATTAAGAAGATCATACATCATGACCAAGTGGGCTTTATCCAAGGAATGCAAGGATTCTTCAATATCCGCAAATCAATCAATCTAATACACCACGTTAATCAATTGAAAAATAATCATATGATTATCTCAATAGATGCAGAGAAAGCCTTTGTCAAAATTCAACATCCATTTATGATAAAAACCCTCCAGAAAGCAGGAATAGAAGGGACATACCTCAACATAATAAAAGCTATATATGACAAACCCACAGCAAACATTATCCTCAACGGTGAAAAACTGAAAGCATTTCCCCTAAAGTCAGGAACAAAAAAAGGGTGCCCACTCTCACCACTACTATTCAACATAGTTTTGTAAGTTTTGGCCACAGCAATCAGAGCAGAAAAAGAAATAAAGAGAATCCAGATTTGAAAAGAAGTAAAACTCTCACTGTTTGCAGATGACATGATCCTCTACATAGAAAACCCGAAAGACACCCCCAGATAATTACTAGAACTAATCAATGAATATAGTAAAGTTGCAGGATATAACATCAACACACAGAAATCCCTAGCATTCCTATAGAGAAATAATGAGAAAATAGAAATTAAGGAAACAATTCCATTCACCACTGCAGCGAAAAGAATAAAATACTTAGGAATATATCTACCTAAAGAAACAAAAGACCTATATATAGAAAACTATAAAACACTGGTGAAAGAAATCAAAGACGACACTAATAGATAGAGAAATATACCGTATTCATGGATCAGGAGAATCAATATAGTGAAAATGAATATACTACCCAAAGTGAACTATAGATTCAATGCAATCCCTATCAAGCTACCAATGGTATCATTCACAGAGCTGTAACAAATAATTTCACAATTTGTATGGAAACACAAAAAACCTTGAATAGCCAAAGCAATTTTGAGAAAGAAGAATGGAACTGGAAGAATCAACATGCCACACTTCAGGCTCTACTACAAAGCCATAGTCATCAAGACAGTATGGTACTGGCACAAAGACAGAAATATAGATCAATGGAACAAAATAGAAAGCCCAGAGATAAATCCACGCACCTATGGACACCTTATCTTTGACAAAGGAGGCAAGAATATTCAATGGAGAAAAGAAAATCTCTTTAACGAGTGGTGCTGGGAAAACTGGTCAACCACTTGTAAAAGAATGAAACTAGAACACTTTCTAACACCATACACAAAAATAAACTCAAAATGCATTAAAGATCTAAATGTAAGATGAAAACTATAAAACTCCTAGAGGAGAACAAAGGCAAAACACTCTCTGACATAAATCACAGAAGGATCATCCATGACCCACCTCCCAGAATATTGGAAATAAAAGCAAAAATAAACAAATGGGACTTAATTAAAAGCAAATCAAAACCACAATGAGGTACCATTTCACGCCAGTCAGAATGGCTGCTATCCAAAAGACTACAAGCAATAAATGCTAGAGAGGGGGTGGAGAAAAGGGAACCCTCTTACACTGTTGATGGGCATGCAGACTAGTACAGCCACTATGGAGAACAGTGTGGAGATTCCTTTAAAAACTAGAAATAGAACTGAAGAAGGAACAAGATAGTGGAGCAATAGGATGGAGAGACCACACTCTCCCCCACAAATTCATCAAAAGAACATTTGAACGCGGAGTAAAGTCCACAACACACTTCTGAATGCTGGCAGAGGACATCAGGCACCCAGAAAAGCAGCCCATTGTCTTCGAAAGGAGAAACTCTTCAGGCCAGGAGGGAATGGCAGGGCATACTTAAAGTGATGAAAGAAAATAACCTACAGCCCAGATTACTGTACCCAGCAAGGATCTCATTCAAATATGAAGGAGAAATCAAAAGCTTTACTGACAAGCAAAAGCTGAGGGAATTCAGCATCACCAAACCAGCTCTCCAACAAATGCTAAAGGATCTTCTCTAGACAGGAAACACAGAAAGGGTGTATAAACTCGAACCCAAAGCAATAAAGAAAATGGCAACGGGTTCATACTTATCAATAATTACCTTAAAAATAAATGGGTTGAATGCCCCAACAAAAAGACAAAGGCTGGCTGAATGGATACAAAAACAAGACCATATATGTTGTCTACAAGAGATCCACCTCAAAACGAGGGACACATACAGACTGAAAATGAAGGGCTGGAAAAAGATATTCCATGCAAATAGAGACCAAAAGAAGCAGGGGTAGCAATACTCATATCAGATAAAATAGACTTTAAAACAAAGGCTGTGAAAAGAGACAAAGAAGGAAACTACATAATGATCAAAGGATTAATCCAAGAAGAAGATATAAAAATTATAAATATTTATGCACCCAACATAGGAGCACCACAATATGTAAGACAATTACTAAGAAGTATGAAAAGGGAAATTAACAACAATGCAATAATAGTGGGAGATTTTAATACCCCGAGTCAGACACGACTGAGCGACTGAACTGACTGACCGACTGACATCTATGGATAGATCAACTAAACAGAAAATTAACAAGGAAACACAAACTCTAAATGATACAGTAGACCAGTTAGACCTAATAGATAACTATAGGACATTTCACCCCAAAACAAGGAATTTCACCTTTTTCTCAAGCGCACATGGAACCTTCTCCAGGGTAGATCACATCCCGGGCCATAAATCTACCCTTGGTAAATTCAAAAAAATTGAAATCATTCCAAGCATCTTTTCTGACCACAATGCAGTAAGATTAGATCTCAATTATGGGAGAAAAACTATTAAAAATGCCAACATATGGAGGCTGAAAAATACACTGCTGAATAATGAACAGATCATAGAAGAAATCAAAAGAGAAATCAAAATATGCATAGAAATGAATGAAAATGAAAACACAACAACCCAAAACCTCTGGGACACTGTAAAAGCAGTGCTAAGGGGGAAGTTCATAGCAATACAGGCACACCTCAAGAAACAAGAAAAAATTCAACTAAATAGCCTGACCCTACATCTAAAGAAACTAGAAAAGGAAGAAATGAAGAACCCCAGGGATAGCAGAAGGAAAGAAATCATAAAAATTAGGACAGAAATAAATGCAAAAGAAACAAAAGAGACCATAGCAAAAATCAACAAAGCCAAAAGCTGGTTCTTTGAGAAGGTAAGTAAAATTGACAAACCACTAGCCAGACTCATAAAGAAACAAAGGGAGGAAAATCAAATCAATTAAATTTGAAAATGGAGAGATCATAACAGACAACACAGAAATACAAAGGATCATAAGAGACTACTATCAGCAATTATATGCCAATAAAATGGACAACCTGGAAGAAATGGACAAATTCTTGGAAAAGTACAACTTTCCAAAACTGAACCAGGAAGAAATAGAAAATCTTAACAGACCCATCACAAGCAGGGAAATTGAAGCTGTAATCAGAAACCTTCCAGCAAACAAAAGCCCAGGTCCAGATGGCTTCACAGCTGAATTCTACCAAAAATTTAGAGAAGAGCTAACACCTATCCTACTCAAAGTCTTCCAGAAAACTGCAGAGGAAGGTAAACTTCCAAACTCATTCTATGAGGCCATCACCCTAATACCAAAACCTGACAAAGATGCCACACAAAAAGAGAACTTCAGGCCAATATCACTGATGAACATAGATGCAAAAATCCTTAACAAAATTCTAGCAATCAGAATCCAACAACACATTAAGAAGATCATACATCATGACCAAGTGGGCTTTATCCAAGGAATGCAAGGATTCTTCAATATCCGCAAATCAATCAACCACATTAACAAACTGAAAAATAAAAATCATGTGATTATCTCAATAGAAGCAGAGAAAGCCTTCGACAAAATTCAACATCCATTTATGATAAAAACCCTCCAGAAAGCAGGAATAGAAGGGACATACCTCAACATAATAAAAGCTATATATGACAAACCCACAGGAAACGTTATCCTCAATGGTGAAAAACTGAAAGCATTTCCCGTAAAGTCAGTAACAAGACAAGGGTGCCCACTCTCACCACTACTACTCAACATAGTTCTGGAAGTTTTGACTACAACAATCAGAGTAGAAAAACATAAAAGGAATACAAATTGGAAAAGAAGTAAAACTTTCACTGTTTGCTAATGACATGATCCTCTACACAGAGAACCCTAAAGCCTCTACCAGAAAACTACTAGAGCTAATCAATGAATACAGTAAAGTCGCAGGATATAAAATCAACACACAGAAATCCCTTGCATTCCTATACACTAATAATGAGAAAATAGAAAGAGAAATTAAGGAAACTATTCCATTCACTGTTGCAACGAAAAGAATTAAATACTTAGGAATATTTACCTAAGGATAGCTGGATGGCATCACCGACTCTGTGGACATGAGTTTAAGTGAACTCTGGGAGTTGGTAATGGACAGGGAGGCCTGGTGTGCTGTGATTCATGGGGTCGCGGAGAGTCGGACATGACTGAGTGACTTAACTGAACTGAACTGAACTGAACCTAAGGAAGCAAAAGACTTGTACACAGAAAACTAAAAAACACTAGTGAAAGTAATCAAAGAGGACACTAATAGATGGAGAAATATACCGTGTTCATGGATTGGAAGAATAAATATTGTGAAAATGAGTATACTACCCAAAGTAATTTATACATTCAATGCAATCCCTATCAAGCTACCAACGATATTTTTCACAGAACTAGAACAAATAATCTCACAAGTTGTATGGAAATACAAAAAACCTCGAATAACCAAAGCAATCTTGAGGAAGAAAAATGGAACTGGGGGAATTAACCTGTCGGGCTTCAGGCTCTACTACAAAGCCACAGTCATCAAGACAGTATGGTACTGGCATAAAGACAGAAATATAGATCAATGGAACAAAATAGAAAGCCCAGAGATAAACCCACGCACCTATGGACACCTTATCTTTGACAAAGGAGGCAAGACTATAAAATGGAGAAAAGACACTCTTCAACAAGTGGTGCTGGGAAAACTGGTCAGCCACTTGTAAAAGAATGAAACTAGAACACTTCCTAACACCATACACCAAAATAAACTCAAAATGGATTAGAGAGCTAAATGTAATACCAGATTCTATAAAACTCCTAGAGGAGAATGTAGCAAAACCGTCTCTGACATAAATCACAGCAGGATCCTCCAAGACCCACCTCCCAGAATATTGGAAATAAATCAAAAATAAACAAATGGGACCTAATTGAAATCAAAAGCTTCTGCACAGCAAAGGAAACTATAAGCAAGGTGAAAAGACAGCCTTCAGAATTAGAGAAAATAATAGCAAATGAAGAAACTGATAAAGGATTAATCTCCAAAATATACAAGCAGCTCCTGCAGCTCAATTCCAGAAAAATAAATGACCCAATCAAAAACTGGGCCAAAGAACTAAACAGACATTTCTCCAAAGAAGACATAAAGATGGCTAACAAACACATGAAAAAATGCTCAACATCCTTCATAATCAGAGAAATGCATATCAAAACCACAATGCGATACCATTTCACACCAGTCAGAATGGCTGCTACCCAAAAGTCTACGTGCAATAAATGCTGGAGAGGGCGTGGAGAGAAGGGAATCCTCTTACACTGTTGGTGGGAATGCAAACTAGTACAGCCACTATGGAGAACAGTGTGGAGATTCCTCAAAAAACTGGAAATCGAACTGCCACATGATCCAGCAATCGCACTCCTGGGCATACACACTGAGGAAACCAGAATTGAAAGAGACACATGTACTCCAATGTTCGTTGCAGCACTGTTTATAATAGCCAGGACATGGAAGCAACCTAGATGTCCATCTGCAGACGAATGGATAAGAAAGCTTTGGTACATATACACAATGGAGTATTACTCAGTCATTAAGAAGAATGCATTTGAATCAGTTCTAATGAGGTGGATGAAACTGGAGCCTATTATACAGAGTGAAGTAAGCCAGAAAGAAAAATACCAATACAATATACTAATGCATATATATGGAATTTAGAAAGATGCAAATGATAACCCTGTATACAAGACAGCAAAAGAGACACAGATGTATAAAACAGTCTTTGGGACTCTGTGGGAGAGGGTGAGGGTGGGATGATTTGGGAGAATGGCATTGAAACATGTATATTATCATATGTGAAACGAATCGCCAGTTCGGGGTCGATGCATGTTACAGGATGCTCGGGGCTGGTATGTGGGGATGACCCAGAGGGAGGATAAGGGGAGGAAGGAGGTGGGAGGGGGGATCAGGAGGGGGAACTCATATACACCCGGGGTGGATTCATGTCAATGTATGGCAAAACCAACCAATATAATATTGTAAAATAATTAGCCTCCAATAAAAATTAAAAAAAAATGATTTTAAAAAATCCTACAGAAAAAATATTAATGAAATATTTCCAATTGGAGAAAGTGCCTTATTGATTCTCTAATTTTATTTCCATTAAAAAGATTTCAAAATATATGAAAGCTTAAAAAAAATAAAAACTAGAAATAGAACTGCCATACGACCCAACAATTCCACTTCTGGGCATACACACTGAGGAAACCAGAAGTGAAAGAGACACGTGTACCCCAATGTTCATCGCAGCACTATTTATAATAACAACCTAGATGTCCATCAGCAGACGAATAGATAAGAAAGCAGTGGTACATATATACAATGGAGTATTACTCAGCCATTAAAAGAAACATTTGAATCAGTTCTAATCAGGTGGATGAAACTGGAGCCTATTATACAGAGTGAAGTAAGCCAGAAAGAAAAACACCAATACACTATACTAATGCATATATATGGAATTTAGAAAAATGGTAATGATAACCCTGTATGCGAGACAGCAAAAGAGACACAGATGTATAGAACAGTATTTTGGACTCTGTGGCAGAGGGCGAGGGTAGGATGATTTGGGAGAATGGCATTGAAACATGCATATTACGACATGTGAAACACATCACCAGTCCAGGTTTGATGCATGATACAGGGTGCTCAGGGCTGGTGCACTGGGATGAACCAGAGGGATGGGATAGGGAGGGAAGTGGGAGGGGGGTTCAAGATGGGGAACACATGTACACCCGGTGCGGATTCATGTCAGTGTATGGCACAACCAATACAATATTGTAAAGTAATTAGCCTCCAATTAAAATTTTTTAAAAAAGCAATATGGACACTGCTGTAAAGGGCTTACAATATAGTAAGGGGGGGGGAGGAGAAATCAATATAGGGTCACATGCGCATACCACATACATTTCTGGTAAATGTTGTTTTTTATCTTTTAGAGAATGATATGCTTAATAAAAATAGAGAGCTACTTAGCCTTTGCTCTTTTATCTGGAGCAAAGGATAAATAAAAATAATAACTGGAGGATAAATATGGATAAGATTTGAAAAACTGAAGGAAACTGGAAGATCCAAACAATATGAAAAAAGTGAAAAGATTAACATAGCTTGAGGGAAAATAAACTTGATATTGATGGGACCTTCAAGTTTCACAAAATTTGCAAGTGTTACTTACAGTTCATTTTACCTTCCATAAATTCAAAGATATAAGTGCTGAAAATTTTATGAAACGTTTTCAGACAGTTAATTATCTTTAAAATACAATGTGAACTTTCTCGCTATTAATAGAAAACATCACCTGTCTGACCTCTTCCCAATAATTTGCATTACCATCAATTTCAGTTATTTCCCTTCTCTGAGCCATTCTATGCAAAGAGAAAAATAATTTATTTGGTCTTAAGAACTCCCATATACGTAATAAAAAATAGACCAGAAATGTCTTTTGGATTTCCAGATTCACGCCCAAGCTAACTGACTTTCACTCATGAACAATACTTTTACAGTATGTACAATCAGAACATATACCACAAAAAAAGAAGAAACCACACATCCCAAACAAGCAATGTCATTTAGAGTCGTGTTTAAGGTTGAGAGTTCTGAAATATATTGCCTGTGGAATGCTTAGAATTTTGTATGGAATGTGATAAATTCAATTAATTCATGGGTATTAATCCTCTTTACTATTAGAAAACATAGGCCATTTGAGGTAGGAGCAACTAAGACAGCACTGACATTTTAATTGAGAGTGGCTCAGATGGTAAAGAATCTGCCTGCAATGCAGGAGGCACAGGTTTTATCACTGGATCAGGAAAACGCCTTGGAGAAGGGAATGGTTACCCTCTCCAGTATTCTTGCCTGGAGAATTCCATGGACAGAGGAGACTAGTGGGTTATAGAGTCCATGGGGTCACCAAGAGTAGGACATGACTGAGTGACTAACTCTTTAAGATGCAAAAGGGAACTTTTGTAAATTTTTTAAAAGGAAGATGAGGATAAAAGATGTAGAAACCGTTTGTAATAGCATTTTGTTCTATCTTAAATTGCTGAAATTTTGCATGCATTACCAGATAAGAACAGATATAATGATCTTTTGGGGGAGGAAATTCTAGAAATTTGTTTTTCCTAATTCTTATTATCCTATTAAAAAAAAAAAGATGATTTCTTTTGGGAAAAATATTCATGTTCTTTTCCATGAAATGAATTTCTATCCTCACCTAATGGTAACACTCAGTTATAACCAGTGTTCCTATAAAAGAATAGAAATTGTTTTCAGGATTTCTGCTTTTCACCATGTAGTAGTTGTAGCTAATCCAGGCTGCTATGTTTTCAAGGGCACTGCTGCTTTGCAGGGCATAATGCTGATTTTCTTATCTTAGCAATGCCGCCTTTAGTTATTTTTGTGATCTTGATCCCCCTGAATCCTTTTTTGGTAGAGATTCAAGATGGCATTTCTTCTGTCCTGATTTTCCTCATGAGTTTAAAGCAGTATTTTGACTTTGAGTGGCTCATGTGTACATAACAAAAGAATCCTGGAAACTTTCTCCATAGTGTTGTTAATTTCTGTTCTTTAAAGGGAGCTTAAAAAGAGCCTTTTGTTATTTACTAAAATTGTATATCTTTTTTGTGACTAAAATAAAAAGCATCTGTCAATCCAATTCCTTAGTACTGTTTATATGTCATATGCATTCAATTCAATAATTTAATGATGCAAATTATATTCAAGAAGATATTTATATATTTTTACATATTAGCAACTTATTGAACAAAGGTGAAAGTATCTTGTCATTCCTTAATATTAGTAAATATTTTTAATTAAACATATTCTAGGATTTACAGCACACAAAATGTGTCAGTCTGACAGATATGTTCTAGTTACTTTAGTTTGGTAGGAATTTTTCTACTCTATCTCTCTGTAAAGTTTTGTAAAAAGTCAAAAAAGGTCAAGACCTTGTTCTGTGTTTCAATAAACAGTCCTGATATATCTTACTAGATGGAGAATAACATTACAAACCTCCCTTGGGCGCCAAGATACTGCCAGTTGGACATTCTGACCTCTTTTACAAAAAAGGAAATGAAAACATTCAGCACTTTATCTATAACAGGATGCCTCTGATAGATTTAGTTATACAAGGTTATAGCTGTCAATTGGAAAGGCCTAGTCTGCCTCAGTTTAAATCACCATTCTCATTTGTCTTCTGTATAAAAAAGAAATCTGACTTATTCAAGGACAATAGAGCAGCTTTACTCTAACAAAAGGAGAAAATGGCAAAACATACACATTTTCATCTTTACTCATTTTTTTAACCATGAACACTTGTGCAAATTATCCCGAACCTACAAACGTGTGTAGGATCATGCTATGAAATGCTGAAAGGTAGAAAATATGATCATAAGTTTGTCTCAGGAAAGTGAACAAAGGTTCTTTCAGTACTTAAGATGAAACGTATTTTAATATTGCAGATGGAAATTCTAGAGTAGTTTAATTTGAAAAGTTATAATTATTCTACAATTAAAAGTTATTCTTGAATCCCGTGCCCAGACGATCCTCTGGAGAAGGAAATGGCAACCCACTCCAGTATTCTTGCCTGGGAAATTCCATGGAATGAGGAACCTGGTGGGCGACAGTCCATGAGGTCACAAAGAGTCGGATACAACTGAGCAACTGAGCACACACACGTTATTCTCAGGATTTAAGACAATTTTGGCAGAAATGAAGTGCTATTTCCTTAGTTGGTAGCAGTTCAGTTCAGTTCAGGTCAGTCATCAGTCGTGTCTGACTATCTGCAACCCCATGAATCACAGCACGCCAGGCCTCCCTGTCCATCACCAACTCCTGGAGTTCACTCAAACTCATGTCCATCGAGTGGGTGATGCCATCCAGCCATCTCATTCTCTGTCAACCCCGTCTCCTCCTGCCCCCAATCCTTCCCAGCATCAGAGTCTTTTCCAGTGAGTCAACTCTTCGCATGAGGTGGCCAAAGTATTGGAGTTTCAGCTTTAGCATCAGTCGTTCCAATGAACACCCAGGACTGGTCTCCTTTAGAATGGACTGGTTGGATCTCCTTGCAGTCCAAGGGACTCTCAAGAGTCTTCTGCAGCACCACAGTTCAAAAGCATCAATTCTTCGGCGATCAGCTTTCTTCACAGTCCAACTCTCACATCCACACATGACCATGGGAAAAACCATAGCCTTGACTAGATGGACCTTTGTTGGCAATGTAATGTCTCTGCTTTTTAATATACTATCTGGGTTGGTCATAACTTTCCTTCCAAGGAGTAAGCGTCTTTTATTTCATGGCTGCAATCAGCATCCACAGTGATTTTGGAGCCCCCAAAAATAAAGTCTGACACAGTTTCCAATGTTTCTCCATCTATTTCCCATGAAGTGATGGGACCAGATGCCATGATCTTTGTTTACTGAATGTTGAGCTTCAAGCCAACCTCTTCACTCTCCTCTCTCACTTTCATCAAGAGGCTTTTGAGTTCCTCTTCACTCTCTGCCATAAGGGTGGTGTCATCTGCGTATCTGAGGTTATGGATATTTCTCCCGGCAATCTTGATTCCAGCTTGTGCTTCTTCCAGCCCAGCGTTCCTCATGATGTACTCTGCATAGAAGTTAAATAAGCAGGGTGACAATATACAACCTTGACGTACTCCTTTTCCTATTTGGAACCAGTCTGTTGTTCCATGTCCAGTTCTAACTGTTGCTTCCTGACCTGCATACAGGTTTCTCAAGAGGCAGGTCAGGTGGTCTGGCATTCCCACTTCTTTCAGAATTTTCCACAGTTTATTGTGATCCACGCAGTCAAAGGCTTAGTTGGTATATGTCTCATAATTTAAAAAATGCCCTTTCCAAAATATTAAATGGTGACCTACTGAAATTATAAGCTAATGTATTTGATGCTAACCACAACTAATCATTAAATAGTATGCATGAGCCCAATATGAGATCATAAAGAATCTGTTTTAAAAATTACTTCATATATATATAATCATATGAATTGAGCAAGTAACAACACAAATGTATCTGCAGATGCAATGAAATGTTAAGTATCATGCAGTACCGTTTAGTGTCTTAAGAGAAACTTTGCAATGTAAATATAAAAGACAGAGTTAAGATTCAGTGAAGAGCGCATGAATGTGGGAGATAATGAACAAGAAGTACTTTATTGGGAATGCACAGAGTGCGAGAGTGACATGGTATCTAAGATCTGAAAGACGAGGAGGGGTATTCCAGCACCACTGTTGGGTGGGAGTGAAGCTGGAGCAGGCAGGGGTTCACATGTGGAAAGGAGAGAGCCTAATGTGTTCCAGGAACTAAATTGTGAGCACACTTAGGGGAAACTGGTGAAGAGAGAAGATGAGAAGTGAATAGATAGTAGATTACATAGGACCTTGTAAACATTATAAATGGGTTTGAATGCTATTCTAAGCACAGTAGGGGCTCTGTGGTAGTCTTTTAAGCAGAGGATCTTCATCATCAAATTTTATCTTGAGGAACATTTCCTTGGCTCTAATGGGGTACATGATAGGAGATCAGGGTCTATCGCAGAGGAATACCATACTGTAGTTAGTAGATATTAATGCGGTATTTGAAAGAGATGATAACAGCTGTAAGTAGTAAAGTGTCATTGAGAGTAGAGTGAGGTGACTGGATTCCAGAGACATATTAATATATCAGTGTTAATAGCAGAAAAGGGAAAATCCAGAGTTAGGAACAGTGCCCAGGGATCTGTCCTGGGCAACTGACTGGCAGCTCCATGTATCATTTTATTGCAGAATAAATTTCAAAAAGGAAAACCAATGTGGAGCTGCAGGTGGGGCAGTAGGTATCAGAGATGATGAGTTGTTCCTTGGGTCATCCAAGTGATCTTGAGCTATAGGGAATGGGATAAACAAGATTTAGGAGAAGAATCTGGATCTGAATTAGGGATTTGAAGTTCATTCTTAAATAAGTATAATTGAAAATTGGAATGGGTAAAACCTCTCAAAGAAGTATTGGGAAAACAAGAGAAAGTAATTCCAAAAGTAGAACCCTAAGAAACATTGATATTTAAAGAGCAGACTAATAAAGAAAAGCCTGAAGGAGGACGTTGTCAGAAAAGTGGGAGGAAACTTATTTTAATTATAAAAATGACCTTAGTAAACAAATAATTTTGTATTGCACATGACTAATCTACATTTTAAGAGTGTCAGTCTAATATGTTGAAAAAAGGATAAAAACAGAGCTATGCTTCGAGGCAGAAATATCAAGAAAAAGGAAGCTAAGGAATTACATTCATTTCTCTATTCATCCATTGATACATTCAAGAGCTTCCTGTTAAGGATTCATTGTGAAGTACTATAAAAGATGTTTCAGTACATACAAACATAAATTAAGTACTGAGTGTGGCTTTTAGGAGCTCATGCACTATAGTAAGAAAGGAGACATATGCTTTAGTAAATAATTTGAGGGAGAGCAGGACATGTTTCCTAAAGAAAGCACAGAAAACATACTAAGGGAGATCCAAAAAAGAATACACAGCCCTGACACAGGGTCAGGCACAATATAAATTCTCAACATACATACTGAATCAATTTATGCTGTCCAGCTGGAGGGGTTAAAAAAAGCTTTCTGTAGCAGCTGGCATTTGCCATTAAAATAGGCGAATTCCTAATATTTAAATATAAGAGAAAAGATTTGGATAAATCAGTGACAGGTACAAGAGCAGCAGCTGGAGCAGCTTACTCTAGAGTAAAGGCCTGAGAAATGTATTCGTTTTAAAAATATTTTGAGCATCTGTCTATAGTTTCTCAAATTACAGACTAAAGAAAACAGCTCATTTTGTGGCAGTGGCAATTTCTGATCAAGAGCTAAAAATAACCACAATGTCCAAACACTTATAAATGCATTCATATTTAATTCTCAGTGACAACTTTGATAATCAGGACAGTTATTTCCATACATGTAAACTAAGACCTGAGTGGGTAAAATGTATTAGAATCTAAGTTTTTGCAGTGTCCTACACCTTTATTTTAGAATGTTCTGGCCATTTTCATAATGACATTCTCAATAAAGAATTTTAGACTAATTAAAATGTATAAAGCCATTAAAAGGAGATTATAATTCTTGGTCACATCAGCTGAGAATCTGAAAGAGCAAGCAGAGTTTGTGTGCTGAGTTCTCTCTAGTGCATGGTGAGGGCTTCAGAAGGAAATACCAAAATAGTCTAAAGTAAAGGGTTTGAGTGGAGGCTGTGCATATTAAATAAACAAAACACAGTGAGGAAATTTATGTGATCTGAGATTTGAGTGATTTGGAAACCTAATTTCTGGCCCAAGACTCACAGTTTAATCTTAAGTCAGCTGCTTATTCCCTGAATAATATCAGGTTTTTATTTTATTGTTATTGTCGTTGTATAGTCTTTAAGTCATGTCTGACTCTCTGCAACCCCAAGAACAGTAGCCCACCAGGATCCTCTGTCATGGGATTTCCCAGGCAAGAATACTGGATTAGGCTGCCATTTCCTTCTCCAGTGGATCTTCTGAACCCAAGGATGAGTATTATAATAGTATGTGTAGGCATGAAGGAATTGATGGGAAACAATAAGGTCAGAAGATCTCTTTGGAAGAAAGACACTCTCACTAATGAAAAGATATATACCTAAATACTATCAGTTTATATTCTGCATGTAGTTCTGTGATGTGTCACTAAATTCTAACTACTCAACATTCTACAGAAAAGTATATATCCATCCATGTTATCACACAATTCTAAAAATACATAATTCAGCATCCAAAGAGCTCCTTTTTATTTAAAATAAGTCTCTATAGGATGTTATATATATAAATAATAGCATTTGATGTATGAAGAATGCCTGGTAAGTTACATGTCTGAATTTCAAAATTGACTAATACACATTTTTTTTAAGTAAGGTATCCTGTGTGTTATTTTCTTAAAACAGCACAGCAGATAGTAAATTTATGTAAATTTCTAATGAACATTCTCAAATGTACTCAAACTTTTATTTGAGTGGACCTGTGATATGCTTCTAAAATATGACAAACTTATATTTTTAATCTTGCTCAGTGTTAATATCCTAAGGGTATGTTTATCACAAGTTTCAAATATCAGCCCTCAGTATGTGTTGTAATCAGATGTAATAACCCTAACAAAAAGAGGTAGATTTCCTCTTTGGTTATTTGACAAGGAAGAAATCAAGAAGTGTGTGGGGTGCCTCTTAGGCCCTCTGCTAACTCCTTTGACTATTAACTGTGCTCCATGAGTGCTTGAAGACAGAGCTTTGCAGAGGCATTGGCTCTTCCAAGGTTTGACCTAATGACTCTGGAACTTATGCCAGTCTTAGCTTTCTGCGTTAAGTTTAATGCCTTTGTCTAGCATGCAGAAAGTAAAATCACTTCCAGTGCTCCAACAGAAGAGCGTCACCATGCAGGAAGTCAGAAGGACATTTTATACTTATGTTATGAGTGTGCAGTGGGAATAGAGAAGAGTTAACATGGTTCTGTCTACTTTGATCATATGTTTTCTTCCAAGGAGCCTGCGTCTGTTAATTTCATGGTTGCAGTCACCATCTGCAGTGATATTCGAGCCCCCCAAAATAAATTGTCTTTCTGTTTCCATTGTTTCCCCATCTATTTGCCATGAAGTGATGGGACTGGAGGCCATGATCTTAGTTTTCTGAATGTTGAGTTTTAAGCCAACTTTTTCATTCTCCTCTTTCACTTTCATCAAGAGGCTCTTTAGTTCTTCACTTTCTGCCATAAGGGTGGTGTCATCTGCATATCTGAGGTTGTTGATATTTCTCCTGGCAATCTTGATTCCAGCTTGTGCTTCATTCAGCCCGGGATTACCTATGATGCACTCTGCATATAAGTTAATAAGTAGGGTCACAACATACAGCCTTGAGGTACTCCTCTCCCGATTTGGAAGCAGTCTGTTGTTCCACATCCAGTTCTACTGTTGCTTCCTGACCTGCATACTAAAATCTCAGGAGGCAGGTAAGGTGGTCTGGTAATCCCGTCTCTTTAAGAATTTTCCATAGTTTGTAGTGATCCACACAGTCAAAGACTTTGGTGTAGTCAATAAAGCAGAAGCAGATGTTTTTCTGGACCTCTCTTTTTCTATGATCCAACAGATGACAATTTCATTTCTGGTTCCTCTGCCTTTTCTAAATCCAGCTTGAATATCTGGAAGTTCATGATTCACATACTGTTAAAGCCTGGCTTGGAGGATTTTGACCATTACTGTGCTAGTGTGTGTGATGAGTGGAATTGTGCGGTAGTTTGAACTTCTTTGGCATTGCTTTTCTTTGGGATTGGAATGAAAACTGACCTTTTCCAGTCCTTTCCAAATTTGCTGGCATATTGAGTGCAGCACTTGCATAGCATCATCTTCTATGATTTGAAATAGCTCAACTGGAATTCCATCACCTCCACTAGCTTTGTTGTAGTGATACTTCCTAAGGCCCACTTGACTTCACATTCCAGGATGTCTGGTTGTAGGGGAGTGATCACACCATTGTGGTTATCTGGGTCATGAAGATCTTTTCTGTATAGTTCTTCTGTGTATTCTTGCCACCTCTTTTTAATATCTTCTGCTTCTGTTAGGTCCATACTATTTCTGTCTGTTATTGTGCCCATCTTGCATGAAATGTTTCCTTGATATCTCTAATTTTTTTGAAGAGAGCTCTAATCTTCCCACTCTATTGTTTCCCTCTATTTCTTTGCATTGATCAAAGCTATGATCAACCATATGGTAAAATTGACTACGCCTATTTTCCTCAGTATCACTATCTGAACGAACACAAGAAAGGTTTTCAGGAAGCAAATCTGGGGTCAGCATCTGTAGCTTTCTAAGAAATGGGTCCATATACGCCAACAAAATAACTCTGTCCACCATTGCCTCATGACCTCCTGAGTTTAGAAAGTACATTTTGCATTCTCATAGCAGCCGGATCATAGATCATGGGCAACCTGAGACCTTTTAGGGTTCTGTCAAAGGCTGTTGATAAGAAAATCACCAGTACTTGGACAAGAAGCTCATCACACTGGCAAATTCTGTGTCCATTGGTTACCCTCAGGTAACAAAAGGGACT
The DNA here is from genome assembly GCF_049115385.1 of Moschus berezovskii. Lineage (NCBI taxonomy): Eukaryota > Metazoa > Chordata > Mammalia > Artiodactyla > Moschidae > Moschus > Moschus berezovskii. Next base: position 76,564,619 of record NC_142467.1, read on the forward strand.
CAAGCACATGAGACCATCATGAAACTATTTGTAAATTCAGTTAATTAGACAGGAAAAAAAATGTTTCTTTCATCTGTTTTGATTTCTTTCCACACTACATCCTGGCATGAAATGTCTACCATAAATAGCACAAAAGGATTGTAAGAGAAACATTCTTACAAGTCTAAGTGAGCTGAATTTGGGGTAGAGTATATAATATAATTTGATTGGATACCTTAGTAAAAAACAAGCACAACTTTCCTAAATTGGATTATGGATGTTCCAAATGAATTTAGTAAGTTTTCTGTGGGTTTGTATATGTTGCGCTACAAGAAAATAGATTAAGTTCATTTTAGTGACATGAGCCAAAAGTTCAGAAACCATGCTGTCTTCTGAAAGTGAATTCACATACAACCATTCAATGCATCTTTAGTTAAGGAACAAAAATGAGACTCTTTAGGATATTAAAACCCACGCAATCAATGATAAAGTTAGAGTGACATGAAATTTTGTAGAATAAAAATAGTTTGAGACTACTTAGATAATTCTCCTAGTCCATGCCAGGAAATACATGTTTCCTTTGTAACATGTTCAGCCTTAATCATTTCATGAATATCTCCTATGTTGGACCGGAATTTTATGAAGGTGGGAAACAGGTTTCACTTATTATATACCCCTAGCATCTAGTAGGATATCTGGCCTGTGGAAGTCAGGCTCTTAATAAATATGCCCCCCCATCTTGGTCCCATAATTTTCACTTACCCTTCCCTCCTACTTCCAACTGTTTGCTGTTTCTTCATTATTGAATGGTCTTCCAGGGGCATCAGAATCACACCCTGCAGCAACCATGCTCTTAGCCAGATTTACAGTTTTTCCCCCCTTCTATTTTTTTTTTTTTTTTACCATTGTTGATACCAAATTCAGGCAAACTCTGCCACTCTAATCTTTTGATTCTACTTGTCACTTCAAATCAGGAAGTATGATCTTTTCTTAGTGTGAAATCTGTGGTACTGAATGAATGGAGAATGAGTTTGTAAATTCCAGTTTATGCTATTCTCTTCCTGTACTGTAACACATATTTACTATTTTCCTTCAATGATGTTCACTCCACTTAGTTGTAGGCATCCCATTTTAATTCACCCATTTCTAACCACATTCTCATACATGTGAGATGTCAGCAGCATTTCCTGAGAGTTGCAGGACTTGCTCTGATTATACAAAAAGGAACAGAATTATTCCTATCACTCAAGCAATAATATTACAAGAACATACCTAAACTCAACAAGATCCTCAAAAGAACTACAAATAGAAGTCACTAAGAGCTCTAAGTGCAGGAACTTACTCAAACAGTAAGATGGGCTAATAAGCCTTCATCCACCTTTCAACGTACAAGGTTAACTATGTTTAGTTTTCCTGAATATAAAGTACTAATGTTGTAAATTTAGAAATTTGCTGGTATTAGAGACAGTGTAAAGGAGTTTATGCATTCTGATAATCACTGTTATTCATATCACACTTTCCTCACCAAAAATAATTTGAACTACCATATGGAACATTTTTTTACATTTTTCTAAAAAGCGGGAGGAACAGAAAAAGCTAAAAAGAAATTTCTAAGATGAAACTAAAATGGAAGCAGAAATACCAGGTGTAAGCAAGGATTAAAGCTGTTTTTCCTTGGATGACATTCACTCATTTGAACTTTTATTTTGAAAGCCTTGTAGACAAAAGAAGTAAAAATTAAACTCAGTGCCTATAACAGTGAAGTCTAATGAAGGAAACTTAATACAGTAAGCTAGAATCCCAAAAGGCTAAATCCCTGTGCTGTGATACTAGAAATGAATAGTCAACGTGAAGTGTTAAACCTTAAACTTCAGTTTAGTTGCTCTTGAATATGTGAATGTGAACAACAGTGAACAGCATGTAGCTTTAAAGGACCTGAAGTACATTCACGGGACAGTGCAGGGTGCATCGGGGCACAGAGAGACAAGCGTGACGTGGGGCCCAGGATCCCACAGATGAGAAGGTGGTGGTCCCGAACACTGGGTGGGGTGGGAGTGGAGCCTGGAGGAGGCAGCGGTTCACATGTGGAAAGGAAAGAGCAGGCTAAGTCCCAGGAGCTCAAAGACGTGCATTTCCTAAAGTATTTGATTGGATACATGTCTTTTTTTTCAAAGGCCTTTCCAGTATATTTTTATTTATGCAACCTTTCCATGTTAGCAATAATTCAGTGGGATTCAGTGAAATAAATTAAGTTTCTTAGATTTTAATTACAGTCAAAATAGACTAACTGGACACTTACAGACCATGTCTTCTTACATGTTTCAACATAGTACACATTTAAAAAAATCTTCATATTAAAAGGAACTTCATTGGAATAGTATGATTGTTTAGACAAAAATAAATCTATCTTATGCCAGCTATTCACCAAATAAATATTTTCCCAGCATGAGAGTTAGACTAACAATTATCTTCTAAATAAGAAAATACGCCTACTATCAAGTGGGACTTCACCTTAAACTACTAACCCTGACCCTGGCTTCTTCCCATGTATAAACAAATACTGCAGAGTTATTTAAACTCCATACAGCCTGACCAATGGGTACAAATCCACAAGAATAATTCTTCAATTCTCATTTCTAAAATTAGCTATACTTTGGCTACTCTTTCCTTCTAAGCCTAACTGAAATTTGATTGGTCTCTGTGTGTTAAAACCTCATAAAATTGTTTCCTCTCCCTGCTTAAGTAAAATGCTCTGAAGAAAACTTTGCATGCCTGGCAATTTTGCATAAAGAATTATTTTTAATAATGCTTTGGTTGAGTTTCTTTCACACATTACAGTGAAAAAGTCACTCTTATGACCAAACACAAGACTAGGGAAATATATTCAGTCTTGATAGGATGAAATGCAACATTTCATGGAAAAGGGCTTGAACAGAGGAGATGTTGAAAAATCAGTGATAAGTTCCAGTTTTCTGTTCAGAATGTTAGGGGTTTAGAATTTATCACTCCATCTTAACAACAACTAAAAAGTTGAATAAACTGAAAATCAAAAACTTCTTAGATCCATAAGAGAAGTGAGGTCACAAAGCAAACTGCTGCCCCCTGAATCAGAGAAACAGAGAAGCCAATACAAAAAAATCACAACCAAAACCAGAACAGAAACCTTTCTTGGAACCAGTGCTGAGGTAGGAAACTGTGAGCTGTAATTGAGATTGCTGGGGGCTCAGTGTGGCCAACTCTGACAGATGAAATTTCTAATAGGACTCAGTCATCAGAAGTCCCCAACAATGGGGTCAGTTTTAATTCCTGAAGCTCTACCAGGTTTTCACAGTGACTCTCAAGAGAGAAATTTCTTATAAGTATTTTGTTTTTAGCATCTTCCCTCAAGAGAATCTATTCAGCTAGAGTTTAACCTGCTGGGGATTTATCAGAGCCTAACTAACCTATCCGGAGAAGGCAATGGCAAGCCACTCCAGTACTCTTGCCTAGAAAATCCCATGGACGGAGGAGCCTGGTAGGCTGCAGTCTGTGGGGTCGCTAAGGGTCGGACACGACTGAGCGACTTCACTTTCACTTTCACACATGGGGAAGGAAATGGCAGCCCACTCCAGTGTTCTTGCCTGGAGAATCCCAGGGACGGGGGAGCCTGGTGGGCTGCCATCTATGGGGTAACACAGAGTCGGACACGACTGAAGTGACTTAGCAGCAGCAGCAGCAGCAACTAACCTATCTGAAGAAACTGAAGTTGAATGGTTCTATGAAGACCTACAAGACCTTTTAGAACTAACACACAAAAAAGATGTCCTTTTCATTATAGGGGACTGGAATACAAAAGTAGGAAGTCAAGAAACACCTGGAGTAACAGGCAAATTTGGCCTTGGAGCACGAAATGAAGCAGGGCAAAGGCTAATAGAGTTTTGTCAAGAGAACGCACTGGTCATAGCAAACACCCTCTTCCAACAACACAAGAGAAGACTCAACACATGGACATCACCAGATGGTCAACACCGAAATCAGAGTGATTATATTCTTTGCAGCCAAAGATGGAGAAGCTCTATACAGTTAGCAAAAACAAGACCAGGAGCTGACTGTGGCTCAGATCATCAACTCCTTATTGCCAAATTCAGACTTCAATTGAAGAAAGTAGGGAAAACCACTAGACCATTCAGATATGACCTAAATCAAATCCCTTATGATTATACAGTGGAAGTGAGAAATAGATTTAAGGGACTAGATCTGATAGATAGAGTGCCTGATGAACTCTGGACGAAGGTTCGTGACACTGTACAGGAGACAGGTCCCAAGACCATCCCCATGGAAAAGAAATGCAAAAAAGCAAAATAGCTGTCTGAGGAGGCCTTACAAATAGCTGTGAAAAGAAGAGAGGCGAAAAGCAAAGGAGAAAAGGAAAGATATAAGCATCTGAATGCAGAGTTCCAAAGAATAGCAAAGAGAGTTAAGAAAGCCTTCCTCAGGGATCAATGCAAAGAAATAGAGGAAAACAACAGAAAAGGAAAAACAAGAGACCTCTTCAAGAAAATTAGAGATTCCAAGGGAATATTTCATGCAAAGATGGGCTCAATAAAGGACAGAAATGGTATGGACCTAACAGAAGCAGAAGATATTAAGAAGAGGTGGCAAGAATACACAGAAGAACTGTACAACAAAGATCTTCACGACCAAGATAGTCACGATAACGTGATCACTAACCTAGAGCCAGACATCTTGGAATGTGAAGTCAAGTGGGCTTTAGAAAGCATCACTACTAACAAAGCTAGTGGAGGTGATGGAATTCCAGTTGAGCTATTTCAAATCTTGAAAGATGATGCTGTGAAAGTGCTGCACTCAATATGGCAGCAAATTTGGAAAACTCAGCAGTGGCCACAGGACTGGAAAAGGTCAGTCTTCATTCCAATCCCAAAGAAAGGCAGCGCCAAAGAATGCTCAAACTACCACACAATTGCACTCATCTCACACGCTAGTAAAGTCATGCTCAAAATTCTCCAAGCCAGGCTTCAGCAATACGTGAACAGTGAACTTCCAGATGTTCAAGCAGGTTTTAAGAAAAGGCAGAGGCACCAGAGATCAAATTGCCAACATCTGCTGGATCATGCAGAAAGCAAGAGAGTTCCAGAAAAACATCTATTTCTGCTTCATTGACTATGCCAAAGCCTTTGACTGTGTGGATCACAATAAACTGTGGAACATTCTGAAAGAGATGGGAATGCCAGACCACCTGACCTGCCTCTTGAGAAACCTGTATGCAGGTCAGGAAGCAACAGTTAGAACTGGACATGGAACAACAGACTGGTTCCAAATAGGAAAAGGAGTATGTCAAGGATGCATATTGTCACCCTGCTTATTTAACTTATATGCAGAATACATCATGAGGAACGCCGGGCTGGAAGAAGCACAAGCTGGAATCGAGATTGCCGGGAGAAATATCAATAACCTCAGATATGCAGATGACACCAGTCTTATGGCAGAAAGTGAAGAGGAACTCAAAAGCCTCCTGATGAAAGTGAAAGAGGAGAGTGAAAAGGTTGGCTTGAAGTTCAACATTCAGAAAACAAAGATCATGGCATCTGGTCCCATCACTTCATGGGAAATAGATGGGGAAACAGTGGAAACAGTGTCGGACTTTAATTTTTTGGGCTCCAAAATCACTGCAGATGCTGATTGCAGCCATGAAATTAAAAGACGCTTGCTCCTTGGAAGGAAAGTTATGACCAACCTTGATAGTATATTAAAAAGCAGAGACATTACTTTGCCAACAAAGGTCCATCTAGTCAAGGCTATGGTTTTTCCCATGGTCATGTATGGATGTGAGAGTTGGACTGTGAAGAAAGCTGGTCACCGAAGAATTGATGGTTTTGAACCATGGTGTTGGAGAAGACTCTTGAGAGTCCCTTTGACTGCAAGGAGATCCAACCAGTCCATTATAAAGGAGATCAATCCTGGGTGTTCTTGGAAGGACTGATACTAAAGCTGAAACTACAATACTTTGACCACCTCATGTGACCGGTTGACTCACTGGAAAAGGCTCTGATGCTGGGAAAGGTTGGGGGCGGGTGGAGAAGGAGACGACGGAGAATGAGATGGCTGGATGGCATCACCGACTCTGTGGACATGAGTTTGAGTGAACTCTGGGAGTTGGTGATGGACAGGGAGGCCTGGCATGCTATGATTCATGGGGTCACGGAGAGTCTGACATGACTGAGTGACTGAACTGAACTGAACTAAACTATTGGAGAAGGCAATGGCAAGCCACTCCAGTACTCTTGCCTAGAAAATCCCATGGATGGGGGAGCCTGGTAGGCTGCAGTCCATGGGGTCACTCAGTCGGACACGACCTCGCTTTCACTTTTAACTTTCAAGCATTGGAGAAGGAAATGGCAACCCACTCCAGTGTTCTTGCCTGGAGAATCCCAGGGACAGGGGAGCCTGGTGGGCTGCCGTCTATGGAGTCGCACAGAGTCGGACACGACTGAAGCGACTTAGCAGCAGCAGTAGCAGGAGCAACTAACCTATGGGACAAGAAATACATAACTCCAGCCATTCTATCAAGCGGAGGGAAAAATTAAAAAAAAAAAAAGCAAAAAATTGAGAAGCATGTGTGAAGTTCATAGCCCAGAGGCAAAGGCTCACTGAAAGACCTAATCATAGAACTATACAATGCACAGCTACTCACACACACACATAACTTACCACAATATTATTAAAGGCCTATTTATAACTACTTCTTTTTACCCACTACATGATGTCTAACTATGAGAAAAATATTACAAGACACACTAAAGTAGAAAAAATGCAATATAAAAAGGCAAGTAAGCCTCAGAAACAAATATGGCATAAATGTTGGAAATATCAGATGAGGAATTGAAAATAATTATGAATACTTTGGGTAGAGCTCGAAGAGATAAAGTAGACAGCATGCACGAATACAAAGACTATGCAAGTAGTGAGATAGAAATTCTAAGAAAGAACCAAATATAAATGCTAGTGATCAAAAGTCTTTAATAGAAATGAAGAATGTCTTTGATGGGCTTGTTAGTAGACTGGACAGAGCTGAAATAAGAATCTCTGAGCTTGAGAATATATCAACAGAAGCTTCCAAAATAGAAAAGCAAACAAGTAAACATTAAAAATGAAGGAAGAGAATATCCAAGAACTGTGGGACACCTGCAAGATAACAACATATATGTGATGGGAATATCAGAAGAGAGAGAGAGAAAAAGAAGAAATATTTGAAAAAATAATGACTGAGTATTTTCTCTTAATGCCAAACCGAAGGAAACAGAACATCAGACAGCATAAATTCCAAAAAATAGTACACTTAGGCATATTATATTCAAACTGTAAAAAAAAAAATTAAAGATTAAAAAAATATCCTGAAAAAGCCAGCAGTGCAGGGGAAGTGGGGGAGTGAGCTTACTTGTAGAGGAAGAAATACAGAATTAAACTGACTTCTCTTCATAAACCATGAAAGGAAGAAGAGGCAGAAGTGAAAATTGAGGGAATTTGTTGCTATTGGTCTACCTCGCAAGAAGTTCATTGGAGAAAAGGAAAATGATATATGTCAGGAAAAAAGATCTATATGAAGAAGGTGTGCATGCGTGCTTAGTCACATCAGTCGTGTCCGACTCTCTGCGACCCCATGGACCATGGCCTGCCAGGCTCCTCTGTCCATGGGATTCTCCAGGCAAGAATACTGGAGTGGGTTGCCATTTTCTTCTCCAGTGATAAAGTATGAAGTGAGTGACGTGAAGTCGCTCAGTCATGTCCGACTCTTTGCGATCCCATGGACTGTAACCCACCAGGCTCCTCTGTCCTGTCCATGGAATTCTCCAGGCAAGGATATTGGAATTGGTTGCCATTTCCTCCTCCAGAGGATCTTCCCAACCCAGGGATAAAACCCAGGTCTCCTGCATTGCAAGCAGATTCTTTTCTGTCAGAGCCACCAGGGAAGCCCCAAAGAAGAAATAAGTGAAGGTAAAATAAAACCTGTTATTTTTCTTATTCTTAGTTTATATAACAAGGAACAATGTTTTCAAAATAATAATAAACAATATATCTGATTATGTATACTTAGGTATGATATGTGTGTGCACACATCCCTGCTTACATATTCTAATGCATAAAGTAAAATGAATGACAGCAGTGATATGAGGAATAAGAGGAAAAATTAGGAGTATTTTATCCTTACAGGCATCCTTGACGTTTTTGCCATTAATATACATTTTTTTCTTACAAATTGAAGAATTTTAGCAACTGTGCATTGAGGAAGTCTATTAGCAGCATTCTTCCAATAACTTTTGCTCACTTTTTGACTGTCACATTTTGGTAATTCTTACAATATTTCAAAATTTCATTATAATTATGTTTGTTATGGTGATCTGTGATCAGTAATCTTTAATATTAATATTACAAAAAGATTATGATGTGCTGAAGGTTCAAATGATGGCTGGAATTTTAAGTAATATTTTAAATTAAGATATGTACATTTTTAGACATGCTATTGCACACTTTAATAGACTACAGTATAAACATCGCTTTTATATACACTGAGAAACCAAAAATTTGTGTGGCTTACTTTATTATGAGGATTTGCCTTATTACAGTGGTCTGGAAGGAAGATCCTCTGGGGAAGGAAATGGCAACCCACTCCAGTACTCTTGCCTGAAAAATCCCATGGACGGAGAAGCCTGGTAGGCTACAGTCCATGCCGTCGCGAGGTGTCGGACAAAATGAGCGACTTCAGTTTCACTTTATGCAGTGATACAGGGTGATACAAAATTGAACTTAGATTCATTATCGCAAACTGTGGGGCACCCAGCAGAGAAAAGTGAAAAAGACATAATCCACATACTAAGAAATGAGAGAAAATGAAATAATATAAAATGTTCAAGTAAAACCTCAAAAGGCAGGAATAGAGTGGAAGCCAAAAAACAACAACAAAAAAAAAAGGAACAAAGAATAAAAGCAACAAATAAAAAAGTTAACAAACATGGTAGATATTAATTCAACTCTAATCAGTTTGAACATGAGTAGTCTAAGTGCATCAGTTAAGACAAAGATCCTCAAAAATGGATTAAAAAGCAAGACCCAAATATACATTGTTTATAAGAAATTCACTTTAAATATAAACTCACAGATAAGTGAACGGATGATACTGATGAAAAGAAAGTGGAAGTAACCTATATTAGTTTCAGGAAGAGTAGACCTCAGAACCAGGAATGTTATCAGGAATAAATAAGAGCATTATATACTTATAAAGAGGTCAATTCTCCAAAGAGACATAACAATCCTTAGGTACATGCGCACCAACAATGGGGCATCCCAGTATAGTACATAAGGTGAAACTGATAGAATCACCAAGAGAAATACAGGAATTCACCATCATAGTTGGAGACCTCAGCCTCCTTCTACCAGAAATGGACAGATCCAGGGTGCAGAAAAATCAGTAGCAACACAGTTGAATTCAGCAACACCATCAATCCATGGGATAGGATGCACAGCTGTAGATTGCAATTGGAAGTGGACATACATGTTCAGAAAAAAGGGATCTAGCACAGACCTTAAATCCATCACAAAGGTTAACTCGAATCACAGACTTAAATGTAAAGTATACATCTTCTAGAAGATAACATAGAAAATCAAAGTGACCTTAGGCCTGACAATGACTTTTTAGATACAACACCAAAAGCATGAACCATAAAAGAAAAAGACTTAATAAACTGGACTTAAAATCTAAATTAAAATTATTATTTAATTTAAATTAAAATTTAAACTTAAAATCTTAAAATTTAAGATTTCTACTTTTTGAAAGACAATGTCAAGAGAACAAGAAACAATCCACAGACTGGTAGAAAAATAATTCCAAAAGGTGGTATCCAAAATAGATAAAGAACTCTTAAAACTCAGCCATAAAAAATACTGATGAATATATAGATCAATTAACAGATACCTCATCAAAGAAAAAAAAAAAAAACAGGAAAGGTGGAAAATAAGCATATGAACATTATGTGTTATCAGGGAATTGTCAATTAAAGCAGCAGTGAGATACCACTGCACACTTCTTAGAGTGGCAAAAAGCCACAACAGTGACAATATCAATTTCCAGTGAGAATCTGGAAAAGACTGCAAGGAATTTAAATGTGTATTACTAAGAGAAAGAAGCCAATCTGAAAAGGCTTTGTACTGTGTTATTCCAACTCCATGACATTTTAGAAAAGGCAATATTATGGACACATTTTCCCCCATAGTCAGTCTTTCCCATCAGGAAACTTCCATAAGCCTCTTATCCTTCTTCATCAGAGCACAGACAGAATGAAAACCACAATCACAGAAAACTAACCAAACTGATCACATGGACCACAGCCTTGAAAAACTCAATGAAACTATGAGCCATGCTGAGTAGTGCCACCCAAAATGGATGAGTCATGGAGAGTTTTGACAAAATGTAGTCTACTGGAGAAGAGTGGAGAAATAAATCCAGAAAGAATGAAGAGATGGAGCCACAGTGAAAGCAATGCCCACTTGTAGATGTGACTGGTGATGGAAGTGAGTCCGATGCTGTAAAGAACAATATTGCATAGGAACCTGGAATATTAGGTCCATTCCGCTTCGTTCCGTCGCTCAGTCGTGTCCAACTCTTTGCGACCCCGTGGACTGTAGCCTACCAGGCTTCTCCATCCATGGGATTCTCCAGGCAAGAATACTGGAGTGGGTTACCGTTTCCTTCTCCAGGGGATCTTCCCGACCCAGGGATCGAACCCAGGTCCCCCGCATTGGAGGCAGACGCTTTAAACTCTGAGCCACCAGGGGTAAATTGGAAGTGGTCAAACAGGTGATGGCAAGAGTGAACATCGACATTCTAGGAAACAGTGAAAAAAATGGACCAGAATATGCAAATTTAAATGCAGATGACCATTATATCTACTACTGTGGGCAAGAAACCCTTAGAAGAAATGGAGTAGCCCTCATATTCAACAAGAGTCTGAAATGCAGTACTTGGGCGCAATCTCAAAAATGGCAGAATGATCTCTGTCCATTTCCAAGGCAAACCATTTAATATCACAGTAATCCAAGTTTATGCCTAACCAGTAATGCTGAAAAAGCTAATGTTGAACGGTTCTATGAAGACCTACAAGACCTTCTAGAACTAACACCAAAAAAAGATGTCCTTATCATCATAAGGGATTGGAATGGAAAAGTAGAAAGTCAAGAGATACCTGGAGTAACAGGCAAATTTGGCCTTGGAGTATAAAAAGAAGCAAGGCAAAGGCTAACAGAGTTTTGCCAAGAGAATGCTCTGGTCATAGCAAACACCCTCTTCCAACAACACAAGAGAAGACTCTACACATGGTCACATCACCAGATGGTCAATACCAAAATCAGATTGATGATATTCTTTGCAGCCAAAGACAGAGAAACTTTATACAGTCAGCAAAAACAAGACCAGGAGCTGACTGTGGCTCTGATCACAAACTTCTTATTGCAAAATTCAGACTTAAATAGAAGAAAGTAAAGAAAACCACTGATCATTCGGATATGATATAAATCAAATCCCTTAAAATTATACAGTGGAAGTAACAAATAGATATAAGGAATTATATATGATAGACAGGGTGCCTGAAGAACTATGGTTGGAGGTTTGTGACATTTTACAGAAGGCAGGGATCAAGACCATCCCCAAGAAAAAGAAATGCAAAAAGGCAAAATGGTTGTGTAAGGAGGCCTTACAAATAGCTGACAAAAGAAGAGAAGCTAAAGGAAAAGGAAAGATATATGCAAATGCAGAATTCCAAAGAATAGCAAGGAAAGATAAGAAAGGCTTCCTCAGTGATCAGTGCAAATAAATAGAGGAAAACAAAAGAATGGGAAAGACTAGAGATCTCTTCAAGAAAATTAGAGATACAAAGGGAATATTTTATGCAAAAATGGGCTCAATAAAGGACAGAAATGGTAGGGACCTAACAGAATCAGAAGATATTAAGAAGAGATGGGAAGAATACACAGAACTATACAAAAAACATCTTCACGACCCAGATAACCACAATAGTGTGATCACTCACCTAGAGCCAGACATACTGGAATGTGAAGTCAAGTGGGCCTTAGGAAGCATCACTACGAACAAAGCTAGTGGAGGTGATGGAATTCCAGTTGAGCTATTACAAATCCTAAAAGTTGATGCTGTTAAAATGCTGCATTCAATATGCCAGCAAATGTGGAAAACTCAATAGTGGCCATAGAACCAGAAAAGGTCAGTTTTTATTTCAATCCCAAAGAAAGGGAATGCTAAAAAATGTTCAAACTACCGCACAATTGCACTCACCTTATACGCTACTAAGTTCAGTTCAGTCGCTACTAAAGTAATGCTCAAATTCTCCAAGCCAGACTTCAACAGTATGTGAACTTCTAGATGTTCAAGGTAGATTTAGAAAAGGCAGTGGAACCAGAGATAAAATTGCCAGCATCTGCTGGATCATCAAAGCAAGAGAGTTCCAGAAAAACATCTGCTTCTACTTTATTGACTACACCAAAGATTTTGATTGTGTGGATCACAACAAACTGTGGAAAGTTCTTCAAGAGATGGGAATACCAGACCACCTGACCTGCCTCCTGAGAAATCTGCATGCAGGTCAAGAAGGAACAGTTAGAACTGGTTATGGAACAACAGACTTGTTCCAAATAGGCAAAGGAGTATGTCAAGGCTGTTTACTGTCACCCTGTTTATTTAATTTATATGCAGAATACATCTTGCAAAATGCTGGGCTGGATGAAGCACAAGCTAGAGTCAATATTCACAGTAGAAATATCAATAACCTCAGACACACAGATGACACCACCGTTATAGCAGACATCGAAGAAGAACTAGAGAGCCTCTTGATGAAAGTGAAAGAGAAGAGTGAAAATGTTGGCTTAAAACTCAACATTCAGAAAACTAAGATCATAGCATCTGGTCCCATTACTTCATGGCAAATAGATGGGGAAACAATGGAAACAGTGAGAGACTTTATTTTCTTGGATTCCAAAATCACTGCAGATGGTGACTGAAGCCATGAAATTAAAAGATGCTTGCTTCTTGGAAGAAAAGCTATGACCAACCTAGACAGCATATTAAAAAGCAGAGACATTACTTAGTCCACAAAGGTCTGTCTAGTCAAAGCTATGGTTTTTCCAGTAGTCATGTATGGATATGAGAATCAGACCATAAAGAAACCTGAGTGCCAAAGAATTGATGCTTTTGAGCTGTGGTGTTGGAGAAGACTCTTGAGAGTCCCTTGAACTGCAAGGAAATCAATCAAACCTGGCAATCCTAAAGGAAATCAGTCCTGAATATTCATTGGAAGCACTGATGCTGAAGCTGAAACTCCTATACTTTGGCGACCTGATGCGATGAACTGACTTATTGGAAAAGACCCTGATGCTGGGAAAGATTGAAAGCAGGAGGAGAAGGGACAACAGAGGATGAGATGGCTAGATGGCATCACCGATTCAATGGACATGAGTTTGAGCATGATCTGGCAGTTGGTTATGGACAGGGAATCCTGGATTGTTGCAGTCCATTGCGTCGCAAAGAGTTGGACATGACTGAGTGACTGAACTGAAGTTATGGAGGCATTAAAAAGATCAGTTTTTCCAGAGGAAGGTAGGATGAACATATGGGGTTACAAGGATTTTGGGGGCAGTGAAATTACCCTGTATGATGCTGTAGCAGTAGATACATGTCATTATAGTTTTCTCCAAACTCACAGACTGTACAATACCAAGAATGAACCCTAGTATATACTGCATCATGGGTGATAACAATGACAGTAAAGGTTCATCAGTTGTAACAGATGTAAGTTTCTGCTGGGGGATACTGACAGTGGAGGAGGCATTTGTAGGGCAGTGTTTCTGTGGGAAATATCTGTACATTCTCCTAAATTTTGCTATGATCCTAAAACTGCTCTAAAAAATAAACTATATTAAAGGTAAAGTTAAATTAAAAAAAAAATCAAGAGCATAATGGTTGCTCTATGTAAACATTAGGGTTTAGGGGAAATTTTCAAAGGTGTCATATAGTTAGTGATGGTGGTTATCATTTGGTTTCTACTGATCCCCTCCTCATTTCTTTATTGTACCTACTTCCTGGATAAACACCATCTGCCCAAGGAGAAAGGAAAAGAGAGAGAGTAAGCAAGAGAATGAAAGGCAGAGGTAGAGGGAAGGGAGGAAATGGAGAAAGAGGGAGGGAGGGAGGAAGAAGAGAGATAAATGTACTATTGGGTAATTAAAATTTTCTTGTGATTGTATTATTCTTTATAATATCAATCCAAAACACAGAAGCAAGATACACTGTATAGACTAAAAACATCAATGCTTTAGCCAATTTAAGTTTTGGAAGACTTACTAATAAAAGTAGATAAACTTATTTACAAAACAGACTCACAGATTTAGAGAACTATGGAAAAAAGTGAAAGTCTGTTGCTAAATTGTTTCGACTCTTGCAACCCCATGGACTGCAGCCCACCAGGTTCCACTGTCCGTGGAATTTCCCAGGCAAGAATCCTGGAGTAGACCACCATTTCCATCTCTACGGGATCTTCCCAATGCACATATCAAACCCATATCTCCTGCTTGGAAGGTAGATTCTTTACCACTGAGCTATCAGGGAAGCCCTTAATCAACTATCACCTCCCCTCCCAAAACAGTAGATAAACAACCCAAGCCCAGGCTATTAGAAAGAAAAGTAAGTTTGGAGACTACAGAATCTGGTTCAATAATAGAGGACAGGAAGTGTCTACCATTTAAAATGGGTGTTTTTCTTAATTGTTGACAGGTTAGTCCCACAAGACATTTTATTATCTGTATTCAATATAGAAGGAAAGAGCACAATGGGCTCTAAAATGCCAAAGGGGCATGCAAGGGCTGCTGCTGCTGCTGCTAAGTCACTTCAGTCGTGTCCGACTCAGTGTGACCCCATAGACAGAAGCCCACCAGGCTCCCCCGTCCCTGGGATTCTCCAGGCAAGAACACTGGAGTGGGTTGCCATTTCCTTCTCCAATGTGTGAAAGTGAAAGTGAAGTCGCTCAGTCGTGTCCGACCCTTAGCGACCCCACGGACTGCAGCCTACCAGGCTCCTCCATCCATGGGATTTTCTCGGCAAGAGTACTGGAGTGGCTTGCCATTGCCTTCTCCGATGCAAGGGCTACAGAAGTCAAATATAAGCGTTACCAGCTTTTGTTTACCTGCAGAACTTAGGAATTTTTCACTTTTGAGGTTAGAGCTTTCTGGCCTCATTCTCTACCTCATGCATTTAGATATATTCCCAGGGGCTCTTTTACTCTGTGAAATAGAAATCTTTGCAGACATTTTTCCTAATTTATTTTCAGTTTATTTTCTTTAACCTTGAACTTATTTAAGGAGTCAGCTTCTTAAAGACACATTGCAAAAGAAGCAAAATCTTCAGAGAACAAACCTATGAGGATCTTAAAAATATTTCTATACTTTGTTTAATTGTGTTTTCATTTAAAACACATTTGAGTACCCAGGTGTTGGTAAATTTATAAATATAAATGGTTTCAAAATAGAGAATGATTATATTGACCTCTATTTATAATTAAACATCAGACTAAATATTCTGAAAATTCTCCAGTTATCAAACACCAAGAAAAATTGTGATAAAATTATAAATACCCCTTTAAGTGCATGGAGTAGCTCCTGAAGAGTTAGGAAATATTCAGTCTTAAAACTGAAAAGGTAAATGAAGATGAGATGTCTTGTAAGATACCCTCAGTGAAGACGGTTGGGGGAAAAATTCTGTCTCACTGCTAGTTTGACAAAAGAAAATAAACAAACAAACCAAAAAAACAAAACAAACAAAAAAAAAACACCTGATTGCCTGGTCTGGAATTTGGATGAGATATATGTCTCCTCTAGAAATCATAATAAAACTCTCTTCACATAATTACAGATTCAAATATATAGCAGTAGAATAGACCAAAGAGTCCCAGGAAAAGAGCTGAAGAGGAGTCCAAGTTTGGTAATGGTCTAAGGTTCCTGGCTAAAAAGAAACAAAAATCACAGAACACTTTGAGTCTCAAAGAATTTCTTCAAATCTAAAATTGAAACTCAATTTTTGAAAACATCATGAAAGTAGTCACATGAATTGAGACTGTACAGATTAATAAGTCAGGGAGGTGGGAGGGGGGTTCAAGATGGGGAACACTGTACACCCGGGGCATATTTATGGCAAAACCAATACAATGCTGCTGCTAAGCTGCTAAGTCACTTCAGTCGTGTCCGACTCTGTGCAACCCCATAGACGGCAACCCACCAGGCTCCCCCGTCCCTGGGATTCTCCAGGCAAGAACACTGGAGTGGGTTGCCATTTCCTTCTCCAATGTGTGAAAAGTGAAAGTGAAGTTGCTCAGTTATGTCCGACCCCTAGAGAACCCACGGAATGCAGCCTACCAGGCTCCTCCATCCATGGGATTTTCTAGGCAAGAGTACTGGAGTGGCTTGCCATTGCCTTCTCAGCAAACCAATACAATAATGTAAAGTAATTAGCCTCCAGTTAAAATAAATAAATTTAAAAGAATTTTTAAAAAAGTCAGAAAAATTCAGACGGTTGACTTCAGTTTAGTTCAGTCGCTCAGTCGTGTCCGACTCTCCGCGAACCCATGAATCACAGCACGCCAGGCCTCCCTGTCCATCACCAACTCCCGGAGTTCACTCAAACTCATGTCCACAGAGTCGGTGATGTCATCCAACCATCTCATTCTCTGTCGTCCCCTTCTCCTCCTGCCCCCAATCTTTCCCAGCATCAGAGTCTTTTCCAGTGAGTCAACTCGTCGCATGAGGTGGCCAAAGTATTGCAGTTTCAGCTTTAGCATCAGTCCTTCCAATGAACACCCAGGATTGATCTCCTTTAGAATGGACTGGTTGGATCTCCTTGCAGTACAAGGGACTCTCAAGATTCTTCTCCAACACCACGGTTGACTTACTAAATATCAAACCTTAAAATAAGGTAAAACCAAAAGCATAACAATGTTTCAAGCACCATGAACATAATAATGATCAATAATAATACTCAGAAAAAAGCCTAGAAAGACAGAAATGGAAATGAAAAGAGGCTGGGCTTCCTTGGTGACTCAGTGGTGAAAAATCCACCTGTCAGTGCAAGAGGTACAGATCTGATCCCTGATCTGGAAAGATCCCACATGCCACAGAGCAACTAAGCCCACGTGCCACAACTATTGAGCCTGTGCTCTAGAGCCCAGGAGCTGCAACTACTGAGCCCACCTGCCACAACTAGTGAAGCCCACATGCCCTAGAGCCTCCGCTCCACAACAAGAGAAACCACCACAATGCAAAGACCATGCACTGCAACTAGAGAAAAGCCAGCACAGCAACGAAGACCCAGCACAGCCAAAACTAAATAAATAAAACTATTTTTCTTTTAAAAAGAAAAGAGTTTGGGAAATAGGGAAAGAATCATGTCTAAATTAGAAGCAGTTTCCAGAAGAAAAGAACAGAGAATGGGGGAGAAAAAACATGCAAAAAGAACATCTGAGAAATTCCCACTATTTACGAAAGACATAAAGTTACAAATTCAAACAGTGTAACAAATGGGAAACATGATAAATAGTAGATCCATACTTAGATACATAATAGTGAAACAAAAGAGCACAGAGTCAAAAAGAAGATATTAAAAACAACTGAAAGCAAAAGACAGATTAACTAGAAAGAGATATCATTTTGTCAGACACCAGACTAACCAGTGACACACACACACACACATGTGGGAAAATGTGCTCAGTTTCCTGAGAGGGCATATTTATCAATTTATAATTTGTAAAACATTAAACTATAATTCAGTAATAAAGATGAGATTAAGTTTTATCCAAAAATATATCTTTTTAAAAAAAAAACAAGAGCTTACCCCCAGGAGTTTCTTATGATACAATTTGTAAAAATGTCAAGAGGAAGAAAAAGTATACTCTTACTCTTAATAAGGTCTACAGATCAAGAAAAATAATCAAGAATGAGTTTAAACTGATAGTGATGTATAAAATAATACTAATGAACTTTACTGATTTTGGAATTAACATTTGTGAAACAAAAACCTTGAATAATAATATCTAAGATTAAAAAAATTGTCCAGAATGAATACAATCTTAAATCTTTGAATTATTATTATTTAGAAATATTATTTAAATTTAGATCTTGTTACACTTGCCTACTAATAAAAAGCAGTTAAGAAATCACACACAAAAAAAATAGCAGTGAAGATAATTAGAAAATGCAAAAATAAATAGTAGAAATAGAGAGTCCCTTGGACTGCAAGGAGATCCAACCAGTCCATTCAAAGGAGATCAATCCTGGGTGTTCATTGGAAGGACTGATGCTGAAGCTGAAACTCCAATACTTTGGCCACCTCATGCGAAGAGTTGACTCACTGGAAAAGATTCTGATGCTGGGAGGGATTATGGGCAGGAGGAGAAGGGGACGACAGAGAATGAGATGGCTGGATGGTATCACCGACTCGATGGACATGAGTTTGAGTGAACTCCGGGAGTTGGTGATGGACAGGGAGGCCTGGCGTGCTGTGATTCATGGGGTCGCAAAGGATCTTACACGACTGAGTGACTGAACTGAACTGAAACGTATCTCTAGAACAATATCTCTAAACATACTATGAGTCTATTAAAAAGAGTATCCAGTAAGATGAAAAATAATTTTAGCCTTAAGCTGTTAACAATACAAGCATCAAAAACATAAGGTCTAAGAAAAGATGGATATATAAATAAATAATCATACCAGGAGAATATGAACAAAATAAAGCTGAGGTGGCTATGTTAATACCAGCTTAAACAAACTTTAAGAAAAAAAATGTGTTACTAATGGTGATGGACAGGGAGGCCTGGCGTGCTGTGATTCATGGGGTTGCAAAGAGTCGGACACGAGTGAGCGACTGAACTGAACTGAACTGAATGACAACTGGACTCACTACATTTTGATTTTTTTTCAATGAAATTTACTAAGAAGGCATAGTATCTCTAAGCTTCTGGCACCTAATATGTAGTCTCAAAACATATGAAGAAAAAACAAGAACAACAAAATAACCACCATAATAGAAGATTTAATATTTTTCTGTCAGTAACTAATAGATTGACAGATCAAAATTGATAGCATATAGAAAGTTTAAGTAACGCCACTAGAAAACTTGGTCTAAGAGCATATTAAGAGGCTATGGAAAAGAAATGTGTCACCTTGTGTCAAAAGGTGTATTTTGGTTTGTATTTGGCTTGTATATATTTTTTCTGTACTTTTAATTTTATTGTGTCCTTATATTTTGTCTCTTGTAACCAGCACAAAGCTAATTTTTTCAGAGTATAGTCTTATAGTCTCTATCTTTTAATTGGCAAGACTCTAATGTATTTTGCCTCATGGCATAAAAACCAATTCCTTTCTTCTATTTTCCCTCTTTTCTCTTACTTCCTTTATTTCTCCATTTCTTTTTTGTCTTGGGATGGAGGGGTATGTGTTCTTTCTGTCTTTGGCATTCTTGCTTTTATTTTCTCACATCTTTTATAAAGCTACCATTCCATATTTATTCTTGTAATTCAAACCTTTGCAATTTTACCATACTAATGAATTATGGAGTTCTTCTTCCAGAACAAATCAAATCATAGCCCTCTAATTTCATTACCCCTCTGGCTTACTCTTTTATACAACTTTCTGTCTCCCTGTACACTTAGTTAAATGCTCTCATGGGCTTTTCTTCTCTTTATTTACCACTGGAAGCTTTTCTCAAATGTCTACTGAGTCTTGGCTGCTGGTACCTACTTAAGAGAGATACATTAGAGGCTCCATGTGTGTGAGCAGACCTCGCCGCTAATGAGCTTCCCTACAGTATGAAAATAGAACACTTATGACCTCACACATTTCAGTATCCGCAGGTCTTGACTCTGAGATCTTTGAACTGTCAAAGAAAAACTACAATGGATAGAATAAAACAGGAAAAGAACACTCTATTCCAGACTATTACAATAATGGGAAGAGATTGAACTCAAGTCCTATGAAATAAGAGATGAGAGAGTTTTAAGCACAGGGTGAGCTGCTGGCAAACTACTGAAGTAAGTTGGGAGGAGGCTAGTCAATGTGATTAGACCATCTGTGTTTCCTAATGGGGGCTTCCCTGGTAGCTCAAACAGTAAAGAATCTGCCTGCAAAGCAGTTTCCTAATGGGCTCTGTGGAAGTCAGATTCTGACCCTCCCACAGACATTGGGAGACAGAGGAACATTATCATTTTTGATGATTACATTTCAAAGGGAGAGATCCCAGGTCCCTGAGAGACATTCCTGGGTTGTTGAAGATTTACATCCCTAAAGAGCAGAGAAATAATTTATAAGATTTTCTAAAGAGCAGTCAGGGTCCTGTAAAGGCACACCTCAGTGATGCTGCAGGTTTGGTTCCAGATCACTGCAGTAAAATGGATACTGCAATAAAACAAGTCACACAAATTTGTGATTTCTTAGTACATATAAAGTTATAGTTACACTATATGGATGTCTATTGTATACTGTAGCAATAGAATTATCTCTAAAAATTCAAAGTGTATACCTTCACTTAAAGATATTTTATTGGGGGCTTCCCTGGTGGCTCAGTGGTAAATAATCTGCCAGCCAGTGCAGAAGACATAGGTTCAATCCCCGATTCAGGATCATCCTTTATGCCACAGAGCAACTAAACCTACTAGGTGCAATTAGAGACAAGCCTACCCAGCAAAAAGACCTAGCACAGCCAAAAATAAATAAATCATAAATAAAATTATTTTTAATTTTATTAAAATTACTTTATTGCTAAATGATGCTCACCGTCATCTGAGCCTTCAGCTAGTTGTAATGCTTTCTGCTGGTGAAGGGTCTTACTTCCATGTTGACATGATCTGCTTGCCTGGTCAGGGTGGTGGTTGCTAAAGGTTGGGGTGGTGAAGGCAATTTCTTAAAATAAGACAAAAACAAAGTGTGCTCCATCGAGTAACATGTCCCTTCACAAAAAATGTTTCTCTGTAGCATGCAATGCTGTTTGAAACAATTTTACCCACATAGGACTTCTTTCAAAACTAGTCAATATTCTCAAACTTTGCTGCTGCTTTAGCAAATAAATTTATATAATATTCTAAATATTTTGTTGTTATTTCAACAGTCTGCACAATATCTTTACCAGCAGCAAATTCCACCTCAAGAAATCAGTTTCTTTGCTCATGCATAAAAATCAATTTGTCATATCTTTAAGTTTTATCATGAAATTGTGACAAGCCACTAAAACTTTCTCCACACCAGCAATTAGGTTCTTTCACTTTCTGATCATTTGTGTGCTCATTACAATAGCACTTTTAATTTCATTCAAGAACTTCCCTTTACATTCACAACTTGACTACCTGTTTGGCACAAGAGGCCTAGTTTTTGGCCTATCTTAGCTTTCAAGATGCTTTCTGCACTAAACTTAATCATTTCTAGCTTTTGAGAGGTGCAGGTGACTCTTTCTTCCACTGAACACTTAAGAGGCCAATGTCGGGTTATTAATTGGCTTAATTTCAATACTGCTGTATCTCAGAGAATAGTAAGGCCCAAAGAAGGGGAAGAGATGGTGTATGAATGACTGACCAGTGATGAAGTCAGTACATTCACATTTATCAATTAACCCTGTCCTGTCTTAACATGGGTGTGGTTTGTGGTGCCCCCAAACAATATTAACATCAAGAATCAGAGATCACAGACCACCATAACAAGTAGTAATGGAAAAGTTTAAAATATTGCAAGGATTACTAAGATGTGATATAGAGATACAAAGTGAGAAAATACTGTTGGAAAAACAAAAACAAAAAACGCTGCCAACAGATTTTCTGGATACAGGGATGCCAAGAAACCTGCAATTTGTGAGAAAAAAAAAAATCTGCAAAGCACAATAAAACAAGGTATGCCTATAGAAAGAAACCTAAAGTTTAGTAAAGGTAAGGAAAACATTAGGTTTTCTCTGTCAGAGTCTCAAAACAAAAGCTTACGCATTTTTTACCTGGTTATCTGCTTTCTGAGAACCAACAGGTGAG
Organism: Moschus berezovskii; assembly: GCF_049115385.1. Lineage (NCBI taxonomy): Eukaryota > Metazoa > Chordata > Mammalia > Artiodactyla > Moschidae > Moschus > Moschus berezovskii. The sequence continues at coordinate 76,586,704 of NC_142467.1, forward strand.
GAAGCATTGGGACCTCACGGTTTATAAGCATCCTTACCCACATCATCTCTCAGAGTTAGTCCTGCTCATCATCACACCCTCCTCTGAAACTTAGGCTACACAGTCAAGGAATCCTTCAGTTTAACTGCGTCAGTGAGAAGTCTGCATCTGCAGTGACTGGGGACGAGGGAGTATTCCGGGTGCATCCTGCTGGGAGAGAGACTTCTAAATTTCACCATATTTTTCTATCTCAGACCTCCTCCTGACCTTAAGTGTTCCCTGAGACTCTCTGATGGCTCTAATGGGTAGACTTTCTCATCATTATCCCTTTATAGGAGTATTTTGATTTTAGCCTTCTCTGCTACTCTTAAGACAACTTCACTGTCTATCTTATATCTTCCCAAACTAGTTGAAATCTCTTTTCCACTGCTGTCTCCTTTGTCATTCTTCTAGTCCTACTTGTTCATAAGTATTTTGTGTTTGTAACTTTTTCCTGCTTCATTTTATATTAATTAATCATGTGAGCATGAAGATAAATACCTGTAATCAACTTACTGTGCTAGACTGTAAAGTTTAAACTCTTAATTTCTAACTTTAATTCAGGTGCAATTACTTTCTAGTCTATAATATGACCACAGATGGCCAGAAGTGGGAAGAGTTTACATTGCACCCTCAATTCTTACTTGCCTGTGGAAATGTGGACCAAGTAGATAAACAGGCTGGGTAAATACTAGCAGAATGTACCCAAAGGTTGTTTTCTTCTGCTACTGGGGACATATAAGAGATCTGAGTACACTCTCCTCACCTTGTCATTTTGAAAATGTTCTTCTAAGTGATATTCCTTCATTATGCTTTATAGAGTATTAAAAAGATGAAACTGGACCTATATAAAGATATTATAAGAGAGGGAACCTAGAGTTTGAATTATTATTATTTTCAATTTAAAAAAAAACCTTGAATATGTCTCAGATAGCAAATAAAATCCTGAAATTATTTCTTTAAAAAAGCTCAGAGAGGAAAAACAGCAGAGATATGACTTAATACTGAGGTTTTCCAAAAGAGCACACAGCAACTGAGATAGAAGCAGAATATTTAACAGAAATTTTCAAGAGGTGACAAAGAGAGCTATTGCCACAAATCAAGTGCATTCCAGGTAAAATTAGTGTAAGGTATATGCTGGCACAACAATTGAATTTCAGACATAAATTTAAAAATCCTAATGGCTAGAGGAAAAAAAGAAAAGCTGTATTACCATCACAAATCAAGCTGGCCTCAAAATTCAGACCTAAAATCTAGATTCAATAATGTTAAAATGAGAAAACAAGGTACAGAAATGATTATGTCATATGATCCCAAATAAATAAGATAAAGATTTGGAAAAAATAAGGATACTGAGAGAAATTATACCAAGATATTAGTATTACTTATCTCTGGTGACAAGTTTTTTTAACATTCACTTTGATATTTTATAATCTTTACTACTTTCAAGATGTTCTAGAATTTTCATGTGCTACATTAATAATTAGGAAAAATACAATTTAAAAGCAAATAAAAAGAAAGGGAAATATTTTTACCACTACCATTATTTCAGGTTAAGATATATCATGTTGTGATCCTAAAATTCTGAAGCCCTTTCCTGAATTCATTTTTTCTTAAGCTCTGGCTGTTTCTTAAAGACTTGAGTAAATCTGTGATATTTCAATCCAACATCAGATAAATTTCAAAATCTTACCATAAGCTTCTCAAAGTTCTAAAACTTTAAAAAATTTTCTTCAGCACATTTTGGAGCTGTAAATGCAAACTTTCCATTAAAACAAACAACAGCAACAAAAATACCTCATTATTTTTTTGAGAACTAAGAATTTCTGCAGATGCAATGATTTGTCAAGAAAGAACTTCCTCAAGGGGTAAATCTCACAGCCCACCTTAGGTCCAGTTTGTGCTCAGAGTTAGAGTGGAGATAAAGGACCATCTCCTTAGCACTGCTGGGTTTCTGTTTTTTGAAGGCTAGAGTAAAAATCACACAAATTATTTGATATCAATATAAAGAGAAGGAAATGGCAACCCACTCCAGTATTCTTGCCTGGAGAATCCTATGGAAAGGGGAGCCTGGCGAGCCCCAGCCTGTGGGGTCACAGAGAGTCAGACACGACTAAGCAACTAATACACATGTATGACCCAATTAAATTACAGATATGATAATAATGGTAGTCTTTTAAGGTAGATGTCACAGATTCACAAGTAAACATCTCAATGTAAAGCGCATGCATGCTATGTTTGGCTTGCATATTTTTAAAATAAGTCAGTGGCCAAAATTTTAAAATCAAGACTGTCCTTGTCAAAATTCTGCTTTTGAAACCTTCTTTTAAAAACATCCAGTAGCTCTGGAAATATTGGGCAGCAATTTGCTGGAGGTTACTTTGGCCGCTGCTCTCTTCTCCAGGCTTCCGAAAACCTACCCTCCCCAGTTAGGTTAACTGACTGACTCCAACAAGCATTTGAATTGGTGAACTCTGTTTCTAAAGGATGATGCTAATTCTACTTGACAGCTATAATTATTCAGTGAAAAATGGACACACGAGGAGGCTACCTGTTGTGGTTGTTTCTGTGAAAAATTGTTTGCTGGCATTTGAGTCAGAAATTCTGCCTCTTGTATCACTAGGATGACTTTGGATATAGATCAGATGGCTTCAACAAAGTTAAATGAATTTCTCCTCTAAGGAAGGAGGTCTGAGTTGAAGTGGCTCCAAGGTTGGTGGATTCAGGGACATAGCACACCTTCAGAGATCTAGAAACTTTCTCTCCTCCTGTCATTCTCAAAGAACTTGTTCTCAGTCTCACACTAACACCTCTCAATGATGCAAAGTTACTGTCAAAGCAGTTGTATCATGTGCAGAGACAAAACACAGCAGAAGAAAAACAGCAAGTATTCTTTCTTAATAAAAAATCTTTCTAGAATCTGCCATAAGAGATCTTCCTTAGTATCACTTTAACCAGAACTACACCCTGTTTCTAAACACTAAACTGAGTTCGGGCAAGGAGAGTTGGGTACTGATGATAGGCTTAGAAGACTCAAATTTGCCCCAAACTAGAAATTGAACTACCTTTCCTTAGCACATGGTAGGTAGCATGGGGAAAAGTGTGTGTGTGTGAAAGTTGCTCAGTCATGACCAACTCTTTGCAACCCCATGGAGTATACAGTCCATGGAATTCTCCAGGTGAGAATACTGGAGTGGGTAGCTGTTCTCTTCTCCAGGGGATCTTCCCAACTCAGGGATCGAACTCATGTCTCCCGCACTGCAGGCAAATTCTTTACTAGCTGAGCCACAAGGGAAGCCCAAGAATACTGGAGTGGGTAACCTATCCCTTCTCCAGCAGATCTTCCTGACCTGGGAATCGAACTGGGATCTTCTGCACTGCAGGTGGATTCTTTACCAGCTGAGCTACCAGGTGCATCAGAGTAAATCCTAGGTCAGCCACAAGAAAGAAACAGTGAAGAGGGGCAAATGTTTTTAGATAAATAATTAACAGTTTCTACTACAAATTAAGAGCAGTTCTCTAGCTTTGTAATGACCTTGGGCTTATTACTTAAAGGATTTTTTGGTTTTATTGGCTCCACCATGCTGCATGTGAGATCTTAGTTCCGGACCAGGAATCAAACTAATTCCCCCTGCAGTGGAAGCTTGGCATCCTAGCCACTGGACCACCAGGAAAATTCCTAACTTAAAAGTTCTTCGTCTGTAAATTAGAAATAAAAATACTCTTTTCATAGACGTATTACAAATAATAAATGCTTTAGCATATATGAAAGTATAATATTTTATATATATTGACTTTTTTCAAAATGCCAGATATATTTCAGAAAATGGAAAATAGTAAAATACAGTTACAAGGAATTTAGAAATTTAAAATAAAATCAAGCTGATAAGTTTAAAAAAATCTTTTGCAAAATCCTATTTTATCTTAATCTATGCTTAATTTTCTCAATGATGAAAATGTCATTCAAACTTTGAAAGTAGATGATTGTTGGTGTATGAGGTTTAGTTTTTTTCTCTACAATTTATCTTTTATTCAAGAGAAAAGTGGACATAGGACATTATCACACAGCTGAAGATGGACTCAAAACAGTACATATCCCCTCTACTCCTCTGACATTTGGAAGAAATGAGAACACTTGGTTGTTTGATGTTCTACCAGAAAGGATACTTTGTGGCAAGGTACAATATAAAGCAGGTGCTACAACATGCTCTACTGGGCAGGATGACAAGTGATGGCTTCCCCAGAGTCATAGCAGAAGACAGATTTAGTGAATCTTGCTCTCTGATGGAGAATCCACACACCAGGGCTGCAGATTAAACTCTGGCTGCTGAAGTGAGAGTATATTTGCATTTGTGCTCTCAAGAGAGCTTTCATCAAGTGGCAAGAGAGAATAAAACTCTGAAGTCTGCATATAATACAGCCACCACCTGATGGTCCCTATCAAGAGGATGACAAAATGAAATTAAGACCTTGGAAAACAACAGATGTAAGAATTCAAATCCCTCTGGTTTTTAGGACATTACTATTCCTCCCTAGAGAAAAAAGGTACAGAAACACTGCAAGGTGATCCAACTATTATCTGGGCATTCTGGCAGGTTCAAAATGCTCTTTTCACTTGAGTGTTTGCAGAATTATGCTCTTTGGAGATCATCTATCAAAGGGTATCACTTGCAGACTCAACTGGCCACTTGTGGCCTTAATGATGACAGAGTACGCATATCAGGCCTTGAAAGAAAAGAGTAAAAACACCACAAAATGGCTTCAGCTTTGCTTAATCAACTGTATTTCAACAGATTTAAAGAAAAAAAAAGAAGAAGAAGATGGTGCCTTGGTGAGGAGATGGATGTTCTAATTCTAGCTTCTTCTCCATGTAAGTGCCACATGACCATAAGGAAAGTCTTCTAATTTCTACATCTCTAACTGTAAAATGGGAACACTAATATTTACACTTTTATATAATTCCAATTTTAAATAACTTTTGTAAACTTTAAAGCCCTACATGACAATAACTTTTTAAAAAAATACTTTGGCTATATATTTTTATGAGTGACTTCTGCCAAATCTACAGAAAAAGATAAAAATGTGTGGACTAATATACTATTGTAATAAACAAGGCAGTTTAAGATAGGAAAAAGATAGGGTAATTTTATATGTTAATATAAGTTCAAAAGTCTTAAAGGCAATATTGTCAATGTGATTTCAGAATGTAAAAATATTCATCAAGACCAATAAGAATTCATTTCAGACAAACAAAGCTGCTTTAATGTTAGAAAAAATGTAGTAAGGGAATTACCGTATTAGCAGATGAAAGGAGAAAAGTTCAATACTATCATTCCAATATTTACAGAACAAAAGATGTTTGATAAATCCAAAAGGCATTCATAACAATAAAAAAAGTTCTAAGTAAAGTAGGAATAAAAGAGAGCATCATCACATGGAGTTGTCAAGGAAGATGGTGAAATGGGAATTATGTTACACTGCTGGTGGAACTGTAAATTATTGTAGAAAACAATCTATCAATATGTAATTAGGTTTAAGATAGTCACAGCTGTAAACTAGCAACTCTTGCTTTTAGGAATTCTCCATACAGTTGCTCTTACATGAGTACAAAAAAGAAACAAGTCCAGGTAGGTCACCTGGCATTACTTATCACAGCCGAAAAACTTGATGTAATAAATAAACCCTGGTATGTTCATGAAACCCTTTTTATTTTTTTTAAATTTTACAATATTATATTGGTTGGTTTTGCCATACATTGACATGAATTCGCCCCAGGTGTACATGAGTTCCCCCTCCTGAACCCCCCTCTCACCTCACTCCTCCCTTTATCCTCCCTCTGGGTCATCCCCGCACACCAGCCCCAAGTATCCTGTAACATGCATTGACCCTGAACTGCTGATTCGTTTCACATATGACAACATACATGTTTCAATGCCATTCTCTCAAATCATCCCACCCTCACCCTCTCCCACAAAGTCCCAAAGACTGTTCGATACAACTGTGTCTCCTTTGCTGTCTCATATACAGGGTTATATTTCCATCTTTCTAAATTCCATATATATGTGTTAGTATACTATATTGGTGCGTTTCTTTCTGTCTTACTTCACTCTGTATAATAGGCTCCAGTTTCATCCACCTCTTTAGAACTGATTCAAATGCATTCTTTTTAATGGCTGAGTAATACTCCATTGTGTATATGTACCAAAGCTTTCTTATCCATTCGTCTGCAGATGGACATCTAGGTTGCTTCCATGTCCTGGCTATTATAAACAGTGCTGCGATGAACATTGGAATACATGTGTCTCTTTCAATTCTGGTTTCCTCGGTGTGTATGCCCAGAAGTGCGATTGCTGGATCATATGGCAGTTCTATTTCCAGTTTTTTGAGGAATCTCCACACTGTTCTCCATAGTGGCTGTACTAGTTTGCATTCCCACCAACAGTGTAAGAGGGTTCCCTTCTCTCCACACCCTCTCAAGCATTTATTGCATGTAGACTTTTGGATAGCAGCCATTCTGACTGGTGTGAAATGGTATCTCATTGTGGTTTTGATTTGCATCTCTCTGATTATGAGGGATGTTGAGCATTTTTTCATGTGTTTGTTAGCCATCTGTATGTCTTCTTTGGAGAAATGTCTGTTTAGTTCTTTGGCCCATTTTTTGATTGGGTCATTTATTTTTCTGGAATTGAGCTGCAGGAGCCGCTTATATATTTTGGAGACTAATCCTTTATCAGTTGCTTCATTTGCTATTATTTTCTCCCATTCTGAAGGCTGTCTTTTCACCTTACTTATAGTTTCCTTTGCTGTGCAGAAGCTTTTGATTTTAATTCGGTCCCATTCGTTTATTTTTGCTTTTATTTCCAATATTCTGGGAGGTGGGTCTTGGAGGATCCTGCTGTGATTTATGTCAGAGAGTGTTTTGCCTACGTTCTCCTCTAGGAGTTTTATAGTTTCTGGTCTTACATTTAGCTCTCTAATCCATTTTGAGTTTATTTTGGTGTATGGTGTTAGGAAGTGTTCTAGTTTCATTCTTTTACAAGTGGCTGACCAGTTTTCCCAGCACCACTTGTTAAAGAGACTGTCTTTTCTCCATTGTACATTCTTGCCTCCTTTGTCAAAGATAAGGTGTCCATAGGTGCGTGGATTTATCTCTGGGCTTTCTATTTTGTTCCATTGATCTATATTTCTGTCTTTATGCCAGTACCATACTGTCTTGATGACTGTGGCTTTGTAGTAGAACCTGAAGTCTGGCAGGTTAATTCCCCCAGTTCCATTCTTCTTCCTCAAGATTGCTTTGGCTATTCGAGGTTTTTTGTATTTCCATACAAATTGTGAGATTATTTGTTCTAGTTCTGTGAAAAATATTGTTGGTAGCTTGATAGGGATTGCATTGAATGTATAAATTACTTTGGGTAGTATATTCATTTTTACAATATTTATTCTTCCAATCCACGAACACGGTATATTTCTCCATCTATTAGTGTCCTCTTTGATTACTTTCACTAGTGTTTTATAGTTTTCTATGTACAAGTCTTTTCTTTCCTTAGGTAGATATATTCCTAAGTATTTAATTCTTTTCGTTGCAACAGTGAATGGAATAGTTTCCTTAATTTCTCTATTTTCTCATTATTAGTGTATAGGAATGCAAAGGATTTCTGTGTGTTGATTTTATATCCTGCAACTTTACTGTAATCATTGATTAGCTCTAGTAATTTTCTGGTAGAGTCTTTAGGGTCTTCTGTGTAGAGGATCATGTCATCAGCGAACAGTGAAAGCTTTACTTCTTCTTTTCCAATTTGTATTCCTTTTATGTCTTTTTCTGCTCTGATTGCTGTGGTCAAAACTTCCAGAACTATGTTGAAGAGTAGTGGTGAGAGTGGGCACCCTTGTCTTGTTCCTGACTTAGGGGAAATGCTTTCAGTTTTTCACCATTGAGGATAATGTTTGCTGAGGGTTTGTCATATATAGCTTTTATTATGTTGAGGTATGTCCCTTCTATTCCCACTTTCTGGAGGGTTTTTATCATAAATGGATGTTGAATTTTGTCGAAGGCTTTCTCTGCATCTATTGAGATAATCCAGACGGCTTCACAGCTGAATTCTACCAAAAATTTAGAGAAGAGCTAACACCTATACTACTCAAACTCTTCCAGAAAATTGCTGAGGAAGGGAAACTTCCAAACTCATTCTATGAGGCCACCATCACCCTAATCCCAAAACCTGGTGAAGACCCCACAAAAAAAGAAAACTACAGGCCAATATCACTGATGAACATAGATGCAAAAATCCTTAACAAAATTCTAGCAATCAGAATCCAACAACACATTAAGAAGATCATACATCATGACCAAGTGGGCTTTATCCCAGGAAATGCAAGGATTCTTCACTATCCGCAAATCAATCAACATAATACACCACATTAACAAACTGAAAAATGAAACCCTTTTAAACAGTTGAAATTCATAGATTAGAAATACATGTTTTAACACATGATTGAAACATAAAATACTGAAAAGAAAAAAGTAGTTATGCAAAATATATATCCAAAATAATATTGTAATTTGTTTAAAACAGTCCGCAGTTTTTATGGCTTATATGTGTACTTGTATGTATTTCTTTTTTTTTTTTTTATTGGGGGCAAATTACTTTACATTAATATATTGGTTGGTTTTGCCATACATTGACACAAATCTACCCCGGGTGTACATGTGTTTCCCCTCCTGAGCCCCCCTCCCACCTCCCTCTTCCCCATATCCTCCCTCCAGGTCGTCCCCGTGCACCAGCCCCAAGCATCCTGTATCATGCGTCGAACCTGGACTGGTGATTCATTTCACATATGATAATATACATGCTACAATGCCATTCTCCCAAATCATCCCACCTTCACCCTCTCCCACAGAGTCCCAAAGACTGTTCTATACACCTATGTTTCTCTTGTCTCGTATACAGGGTTAAGGTTACCATCCTTCTAAATTCCATATATATGCGTTAGTATACTGTATTGATGTTTTTCTTTCAGGCTGACCTCACTCTGTATATAATAGGCTCCAATTTCATCCACCTCATTAGAACTGACTCAAATGCATTCTTTTTGATGGCTGAGTAATACTCCATTGTGTATATGTACCAAAGCTTTCTTATCCATTCATCTGCAGATGGACATATAGGTTGCTTCCATGTCCTGGCTATTAGAAACAGTGCTGCAACGAACATTGGAGTACACGTGTCTCTTTCAATTCTGGTTTCCTTGGTGTGTACGCCCAGGAGTGTGATTGCTGGATGTTATGGCAGTTCTATTTCCAGTTTTTGGAGGAATCACCACACTGTTCTCCATAGTGGCTGTACTAGTTTGCATTCCCACCAACAGTGTAAGAGGGTTCCCTTTTCGCCACACCCTCTCCAGCATCTATTGCATGTAGGCTTTTGGATAGCAGCCATTCTGACTGATGTGAAATGGTATCTCATTGTGGTTTTGATTTGCATTTCTCTGATTATGAGGGATGTTGAGCATTTTTTCATGTGTTTGTTAGCCATCTTTATGTCTTTGGAGAAATGTCTGTTTAGTTCTTTGGCCCATTTTTTGATAGGGTCGTTTATTTTTCTGGAATTGAGCTGCAGGAGCTGCTTGTATATTTTGGAGATTAATTCTTTGTCAGATGTTTCATTTGCTATTATTTTCTTCCATTCTGAAGGCTGCCTTTTCACCTTGCTTATAGTTTCCTTTGCTGTGCAGAAGCTTTTGATTTTAATAGGTCCCATTTCTTTATTTTTGCTTTTATTTCCAATATTCTGGGAGGTGGGTCATGGAGGATCCTGCTGTGATTTTTGTCGGAGAGTGTTTTTCCTACGTTCTCCTCTAGGAGTTTTATAGTTTCTGGTCTTACATTTAGATGTTTAATCCATTTTGAGTTTATTTTTGTGTATGGTGTTAGGAAGTGTTCTAGTTTCATTCTTTTACAAGTGGCTGACCAGTTTTCCCAGCACCACTTGTTGAAGAGACTGTCTTTTCTCCATTGTACATTCTTGCCTCCTTTGTCAAAGATAAGGTGTCCATAGGTGCATGGGTTTATCTCTGGGCTTTCTATTTTGTTCCATTGATCTATATTTCTGTCTTTATGCCAGTACCATACTGTCTTGATGACTGTGGCTTTGTAGTAGAACCTGAAGTCCAGCAGGTTGATTCCCCCAGTTCCATTCTTCTTCCTCAAGATTGCTTTGGCTATTCGAGGTTTTTTGTATTTCCATACAAATTGTGAGATTATTTGTTCTAGTTCTGTGAAAAATATTGTTGGTAGCTTGATAGGGATTGCATTGAATGTATAAATTACTTTGGGTAGTATACTCATTTTTACAATATTTATTCTTCCAATCCACAAACATGGTATATTTCTCCATCTATTAGTGTCCTCTTTGATTACTTTCACAAGTGTTTTATAGTTTTCTATGTACAAGTCTTTTGTTTCCTTAGGTAGATATAGTCCTAAGTATTTAATTCTTTTCGTTGCAACAGTGGATGGAATAGTTTCCTTAATTTCTCTTTCTATTTTCTCATTATTAGTGTATAGGAATGCAAAGGATTTCTGTGTGTTGATTTTATATCCTGTGACTTTACTGTATTCATTGATTAGTTCTAGTAGTTTTCAGGTAGATTCTTTAGGGTTTTCTGTGTAGAGAATCATGTCATCAGTGAATAGTGAAAGTTTTACTTCTTATTTTCCAATTTGTATTCATTTTATGTCTTTTTCTGCTCTGATTGCTGTAGCCAAAACTTCCAGAACTATGTTGAATAGTAGTGGTGAGAGTGGGCACCCTTGCCTAGTTCCTGACTTAGGGGAAATGCTTTCAGCTTTTCACCATTGAGGATAAAGTTTGCTGTGGGTTTGTCATATATAGCTTTTATTATGTTGAGGTATGTCCCTTCTATTCCCACTTTCTGGAGGGTTTTTTATCATAAATGGATGTTGAATTTTGTCAAAGGCTTTCTCTGCATCTATTGAGATAATCATATGATTTTTATTTTTCAGTTTGTTAATGTGGTGTATTACGTTGATTGATTTGTGGATATTGAAGAATCCTTGCATTCCTGGGATAAAGCCCACTTGGTCATGATGTATGATCTTCTTAATGTGTTGCTGGATTCTGCTAAAATTTTTTAAAGGATTTTTGCATCTATGTTCATCAGTGATATTGGCCTGTACTCTGATGCTGGGAAAGGTTGGGGGTGGGAGGAGACGGGGACGACAGAGAATGAGATGGCTAGACGGCATCACCGACTCTGTGGACATGAGTTTGAGTGAACTACGGGAGTTGGTGATGGACAGGGAAGCCTGGCATGCTGTGATTCATGGGGCTGCAGAGAGTCAGACACGACTGAGCGACTGAACTGAACTGAACTGAACTACCAGGTTTTGGGATTAGGGTGATGGTGTCCTTGTAGAATGAGTTTGGAAGTTTCCCTTCCTCAGCAATTTTCTGGAAGAGTTTGAGTAAAATAGGTGTTAGCTCTTCTCTAAATTTTTGGTAGAATTCAGCTGTGAAGCCGTCTGCACCTGGGCTTTTGTTTGCTGGAAGATTTCTAATTACAGCCTCTAATTCCATGCTTGTGATGGCCCGTTCAGATTTTCTATTTCTTCCTGGTTTAGTTTTGGAAGGTTGTACTTTTCTAAGAATTTTCAATTTCTTCCAAGTTATTCATTTTATTGCCATATAATTGCTGATAGTATTCTCTAATAATCCTTTGTATTTCTGTGTTGTCGGTTGTGATCTCTCCATTTTCATTTCTAATTTTATTGATTTGGTTCTTCTCCCTTTGTTTCTTGATGAGTCTGGATAGTGGTTTGTCAATTTTATTTACCTTCTCAAAGAACCAGCTTTTGGCTTTGTTGATTTTTGCTATGGTCTCTTTTGTTTCTTTTGCATTTATTTCTGCCCTAATTTTTATGATTTCTTTCCTTCTACTAACCCTGGGGTTCTTCATGTCTTCCTTTTCTAGTTTCTTTAGATGTAGAGTTAGATTATTTAGTTGACTTTTTTCTTGTTTCTTGAGGTGTGCCTGTATTGCTATGAACTTCCCCCTTAGCACTGCTTTTACAGTGTGCCAGAGGTTTGGGGTTGTTGTGTTTTCATTTTCATTCATTTCTATGCATATTTTGATTTCTCTTTTGATTTTCTCTATGATTTGTTCATTATTCAGCAGCGTGTTGTTCAGCCTCCATATGTTGGCATTTTTAATAGTTTTTCTCCAATAATTGAGATCTAATCTTACTGCATTGTGGTCAGAAAAGCTGCTTGGAATGATTTCAATTTTTTTGAATTTACCAAGGCTAGATTTATGTCCCAGGATGTGATCTATCCTGGAAAATGTTTCGTGTGCACTTGAGAAAATGGTGAAATTCATTGTTTTGGGGTGAAATGTCCTATAGAGATCTATTAGGTCTAACTGGTCTATTGTATCATTTAAAGTTTGTGTTTCCTTGTTAATTTTCTGTTTAGGTGATCTATCCATAGGTGTGAGTGGGGTATTAAAGTCTCCCACTATTATTGTGTTATTGTTAATTTCCCCTTTCATACTTGTTAGTAATTGTCTTACATATTGCGGTGCTCCTATGTTGGGTGCATAAATATTTATAATTGTTATATCTTCTTCTTGGATTGATCCTTTGATCATTATGTAGTTTCCTTCTTTGTCTCTTTTCACAGCCTTTGTTTTAAAGTCTATTTTATCTCATATGAGTATTGCTACTCCTGCTTTCTTTTGGTCTCTATTTGCATGGAATATCTTTTTCCAGCCCTTCATTTTCAGTCTGTATGTGTCCCTCGTTTTGAGGTGGGTCTCTTGTAGACAACATATATGGGAGTCTTGTTTTTGTATCCATTCAGCCAGCCTTTGTCTTTTGGTTGGGGCATTCAACCCATTTACGTTTAAGGTGATTATTGATAAGTATGATCCTGTTGCCATTTTCTTTATTGTTTTGGGTTCGAGTTTATACACCCTTTCTGTGTTTCCTGTCTAGAGAAGATCCTTTAATATTTGTTGGAGAGCTGGTTTGGTGATGCTGAATTCTCTCAGCTTTTGCTTGTCTGTAAAGCTTTTGATTTCTCCTTCATATTTGAATGAGATCCTTGCTGGGTACAGTAATCTGGGCTGTAGGTTACTTTCTTTCATCACTTTAAGTATGTCTTGCCATTCCCTCCTGGCCTGAAGAGTTTCTATTGAAAGATCAGCTGTTATCCTTATGGGGATCCTCTTGTGTGTTATTTGTTGTTTTTCCCTTGCTGCTTTTAATATTTGTTCGTTGTGTTTGATCTTTGTTAATTTGATTAATATGTGCCTTGGGGTATTTCGCCTTGGGTTTATCCTGTTAGGAACTCTCTGGGTTTCTTGGACTTGGGTGATTATTTCCTTCCCCGTTTTAGGGAAATTTTCAACTATTATCTCCTCAAGTATTCTCTCATGGTCTTTCTTTTTGTCTTCTTCTTCTGGGACTCCTGTGATTCAAATGTTGGGGCGTTTAACATTGTCCCAGAGGTCTCTAATATTGTCCTCATTTCTTTTAATTCGTTTTTCTTTTTCCTTCTCTGTTTCATTTATTTCTACAATTGTATCTTCTAGCTCACTTATCCTGTCTTCTCCCTCCGTTATTCTACTGTTTGTTCCCTCGAGAGTGTTTCTGATCTCATATATTGCATTATTCATTGTATATTGACTCTTTTTTATTTCATCTAATTCCTTATTAAACATTTATTGCATCTTCTCAATCCTTTCCTCCACTTTATTTATCTGTAACTCCATTTTGCTTTCCAGATTTTGAATCATTCTCACAATTAAAATTCGAAATTCTTTATCAGGTAGGTTCCCTATATTTTCCTCTTTTGTTTGTGTTGGTGGGCATTTATCCTGTTCCTTTACTTGCTGGGTATTTCTCTGCCTCTTCATCTTGCTTATATTGCTGTGCTTAGGGTGGACTTTCCGTCCTCTGGTAGTTTGTGGAGTTCTCTTTACTATGTAGTTACCTCATTGTGTGTGGGGTTGGATGGGTGACTTGTCAAGGTTCCCTGGTTTGGGAAGCTTGTGTCGGTGTTCTGGTGGGTGGAGCTGGATTTCTTCTCTCTGATCTGTCCTGCTGTGGGGAGGGAGGAAAGCTGCTAACAAATATCACTGGCGTCTGTGGGGAGTGCTTGCAGTGTCTCGACTACTCGGAATGCTCCTGCTTGCGGCATGTGTGTTTTCCCTGTTTATGCTGCTCAGGCTCTGGGTTGCTGGACTGGGAGCTGTCTGCAGCCAGCGCTGGGTTGCATGCACTTCCCAGGTCTGAGCAGCTCAGGTTCAGGTCCTCGGGTACTCCACAAAGGCGCAGACTTGGCTGGGTCTGCGTTTTGTGCCTTCCCTGGTCTAAGCAGCTCAGGAGACCAGATGTTTGGCAAGCACGGTCACTGCGACTTATCGCCTCCCCTGTCCCTGCCTCTCGATTTTCTGGGTGTACAACAGGTGCACTTTCTCAGGCGGATATCCACCCGCCCGAATCCGAGAAGTCTTGGTTAGCAAGGAAGCCTGCCTGCAGCTTGGTTTGGGAAGCCTCTCTGGGGCTACAGCTGCCCCTTCCGGCGCTGGTCGCCCTCCCTGCCTGTGTCGGCGGGGGCTGGGGGATGGGCCGCCTGTAGCCGGCTTGCTCTGCTCAGTCCTTTGTTCTGTGAGCGGGGCTGGCAGAGTCTAAATTTGGGGCTTTTCGCTGCACAGTCTGCTTCGCTCCCGTTAGAGCGCTCAGCTTGCCTTCGGGGCATTCGGGCCCAGTCCTCTCTCTAATCCTTGCCACCGCGCCTCCCTGCCCAGCCCCCTGTACTTGTATGTATTTCAATTGGAAAAAGCATGAATTGGATTGACAAGAGCCAACTTCATGTTGCTCTTGTAGAAAGAAAAGTGGAAGGGACTGGATGAAGCTTTAGCTCTATTTCAAGTTTTATTTCTTTAAAAAGAGAAACACATAATTTCTAGATTAAAAAAAACAATTTAATGGATAAAAATTTAATTATGCATTTTATATATATTTTTGCTGTTGTTGTTCTGGCAATTTGGACATTTAGAAGACTACCGAGGAAAAAAATAAAAATAAAATCAGTAGAACCACAATTAGAGAAGCAGAAATCCAGAAACTGAAGGGTGTTAAATCTGACTGTTTCAACCTAAATTTTTTTTTTGGAGAATGTTTTGCAGCAAGATAAAAAAAAATTGGAAGCCACTTTCTTCCTGTGGTTAGAAATATCTATAACATGTTGTTTAATCATTTTAAGTTTTAATGAAGGTAATTTAACTTTACCATGAAATGAATATATGCATTTTATATCCTAGAGTAGGAAATATTTAGAAAACATAATGTTCTGGAAAAGGGTGGTCATTTCAACTGTTAGAAGAGATTGAAGAGGCAAAGTTAAGAACTGATTGTCCAGGAGAAGTTAGCAATGTAAACACAGAATCAAACGCATCAGATCTAAAGTGGAGACTGTGGAACTGCTTCCTGATAGGAGCACTGAAGGAGAGGGAGGGTGGTACTCAGTGAGCAACAGTCCAGGTACCTTCATATGCTGTGATTATGAGATAATAAGATACCTTTCTCTTTTAGAAGAAAAACAAAGATGAGAGAGGAAAGGAGAACTGTCCTAAAATAGTGTGTGGGTAGAAGGGCATAGTAATAAAGAGCAGCAAAATTCAAAGTGAGGCAGGGCTTTGAGGGGCAGGTGTACAAAATAATATGACTGTCATTAATTAAATCATGCCTCAGCCCTAGATTCTAACCCGTGTTCTAATTATTTAGTGAACTGTGGTAAAACACTTGACTTCTCTTGAACCTCAGCTTTCTCATCCGTAAATAAGGAGGATGTAACTCAATGATCTCAAGTACTTTTCTACCTTAGCATTTATGATACTATTAAATTTGAATCATTTAATCAATGGATACCATATTTATCAAGTGCCTGCAATGAGGTACCTCTTTGTGCATCTTTATGTATATCCTTCTTGAACCACTTTCACAAAGTAGTTATTACCAACTTCTTGCAGAGGGCCCAAAAGGTTATTTGATAACTTGTTCAAGGTCACTGGGCTAGTTGTTGAGGGAGCTGGTATTTGAGGCTTAATCTGCATTCCAATGTCTATGATCTATCTAGTATTCCACCGAGGCAAGAGACACTGATTAAATAGAATGACTGAGAATGCCTGAGCCAGGAGGTGGCTAGAAAAGAATAAAAATGTATAAGTTGTTGACTGAAATATAAGTCCACATAGAGAGTCATTTAAGCAAAAAATATATATATTTTTAAATGCAAAAAATCATTATGGAAATTGTTCCTTATTTATTATACTTGACTGTGAATCATGTTAATAAAAACAGCATCTAGTTGAGAGATCAGAAATTTCTCTGAAATGCGACTGGATATATGGGGAAGGAGAAAAAACAGGAGGCATAGGGTAGGGAGATGCATAAATTTATATAAAATAGGAGATTTCCAGTAACCCAAAAGCAGCAGAAAGGCACTTAACAGCCTATATGACAAAGAAGAAACTTAGGGTGGGAGATGAGCACAAAAAAGAGGAATAAGGCTAAATAATGGCACTAGTTAGAATGTACATATAAAAGCCTGGTGGTCTAGTTCCCTTAAATACTGAATTAATACATCAGGATATTTTGGAAACTACATTTCCCAATCCAGTTAACTCTCTTTCTTGCATTAACTCACTCTCTCATTCATTAAATGACTATTCTTATATTTCCAGAATAATATTGTTTCTCTACCTACTATAATCAGTGAGGTTGAGGTAGGAGTAGAGTCAGGAGAGAGAAGAGGGAAAGAGAGGGTGATAAATCAAACCCTAGATAAGATAAAAATACTCAATTACTAACTCATCTCCTACTTTTCCTTCTACAGTATCAGTCCATTATGTTTGCTGAATTTATCAACATGTGAGATTTCAGAATCAACCCTCCTAATCAGCCACCCAATGCCTGGAGCCTGCTGTAACTACTTTAATGATGTTTAGTAAATATTGTCAAAGAGAGAAATGGCCTTCTTCATTTTCCTATTCTCTTGCTTATTTTACTTTCTAGTTTGTAAAAAGAATATAAATATTGAGGTTAAATTATAGAAATGATGGATATGGCCAATAATACTGTTCCCTAAATTTAGTGTCCCAAGAAAACATCCTTACACACACACACACACACACACAAATACACATACACACACAATATTAGTTTTTATTAACAAAAAAAGTTTAGGCCAAAAGTACTATAGTCCCAACTGTCTTAACATTTAATTCAAAGGTGATTTGGATAAAAACTAAGGGAAACTTTTTGTTTTTCCAAAAGCCTGATTTAGACATGCACTCTAAAAGACTCTAATGCTGCTGCTGCGTCACTTCAGTCGTGTCCGACTCTGTGTGACCCCATAGATGGAAGCCCACCAGGCTCCCCGTCCCTGGGATTCTCCAGGCAAGAACACTGGAGTGGGTTGCCATTTCCTTCTCCAATGTGTTAAAGTGAAAAGTGAAAGTGAAGTTGCTCAGTCGTGTCCGACCCTTAGCGACCCCACAGACTGCAGCCTACCAGGCTCCTCCATCCATGGGATTTTCCAGGCAAGAGTACTGGAGTGGCTTGCCATTGCCTTCTCCAAAAAGACTCTAATAGCCATGTTTAAATTATTAGACGCCTTGGTGAATCAGTTGTTTTCTGTTTCTGGATCATTTACATTGTCTGTTTATTTGCTTGATGGCTTTCACATTCTAGCTACGGGGTTCAAGTACTAGCATCATACTTCTAAATTATATTTCAATCCATGCTTCATATAAATGACCTGGTATAAGGATGCAATAAAAGTGTGCTTTGTAATACTGAGGCCACTCATGCCGTTAGAGAAAGCAGTGTGTCAGCACTTTTATTGCCATTATATACCCTATTTGTTCAGAAATTATACACAGAGCCATAAAAATTTGCTTGACTGAGAGGTATTAGCTCAGCCCACGAATAAACAATTAGATAAAAACCATAAAATGGCTAAGACAATTGATTAACAGTAAAATTTGGGCCAACTGCATATGTGACCTGGGTTCAATGTCACTTAGAGAGTTCTTTCTGCCATAATCAGGAAAACACTACTACACAAGGATTCTCAGGCTGGAGGGAAAGTATCTCAGCACAGATACTGATGGCTGAGGCTGGCTATTTATTGAGTGGGCTTGTATATTTCCTTGCTTTGTTGAGAAATGCAAGGAATTAATGTGAGAATAAATTTCCACTTTGATGATATTTTGGTGTATCTGGGGAAGTTTTGACCAGAGATCAGGGAAATTGCCTTTAAAATTCCTCCAAATATAAAAAGGTCCATCTTGTAGATTAAGTAGTGAGTGAAAGGTTTATAATTCAAAGGCCATGCATCTATCAGTAAGCTTTTTCTTTAAATCAATGGTTCTAATTTTATATTTAGGCCAATATAAAATAATAATATTATTGTTAATATCTAGGCACTACTACTGTTTTAGTTCAAGTGCAGCAACAAAATGTCATAGAATGTGTGGCTTAAGCAATAGACATTTATGTTTCTGGAGATGGGAAGTCTGAGACTGGGTGCTGATGTGGTCGGGTTCTGGTGTGGGTCCTCTTCTTGGCTTGCAGATGACCTACTTCTCTTTGTCCTTACAGGGCAGGGAGAGGTAGGGCTCTGATCTTTTATCTTCTTCTTATAAGAACCCTAATTCCATAACTTATATGCAGAGTACATCATGAGAAACGGTGGGCTGGAAGAAGCAGAAGGTGGAATCAAGATTGCCGGGAGAAATATCAATAACCTCAGATATGCAGATGATACCACCCTTATGGCAGAAAGTGAAGAGGAACTAAAAAGCCTCTTGATGAAAGCAAAAGAGGAGAGTGAAAATATTGGCTTAAAGCTCAACATTCAGAAAACGAAGATCATGGCATCTGGTCCCATCACTTCATGGCAAATAGATGGGGAAACAGTGGAAACAGTATCAGACTTTATTTTCTTGGGCTCCAAAATCACTGCAAATGGTGATTGTAGCCATGAAATTAAAAGACACTTACTCCTTGGAAGGAAAGTTAGGACCAACATAGATAGCATATTAAAAAGCAGAGACATTACTCTGCCAACAAAGGTCCATCTAGTCAAGGCTATGATTTTTCCAGGGGTCATGTATGGATGTGAGAGTTGGACTGTGAAGAAAGCTGAGCACCGAAGAATTGATGCTTTTGAACTGTGGTGCTGAAGAAGACTCTGGAGAGTCCCTTGGACTGCAAGGAGATCCAACCAGTCCATCCTAAAGGAGACCAGTCCTGGGTGTTCATTGGAAGGACTGAAACTCTAATAATTTGGTCACCTCATGAGAAGAGTTGACTCACTGGAAAAGACTCTGATGCTGGGAGGGATTGGGGGCAGGAGGAGAAGGGGACGACAGAAAATGAGATGGCTGGATGGCATCACCGACTCAGTGCACATGAGTTTGTGTGAACTCTGGGAGTTAATGATGGACTGGGAGGCCTGGCATGCTGCAATTCATGGGGTCTCAAAGAGTTGGACACTGAACTGAACTGAATCCCATAATCAGGACACCGCCTTCATCACCTTATCTAAATGTCACAAGGGCTTCACTTCTAAATACCATCACATTTTGGGTGTTATGATTTCAACATTCACAGTTGGAGGGTACACAAACATTCAGTCTATGACAAATGGTTAGGTTTTCTCTTAGGTTGATCTTTTTAAAAAACCAAATAAAAGATTACATAAGTCCATTGTTTTAGTAATTAATTGTTGTTTTTTAGTCACTAAGTCATCTTCTACTCCTTTGGACCCCAAGGAATGTAGCCTGCCAGGCTCCTCTACCCATGGGATTTCCCAGGCAAGAACACTGGAGTGGGTTGCCATTTCCTTCTCCAGCGGACCTTCCCGAGCCAGGCAGGTATAGAATCTGCATCTCTTGCATTGGCAGGCAGATTCTTTACCACTGAGCCACCAGGGAAGCCCCAGTGACCATCAGTGATAATGCCAGTACAGTTGACCTATTTTATTTCTCATTTGGATCCCTGAATGGTGACCCTCTATTATTCATCCCCCTACCCACCCCACCCTCCAAAACAGAAAGGCATTACAAAGTACAAATAGTAAAAAAGGAAAACTACCTCATGAGATTATATAAACACTATGGAGTATTGCACACCCTGTTATATTCTTGAAACCACACTGTTAGTATTTTAATTTCTATTCTGTAACTTAGTATGGGATGTTAATGAAAATTCAATGAGCATCAAGTTAAGAAGAAAAGAAAGAAAGTTATTGTTTGAGCCAATGAGAATTGTAACATGAGAAGCAGATTCTCATCCTCATCACTGATTAAACCCCACCAATTGCTCCACTTCCAACAGGTTGCAGAGATGAACCTAATTAACTCATAGTGAATGAGAATGCAGAGTTCCAGTAACCAAGCAAGTTCTTGGCAGAGTGAAGATGCCCCAGACAGAAATACATAGCACATGACTTGGGCATAAAAAGAGAAAAGTAAAATCAAGGCCCATGACACATTTAATCACCTAAAGTGTAGGATCTGCTTTGGAAGATGAGCTGATTAACCACCTCTCTCCATCATGGTGCCCTTAGACTTTTATCACTAACACCTGTACAATGAGACAATCAGTTTCAAACAAGGCTGGATCCTTCCATCACCTCTACTCCTTTATCTTCCATTTTAGTGTCCTGGGAGATAGAAGAAGACTGCAGCTTGTGCACATCAAAAACTGCCTGTAAATACACAAGGAAGTCATATTTTAAATGGATGTGAGAGAGGGAAAAGGACAAGGTGAGCATGAGCTACCTGGGGAGCAATTTTTGCTCTCTAGAAGTGCAAGCTGGAATCAAGATTGCCGGGAGAAATATCAATAACCTCAGATATGCAGATGACACCACCCTTATGGCAGAAAGTGAAGAGGAACTAAAAAGCCTCTTGAGGAAAGTAAAAGAGGAGAGTGAAAAAGTTGGCCTGAAGCTCAACATTCAGAAAACTAAGGTCATGGCATCTGGTCCCATCACTTCATGGCAAATAGATGGGGAAACAGTGTCAGACTTTATTTTCTTGGGCTCCAAAATCACTGCAGATGCTGATTGCAGCCATGAAACTAAAAGACGCTTGCTCCTTAGAAGGAAAGTTATGACCAACCTAGATAGCATATTAAAAAGCAGAGACATTACTTTGCCAACAAAGGTCCGTCTAGTCAAGGCTATGGTTTTACTCGTGGTCATGTATGGATGTGAGAGTTGGACTGTGAAGAAAGCTGATTGCTGAAGAATTGATGCTTTTGAACTGTGGTGCTGGAGAAGACTCTTGAGAGTCCCTTGTACCGCAAGGAGATCCAACCAGTCCATTCTAAAGGACATTAGTCCTGGGTGTTCATTGGAAGGACTGATGCTAAAGCTGAAGCTCCAATACTTTGGCCACCTCATGAGACGAGTTGACTCACTGGAAAAGACTCTGATGCTGGGAGGGATTGTGGGCGGGAGGAGAAGGGGACGACAGAGAATGAGATGGCTGGATGGCATCACCGATTCGATGGACATGAGTTTGAATGAACTCTGGGAGTTGGTGATGGAAAGGGAGTCCTAGCGTGCTGTGATTCATGGGGTTGCAAAGAGTCAGACACAACTGAGCAACTGAACTGAACTAAACGCCTCCATGGA
Organism: Moschus berezovskii; assembly: GCF_049115385.1. NCBI lineage: Eukaryota > Metazoa > Chordata > Mammalia > Artiodactyla > Moschidae > Moschus > Moschus berezovskii. The sequence goes on from NC_142467.1 coordinate 76,608,456, forward strand.
ATGATCTACATTAGGGAGACATATGAGTAATAAAAGAAAAGTGGGATCCATGTCAGCGAAAATGAGAAATGTCAACAAATTCTACAGAACATTAGATGAAGTTAAAGGAGTTTAAGAAAAAACAGGGCTCAGATACATGGTATTCATTGGTGTTTCCTATGCCTATTTCAGTCAGTAGTTGCTGGACTTGAAATCATCTGAAAACTCACTTGTGTTGGGTGTCTACACTCACATGTCTGGTTCTTCAGTTGAAATGTCTAGAAAGCCAGAAAGTTACTCAAATTCTGTTTACCTTTGTCTCTCTTCCTAAAACCTCTGCACTGGGCTATTTTGGGCTTACTCAAAATGTTGCTATCTTGTGTTGGGCTTCCTGTCTCCTGTTTGCCTAGGAGTAATCTACATAACAGATGACCAAAGCAATCCACAGTGGAGTCCTGTCCACATCTATGACAGATAGGATAGATTTAGAGGTGTGGATTCCTGTGGGACAATCAGGAGACTCATTTCAAGCCAGCTGATTCCTGTAGAAAAGTTCTGTTCTCTGTACTGAACAGAAAGCCTCCTGCTCAGTAAAAGGGACCTGCAGGGACTGGCTTTGACAAGAGCAGTCATGGCAAGCCCCAAACAGAACTTCTAAGGGTTTTAGGAAACATGAAACAGAAACTCTTCATTGCAGACACACAGTTTCCAAACCCTGCTCTCATTTTCCCCTCACTCTTCTCAAACTGCAGTATCTCTGAAATTGCACAGTAAATGTTTCTAATCCAGATGAAAGCTGGGGGCACAATAATAGATTTGCTGTAATTTAAGACAGGTGTCTTCACCAGTGCCTACAATATGTTTTATTTCTATTTCAACTTATACATCCTTATCAACCAGATTAATATTATTATAGTACATAGAAGACAAAAATAATGCTCAAAAAAAGGAATAAGTTTCAAAGAAATCAAAGCAAACATAGCCTCTCAAATAGATAGTTCAAATAGAAAATGAGGTTTCCAAAAGGTTACTTTGTATTTTCAACAAGATTTTGAGATACTGCTTCTGTGAAACTAGAATAGCCCAATGGAAAAAGGAAAGGGATGAGGAAAATGATTTCTTCAAATATTTATTGAATACTGCTACCTTATAGGCATTGAGCTAGTCTATGAGGACTCTGTTGTGAATGAAAAAGACACACTTCCTTTCCTTAAAAAGTTTGCATTTAAATGGCAAACTATTCATCTCATCCCACTTAATTTAAATGAATTACAAATGTGCACAGTACTATGGTTAACATAGGACCCAAAAATTCTACTCCTGAGCATATACCCTGATTAAACCAAAATTGAAAAAGACACATGTACCCAAATGTTCATTGCAGCACTATTCACATAGCCAGGATATGGAAACAACATAAATGTCCATCAACAGATGAATGGATAAAGAATTAGTAATTCTTTATTACAAATAAATGGATTATTACTCATCCATAAAAAAGGACAAGTTTGAATCATTTCTAGTGAGGTGGATGAACCTAGAGCCTGGTATACAGAGTGAAGTCAGAGAAAAACAAATATAATATTTGTTTTTAAAATATTAGCACATATATATGGAATCTGAAAAATGATACTGATGAACATATTTGTAGGGCAGCAATAGAGACACAGAGATAGAGACCAGACTTGTGGACACAGCAGGGGAAGGAGATGAAGGACAAATTGAGAGAGTAACATATACATTACCATGTGTAAAACAGCCACTGGGAATTTGCTGTATGACACAGGGAGCTCAGCCCAGTGCTTTCTGACAGTCTAGCGGGATGGGGCTTCCCTGGTGGCTCAGACAGTAAAGAACCCACCTGCAGTTCGGGAGACCTGTGATCGAACCCAGGGTTGGGAAGATCCCCTGGAGGAGGGCATGGCAACCCACTCCAGTATTCTTGCCTGGAGAATCCCCATGGACAGAGTAGCCTGGTGAGCTACAGCCCATGCGGTCGGACATGACTGAGCGACTAAGCACACAGAGGGGTGGCATGGGGTGGGAGGTGGCAGGAGATTTGGGAAGGAGCGGCCCTGTGTATACCTATGGGTGATGCATGTTGACTTATGGCAGAAACCAACACACGTTGTAAAGCAATTATCCTCCAATTAAAAATAATTTTTTAAAAATGTTAACTAATTGTAATAATGTTCACACTAATAGAAATGTTAATTGGTGAAACTGTGTGTGGGGAAAGGAGAGGTGTGTGGAGGGGATGTAATCAGAAACTCTGTGCTTTCTGTGCAATTTTCCTAGAAACCTAAAATTGCCCTTTAAAAATCTAATTAAAAAACAAAGAAAGAAGAAGACAACTTTCCAAAGCCCAAGAAAGGCCAGAATTTAAAGAAAAAACTGTTTACCAAGCATCTTACAAGCTTACTTGGCCCTGAGTTTATGACACCGAAAGAAAGTAAAGCCAGACTGAAAAATGAGGTGTTTGGTGGTAATAAAGTCAGTTAAAGGAGAAACAGAAGAAGGGCATAGAAGGAGAGCAGGAGAAATGGTGGCAATGGATCATATAGATTACCCTCTAAAATAGGCAAAACACAGGGGGAAAACATCCCAAGTACCTTACAGGAGAAAGTAGAGCCCATGTCAGCCACCAGTCAGAGCAAAGTGCCACAGAAAGGCAGCATTTCCTCGGGTCTCATCTATGTGGTACGACCGGGGGCTATGCTAGCAGGCGACATAAATATAGCTGGGAACCAAGCAGTAAATTAACTCTGTTGAACGAAAGCAGATTTTTAGGTGAGACAAAAATAAAATGAAGAGTGATGATACTTGGAAGGCTTGAATATGTTATAGAAATGAGGGTTCCTACAAATGGCTTATCACGATGGGTAGACAGATCTGTTGTATGGTATAATCATACTGGTGAGAATTGTATGCCACCTTTGGGGGCTCTAGAGTCAGCCTTTCCTGACTTCTTCAAAATCTCTTTTACTGGAGCAGAAAAATATTTTTGACTGTCCATCCTTTGTTTCATTCTGGGTTAAATCACCATTATCCTTTGGAAGTTGAGCTATGTCACTCAGTTCTAAGAATAAGACTTTTATCTGTTTCTTTATCTAAGACCAAATATTTCTCAGGCCCCTGAGTACCTGCAAAATACATTCTCTAGTGTTTTTCCACAGTTCAAGGGACTGGAATCCTCAGGGTCCTAGAACCTTTTTGTAATATATGGGCTGGATCAATAAACAAGGCTCTTTTGAATATAAGACTTAAAAGAATGAAACTATTTAAATGCAAGGCAGTATTGGTGATGGGACTAAGTACTTTCCATCAAAAAGTACCAAAAGCAGTTTATGCATGAGAAAAACTAGGAGGCTAAAATATAGCAGAAAATCTGAGATGAGTGGATTTTTCTTTGTGACTCTGTAAAAAATCACCCTTTTAATGCATAAATGCTAACAGTCACGATTGACAATTTTTACATTACAGAGTAAGAGAGGTAGGCATAATAAGCAAATTCATTTACCAAAATGACGACTTTACTTTAGATGTCAGCTAAGAAGTTAAACTTGGGTACACCTAGTTTTTCTTGTCTGGGGAGTCATTCTCATCTTGAGGAAGGAGTGAAAGACTTCTAAGTATCACAGTTATCTATATTCCAAACAGGGATTCTTCATCAGTCTAATATTTCCATAAAGGCAATTTTATGGCAGGAACAGGATCTGACTAAATTGAATGGATGAATATATTTTACAATAAACCTAAAATAGGATAGAGGTCAATAAATTCCCTAACAACTTTTTTCCTGCTTATGTATTTTAGGCCACGTTCAATAGACACAATATTGATTTTTACATAAATGCCAGTGATTATTCTGTGAGACAGAGGAAAAAAAAAATAAGAAGGATACAAGGGCATCTGTTCTGTCTCACAAAACTTTTCTTTAATGAAGCAACTCCCTTCCCAAAAGAATCATGAAGGGTAGGGGTAGAATTATCCTTGAGTTGATCTTAGCTATATAGCAATCAAGAAAGGAAGATGGTGAGGTATTAACTCACACCAGTCAGAATGGCCATCATCAAAAAATCTACAAATGATAAATGCCAGAGAGGGTGTGAAGAAAAGGGAGTCCTCTTGTGTTGTTGATGGGAATGTAATTGATAGAGCCACTGTGGAGAACAATATGGAGGTTCCTCAAAAAACTAAAAATAGAAGTACTGCATGACCTAGTAATCCCACTCCTGGGCAAACACCCTGAGAAAAGCATAGTTCAAAAAGACACATGCACCTCAGTGTTCACTGTAGCAATATTTACAATAGCCAGGACATGGAAACAACCTAAATGTCCACTGACAGATAAATGGATAAAGAAGAAGTGATACACATATGCAATGGAATACTACTAAGCCATAAAAAGGAACAAAATGGGGTCATACAGAGAGACAGTGACAGACAATGAGGACCTCAAATTATGAAGACAAAAGCAGTTTCTACAGTTATATTAGGAGAGTGTGAGAACAAAGACACAATTCAAAATAATTGAAAGTGTAACAATCCGTCCTTGAATAAGCTGGCTTCTTGACACAGTAACACCTTTCCAGATGCTGGTTTTCTTTTTTTCTTTTCAGGACCTAAGGTAAACACTTTGAATTGATTTTTAACAAATCAACAATACTGCTTTGATTTCTAATAATGTTTTTAACCCTTACAAGGAGCACTGTTTTTTACCTGGGTTGCTACTGCTGCACCAACACACTCATGCAGCTTCTGTTTCTTAATAAAAGAAATAACTCACAGAGGAAAAAAAAAACGAAGATGGTGACAGATGAAAGACATTTTGGCTGTGGTGTGGAACCAAACAGACTTGAATCTCTGACACTTTACTAAACTGGGACAGTTTGCTGAATCTTAGCTCAAAAATACTAATGGATACCAATACTGGCCTCAGAAAATTGTTTCAGAGATTACATCAAGTGATTAAAATATAGGAGAAAGTTGTCCATTTCATTCAATGACACTGAAAGAAAGACTGCTAGTCCAATTTTAAACAATCATGTTCAGAAAGTGACCCTTGTATATACAACAGTTTAACACATGATGAATAAGGCACACACTTCTAGTCAACTACCAGTCTTTGGCCCAATTAGCTGTGAAAAAAGAGTAAGTCATCTGATGCAAAGCATGATGACCTCTAATTTTAAAAGTGTCCAGTCTAGCCACTTCATTCACTGAGGTGTCTTGGAGGAGAGCTGCCTACACTGGCTTGTGATTGATTAATCCAATCAATTCTCTCTTTTGAATTTCAATTCAAGATCTCCTCAGTGTTTTTACTACACCCATTCCTCCTTCCACAATTGGCCAACATGCAAAGAATTGACTCACTGGAAAAGACTCTGATGCTGGGAGGGATTGGGGGCAGGAGGAGAAGGGGATGACAGAGAATGAGATGGCTGGATGGCATCCCCAACTCGATGGACATGAGTTTGAGTGAACTCCGCAGTTGGTGATGGACAGGGAGGCCTGGTGTGCTGTGATTCATGGGGTTGCAAAGAGTCTGACATGACTGAGCGACTGAGCTGAACTGATGACAGTATCAGATGCCTCTGCTGAGAGACTGGAAAGTCAGATCACCATATCAATGCTCTTATCCTGATTTTCATATGAAGTGAAAGTGTTAGTTGCAAAGTTGTGTCCAACTCTCTGACCTCATGGACTTCAGCTTGCCAGGCTCCTCTGTCCATGGAATTCTCAGGCAAGAATACTGGAGTGGGTTGCCATTCCCTTCTCCAGGGGATCTTCCTGATCTGGGGATTGAACCCAAGTCTCCTGAATTGCAGGCAGATTCTTTACCATCTGAACAACATGGATTCCTTTAAATCATGAGTAACAAAATATTCCACTGTGATGAAATGCAAATTGAAAATTTAGTGAGGTACCACCTCAGTCCACTCAAGAATGGTCATCATTAAAAGGTCTACAAATAACAAATGCTGGAGAGGGTATGGAGAAAACAGAACCCTCCTATGTATTGGTGGGAATGTAAGTTGGTACAGCCACTATGGGGAACAGTATGAAGGTTCCTCAAAAAACTAAAAATAGAGTTGCCAAATGATCCAGCAGTCCCACACCTGGCCACATGCTGCTGCTGCTGCTAAGTCATTTCAGTCGTGTCCGACTCTGTGTGACCCCATAGATGGAAGCCCACCAGGCTCCCCCGTCCCTGGGATTCTCCAGGCAAGAACACTGGAGTGGGTTGCCATTTCCTTCTCCAACGTGTGAAAGTGAAAAGTGAAAGTGAAGTCGCTCAGTCATGTCCGACCCTTAGCGACCCCACGGACTGCAGCCTACCAGGCTCCTCCATCCATGGGATTTTCTAGGCAAGAGTACTGGAGTGGCTTTCCATTGCCTTCTCCTGGTCACATATTCAGATAAAAATCTAATTTGAAAAGATACATGCACCCCTATGTTCACAACAGCACTATTCACAATAGCCAAGACATGGAAACAACCGAAATATCCATTGACAATGAATGGATAAAGAAAATGTGGTACACGTATAGAATGGAATACTAAGCCATAAAAAATAATGAAATAATGTTATTTGCAGCAACATGGACCTAGAGATTATCATAGTAAGAAAAGTAAGTCAAACAGAGAAAGACAAATAATATACGATATCACTTGTGGAATATAAAATATGACTCAGACTTAACTATGAAACAGAATCATAGACAGAGATAACAGATTTGTGGCTGCCAGGGAATGGGGTGTGTGGGGGAGATGAATTGGGAGTTTTGGATTAACAGATAAAAACTACTTAATATAGGATGAATAAACAATAAGGTCCTACTATTGTATAGCACAAGGCACTGTATTCAATATTCTCTGATTAACCATAATGGAAAACATATAAATGTATAAGTGAATCACTTCACTCCCCTACAGCCAGACATCCTGGAGTGTGAAGTCAAGTGGGCCTTAGGAAACATTACTATGGACAAAGCTAGTGGAGGTGATAGAAGTCCAGCAAAGCTACTTCAGATCCTAAAAGATGATGCTGTTAAAGTGCTGCACTCATTATGCCAGCAAATTTGGAAAACTCACCAGTGGCCACAAGACTGGAAAAGGTCAGTTTTCATTTTAGTCCTTAAGAAAGGCAATGCCAAAGAATGTTCAAATTACCATACAATTGCACTCATTTCATATGCTAGCAAGATTATGCTCAAAATCCTTCAAGCTAGGCTTCAGCAGTATGTGAACAGTGAACTTCCAGATGTACAAGCTGGATTTAGTAAAGGCAGAGGAACCAGAGATCAAAATGCTGACATACATTGGATCATAGAATAAGCAAGGGAATTAAAAAAAAAAATCCACTTCTGCTTCATTGACTACAGTAAAACCTTTGACTCTGTGAATCACCACAAACTGTGGAATATTCTTAAAGAGATGGGAATGCCAGACAACATTACCTGCTGCATGAGAAACCTGTATGCAGGCCAAGAAGCAATGGTTAGAACTGGACATGGAACAATGGACTTGTTTGAAATTAGGAAAGGGGTACATCAAGGCTACATATTGTCACCTTGTTTATTCAACTTATATGTAGAGTACATCATACGAAATGCTGGGCTGGATGAAGCAGAAGCTGGAATCAAGATTTCCAGGAGCCTCAGATATCCAGATGATACCACATTAATAGCAGAAAGTAAAGAGGAACTAAAGAGCCTCTTGATTAGAGTGTAAGAGGAGAGTGAAAAATCTGGCCTAAAACTAAACATTCAAAAAATGAAGATCATGCATCCAGTCCTATCATTTCTTGGCAAATAGATGGTCAAAAGTGGAAACAGTGTCAGATTTCATATTCTTGGGCTCCAAAACCAATATGGATGATGACTGTATCCATGAAATTAAAAGATGCTTGATCCTTGGAAGAAAGCTATGACCAACCTAGACAGCATATTAAAAAGCAGAGACATCATCTTGCTGACAAAGGTCCATCTAGTCAAAGCTATGGTTTTTACAGTAGTCACGTACAGATGTGAGTGTTGGACCAAAAAGAAGCCTGAGCACCAAATAATTGATGCTTTCAAACTGTGGTTCTGGAGAAGACTCTGGAGAGTCCCTTGGACTGCAAGGAGATAAAACCAGTCAATCCTAAAGGAAATTAACCCTGACTATTTATTGGAAGGACTGATGCAAGCAGAAATTCCAATACTTTAGCCACCTGATGCGAAGAACTGACTCATTGAAAAAGACCCTGATGCTGGGAAAGACTGAAGGCAAGATAAGAAGGTGACAGAGGTTGAGATGGTTGGATGGCATCACTGACTCAACTGACATGAATTTGAGCAAACTCAGGGAGATAGTGAAGGACAGGGAAGCCTGGTGTGCTGCAGGTCATGGGGTCTCAAGAAGTCAGCCATTGAACAACAACAACAAAATCAACTGTACTTAAATACAATAAATTTAAAAATTCCTCTATGAGACCTGTGATGCCACTGAGAAGATCGTTTGCTTTCCTGGGTATGTTTATAAATAAAAAGGTCCAGTGTAGATGAGAGCTAATATGAATATATCAAGTTTATACCTGAAAGTGCCTAGTGTATTATTGTAGAATTCCCTAAACTCATTGACCCATAATTAAATAAAATTAAACATTAAATACATTTAAATAAAATTAAACATTGTCACTTTAAGAATTATCATGGTTTTTAGAAGATGCATTATAAGAATCGAATTGTGACTTTGTTACATTAACATTAATGTAGGTATCTGCTGTGTTGGATGATTCAACAAAAGACCACAAGGGAAACTGACATAGAGAATATTTTATTATTCATGAGTCTTAGAGGAAGTAAATGTCTCCAGGGGCCACACAAGGAGGTCAAGGAAGAGTGCAGACAGAGAGAATGATAGGACCTGGGGCTCACATCTTTATTAAATTCCAGAGGGGAGGTACTATGGGTTTCCTGGGCTAAGGCCAGATTGATCAAATAAAAAAGACCAGGGTTCTTATGAGCTCCAAAGAAGACTTATGTAAGGGGTGCACAAGGTGAAGGTCCCAGAAGGCAGGGGAGACTGTCACTGGTAGAGACTGCTGGGAAAGTTCTTCCAGGAGCTGACATCTGCTTGTGACTCTGTAGGCTGTCATATAGAGCCTGAAATCTCAGGAGGAGTTATGTCTGTTCAAGGCCTCTGGCCACACAAAAGAAATGCTGAGGCACTGGTAACATGGAATAGCTAACTAGACTCTTGACAATGGGTTTCCATTAGGTGAACTGCGTGTACAGTGTTTTACCACGTAAGTGACTACAGAATCCTTCTATGTAACATATTGCCATATTAATTTCTTGTATCACCCATTTCATGAAGTACTATATTTGAACACCTGCCCTGCTACATTAACTATAAGTCCATGAAACCATATGAACAAGAGGAAACTCTTCTAATTTATGACTAAAGAAGGTAATTAAAATAGAGTCAGAAAAATCTTCATCTGGGATTAAACAAGAAGCTTCCTTTGGATTTTGCTGTTTGGGTAAATCTATTGTGTTTGAAAAAAGTGTTCTCATTTGGGGTGTTTCAGTGGCAATAGAAATGATCACATAACTTGCCTGTTGTGATGACTAATCAATGAATGCATTGATAAAAAACAGATGCAAAGTCTGAACTTGGTGGTCTGTGAGTGCTATGGAATGTCCCTAAAGGTATGCAGTTTTATTTCAGGTGGCATGAAGGGGCACTCAAAACTGGGCACTGACTGGCTAAATGTTCCTTTGGTTTTGTCTTGTTTAATGAATAGTTAAGAATGGCCCTGATAAATGTATCAAAACATTGGAATATGTATGTATATATTTATATGTAAATTTTATATTGGCATATGTGTATATATTGTGTACATTTATATGTATATATATAATTTACATTGCAATTGTATTATGCACAAGAAAACTGCTACTAAAGAGTTTCAAAATACTTATTTTCTTAAATAGGTAAATATATCTTATATTTTTTTATACTTGAATCATTTGCTTAGGTACTCTTCCCCTGCTTTTTGGACAAATAGAAAAGTCAGTTGAATTATTCTAAGTTAATAAGGATCCAATAAGTCCAGGACTGCCTTAGACCCTGAAAGCAACAGCAAGAACTACTGTTAAAATGGGCAACTTTAAATTACCTATTATGTACACATACTTTCCAGCTATACCTGAATACTTTAAAATAGAATTGTCATTTGTCTTTTCACGTGCAGGTTTTTGATTCTCCAAAGAACTGATGATATGACTCAGGATAAATGACTTATATCTGTAAATGACAATTCTCAGGATATTCCAGTAATAAAACAGGGTAGACTCCTTTAAAAAATGCATGAAAAAATAACTCTTCCATTAAATGGAAACAAATGCTGCTATTTCTTTAGAGGATTACAACTCTCTGGTTCTCTAACTTTACCCATGTTAGAATCTAACAAAATATTTATGCACAGATACAGGCTTAGGTAAAGAAGATTAACTGCCCTGTAGGTTAAAAGAATTCTCCAGGTTAAAAATTTCATCATAAAAATCCTGAACATATTTTTAAGAAACTTAAAGAACTTTTATACTGGTTGGCTTCAGTTCAGTTCAGTTCAGTCGCTCAGTCGTGTCCAACTCTCCGCGACCCCATGAATCACAGCACGCCAGGCCTACCTGTCCATCACCAACTCCCGGAGTACAATCAAACTCATGTCCACAGAGTCGGTGATGCCATCCAGCCATCTCATTCTCCGTCGTCCCCTTGTCCTCCCGCCCCCAACCTTTCCCAGCATCAGAGTCTTTTCCAGTGAGTCAACTCGTCACATGAGGTGGCCAAAGAGCAGTATAAGGGACTCTCAAGAGTCTTCTCCAACACCACAGTTCAAAAGCTTAACATATAGTAAATAAAATTTTACCTCCAATCAAAACGTACTTCTTTTAAAAGAAGCTGTGAAAAAAAGTGAATTTTTTTTTGAAATTGATATAAAACAGGAGTTGCAAAAACCAAATCTATTCTCGTTTGTGTGCATTTTCTGTAAATAAAAAGATATGTCTATTGCTCTAACTTAGCCAGAAAATATTAAAAAAGAAAAATAGCATGCATTCTATGTCTTTATGAAATAATATTTCTAAGGGGTGATTGATTTAAAAACTGTCTAATTCAAAAGTTTGTGTTGACTTTGGGGAAAAAAAGGAAAAATAAGATAGTGGTTGCAAAGACATAATTAAGGTGATGATTTCATGTAGGTTATTGAAACAGAGAGAATGTCTACTAATGAGGAACATACCAAAGAGAAAGGAGAACAGTTGTGTTTTTTTAAAAAGTGGCAAATCATAAGGAAGGGTGGGGGGGCTATTACTTTGGAATATCAAGGGCAAAGTAGTCCTTTGAGGTTCAAAGTTTCTCAGAACACAAAATGGCTGGGAAAATCTCAGGGAAAAGAGATAGAGGGATTTCTTGACTGTTATTGATTTCTGGGAATATATGGATCAACATTAAAAAAATGAAGATCATGGCATCTTGTTCTGTCACTTCATTGCAAATAGATTGGGAAACAATGGAAACAGTGACAGACTTTATTTTCTTGGGCTCCAAAATCACTACAGATGGTAACTGCAGCCATGAAATTAAAAGACGCTTGCTCCTTGGAAAAAAGGCTATGGCCAACCTAGACAGCATATTAAAAAGCAGATACATTACTTTGCTGACAAAGGTCCATCTAGTCAAAGCTATGGTTTTTCCAGTAGTCATGTATGGGCGTGAGAGTTGAACTATAAAGAAAGCTGAGTGCCAAACAATTGATGGTTTTGAACAGTGGTGTTGGAGAAGACTCTTGAGAGTCCTTGGACTATAATCCTAAAGGATATCAGTCCTGAATATTCATTGGGAGGACTGATGCTGAAGCTCCAATATGTTGGCCACCTGATGTGAAGAAATGGCTCATTGGAAAATACCCTGATGCTGGGAAAGTTTGAAGGCAGGAGGAAATAGGGACAACAGAGGATGAGATGGTTGGATGACATCACCAACTGAATGGACATGAGTTTGAGCAAGCTCCTGGAGTTGGTGATGGACAGTGAAGTCTGGTGTGCTGCAATCCATGGGGTCACAAAGAGTTGGACTCAACTTAGCAACTGAACTGATCTTAACTGATGGCTCAAGTAGATGACCCACAAACTGCAGAACAATTATAACAAAGAAACTCTCCCACTATTAAAAAAGTTCTAGGACCCACAATAGATTTCCCAACCTGGGGATCCAGCAAAGGGACTGAGAACCCCCAGGGAATTTGACTTTGGAGGCCTGTGGGATTTGATTACAGAACTTTCTAGAGCATTGGAGAAACACATTCTTGGAAGGCACAAACAAAATCTTGTGTGCATCAGAAACCAGGAGAAAGGGGCAGTGTCCTCACAAGAGACTGAGCCAGACTTGCCTATGTGTGTCCTGGAGTCTCTGGCAGAGGCATGGTTAACAGTGGCCTGCTGCTGGGTCAGGGGCACTGAATACAATAGTTCTAGCCAAAGTCCTTTAGAAGGAGGTCACCATTACCATCATTACCCCTACCATAGTTTGACTCAGGCTAAACAAAAGTGAGGGAACACAGCCATGCCCATCAACAGAAAATTGGATTAAAGATTTACTAAGCATTGCCCTTTGCAAACAAGCCCATTGCATTGGGCTTGGGTGGTGGCTCAGAGGTAAAGCGTCTGCCTGCAAATGTGGGAGACCTGGGTTAGACCCCTGGGTTAGGAAGATCCCCTGGAGAAAGAAATGGCAACCCAACTTCACTAAGTATTGCCCTGCCCATCAGAACAAGACCTGAATTCCCTACAGTCAATCACTCCCATCAGGGAGCTTCCACAGGTCTCTTATCCTTATCTATCAGAGGGAAGACAGAATGGAAACCACAATCACAGAAAACTACCCAGACTGATCACATGCATCACAGCCTTGACTAATTAAATGAAACTATGGTCCTATGCCATGTAGGGCCACCCAAGACGACGGGGCATGGTGGGGAGTTCTGACAAAATGTGGTCCACTGGAGAATAGAAGGGCAAATCACTTCAGTATTCTTGCCTTGAGAACCCCATGGACAGCATGAAAAGGCCAAAAGACAGGACACTGAAAGTTGAACTCCAAGGTTGGTGGGTGCCCAATATGTTACTGGAGAAGAGTTGAGAAATAGTTCCAGAAAGAATGAAGAGAAGGAGCCAAAGTGAAAACAAAGCCTAGTGGTAGATGGGACTGGTGACGGAAGTAAAGTCAGATGCTGTAAAGAGCAATACTGCATAGGAACCTGGAATGTTAGGTCCAAGAATTGAGGTAAATTGGAAGTGATCAAACAGGAGATGGCAATCGTGAACATTTTTGAAATCAGTGAAATAAAATGGATTACAATCAGTGATTTTAAATCAGATAACCATTATATCTATGACTGTGGGTAAGAATCCCTTTGAAGAGATAAAGTAGCCATCATAATCAACAAAAGAAACCAAAATGCAGTACTTGGGAGCAATCTCAAAAACAACAGAATGATCTCTGTTTGTTTCCAGGGCAAACCATTCAATATCACAGTAATCCACGTCTATGCCCAACCAGTAGTGCTAAAGAAGATGAAGTTGAATGGTTCTATGAAGACCTACAGGAACTTCTAGGACTAACACCCAAAAAGGATGTCCTGTTCATCATAGGGGACTGGAATGCAAAAGTAGGAAGTCAAGAGATACCTGGAGTAACAGGTAAATTTGACCTTGGAGTACAGAATGAAGCAGGGCAAAGGCTAATATTTTTTCTAAGACAACACACTGATCATAGCAAACACCCTCTTCCAACATCACAAGAGAAGATTCTACACATGGACATCACTAGATGGTGATTTCAATACCAAAATCAGATTGATTATATTCTTTGCAGCCAAAGATAGAGAGGCTCTACACAATCAGGAAAAACAAAACCGAGATCTCACTGTGGCTCAGATCATGAACTTATTGCCAAATTCAGATGTAAATTTCAGGGAAAACCACTATATCATTCAGGTATGACCTAAATCAGATCCCTTAATGATTATACAGTGGAAGTAACAAATAAATTCAAGGAATTAGACACGATAGAATGCCTGAAGAACTATGGATGGAGGTTTGTGATATTTTACAGGAGGGAGTGATCAAAACCATCCCCAAGAAAAAGAAACGCAAAAGGTCAAAATGATTGTCTGAGAAGGCCTTACAAATAGCTGTGAAAAGAAGAGAAGCTAAAGGAAAAAGAGAAAAGGAAAGATATACCCATTTGAACATAGAAATCCAAAAAACAAGGAGAGAGGAGAAAGTCTTCCTCAGTGATCATGCAAATAAATACAGGAAAACAATAGAATGGGGAAGATGAGAGATCTCTTCAAGAAAATTAGAGATACTAAGGGAATATTTCATGCAAAGATGGGCACAATAAAGGACAGAAATGGTATTGACCCAACAGAAGCAGAAGATATTAAGAAGATGTGGCAAAAATACACAGAAGAACTATACAAAAAACATCTCAATGACCCAGATAACTACAGTGGTGTGATCACTCACCTAGAGCCAGATATCCTGGAATGTGAAGTCAAGTGGGCCTTAGGAAGGCATCACTATAAACAAAGCCTGTGGTGCTAATGGAATTCCAGTTCAGCTATTTCAAATCCTAAAATGATGCTGTGAAAGTGCTGCACTCAATATGGCAGCAAATTTGGAATATTCAGCAGTGGCCATAGGACTGGAAAAGGTCAGTTTTCATTCCAATGCCAAAGAAAGGTAGTTCCAAGGAATGTTCAAACTACCACACAGTTGCACTTATCTCACACACCAGCAAAGGAATACTCAAAATTCTCCAAGCCAGCCTTCAACAGTATGTAAACAGAGAACTTCCAGATATTCAGGCTGGATCTAGAAAAGGAAGAGCAACCAGAGATCAAATTGCCTATATCTGTTGGATCATAGAAAAAGCAAGAGAGTTCCAGAAAAACATCAACTTCTTCTTTATTGACTATTCCAAAGCCTTTGACTGTGTGGATCATGATAAACTGTGGAAAATTCTTAAAGAGATGGGATTACTAGACCACCTAACCTGCTTCCTGAGGTGGTCAAGAAGCAACAGTTAGAACTGGACATGGAACAAAAGACTGGATCCAAATTGGGAAAGGAGTACGTCAGGGTTGTATATTGTCACCCTACTTATTTAATTTCTCTATGCATTTTAATCATACAAAAGTCCAGGCTGGATGAAGCACAAGCTGGAATCAAGATTGCTGGGAGAAATATCAGCAACCTCAGATATGCAAATGACACCACTCTTATGGCAGACATAGAAGAATAACTAAAGAGCCTCTTCATGAAAGTGAAAGAGGAGAGTGGAAAAGTTGGCTTAGAATTCAACATTCAGAAAATTAAAATCATAGCATCTGGTCCCATCACTTCATGACAAATAGATGGGGAAACAGTGGAAACAATGACAGACTTTATTTTCTTGGGCTCCAAAATCACTACAGATGGGGACTGCAGCCATGAAATTAAAAGACACTTGCTCCTTGGAAGAAAAGCTATGACCAACCTAGAAAGCATATTAAAAAGCAGAGACATTACTTTGCTGACAAAGGTCCGTCTAGTCAAAGCTATGGTTTTTCCAGTGGTCATGTGTAGATGTGAGAGTTGGCTATAAAGAATGTTGAGCACTGAAGAATTAATGCTTTTGAACTGTGGTGTTGGAGAAGACTCTTGAGAGTCCCTTGGACTGCAAGGACATCCAACCAGTCAAATCTAAAGGAAATCAATCCTGAATATTCATTAGAAGAAATGATGCTGAAATTGAAACCCCAGTGCTTTCACCACCTGATGTGAAGAATTGACTCCTTTGAAAAGACCCTGATGCTTGGAAAGATTGGAGGCAGGAGGAGAAGGGGATGACAGAGGATGAGATGGTTGGATGGCATCACCAATTCAATGGATATGAGTTTGAGTAGGCTCTGGGATTTCATGATGGACATGAAGGCATGGCGTGCTGCAGTGCATGGGATCAGAAAGAGTTGGACACGACTGAGTGACTAACCTTAAATGACCAGCCTGTTATAGTGAAAAATTCAGTCTGAATGTGGAAAAGTGAAAAGTTATTTTCTCACCTTCCTCAATATCCCCAAACTTCTACCTAAAAGGAGTAGAAATTTTCTAATTTTTGTCACATTATTAATAAAATAAAATTACTAATTTTGATTTTTAATAAAATGGAAAAATTCATGAGATTTTTAATGAACTTTTGAATTGGGCTGCTAGACACTGGAGAAGAGATAAGGGACAGAGGAACAGGACTGATTCCTGTGACTGGCATGGATCTCATGTGGGAAGCCAGAAAACTTATGGGCAGCAGTACAGTATTTCACTAATCTTTCTCTGTAAATGTGATTCAAGATTTCTGAAAAATTTTTAACTTCATGGCAACATGGAAGATGACATGATGTCGTCACTGTCACAAGACCTGACAGTCCCAGGCTTTATCCCTCCTAGAAGGTGGATACTTCTGATTAGCTCAGGAGTTTAGAGATATCATATGTAGGGGAGCTAGACTCACACAGCCTGGGATATTAGAGATGGAATTAGAGCCACCTTTGTGATGGCCTCTAATATCAACATCATCTGGACTCCTGGCTATCTTTCCTAGAAAACTCTCCAAGAAATCCTGTTCTGAGACCCTGTCTGACACCACTGCTCCCCACCCCTGCCTCTCTCTAGGTTATTTCCACCAGGATCTTGAGAAGAAACACACTATGAATTCTGGAAGGTTATGGTGGTAACATTTGGCAGGTGTGGCAACCTATTTACCTTCATGCAAGAGTACAACACTTAGACAATTCTTTGTTCTCTGCCTCCTTTCATTAGAAGGTAAGTGCAAAGAAGACAAATTCTTATTTCCATTTGCTGTGCAGAGAAGAGATGAAATATAGGAGGTACCTAACTGTTGTGTGTTAGTCACTCAGTCGTGTCCAACTCTTTGTGACCCCAGAGACTGTAGCCCACCAGGATCCTCCATCCATGGGATTTTCCAGACATCGATACTGGAGTGGGTTGCCATATCCTTCTCCAGGGATCTTCCTGATCCAGGGATCAAACCTGGGTCTCCCACATTGCAAGCAGACTCTTTACCATCTTAACTATTAGTTGAATGAAATCAGTGACAGAAATCTAAGATTAATGTTGAATCAACATGGTAATAATTATGCAAACTCTCATCTCACCTAAATGCAAACTCTACAGTTTCATCCCCTCCAAAAAACTGAGTGAATAAAATGGTATTTGAAGATGAATAAAAGCTACATATCCCACCAAACAGCAATTCTAGTAAAATAATACTGTGTTTGTTAGTTGCTCAGTTGTGTCCAACTCTTTGCAACCCCATGGACTGAGCCCGCCAGGCTTCTCTGTCCATTGGATTCTCCAGGTGAGAATACTGGAGTGGGTAGCCATTTCCTTCTCCAGGGGATCTTCCTGATCAAGGGATTGAACCCTGATCTCCCACATTGCAGGCAGATTCTTTACCATCTGAGCCACCAGGGAAGCCCTATTATCTTAGTTCTTTGATAATCTGTATTGTCATTCTATATGCTTTAAATTTCTACAGAAAATATTCTAAGGAAAAAAGCATTCAAATTATTCAAATAGCTTTTTAAAAGAACATTTTCACTGTATAATTCAGAATTATCTCTACAAAGCCTCACATGGAAATATCTCCAGGAAATTATGTTTAAAAATTTGACTTCCTCTAAAGAATTAATGAGATTTTCCTTGTCTGAATGTGATGGTGACTTATTCAATTATATAATCCTCTTTGCTGTGGCTTCTAGGGAGCTCAAAGGCAAATTTGAACACTCATAGTATTGATTAAAATATTAGTGTGTGTGTATATATATATATATTTTAAGGTACTATATGAGAAATTGCTATCATTTACTACATATCTTTTGTCAGGCATGGTGCTAAGAAAAATAGACTTTTAAAATTATTTTGTATCCTGAATGAAAAGTTTCAGGATGATTAGAAAAGATTATTCTTACTACAGATGAGAAAAAGGGAAGTTGGATGACTTTCCCATGTTCAAATGGCAGTAAATAAGGAAGCTACTATCTAAACTCAGATCTGGGTAGTAATCCCTACACTGCATTCAACCAATATATTCTCATCCCGTAACCTCTATTTTATCTTCTTTTCTTGCTCATCTTACTTTTACTTATATTTTGCATTTTCTGGTCCTATTTATATTTTTCTTTAATCAAAATTTTATTTTATTGATTTTTCTTTGAGATGCCTGCAATCCTCTCTAAAATAAAGTAGGGAGTAAACAAATATATAAACAATATTAAAACAACAATAAAAATAGTCCTTAATTAACTAACCGATGAACAGCTAAGAACTTTGTACACTTCACCTTGCCCTCCGTTATGGGGTAAATTGTCCCCCAAAATGATGTGTTGAAGGCCTCACTCCAGTACCTCAGGATGTGACCTTATTTAGAAATGAGATCATAGCAGATGTGATAAGTTAGGTCATTCTGGAGTAAAGCAGGTTCCTATCCAATATGGCTCCCATCCTTATAAGAGAAGAGACACAGAGGCAGACATGCACAGAAAGAAGACAGGTCAAGGGCCACGGAGCGAGACTGTGTGTGACAGAAAGGACACATGTTGATACAGGCAGAGATTGGAGTGGTGATACCTCAGCTGGTAAAGAGTCTGCCTGCAATGCAGGAGACCCTGGTTTGATTCATGGTTCAGGACGATTACCTGGAGAGGGGATAGGCTACCCTCTCCAGTATTCTTGGGCTTCCCTGGTGGCTAAGACTGTAAAGAATCCACGTGCGATATGGGAGACTTGGGTTCCATCCCTGGAGGAGGGTATGGCAACCCATACTAGTATTCTTTCTTGGAGAAGTCTCATGGACAGAGGAGGCTGGTGGGCTACAGTCCGTGAGGTTGCAAAGATCTAGACCCAACAATGACTAAGCACAGTGCAGCACATCTAAAAGCTAAGGAATGACTAAGACTGGTAGCAACAACAAAAGCTGAGAGAAAGGCCTGGAATGGATCTTCCTCTAGAGCCTTCAGAGAGAGCAGAGCCCTGCCAACATCCTGATTTTGGACTTTCAGACTTCAGAGCTGGAGAAAATAAATATCCACTGTTTTAAACCCCCCAGTTTGCGATAGTTTGTCATGGCAACCCTAGGAAACTAATATACTTCTCCAAATTGCTGCTAGAAGGTAGATCAAATCCCAGATACTACAAAGAAGACCAACTAAAGTCACTTTGGTAGCAGTTAGGAAAACTAGGGCTGTGTTTATACATAATTTTTAGCTTTCCTGGCAGACACTTGGAGATATTGAATGAGCAACCCACTCCAGTATTCTTGCCTGGAAATCCCATGGACAGAGGGACCTGGTGGGCTACAGTCCACAGGATCACAAAGAGTCAGACATGACTGAAGCTACTTAGCATGCACGCAAAGCGGAGAGAGAGAGAAACAAAAAATTACATGTGGAGTTAAAGTGGAAAACTACCTCATTAAGCCATGACTGTTGAGAGAATTTGAGTGGCTCCAGTATTAGTTATTATGCAGATGGGGCGCAAATATGAGGGCACAGTTCTCATGAATATCAGCTTGGCTCATTACAGAATCCAACTCTTTTTCAGTTTACTGAGTTTTAAGTGAAATTTTTGATATTGTTCAATTAAGTAGCACTTGAATGGGGCAGTGGAACTGATCGCCTCAATTTATCATCTTAAAAACACATCAATGGGCCCTTATTTTCCTGACACAGCCTGTGAATCACACTTTAAAAAAAAATATTGTATTTTTTTGATAATTTTTTTAATGTGAACCATTTTTAAAGTCCTCAATGAATTTGTTATAATATTGCTTCTGTTTTATTTTTTGGCCAGGAAGCATGTGGGATCGTAGCTCCCGAACCTGTACCTATTGCGTTGGAAGATGAAGTCTTAACCACTGGACCACCAGGGAAGTCTGCACTCTTGCCTTTTTAACCTTTATCTTCATTCAACCTGCTTCAAGAGACAGTGTTCAAGATCACAAAAATGTGTTGTTAATAGTCATTCAGAATAATTAAATGGAGCAATTTTAATGAATTGGAAAAATAAGGAAATCTCTAAAAGTTAATCTTTCTACTCATTAGATTCTGACTTTACAACACAGAAGTATTCTGTAAACATGTGAGGAAAAAGAAAATATGGCATCTAGGCCCAGATCATCAAGCAGTCAGCAGGCAAAGGCAGTGAACAGTAAGCTTATCTCTAGCCAAATGAACATTTTATTACTTAGCTTAACTTCTGAATATTTCATCAGTGCTTCACTGAGACGGAAATGACACATTTTTTTAAAAAATAAAGTAACTGTGCATTCATGGTAGTGGTTATTGAGTCAGAAAATCTGTTCTAAGGAGGGTATAAATAAAGGTTATGAGAAGGAAGTTGCAACACTTTTATTGCAGGAGGCTTAGATTCCAAAGAGCCAGGCATCTGATAAATGCACAGCCTCGGTTTTATAAGATTGAAGTTTGCAGTGAAGTTAGATCCCATCTCTTCAGAATGCCTCATTAAATCCTACTATCGGGGCTTGTTCATTACAGAACAATCTCCAGCCCTCACAGGAGGCAAAGGGAGAAAAAAGTGCTCTCACTTTCTTCAGGTAACAATATTATTACTATTTTTTTATGTCTACTTGAAAGTGAAAAGTGAACGTCATATCCAACTCTTTGTAATCCTATGGACTGTAGTCTGCCAGGCTCCTCCATCCATGGGATTTTCCAGGCAAGAATACTGGAGTATGTTGTCATTTCTTTCTCCAAGGGATCTTCCAGACCCAGGGATCAAACTCGTGCCTCCAGAAATGCGGGCAGGCTATTAACCATCTGAGCCAGTAGGTAAGCCCTATGTCTTCTTGATCAGTAAAAAATCTGGTTTGTAAAATTGCTTTTCTTTTTAAGATACATGTAAAATTTATCCCAAATATCCAATTTATCAAAACTCACTAAGTTTACATTAGTTATCTTAAAGATCTAGGGGGGAATTAAGTTTTCAGGGTTTGTTTGCTTGTTTACAAGGAGAAAGAAGATTCACATTTCTTTCTATTTGACTTTAGTCCATCAGGAGTTAATGACACTGTTATATCTGATCCATATGTTGCCAGCTGCCTCCTTTACTACTATTTATAGATTAAGTGATTTTTTTTTTGGTTATTCATGCAGCTGCTAATTTTCTGAATAGAGCTACCTTTTAGAGATTTCATTTGTCTTACTAGCTCTATTTAAGTATCCCTCACTGAATTAAAGGAATATTTAATTCTCAGCCATCCAAATAGCGAGAGAAAATAAGCTAATCTTGCATTAGAATGACAGGAATAAAAGTGACCCTTTTGCTCAACCAAGAAAATGGGGGCATACAGAGAGATGTTTACTTTTTAACTCTCTTCTCAAAACTCATCTCCCAAGACTATATAAGCTAGAACCCCATTAATTCTGATTTATTTAAGCAGTCACCATGGCTGAGCACTACAAAATCATGTAAAGATGCAATACCTAATGATTAAGGCACATTTAGGATTTTTTATGTCTGCTTATAGTTGAATAGTGAACTATGAAGACTAATTTTCACTCTTTATTTGTAGCTTACCACAAGGTCAAGTACCAAATCATAGCAAGGCATTGATGTACATTACCAACATTCATTTTTCATATTGTATTTTTCTTAACATTCCCAATGTAATATCAGTGCAATGTATATGTTAGACATTTGCAGCTAAGAGTACAGTGTATGTACAGACAATATATGTATATGTTAGACATACAAACTAAGAGTACAGTGATGACCAGATTAACTTTAAAATCTATCCCATACTATTCCTCTTTTGAAAATCCATTTTGCTAAGATTAATCAAGGCATTAACTGCCATGTTTACCAGGTAAAATAGCACTCACATTGATCCTTTCACCTGGCATACTTGAGCTCTTTCTATCAAAATACATATTTTTAATATTAGACATCTTTTCTTGCTCAGCTGTACTTGTACTGTTCTGAGAAACAAGCCTTCACTTATTGTGTATAGTTAACTCTTACTCCTTGGAAGGAAAATTATGACCAACCTAGATAGCATATTAAAAAGCAGAGACATTACTTTGCCAACCAAGGTCCATCTAGTCAAGGCTATGGTTTTTCCTGTGGTCATGTATGGATGTGAGAGTTGGACTGTGAAGAAAGCTGATTGCCAAAGAATTGATGCTTTTGAACTGTGGTGCTGGAGAAGACTCCTGAGAGTCCCTTGGACTGCAAGGAGATCCAACCAGTCCATTCTAAAGGAGATCAATCCTGGGTGTTCATTGGAACTACTTATGCTAAAGCTGAAACTCCAATACTTTGGCCACCTCATGCGACAAGTTGACTAACTGGAAAAGAGTCTGATGCTAGGAGAGATTGGGGGTAGGAGGAGACGGGGACGACAGAGAATGAGATGGCTGGATGGCATCACCAACTCGATGGACATGAGTTTGAGTGAACTCCGGGTGTTGGTGATGGACAGGGAGGCCTGGCGTGCTGTGGTTCATGGGGTTTCAGAGAGTCGGACACGACTGAGCGACTGAACTGAACTGAACAGTGATATATCCTTTAAAATGTTGAAGCATTTTATGATCGTCCTTCTTCATTTAACAATCCTAGATCATGTGATATTATACCTTTTTATATATTCATCATCTATAGTTCTAATTGTCAATTTTCTCAAAGAAGATTATTTCTCGGCTCTTCCCATAGACCAATAACTATTTTTGGAAAGACTAGAGGGCTTCCCAGGTGGTGCTAGTGGTAAAGAACCTGCTTGCCAATACAGGCAGATGCAAGAGACATGAGTTTGATCCCTGGATTGGGAAGATCCCCTGGAGAAGGGCATAGCAACCCACTCCAGTATTCTCGCCTGCAGAATTCCATGGACAGAGAAACCTGACAGGCTACACTCCAAAGAGTTGCACACAACTGAAGTGACTTAGCACTAGCACAGAGAAACAGAAATGTAAAAACAAATATACCTCTGATTTGTATAGCATTTTTTTAAATTAATGACCAGAATTCATCTGAAGTAAAATCCCATGGACAGAAGAACCTGGCAAGCTATAACCCATGGGGGTCACAAAGAGTTGGACATGACTGAGTGACTAAGCACACATGCAATATCATAATTGGTAGTTCATAGAAATTTATTTTGTGAAAACTCACTAAAATACATTTTGCAAATAAAATTCAAATGAATCCCCTTCTCTCCACTTAAAAAGTTTGCTTTTTATTGCATCGATAAAAGCTCCTCATATTCCATATTCTATGGCATCTGTGGAAAAAATAATAACTATATAAACTGTACCATAGTATCATTTTTTAAAGTACCAATTTTGTAACAATATACATTCCCATGAGTATTTTTAACTAAAATTTAGTAAAATATGTATAATGAATAGTAATTCAGTTTACATATGGAATACAAATGAGAATTGAATTTTTTTCTTTTCATGAATCTAATTAAGTATAATTGGATATGCAAAATGGAAGTTTTAGATGCTGCAAATACGGCTGCTGCATGTAGAGAGCTAAGCCAATTGTGAAAGCTAGATACAAATTAATGAGTTTCTGTAAGTCCTAGAGACTTTCATATGCCAACAATTAAAGAGTTGGTTGAAGTCTATAAACAAACTTTGTTCTTAACACGCAGTAGCCTATCAAACATTCTTTTCTCAGTCAGTTATTTGATTCCTAGAATTAGACCTACTGGCATCTATCTTGTTTCATTGAATTAAATAGAACTCTTTCTCAAAGTGTAAGGGAAGTTTGAAAACTTGCTCTGAGATCTCAGTGGATTATAGGGAAAAGGTGAGCTATCCCTTTACACCTGTTTTCTTCCAAAATAAGCTGGAACTCACTTTGTGTCCAGAACTTCAAATACTGAGCCTATAAAATAATACAAGGCACTCTCCTCTTCCTAGTAACTGAAGACAGAAATTTAGCTCTGTTAAAAAGCAAGTGTGGGACCTCCCTAGTGGTTCAGCAGTTAAGAGTCTTCCTGCCAATGTAGGGGACGTGAGTTCGATCCCTGATCTGGGCAACTAAGCCCCTGTGTGCCACAGCTACTGAAGCCAACATGCCCTGGAGCCTGTGCTTCTCAAAGGAGAAGCGACCACAATGAGAAGCCTGTGCCCCGCAACTGGAGAGGCGACCCCACTCCCCACAGCTAGAGAAAGCCTGCATATAGCATCAAAGCACCAGTGCAGCAATAAATATATAAATGGGTGTTTACACATTTTCAAGCATGTAAATCTTTCAACTGAAAAACAAATCAGATAACTGTGGCTCGGTAGATATGCACACACACACTATCCTTTTTATCATCAGATCTGTTCCAGTGATGATTACTATTTTAAGATTACTGGGAGCAGAAAATGAGTATTTTTTTAATGTTATTTTTAGGCTACTTATACAAAAACAAACTATCTTGCATTGGAGAAGGAAATGGCAACCCACTCCAGTGTTCTTGCCTGGAGAATCCCAGGGACGGGGGAGCCTGGTGGGCTTCCGTCTATGGGGTCACACAGAGTCGGATACGACTGAAGTGACTTAGCAGCAGCAGCAGGGGAAAGTAGACGGGGGAGGATTGCAAAAAGAGAATACCTCTGTAAATCCACTATATTCCAAGAATTATGTATACTTTATATATTATTTTGGCAAGTTCTCAGACAGACATTATTACCACATTTTACTGATGAGAAACCTATAACATTCAGAGAGTACGTAACTGTATCAAAATCATTCTGCTAATATATGGAAAAACAAAGATTTGAGTCCATGTATGCCTATTTCATGGACATGGGTTTGAGTGAACTCCGGGAGTTGGTGATGGACAGGGAGGCCTGGTGGGCTGTGGTTCACGGGGTCGCTAAGAGTTGGACACAACTGAGCGACTGAACTGAACTGAACTGATGCCTATTTCAAAGTCCACCCTCTTGCCTCTACACCATGTTCTCTTCCACAATTAACTGAAAAATGTGAATAATCAACAAGTTAATCAGTTTTGTTACTATTAGAATATCAAGCAGTTTGTCTTTTTTCTGATAAATTGATTGCATATAGTTTTTGAAATGTAGTATTTACACAATATGGCTTAAAAGTTACTGTGGAAATAAATGAAGACTACCCAAATGAGAACAAAGAGAGTATTTATTCAGCATGTATAAAGAGAATAGAGTAGGGGTAAGCCAATATCTCTTGCATTTGGAAGAGACTCCATTGTCACCTTGCTTATCTAATTTATATGCAGAATGCTGCTGCTGCTGCTGCGTCACTTCAGTCGTGTCTGACTCTGTGTGACCCCATAGACAGAAGCCCACCAGGGTCCCCAGTCCCTGGGATTCTCCAGGCAAGAACACTGGAGTGGGTTGCCATTTCCTATCATGCGAAATGCCGGGCTGGATGAAGCACAAGCTGGAATCAAGATTGCAGAGAGAAGTATCAATAACCTCAGATATGCAAATGAAACCAATATTATGGCAGAAAGTGAAGAGGAACTAAAGAGCTTCTTGATGAGGGTGAAAGAGGAGAGCAAAAACGCTGGCTTAAAACAACATTCAAAAAATTAAGATTATGGCATCTGGTCTCATCATTTCATAGCAAATAGAAGGGGAAAAAGTGGAAACAGTGACAGATTTTATTTTCTTGGGCTCTAAAATCATTGTAGAGAGTTACTGCAGCCATGAAATTAAAAGTCACTTGTTCTTGGAAGGAAAGCTATCACAATCCTAGACAGTGTATAAAAAGCAGAGGCATCACTTGGCCAGCAAAGGTCCATATAGTCAAAGCTACCATTTTTCCAGTTCAGTTCAGTTGCTCAGTCATGTCCGACTCTTTGCGACCCCATGAATCAGCACGCCAGGCCTCCCTGTCCATCACCAACTCCCGGAGTTCACTCAAACTCATGTCCATCGAGTCAGTGATGCCATCCAGCCATCTTATTCTGTGTTGTCCCCGTCTCCTCCTGCCCCCAATCCCTCCTAACATCAGACTCTTTTCCAGTGAGTCAACTCGTCGCATGAGGTCATATACAAATGTGAGAGTTGGACCATAAAGAAGGCTGAGTGCCAAAGAATTTATGCTTTCAAACTGTGGAGCTGGAGAAGATTCTTGAGAATCCCTTGGATTGAAAAGTGATCAAACCAGTCAATCCTAAAGGAAATCAACCCTGAATATTCATTGGAAGGACTGATGCTGAAACTAAAGCTCCGATCCTTTGGCCACCTAATGCAAAGAGCAGACTCATTACAAAACACCCTGATGCTGGGAAAAATTGAAGGCAACAGGATAGGGGACAGAAAATGAAATGGTTAGATAGCATCATGGATTCCATGGACATGAATTTGACCAACTTCAGGAGATAGTAGAAGACAGAGGAGCCTGTCGTGCTATAGTCCATGGGGTTGCAAAGAGCTGGACATGACTTAGCAACTGAACAACAATAACCAAGCCAGGAAGGGTTGAAGGAAAGCTTTTATAGTTTAAAAAAATAAAAGAAAAGAGAAGCTAGAGACTGGCTAACTAGAGTAGGGCATCTTTTGTGATTGGTTTGTTTGGCTTTTCCTCTTTGCTTGAGTTGAAGTTGGGAACAAAACATGAGGGAAGGTGACATTCACTCATCATGTCCTAACCATTCTGCAGAGATGGTTGTTTGATTCCCTGGTCAATTACTGAAGAAACCATGAATCAGAAATCTATTGTCATATGTAGTCTCACTATGGTCTATTTGTATATTCAGTCTCAGTACTGATGAGTTAATAGAATTATTTCTTAGAATTCAAAACAAAGTACTTAGGCTATGATTAGCTATATAAATCCAATAATATGCACAACAGGATGTATTTCTTGCTATATTTTTCCCATTTACATTCCCATGCTTATGGCAATCTTTCTAAATTCTTCTCTCTTTGCAAATTTCCAACTCCTAGTCCTTTGTCATCACAATTTAATGGATTTCTGAGTTTGCTATTTTTCTGAGGTGCAATTAGAGAACATCCACAGGTTCCTACTACTTTCTCTCCCCACTTTCCTGCCTATGCAGCCACACATTCCATATTCTCTCCTATTACTTTCAATCAGTTGTCCATGCTGACATCTGAGGCCAATACTGAGACTCATGCCGCTGAATTTCATTCCCTCTCACCTACTCAAGGATATCTCTCCAGCAACCCTGTCCCTTTCTCTCACCGTGCATTTTCCATCTCTGATCTATCATTTCTATTAGCATACTAAGATGCTCTAATTTCTCCCATCTTCAGTTCAGTTCAGTCGCTCAGTCATTTCCAACCCTTTGTGACCCCATGAATCACAGCATGCCAGGCCTCCCTGTCTATCACCAACTCCCAGAGTTCACCCAAACTCATGTGCACTGAGTCAGTGACGCCATCCAGCCATCTCATTCTCTGTCGTCCCCTTCTCCTCCTGCCCCCAATCCCTCCCAGCATCAGAGTCTTTTCCAGTGAGTCAACTCGTAGCATGAGGTGGCCAAAGTATTGCAGTTTCAGCTTCAGCATCAGTCCTTCCAGTGAACACCCAGGATTGATCTCCTTTAGAATGGACTGGTTGGATCTCCTTGCAGTCCAAGCGACTCTCAAGAGTCTTCTCCAACACCACCACCCTTTTTTAGACCTTCTAATACCCTTCAACAGCCCCACTTTTAAGATCCTCATTATAGCAAAATTGCAAAAAGAACATTTTTCTCTGCATTCTATATCTTACCATGCACATTTTCATGAAACCACATCTATTTGGTTTTTACCAATGAGTGCTCATTTTCTGAGGTTACATGTTTAAAAGCCCACTAGTGTCTTTGATGTACACATCAATGAAATGGTATAGACATTCTTAGTTCTTTCAGAATGTAAGCAGAAAAAAATATTTAAAATCAGATGCATTAAAAAATTAGATTATGAACCTTCTTCTCTCCATTTATTGGTTGTTTTTTATTCTGGTGTACACATGGGGCCTAAAATTATATATCAAGTGGAAGATGTTGAACAGGTTGGAAATTTCTGATATTCTAGAAGAGTTTGGAGTTCAATTTTTTAAATGTACTAGAGAAAGTACATTTAAAATATGAGAAACATTTCCAACAAGTTTTCTAGGTGGAAAGCACTAGAGCATGAAAAAACACCCAAAAGCATAGAGATGGTAACAATTTATTATATTCCCTGGGGCTTGACATCTTATTATGATTCATTTTCCATGTAAATGGACTTTAAAAAGATTAAACTCTGGATGATAATTGTTATTCATTCAAACATCATAAGAATTTTGTTCTTTAAATTCCATAATCATACTATCCCAAAGAGATTTATAGCTTTTTTGTCTTACATTTGAAATAACTCAAACTTCCTTCATTTAAAAGTGGATTCAGGGGATAGGTGATAAGCAGAATTCTGTACATAAAGGTTAAAAAAGCCACTTATTCTTGGCTCAGGAAATATTAAGGCCTACATTAGGAGTACAGTTTTTAAATTAACAGATCTATTAATTATAGCAATTTTAAGTTTCTAGAAAAAAATGATTGGAAAATGCACATAGTTTTCATATACCTCCTTCTTGACCCCAATAGTTTCCTGTATTATTTCCTGTATTATTTGTGTGTTAATTAGTTATGATTGATGACAGTATATAGACACATTATATTTAACTAATGTCCATAGTTTACATTAGTGTTCACTCTCTGTTGTGGATTTTTTCTATGGGTTTTAACAAATATATGTTACTATATCTTTACTATATCATACAAAAGAGTTTTGTTGTCCTAAAGATTCCCAATTCTCGATCTATTGATTGTCTATCCCTCCTTTCCACTGAAACCCTGGCTACCACTGATCCTTTTACCGAATTTTTCCACAATGTCATATTTGGAATCATATAGTATGTTGT
This sequence comes from Moschus berezovskii, assembly GCF_049115385.1. Taxonomy (NCBI): domain Eukaryota; kingdom Metazoa; phylum Chordata; class Mammalia; order Artiodactyla; family Moschidae; genus Moschus; species Moschus berezovskii. The sequence continues at coordinate 76,637,468 of NC_142467.1, forward strand.
CTTTTCGGATCAGTTTCTTTGATTTAGCAATATGCCTTTAAAGTTCCTCAATGTCTTTTTTTAATGAAAGTATGGTTGATTTCTGTTGATGGATGGGGCTGTGTTCCCTTCCTGTTGTTTGACCTGACTCATTTGAAAGACCCTGATGCTGGAGAAAATTGAAGGCAGGAGGAGAAGGGAACAACAGAGGATGAAATGATTGGGTGGCATTACTGACTCGATGGACATGAGTTTGAGTAGGCTCTGGGAGCTGGTGATGGATAGGGAAGCCTGTCGTACTGCAGTGCACAGGGTTGCAAAGAGTCAGACATGACTGAGCGGCTGAGCTGAACTGAACTGATAGTTGATTTACAATATTATAATAGTTTTGTGTGTGTAACATAATGATTCACTCCTTTTATAGATTATACTCCATTAAATTATAGATAATAGCTATAATTCTCTGTGTTATATATCATTTTTGCTTGTCTCATTTGTACATAATAGTTATTATCTCTTAATCCCGTACCCCTAGTTTTTGCCCCTTCCCTGCCCCGTTTGATAACCACTACTTTACTTTCTATATTTGTGAGTCAGTTTCTATTTTGCATATACATTCCCTTGTATTATTTTTTAGAGTCCATATATAAGCAATACCATATGATATTTGCATTTCTCTGTCTGGCTTATTGCACTTAGTAGGATAATTTCTAGGTTCATCCATGTTGCTACAAATGACGTTATTTCATTCCTTTTTATTAATGTGCAATATTCCATTGTATATATGTGTGTGTGTGTATGCATGTATATGTGTGTGTGTATATATATATACACACCACATCTTCTTTAGTCATGCATCTGTCAATGAACATTTAAGTTGCTTTCAAGTCCTGGCAATTGTAAACAACGCTGCAATGAACATTGTGATACATGTACCTTTCTGAATTATAGTTTTCTTCAGATATATGCCCAGAAGTGGGATTTCAGGATGATAGGCCAACTCTATTTTTAACTTTTTGAGGAATCTCCATAGTGTTGTTCATAATGGCTATACAAAGTTACACTCCCACCAACAGTGTACAAGTGTTCCCTTTTCTCTGCATCGCCTCCAACATGTGCTATTTGTGGACTTTTTGACAATAACCATCTGACAGGTGTGAAGTGATTTGATTTGCATTTCTCTAAGAATTAGCACTGTTGAGCATCATTTCATGTGCCTGTTGACCATCTGTAAGTCTTCTTTGGAGAAATGTCTGTTTAGGTGTTCTGCCCATTTTTTTGATTTTTTATTAAACTGAGTTGTATGTAAAGTTCTGCCATGTTTTTTCATTGCTTAGCATCTCATTTCTTTTTATTGCTATATAATATTCCATAGTCTGGATGCATAATAGTTTGTTTATCCATTCATCTAGTGAAGGACATCTCACTGGCTTCCAAGTTTTGGTAGTTGCAAATAAATCTACTATAAACATTCATGTTCAGGGTTTTGTGTGGACATATGTTTTTAAATCATGTAGGTAAATGCCAAGGAGCATGGTTGTTGGATCATAAGGCAAGAGACTATTTCATTTGCAAGAAACTGCCAAACTGTCTTCCAAAGTGGCTGTACTATTTTGCATTCCCACCAGCAATAGATGAAAGTTTCTATTGCTCTGCACCCTTGCCAGCATTTGGTGTTATTGATGTTTTGAGTTTTAGCCATTCTACTAATGTGTAGTAGTATCTCATTGTTGTTTTAATTTGCAATTCCCTAATGACATATGATATTGAACATCTTTTCATATGCTTATTTGCCATCTGTATATCTTCTTTGTTGAAGAACACATTTTTAATGAATACTCACTGTTTACTGCTCACTGCATTATATGCCAGGAACATTTGTTAATATTTCACAGAGGAAAATAGATACTGAATTTACTGCATAGTTGTTGCTTTAAAAAAAAGAAAAATTCAATTTACTTTCTGAGGGAAGTGGCAGTTTACCCAATGGCAGAAGCTATCTTTTTCATGGAAAATTCACCACAGAGACACTGTTCTCATAAGAACAGGATATAATACATAAAATCCTGTGTTCTTTTGGCTACTAAAATGGTTTATCACACTCAGAAAAATGTGGGTATACTACATAATTGTTAGAAGCTGGTATATCCAACATAGGTATATCATATGATACACAAATTTCATTTTTGGAAAACACCTAACAAAAAACATACATATGTATATGAAAGACATGTAAAATAATGTTTATAACAGCATTAGTAATAACATTAAAAATCACCCCAAACTGGGAACATGTAAAGTCTCCCACGAGGAGATTGTATAAATAATTTCTGATGTGTTAATATATAAACAATGTTCATGTGTTCACATGGTGAAATACAAATAAAAAGTCAGTGAACAAATTATTGCTAAAGCAGTACCCCGAATGACTCTCACAAACATAATCTTAAAATAGAAAAGCCAAATTACATACTTTGATTTATGGATACGTGGATTTCAAAAACAGAAACAGGTCTAGGGCTGGAAGTCAGAATAGTGGTTTCTTTGGTACTGGCAGACCTCTGGGGGACTGGGCATGAGCCTGGGTTGAGGCGTGGGAGGGGCTTGAGCTGTGAGGGTAATGTGCTATTTCTTCATAGGGAACTCTTTCAGTTCAGTTCAGTTCAGTTCAGTTGCTCAGTCGTGTCCGACTCTTTGCGACCCCATGAACCACAGCATGCCAGGCCTCCCTGTCCATCACCAACTCCCGGAGTTCACTCAAACTCATGTCCATTGAGTCGGTGACACCATCCAGCCATCTCTTTCTCTGTCGTCCCTGTCTCCTCCCGGCCCCAATCACTCCCAGCATCAGAGTCTTTTCCAGTGAGTCAACTCGTCGCATGAGGTGGCCAAAGCATTGGAGTTTCAGCTTTAGCATAAGTCCTTCCAATGAACACCCAGGATTGATCTCCTTTTTTTTTTTGATTAATTTATTTTTTATTGGAGGCTAATTATTTTACAATATTATATTGGTTGGTTTTGCCATACATTGACATAAATCTGCCCCAGGTGTACATGAATTCCCCTTCCTGAACCCCCCTCCCACTTCCCTGCTCCCTTTATCCTCCCTATGGGTCATCCCCGCACACCAGCCCCAGGCATCCTGTAACATGCATTGACCTTGAAATGGTGATTCATTTCACATACGACAACATACATGTTTCAATGCCATTCTCCCAAATCATCCCACCCTCACCCTCTCCCACAGAGTCCCAAAGACTGTTCTATACATCTGTGTCTCTTTTGCTGTCTCGTATACAGGGTTATCATTTCCATCTTTCTAAATTCCATATATATGCATTAGTATACTGTATTGGTGTTTTTCTTTCTGGCTTACTTCACTGTATAATAGGCTCCAGTTTCATCCACCTCATTAGAACTGACTCAAATGCATTCTTTTTGATGGCTGAGTAATACTCCATTGTGTATATGTACCAAAGCTTTCTTATCCATTCATCTGCAGATGGACATCTAGGTTGCTTCCATGTCCTGGCTATTATAAACAGTGCTGCAGTGAACATTGGACAAAGTACATGTGTCTCTTTCAATCCTGGTTTCCTCGGTGTGTATGCCCAGGAGTGTGATTGCTGGATCGTTTGGCAGTTCTATTTCCAGTTTTTTGAGGAATCTCCACACTGTTCTCCACAGGTGCTGTACTAGTTTGCATTCCCACCAACAGTGTAAGAGGGTTCCCTTCTCTCCACACCCTCTCCAGCATTTATTGCATGTAGACTTTTGGATAGCAGCCATTCTGACTGGTGTGAAATGGTATCTCATTGTGGTTTTGATTTGTATGATCTCCTTTAGAATGGACTGGTTGGATCTCCTTCAAGATTATATTTACTTTGTTAAAAATCTTTGGTCTCTACACTGTGATTTGGGCATTTTTCTAAAGATTTGTATCTCAATAAAATGTTTACTTCAACAAACAGAAGTAAGTTTTTCATCTTTAGTCCTTTTACTCTGTTTAATGAAAAATCTACACATTAAATAAAAGTAAACCTACCTGTGTAGCTTTTACTTTTTAATAAAATGCTGAAAAAGGAGTAAAGCCTTAATCTAGACATTTTTGTTTACCATTCTATACCTGCAAAATAATTGAAACTAAATATGGAAAATATACAAGCATAAACATGTATATTTGCAGTCTACATAATTTTATATGTATGTTAAATCTTAACTATTTTAATCTCTATTTAATCAACTTTTACATTCATTTAATCATCCTTTTGGATCCTAATATACCTATACAAACACTCCCTTTTCCCTCTCTCTCTCTCTCTCACACACACACACTTTGTTAGTTTGTGACCAAGTCCCAATGATATCAAGGTTGTATAAATATGTAATTTGCATCATGGGGAGAATATTATAGGGAAAGATTTCTAAAGGATATAATTATGTGTTTCTTTGTCTTAGTCACATTCTGAAAAGTGAATGACTAACCATATTGAAATCAATGAAAGATGCTGGATTAGATAGTATACAAATACATAAAATGTGGTTATATAATTCTCCAACAATGATTTCTTACACAGCATCTCAGTTTGGGAATCAGTAGATATAAGTCATTTCACATTTTGGTACCACTGAAATCTGAATATGTTCTCCTTTTGTAAATATTTTAAGGAATAATTGTTTTAACACAATTTTAATATTCTTTTTATTTTACCAGCACACTGATACCTTCATTTGTAAATACCACTCTTCCCGTCAGCTATTATCTAGTTCCTTCTCTAGTTCCTTATATCATTAAACTAAGAAAGAATGTATTTCTGAGCTTCTAAAGCTGGGATAACAGTTCTGGAGGCAAACTTTTTTATTTTTTAAAGAGGAAAAAGCAGAAGGCGGGTAGAAACCTGGATAAGAAGGTGAGATCTAAGACCAGCGGTTGGTAATTTGACTGAATGCTTTGTCAAAGAACTAAGTTGTGCTTAGTTATTATACTTTGTCAAGAACTAGGTTGAATGAAATTGGAATGAATAGGTTAATAATGAGTTCACTCACTCAGTTGCATCCAACACTGTGAACCCATGGACTGCAGCATGCCAGGCTTTCCTGTGTCCATCATCAACTCCCTGAGCTTGCTCAAACTCATGTCCATTGAGTCAGTAATATCATCCAACCATCTCATTCTCTATCATCCCGTTCTATTGTCTTCAATCTTTTCCAGCATCAGGGACTTTTCCAATGTGTCAGTTCTTCACATCAGGTGGCCAGAGTATTGGAGTTTCAGCTTCAGCATCAGTCCTTTTAATAAATATTCAGGACTGATTTCATTTAGATTTGACTGGTTTGACCTCCTTGCAGTCCAAAGGACTCTCAAGAGTCTTCTCCAACACCACAGTTTAAAAGCATCAATTCTTGGGTGCTCAGCTTTCTTTACAGTAAATATCTCACATTCATACATGACTACTAGAAAAACCATAGCATTGACTAGACAGAACTGTCAGCAAAGTAATTTTCTGCTTTTCAAAATGCTGTCTATGTTGGTCATAGCTTTTCTTCCAAGGAGCACGTGTCTTTTAATTTCAGGGCTGCAGTCACCATCTGCAGTGATTTTGGAGCCAAGAAAATAAGTCTGACACTGTTTCAATTGTTTCCCCATCGATTTGCCATGAAGTGATGAGACCAGATGCCATGTTCTTAGTTTTTTGAATGTTGAGTCTTAAGCCAGCTTTTTTCACTTTCCTCTTTCACTTTCATTGAGAGGCTCTTTAGTTCCTCTTCACTTTCTGCCATAAGGGTGGTTTCATTTGCATATCTGAGGCTATTGATAATTCTCCTGGCAATCTTGATTCTGGCTTGTGCTTCATCCAGTCCAGCACTTCTCATGATATACTCTGCATTGAAGTTAAATAAGCACAGTGACATTATACAGTCTTGAAGACTCTTTTCCCAACTTGGAACCATTTTGTTGTTCCATGTCCGTTTCTGTTGCTTCTTGACCTACAACAGGTCTCAGGAGGCAGGTAACGTGGTCTGGCATTCCCATCTCTTTAAGAATTGTCTACAGTTTGTACTGATCCACATATTGAAAGGCTTTGGTGTAGTCAATAAAGCAGAAGCAGATGTTTTTCTGGAACTCTCTTGCTTTATCAGTGATCCAAGGGATGTTGGCAATTTGATCTCTGGTTCCTCTGTCTTTTCTAAATCAAGATCAAACATCTGGAAGTTCTCGGTTCATGTACTGTGGAAGCCTGGCTTGGAGAATTTTGACCATTACTTTGCTAGCATATGAGATGAGTGCAATTTTGTGGTAGTTCAAACATTCTTTGGCATTGCCTTTCTTTGGGCTTGAAATAAAAACTGACCTTTTTCAGTCCTGTGGCCACTGCTGAGTTTTCCAAATTTGCTGGCATATTGAGTGTAGCACTTTCACAGCATCATCTTCTAGGATTTGAAATAGCTCAACTGGAAATTCTTCCACTTGCTTTGTTGATAGTGATGCTTCCTAAGCTTTGTGATGCTTCCACTAGCTTTGTTGATAGTGATGCTTCCTAAGGCCCACTTGACTTCACACTCCAGGATGTCTGGCTCTAGGTGAGTGATCACACTATCATGGTTATCTGGGTTGTGAAGATAATTTTTGTATAGTTGTTCTGTGTATTCTTGCCACCTCTTCTTAATATCTTCTGTTTCTGTTTGGTCCATACTGTTTCTGTCCTTTATTATGCCCATTGTTGCATGAAATATTCCCTATGTATATCTAATTTTCATTAAGAGACCTCTAATCTTTCCCATTTTATTGTTTTCGCTATTTCTTTGCATTGGTCACTGAGGAAGGCTTTCTTATCTCTCCTTGCTCTTCTTTGGAACTCTGTATTCAAATGGATATATCTTTCCTTTTCTCTTTTGCCTTTTGCTTCTCTTCTTTTCTCAGCTATTTGTATGGCCTCCTCAGACAACCATTTTTCCTTTTTCCTTTTCTGTTTCTTGGGGATGGTCTTGATCACGGCCTCTTGTACAATGTCACAACCCTCTGTCTATTTGATCTAATCCCTTGAATTTACTTATCATTTCCACTGTATAATCATAAGGGATTTGATTTAGATCATACCTGAATGGACTAGTAGTTTTCCCTACTTTCTTCAATTTAAGTCTGAATTTGGCAATAAGAAATTCATGATCTGAGCCTCAGTCAGCTCCCGGTCTTGTTTTTGTTGCCTGTATATAGCTTCTCCATCATTGGCTGCATTTTTGAGACTGCACCCAAATACTGCTTTCTGCCTCTTTTGTTGACTATGAGGGCTATTCCATTTCTTCTAAGGGATTCCTGCCCACAGTAGTAGATATATAGGCATCTGAATTAAATTCACCTATTCCAGTTCATTTTAGTTCACTGCTTCCTAAAATGTCAATGTTCACTCTTGCTATCTCCTGTTTGACCACTTCCATTTTACCTTGATTCATGGACCTAACATTCCAGGTTCCTATGCAGTATTGCTCTTTACAGCATCGGACTTTACTTCCGTCACCAGTCACATCCACAACTGGGCATTGTTTTCACTTCAGCTCTGTCTCTTCATTATTTCTGGTGTTATTTCTCCACTTATCTCCAGTTGCATATTGGGCACCTACTGACCTGGAGAGTTCATCTTTCAGCGTCCTATCTTTTTGCCTTTTCCTACTGTTCATGGGGCTAGAATACTGAAGTGGTTTGCCATTCCCAAGTGCAGTGGACCACGTTTTGTCAGGACTCTTCACCAAGACCTGTGTGTCTTGGGTGGCCCTACATGGCAATGCTCATAGTTTCATTGAGTTAGAAAAGGCTGTGGTCCATCCATGTGATCAGTTTGATTAGTTTTCTGTGATTGTGGTTTTCATTCTGTCAGCCCTCTGAGGGATGAGGACAAGAGGTTGATGGAAGCTTTCTGAAGGGAGAGACTGACTGTAGAGGAATTTGGGTCTTGTTCTGATGGGCAGGGCCATGCTCAGTAAATCTTTAATCTAGTTTTCTGTTGATGGGTGGGGCTGTGTTCCCTCCCTGTCACTTGACCTGAGACCAAACTATGACGGAGGTAATGAAGATAATAGTGATCTCCTTCAAAAGATCCCGTGCCCACACTGCTGTACTAAGTGCCTCTGACCCTGCAGCAGGCCACCACTGACCCATGCCCCCTCTGGAGACTCCTGGATACTCACAGACAAGCCTAGGTCTGTCTCTTGTGGGGTCATTGCCCCTTTCTCCTGGGTACTGGTGCACACAAGGTTTTGTTTGTGCCCTCCAAGAGTCTGTTTCCCCAGTTCTATGTAAGTTCTGTAATCAAATCCCATTGGCCTCCAAAGTCAAATTCTCTGGGGGTTCTCAGTCCCTTTGCCAGATCCCCAGGTTGGGAATCTGGGATTCCCAGGTAGTTCTAGTGGTAAAAAAAAAAAAATCTGTCTGCCAACACAGGAGACACTGGACATGCTGGTTTGATCTCTTGGTCAGGAAGTTTCCCTGAAGCAGGAAATGGCATCCCACTCCAATACTCTTGCCTTGAAAATCCCATGGGCAGAGGAGCCTGGTGGGCTACAGTCCATGGAGCCACAAAGAGTTGGACACAACTGAGCACAAGATCTAGAAAATCGTGTTTAATTTGCTCAAGTAACAAATAGAAACACATTCAGTTATAGTAATATGGGCTTCCCTTATGACTCAGCTGTTAAATAATCTACCTGCACTACGGGAGACCTAAGTTTGATCCCTGGGTTGGGAAGATCCCCTGGAGAAGGGAAAGGCTACCTACGCCAATATTCTGGCCTACAGAATTCCATGATAAAGTCCATGGGGTTGCACAGTGTCTGACACAACTGAATGACTTTCACTTTCAGGTCACTAATAGTAGCAGAAAAGAAAAAAAAAAAAGAATTTTTGTTGTGGTGATTAACCTGATAGTAATTAGTCATCAGGTATCCCCCAATCAAGTGACTATTCAGAAATTTTCTAAAAGTGAGGGAGGGCTTCAAGTTACTTTTCCAAGGAAGAATATTGACCAACTGGGTCATTCTGTTTCCAGATATGCTCAGATTAGCATTTCACCAGCAAATATTAGTGATGGACCACAAAAGATTGATAATTAATAATGGAATGAGTGATGGTCTGTAATACAAACACTGGGAACAAACATTTTATAATTCTCATTTCAAAGCACAAGTCTTTCAAATGTTTTATTATTGAATTTTTAAAATAGTATTAATAAGATTTAAATTATAGTTATGATATTTCAAATGTATTGAATATAAAAACCAAAAGCTTAAAAACATGTGTAATCAATTCACACCATGTACTTGTTCAATTCTAAGAGCTATTTCTTAAAACAAGAAAGTAGGAAATATTTTTTAAAATTTCTCCTGTGTATAATTTAAATTGAAGCCCCAACTTTCTAAATTCACTAAATACAGCAATCTGATGTGCACATTTTCTTTGTGCATCGAATCTACTGTTTTCAAGGCTTTTAGAAATGCATGGTTACCCACTAAACCAACTTCAATAAGTGATTCCCCAGAGCTTTGCTTAGCATTAGGATATTCCAAATCTTCCTAAAACAGGCAAGCAGGCATCCATGCATATGTGCACAGAGACAGATACATATTTTTCCAGAGCTGTGTATTTTAAAAAGATCCAACAGTTTGGACGTGTAGGACACTTACTACAGACTGTTAATTAGATCTCAAGTAGGAATATCATCATTCTTATTAAACAATGATATTTTGATGTTTAAATGAGGGATGACACCCAAATTTTACAATGTGTTGAGGTAGTCTGTAAACATTTTCACATGCAGCGTGTCATTTAACAATTCTAGGAGGTTGCTACTACTTTTTTCAGAAAAGGAAGTTGTAGTATAGCAATGTTCAGTGCCATCTAAATGCACACAGCTGATAAAGCCCTTTGTTGTTGTTTAGTCGCTCAGACAAATCTGACTCGTTGCTACTCCAATGGACCATAGTCCACCAGGCTCCTCTGTTCATGGGAAGAATATGGAATTGGTTGCCATTTCCTTCTCCAAAAGCCCTTTTTAACATACAGGTTTCCGTTCAGTCCAGGCATTCATTCAAATCCGACTCTTTGCGACCCCGTGGACTGTAGTGTTCCAGGCTTCCCTGGCCATAATCAACCCCCAGAACTTGCTCAAACTAATGTACATCGAGTGAGTGACACCATCCAACCATCTCATCCTGTGTCGTCCCCGTCTCCTCCTTTCTTAAATCTTTCCCAGCATTGGGGTCTTTTCCAATGAGTCAATTTTTTGCATCAGGTGGCGAAAGTATTGGAGCTTCAGCTTTAGCATCAGTCCTTCCAATGAATATTAAGGACTGATATCCTTTAGGATTGACTGGTTTGATCCTGCAGTCCAAGGGTCGCTCAAGAGTCTTCTCCAACACCACAGTTCAAAAGCATTGATTCTTTTGTACTCAGCTTTCTTTACAGTCCAACTCTCAATCCATATATGACTACCGAAAAACCATAGCTTTGACTAAACAGAACTTTGTCAGCGAAGTAATTCTCTGCTTTTTAATATACTGTCTAGATTGACCATAGCTTTTCTTCCAAGGAGCAAACGTTTTTTAATTTCATGGCTGCAGTCACCATCTGCAGTGATTTTGGAGACAAGACAATAAAGTGTCTCACTGTCTCCATCGTCTTTCCATCTATTTACAATAAAGTGATGGCACGAGACGCCATGATCTTCCTTTTTTGAATGTTGAGTTTTAAGCCAGCTTTTTTACTCTCCTCTTTCACTTTCATCAAGAGGCTCTTTAGTTCCTCTTCATTTTCTGTCATAATGGTAGTTTCATTTGCATATATGGATTTATTGATACTTCTCCCTGCAATCTTGATTTCTCCTTGTGCTTCATCCAGTCCGGCATTTAGCATGATGTATTCTGCATTGAAGTTAAATAAGCACGGTGACAATACACTCTCTTGAAGTACCCTTTCCCAATTTAGAACCAGTCTGTTGTTCCATGTCCGGTTCTAACTGTTGCTTCTTGACCTACAACAGGTTTCTCAGGATGCAGGTAAGATGGTCTGGTACTGCCATCTCTTTAAGAATTGTCTACAGTTTGTTGTGATCCACATAGTCAAAGGCTTTGGTGTACTCAATGAAGTAGAAGTAGATGTTTTTCTGGAACTCTATTACTTTTTGGATGATCCCACAGATATTGGCAATTTGATCTCTGATTCCTCTGCCATTTCTAAATCCAGCCTGAATATGTGGAAGTTCACAGTTCACATACTATTGAAGCCTGGCTTGGAGAATTTTGAGCATTACTTTGCTAGCATGTGAGATGAGTGCAATTGTGTGGTAGTTTGAGAATTCTTTGGCATTGCCTTTCTTTGGGATTGGAATTAAAGTTGACCTTTTCCCGTCCTGTGGCCACTGCTGAGTTTTCCAAATTTGCTAGCACATTGAGTGCAGCACTTTCACCACATTATCTTTTAGGTTTTGAAATAACTCAACTGGAATTTCATCACCTCCACTAGCTTTGTTCTAGTGACATTTACCAAGGTCCACTTGACTTTGCACTCCAGCATGTCTGGCTCTAGGTGTGTGATCACACCAGGATTGCTATCTGGGTCATTAAGATCTTTTTTGCATAGTTCTATATATTCTTGCCACCTCTTCTTAACATCTTCTGCTTCTGTTAGGTCCCTACCATTTCTGTCCTTTATTGAGCCCATCTTTGCATGAATAGTTCCCTTGGAATCTCTAATTTTCTTGAAGAGCTCTCCAGTCTTTCCCATTCTCTTGTTTTCCTCTATTTCTTTGCGTTGAACACTGAGGAAACTTCTTTATTTCTCCTTGCTATTATTTGGACGTCTGTATTCAGATGGGTATATCTTTCTTTTTCTCCTTTGCCTTTAGCTTCTCTTCCTTTCTCAGCTATTTGTAAGGTTATCCTCAGACAACCATGTTGCCTTTTTGCATTTCTTTTTTTGGGGGGATAGTCTTGATCACTTCCTCCTGTATAATGTCATGAACCTCCATCCACAGGCTTTCAGACATTCTATCAGATCTAATCCATTTGATCTAATCCCCCTGATCAGTTTGTCACTTCCATTGTTTAATTGTAAGAGATTTTATTTAGGTCACACCTGAATGGTCTTGTGGTTTTCCCTACTTTCTTCAATTTACGTGTGAGTTTGGCAATAAGGAGTTCATGATCTGAGCCACAGTCAGCTCCTGGTCTTGTTTTTTGGTGACTGTATCAAGTTTTTCCATCTTCAGCTGCAAAGAATAGAATCAGTCTGATTTTGGTATTGACCATCTGGTGATGTCCATGTGTAGAGTCATCTCTTGGGTTGTTGAAAGAGGGTGTTTGATATGACTTATATGTTACTTAATAAATGTTTGTGAAATAAATGATGACATAAAAAAGAAGAGGGAGAGGGAGAGAAGGCAAGGAGGGAAAGAAGAAAGGAAGGAAGGGGAAGAAATACAGGGGAGGCACTGGCAAGAGGAGAGAGAGAAAAGAGCAGAGGAAGAAGGAAGGCACATGTACACTTGAACTGCAGATCTGCTCACAGTGTTTAAAGAATAGCTTCCTTAAGCACTTAGTATCTACTTAAAGTTTTTCATAGCAATTCAATATTCTGTCAGATTCCATTAAAGTGGCATTTTATTTTGTTCTGCTTTCATTTGGTTTTCTTTTATCTCAATGGTGCAAATACTCTGACACATTTTATATTCTCAGCTTCTCTTCTTGCATGTTTTGCTTAAGCTAGATATCTAAAAAAAGTACTGAAGAATATGTCAGGAAGACCAACCTGAGAAACTCATTTTGAGAAGAGCACTAGGGTAGGACTGAATCAAGTTATGCCATGGGGAGTGAAAGAGTCAAATATCCCTATACGCACAACAGATCAAGTGCTTATGATCCATCAATCCAAATGTATTGAAAACAGAAAAATGCCAGGTTGAATCCATATATATAGAAGATAGACTTTGTATAAAAGTCTGCTTCATACACAACCAAATATGTTATCCAGTTGAAAAAATTAGGCTCAACAAAACACCAGAAAATACACTGAAAGAAACAATTTTGTTCAAGCAAGTGAACGGACTGGATGAAATATGAGGTCCCAGATCCTTCATCTCTGACATCTGTTTTATGAGTCACTTCACTTTTTTTCCAATAGCTCAAGAAAATGAAAATAGTAATCATTCTGTCCCTTATTTTAACAAGTAGTTCACAGAGGAAAACTTACAACTAAGGACTTAGAAGAAAATACACTTTTAATATTTTTGAGGAAAAACTATGTTATGTTTATTCTCCTTCAATTTTCTTCTTTTGCACTTTTATATTTTTCACAAATGATCCAAGAAAAAGGACAAAGGGATTCACTCATATTTGCATTATGAATGAATAAAGTAATTGGAGGCAATTTATTTAGACTAATCAGTGAATTACACTAAGGGATTGAGACTGCTTGAAACCTAGCATACTATTTGCATATTTACGTAATAGTATCTCTTAGACTTTTTGTTGTTTAGTTACTGAGTCCTGTCCTACACTTTTGTCACACCATGGACTGTAGCCCACAGGCCCCTCTTGCCATGGGATTTCATAGGCAAGAATACTGGAGTGGGTTGTCATTTCCTTCACCAGGAGATCCTCCCAACCCAGGGATCGAAACCACATCTCCTGCACTGCAGGTGAATTCTTTACCTCTGAGCCACCAGGGCAGCCCATCTCTTAGGCTAGAGCAGTATTTTTCAAACCTCAGCATATGGCAGAATCACCTGGAAGGCTTGCATAAACACAAATTCTTGGGATATACGCTTAAAATTTCTGATTGAGTGAGGCTAAGGTGGGTCCCAGAATTTGCATTTCCAACAGTTTTCCAAGTGATGCTAATGTTGATGATTCCATTAAGACTTTGATAACCACTAAGCCAGAAGTTCTTTGAGATCAGAAACTATATCTTATTGTACGGAAATAAAATATTTTTTGCTGAAAGATCATGGCATCTGGTCCCATCACATCATGCGAAATAGATGAAAAAACAGTGGAAACAGTGTCAGACTTTATTTTGGGGGGCTCCAAAATCACTGCAGATGCTGATCGCAGCCATGAAATTAAAAGACGCTTACTCCTTGGAAGGAAAGTTATGGCCAACCTTGATAGTATATTAAAAAGCAGAGACATTACTTTGCCAACCAAGCTCCGTCTAGTCAAGGCAATGGTTTTTCCCGTGGTCGTGTATGGATGTGAGAGTTGGACTGTGAAGAAAGCTGATCGCCGAAGAATTGATGTTTTTGAACTGTGGTGTTGGAGAAGACTCTTGAGAGTCCCTTATACTGCAAAGAGATCCAACCAGTCCATTCTAAAGGAGATCATTCCTGGGTGTTCATTGGATGGACTGATGCTAAAGCTGAAACTGCAATACTTTGGCCACCTCATGTGACAAGTTGACTCACTGGAAAAGACTCTGATGCTGGAAAAGGTTGGGGCCGGGAGGAGAAGGGGATGACAGAGAATGAGATGGCTGGATGGCATCACCGACTCTGTGGACATGAGTTTGAGTGAACTCCGGGAGTTGGTGATGGACAGGGAGGCCTGGCGTGCTGTGATTCATGGGGTCGCGGAGAGTCGGACACGACTGAGCGACTGAACTGAACTGAACTGAAAGAGATTCCTTAATGTTGACCGAATAGCTAGATCCATTTTCAAGAATCCTGAGCAGAATAAAGACATCATCTTAAGTCCAACACTCAACATTACATTTTTGATTCAATTCAGTTCAGTTCAATTCAGTCGCTCAGTCATGTCCGACTCTTTGCGACCCCATGAATCACAGCACGCCAGGCCTCCCTGTCCATCACCAACTCCCAAAGTTCACTCAAACTCATGTCCATCGAGTCGGTGATGCCATCCAGCCATCTCATCGTCTGTCGTACCCTTCTCCTCCTACCCCCAATCCCTCCCAGCATCAGAGTCTTTTCCAGTGAGTCAACTCGTCACATGAGTTGGCCAAAATATTGGAGTTTCAGCTTTAGCATCAATCCTTCCAATGAACATCCATGATCGATCTCCTCTAGAATGGATTGGTTGGATCTCCCTGCAGTCCAAGGGACTCTCAAGAGTCTTCTCCAGCACCACAGTTCAAAAGCATCCATTCTTCAGAGATCAGCTTTCTTCACAATCCAACTCTCACATCCATACATGACCACAGGAAAAACCATTGCCTTGACTAGATGGACCTTTGTTGGCAAAGTAATGTCTCTGCTTTTTAATATGCTATCTAGGTTGGTCCTAACTTTCCTTCCAAGGAGTAAGCGTCTTTTAATTTCATGGCTGCAATCAGCATCTACAGTGATTTTGGAGCCCCCAAAAATAAAGTCTGACACTGTTTCCACTGTTTCCCCATCTATTTGCCATGAAGTGATGGGACCAGATGCCATAATCTTTGTTTTCTGAATGTTGAGCTTCAAGCCAACCTTTTCACTCTCCTCTTTCACTTTCATCAAGAGGCTTTTGAGTTCCTCTTCACTTTCTGCCATAAGGGTGGTGTCATCTGCATATCTGAGGTTATTGATATTTCTCCCGGCAATCTTGATTCCAGCTGGTGCTTCTTCCAGCCCAGCATTCCTCATGATGTACTCTGCATATAAGTTAAATAAGCAAGGTGACAATATACAATCTTGACGTACTCCTTTTCCTATTTGGAACCAGTCTGTTGTTCCATGACCAGTTCTAACTGTTGCGTCCTGACCTGTATACAGGTTTTTCAAGAGGCAGGTCAGGTGGTCTGGTATTCCTTTTGATTAACTTGTATCAAAATCAACATTAAAGTCAACTTTGGATGAATAAGTAAATTACATATATTAGTATATAAAAAGTAAGAAGAACATCTCTACCCTATTAGCAGGGAGATGGTGCTTGGGAAGAAGGAGTAGGTTGTGGTTTGGGAGTTAACATCTAAATGATAAATACATAGAATGAAATTTTATTTTTTACTGAATATTTATGAAGAAAGTACACTACCTTATTAAGAAGAAACATAAAGTTAAGGAAAAGGATTTCAAAATAAATTTGACAGGTAAAAGAAAAATAAGTGGGGCAGTTCCAAGAAGGAAAATTGTGATAGTGAGAAAATAATAAATTAAATGAAAACTGCTGGTTGGAATGCAGAACATGCTGGATTATTTAACCTGAGTTGGTTAATAGAATAACAAAGGCATTGTTTAGTTATCTGACCATCAGCATGCCTAAGGTTCTCACTATGAATATAATTAAATAATTAGGCAATAAATTGTTAAACCTGACCATGTCCACAGTGTTAGGCTCCAGAATTCCAGGATCCATGTGCTTGCTTCATTGGAAGGACTGATGTTAAATCTGAAGTTCCAATCCTTTGGCCACCTGATGCAAAGAGCCAACTCATTGGAAAAGACTCTGATGCTGGGAAAGATTGAAAGCAGGAGGAGAAAGGGGTGGCAGAGGATGAGACGGTTGGATGGCATCACTGACTCAATGAACATGAATTTGAGCAAATCTCAGGAGTTAACGAATGACATGGAGGTCTGACATACTGCAGTCTATGGGCTTGCAAATAATTGGACATGACTTAGCAACTAAACAACAAATGTGCTTGCTTATTCAATAAGAATAAAAGTAGAAGATAACATCCTTGTAAATGTATTTAAGAAAGAGAAGCAAATGTTCATCAATTATGAAACTTTATGATACAAAAAGTCATTGTACGAAAAATGCAAAACAAATAAAACAAAAATAGAGTCAGATACAGAGAACAAGCTGATGTTTAACAAACAGGAGGGTGGTGGGGAGAAGAAAGAAATAAGTAAAGGTAATTAAGACAAATAAGACACAGAGATATAATGTACACATAGGTAATATAGTCAAAAATATTGTAATGACTTTGTATGGTGACAGATGGTAGTGGTCTTATTGTGGTGATCATTACATAATATATAAAAAATACCAAATCACTATACTGCACACCTAAAATTAATATGATGTTGCATGCCAATTATAACTCAATAAAAATAACAACATCTATAAAACATATCAAAAATAAATCACTCATATATTCACTAACAATTACAGAGAGGGAAGCAGGACAACTACTTGAAGAGAAATGTCTCTTTTCAGTCAGAAAGTATCCTATGCCTGAGAAAAGTTGGGAAG
Organism: Moschus berezovskii; assembly: GCF_049115385.1. NCBI lineage: Eukaryota > Metazoa > Chordata > Mammalia > Artiodactyla > Moschidae > Moschus > Moschus berezovskii. The sequence goes on from NC_142467.1 coordinate 76,654,628, forward strand.
TGAAAGAGCTTGAGATCTCTGTGAGCAAAGATTTAATGGGTCTTCTTTCCCAAGATATTTGCCAATTCTGGGTGCAATGTTCATTATAGAATAGACTATCAATAAATGTAGTTTTTCATATGGGAATCTGATGAAATATTATAGTGCCACATCCTCTAAGAAACTTCGTTTTAAAAATATTTAACCTGAATATAATCAATTATTTACATCTAAGTTTTATTTACACAAATCCAAGGTATAGAGGAAAAAATTCAATAGAATCAGAGGAAACAATCTGAGAAATCTACAAGGCAGAACATTATAAAAGACATATGGCAGAATTTTGTTAAAAGTCAAAAATAGCCATTGTGTTGTGTAAGTCGCTTCAGTTGTGTCCAGCTCTTTGTGACCTCATGGACTGTAACCCTCCTGGCTCTTCCTTCCATGGGATTCTCCAGGCAAGAATACTGGAGTGGGTTGCCATTCCCTTCTCCAGAGGATCTTCCTGATCCAGGGATCAAACCCAGGTCTCCTGCATTGCAGGCAGATTCTTTACTGTCTGAACTACCACGGAAAGTCATTAAAAGAAGTAAAATGAAAACAAACAAGAGAAATAATTAAATATAGCATGATATCTTCAATTTGATCTTATCTGATCCTTAATTTGATCTTATCAAGAGGTTTTTCATGAAATGGAATTGTGGTGAGTAACAGATGGCATTGTTGGTAGGTGTGATAAAGGTATTGGGCAGCATTTACTTCAGTTCAGTTCAGTCGCTCAGTCATGTCCGACTATTTGTGACCCCATGAATCGCAGCACACCAGGCCTCCCTGTCTATCACCAACTCCTGGAATTCACTCAAACTCATGTCCATCGAGTTGGTGATACCATTCACCATCTCATTCTCTGTTGTCCCCTTCTCCTACCACCTCCAATCCCTCCCAGCATCAGAGACTTTTCCAGTGAGTCAACTCTTCGCATGAGGTGACCAAAGTATTGGAGTTTCAGCTTTAGCATCAGTCCTTCCAATGAACACATAGGACTGATCTCCTTTAGGATGGACTGGTTGGAACTCCTTGCAGTCCAAGGGACTCTCAAGAGTCTTCTCCAACACCACAGTTTAAAAGCATCAATTCTTCGGTGCTCAGCTTTCTTCACAGTCCAACTGTCACATTCATACATGACCACGGGAAAAACCATAGCCTTGACTAGACGGACCTTGGCTGGCAAACGAATGTCTCTGCTTTTTAATATACTATCTAGATTGGTCCTAACTTTCCAACCAAGGAGTAAGCGTCTTTTAATTTCATGGCTGCAATCACCATCTGCAGTGATTTTGGAGTCCAGAAAAATAAAATCTGACACTGTTTTCACTGTTTCCCCATCTATTTGTCATGAAGTGATGGGACCAGATACCATGAAATTAGTTTTCTGAATGTTGAGCTTCAAGCCAACTTTTTCACTCTCCTCTTTCACTTTCATCAAGAGGTTTTTTAGTTCCTCTTCACTTTCTGCCATAAGGGTAGTGTCATCTGCATAACTGAGGTGTCATCTGCATATCTGAGGTGTCATCTGCATATCTGCATATCCGGCAATCTTGATTCTAGCTTGTGCTTCTTCCAGCCCAGCATTCCTCATGATGTACTCTGCATAGAAGTTAAATAAGCAGGGTGACAATATACAGTCTTGATGTACTCCTTTCCTATTTGGAACCAGTCTGTTGTTCCATGTCTGGTTCTAACTGTTGCTTCCTGACTTGCATACAGGTTTCTCAAGAGGCAGGTCAGGTGGTCTGGTATTCCCATCTCTCAGAATGTTCCACAGTTTATTGTGATCCACACAGTCAAAGGCTTTGGCATAGTCAACGAAGCAGAAATAGATGTCTTTCTGGAACTCTCTTGCTTTTTCCATGATCCATCGGATGCTGGCAATTTGATCTCTGGTGCCTCTTCCTTTTCTAAAACCTGCTTGAACATCTGGAAGTTCACAGTTCACGTATTGCTGAAGCCTGGCTTGGAGAATTTTGAGCATGACTTTACTAGCGTGTGAGATGAGTGCAATTGTGTGGTACTTTGACATTCTTTGACATTGCCTTTCTTTGGGATTGGAATGAAGACTGACCTTTTCCAGTCCTGTGGCCACTGCTGAGTTTTCCAAATTTGCTGTCATATTGAGTGTAGCACTTTCACAGCAGCATCTTTCAGGATTTGAAATAGCTCAATTGGAATTCCATCACCTCCACTAGCTTTGTTCATAGTAATTCTTTCTAAGGCCCACTTGACTTCACATTCCAAGATGTCTGGCTCTAGGTGAGTGATCACACCATTGTGATTATCTTGGTCACAAGATATTATTATTGGAGCATGGTCCAATGCTGTAAAGAGCAATATTGCATAGGAACCTGGAATGTTAGGTCCATGAATCAAGGCAAATTGGAAGTGGTCAAACAGGAGATGGCAAGAGTGAATGTAGACATTTTAGGAATCAGTGAACTAAAATGGACTGGAATGGGTGAATTTAACTCAGATGACAGTTATTTCTACTACTGTGAGCAACAATCCCTTAGAAGGAATGGAGTAGCCATCATGGTCAACAAAAGAGTCTGAAATGCAGTACTTGGATGCAATCTCAAAAACGACAGAATGATCTCTGTTCGTTTCCAAGGCAAACCATTCAGTATTACAGTAATCCAAGCCTATGCCCCAACCAGTAACTGTTGAGTCGTTCTATGAGACCTATAAGACCTTTAAGAACTAACACCCAAAAAAGATGTCCTTTTCATTATAGGGGACTAGAATGCAAAAGTAGGAAGTAAAGAAATTTTCCTGGAGTAGCAGGCAAATTTGGCCTTGGAGTACGGAATGAAGCCGGGCAAAGGCTAATAGAGTTTTGCCAAGAGAACACACTGGTCATAGCAAACACCCTCTTCCAACAACACAAGAGAAGACTCTACACATGGACATCACCAGATGGTCAATACCAAAATCAGATTGATTATATTCTTTGCAGCCAAAGATGAAGAATCTCTATACAGTTAGCAAAAACAAGACTAGGAGCTGACTGTGGCTCAGATCATGAACTCCTTATTGCCAAATTCAGACTTAAATTGAAGAAAGTATGGAAAACCACTAGACCATTCAGATATGACCTAAATCAAATCCCTTGGGCTTCCCTGGTGGCTCAGAGGTTAAAGCATCTGCCTCCAATGCGGGAGACCCAGGTTCGATCCCTGGGTCGGGAAGATCCCCTGGAGAAGGAAACGGTAACCCACTCCAGTATTCTTGCCTGGAGAATCCCATGGACGGAGAAGCCTGGTAGGCTACAGTCCACGGGGTCGCAAAGAGTCGGACACCACTGAGCGACAGAACGGAACGGATGATTATACAGTAGAAATGAGAACTAGAATTAAGGGACTAGATCTGATAGATTGAGTGCCTGATGAACTATGGATGGAGGTTCGTGACATTGTACAGGAGACAGTGATCAAGACCATCCTGATGGCAAAGAAATGCAAAAAAAGCAAAATGGCTGTCTGGGGAGGCCTTACAAATAGCTGTGAAAAGAAGAGAAGTGAAAAGCAAAGGAGAAAAGGAAAGATATAAGCATCTGAATGCAGAGTTCCAAAGAATAGCAAGGAGAGATAAGAAAGCCTTCCTCAGCGATCAATGCAAAAAATGGAGGAAAACAACAGAATAGGAAAGACTAGAGATCTCTTCAAGAAAATTAGAGATACCAAGGGAACATTTCATGCAAAGATGGGCTCGATAAAGGACAGAAATGGTATGGACCTAACAGAAGCAGAAGATATTAAGATTAGGTGGCAAGAATACACGGAAGAACTGTACAAAAAAGGGCATTTAGTTAGGTTCCACCAAAGTGTGAGTCTATCCTTGGCTCTCTATTTTCTTCCATCAATTTGTATATTCTTATACCAGTTCTATTTTTTAAATATCATTTTAAGTATTATAGTTATCAGAATGACAAAAATCTAAAAACCCAGAAGTGGCAAATGCATTGGAAGTTCTCATAAAGTACTGGCAGGAATATAGATTGATACAATCACGTTAATGAACAATTTGATATTAGCATGTATGAGATTGTTCCTTTTTATAGCTGAGGAATATTCTGTAGTATAAATATGCCACAGTGTGTTAATGGATTTACTTTGGATATTTATTTGACTTATTTCCAACTTTTAGCTATTATGAATAAATTTCCTCTGAGAAACTATACACATACATAAAGGTATTTGGTGATATTCAGCATAAAATTTTATTTATTAGTAATATCTTACTGAAGTACATAGAGATGAAAACCATGATTTTAAAAATTTACTATAAAATCATTTCTGGAAAAAAAATCGATGAAGCAGATATGCTAAATATTAACAGTTGCTAAATCAAGTAATGGGTGTATTGGTATTCATTATATAATTCGCTTTTTCTCAATGTTTGAAAATTTTATAATAAAAGGTAAAGCTAAAAGAAAAAATTATTGGTCAAGTGGGAAAAGTGTTTTTTTCTAACCACAATCAATTCATGAACTGACCTATATATCCAAACCGAAGTCTCAAAATTCCTGGTGCATGGAACTATAAACACTTTCTCAAAATCATATCACCTTGATACATTAATTTCGTTTTTCAGATTCATTATAAGATGGTATTTTGTGCAGCCACTATCCTCCATCTCAATAAAGTCTTACAAGAAAGAATAAAGTGCAAAGGAAGTAACAAAAAATGAAGGATAAGAAGAGAAGAAAAGGAGGAAGGAACATAGTGAGGAAGGAAGGGAAGAAGGAAAGAATATTTGATTGGATGTAGCTAAAATTTCCCATTGTTAAAATCTCTTCATGGGGAATGCATTTTTGAATTGCCCACCTAAGAGGCATAAATATTTTTCTGTTGGATTCTGTAGTCCCCTGTGTTTAAGAGTTGGCTGACAAGTTGTTAACTCCCATTCTTGCAAGCTCATGCCTGAGTTAGAATAGCTGCCTAGGTAACTGTGTGTGTTACAGCTTTGGCAATATGAGGGTCCAGAAAATGTGAGGCAGAAATCAAGACAGATCCCAGTTCAGTGAGTGTAATGAAACTGACCTGAACCTGGAAACTGAGATCACTAATGGAACAGCAGAGCAGAGCCCATAAAGAGAATAGAGGTACTGAGTCATCTTTCCAGTTGTGGCAAAGAACAGAAGAAAGGGGGACAGATCCTAAAATAGATCAGGTAAACCATTAACAAGTAGGACAGATGGTCTTTGGGGAAAGGTGAACAAATAGGACCAGGTGAACTGAACACATGCAAATTTCCTGGAAAGAAGATGAATGAAGCTCTTTCTCGTGGCATTCTCACTACTTCTTGCTCTTGTTGGGGTGTCTCTCTTTTTTAGCCTTCTAATAAAAGACCTTCATTCTGACTCTCCTATTTCTGTGGCACCAAGGGGTAAGACTTTATGAAGAAAAGATATTATGTCTGACAATGCCATTAACTGATGCACACAGAATCTATAGTAGTGATGGTTCTAGATTCGCTGACGTAGTATATTTCCTTTGTGCACTGTCATCAGAAGAGCATGTCATCTCAGCCCTTCTAACTGGTGTGTGTGTGTGTGTGTGTGTGTGTGTGTGCATGTGTATGTGTGCGTGTGTTTGTGTGTTAGTCACTCGGTAGTGTCTGACTCTTTGCGACCCCATGGACTGTAGCCTACCAGGCTCCTCTGTCCATGGAATTCTCCAGGCAAGAATACTAAAGTGGATTGCCATTCCCTTCTCCAGAAGATCTTTCCAACCCAGGGATTGAACTTGGGTCTCTGGCATTGCAGGCAGATTCTTTATCATCTGAGCCACCAGGGAAGCCCTTTTAACTGGTCTCTTCCATCATTTTGCATTCTCTTTATTGACGTCCAAGACTTTAGATCCATTATCCCTCATTTCATTTCATACTGTGGGCCCAAGGGCTCCTGCTAATCCTGTCATTTTGCTTGCCCTTCATGAATGGTGTTGTTCTAAGCCTTTGCTCTTTGGAGCCACATCTCCAGGGCCAGAAATAAGACTCCTTTGAATTTGCTTACACTATCTTAATTCGTGATAGCGACACCTTCTAATTGCAATTTGAATAGGTTAACAACTGAGGTGCATCAACCATTTTGGCAGTCATGGCCTAAAGTACTTCCTAAGAAAAATGTGTCAAAGTGTTTCATTCCCCCATTTATATCCCTGAAAAATATTTCCAACTAATAGACAAATCGAATCATGTTTGATTTGCTTTTTTACATCCTTCCCCTTCAAATCTTTACTTCAAGGTTAAAAAGTATTTCTATAATTTGGATAAAAACAGAATAGGACATATAAACCCCCAATAAGTTGCTGATGAAATCATATCCCCCACACCCTATATGCATTTTATTCAGCAAATAAGTGAATTTGTAAATTGAGTTCACTGAAGCTTAAACCGGATTTAAGCTTGAAAAGCTCATAGCATTTGGTTTTGCTTATAAATAGTGCCTGACACTTCCCAAATTCAATTAGCTTCAATTCTTGCAAAGTCATATTCTAAGCAAAACTTGAGTCTATAAGCCTGTTTTAAAATGGCCTCAGTATATTTTAGTGTGTGAGATTTTAATTTTGCTTTGTGTTTTAAATTGTTACTGCATTTCAGGGAGTAGATCAGTTCATTTTTATAAATAACAAATATAGCATTATTGGAAATTTGGGAGACTGGAGATTTTTATTTGATGCTTTTCAGATTTTGCACTCTTTAATGACTTCATTTCAATGCTGAAATCAGGGAAACTATGTTAACTTTTTCTTGCCTTATACAAGCTGGAAGTGTCTGGTCAAGTAGGCCTTACTTGATATCTGACAACTGTTTTTATGGAGAGATGTTCTCATTTATTTTTTTTCTCTTACAGCCTCACAACAGGTGTTGAGAATAAATATAGTAAGCAAATGTCATATCAACTAAAACCCAGGTCAAGAGCTATTCCTTATTTGTGAAACGTTACTTTTTAAATATCTTTTTTCCAAAATCAATCTTGGTCTCTAGGAGAGACACTGATTATAAGAAAAATAAAAAGGAAAGTAAAAATGAAAAAATAACTAAAAATCTATCTTTTGTATAGGTATACAGTAGAACATAAGATAGGTGTACAGTAGAACATTTATAAGAGAGACATAGGCATGAAAATAAAATCGACAAAAAAATTATATAATCTCAAAACTCAAAGATAACTTCTGTTAACGATTTTATAGATATTCTCAGTAATTCTTTCTTCTTTATGTAAATGAGGTTTAAAAATATGAAAATTACTTAAAATGTGCCCAGCAGTGATAGTAGTTGTCATTGCTGTTAGGGCTATATTTAATCCACTCCATCTTGGGTTAGTCATTCATATATTCATTCAGCACAGATCTTTTCAGTATCTACTATGCTTCTCCTACTATTCTTGGAAAGGGCAGAAAGCAGTAGAGAAGGCAGGGAAAGCTATCTTTCTGGAGTTTACATTCCAGTGGAAGGAGGCACACCAGGGTGTGGGTGTGGGTATGGGTGTGCAGTTGACAGCCCATTAGATAAACACTACTTGCTATGAAGAGATAAGTGAGAGAATAGAGAGGCAAGAATAGATGCTGGGGAGGGGTTGCAATTGGAAATAAGTTGGTCAGGGAAGCCTTGCTATCAAGGGTATTTTGAAAAGACTTCAAGAAAGTAAGGGAGAAAAATTACACAGAAATTTAGAGGCAGAGCATACAGGAAGTGAGTGCCACACATGTTTGGAAAAAGTCAGTAAGTCAGTGTCAGGAACAGCATAGGTAAGGAAGAAAAGTGTAGGAGATGGGGTGGAGTGTAACAAGGTAGGGTTTTAAAGGCCACTAAAGCATTTGGATTTTAACAATGGAATTAAATGGTTTGCCATTCCAGAGTTTTGAGCAGAGGAGTGGCATGATCTGGTTTATAATGCCCAATGACCATCTTGAATACTGTGTTAAGAACAGAATGACTATGTGGGACATGGTGAGAAAGGTTGCAGGAGAAACAAGGAAATGAGAAAGGAAGCTGTTACAATAATCCAGGTGAGAGAAAATGATGGGCTGAACTAGGGGGAGAACAGCACAGATAGTAGAAATGCATTCAGTTCAGTTCAGTTCAGTTCAGTCACTCAGTTGAGTCCAACTATTTGCGACCCCATGAATCACAGCACGCCAGGCCTCCCTGTCCATCACCAACACCCAGAGTTCACTCAAACTCATATCCATCAAGCTGGTGATGCCATCCAGCCATCTCATCCTCTGTTGTCCCCTTCTCCTCCCGCCCCCATCCCTCCCAGCATTAGAGTCTTTTCCAGTGAGTCAACTCGACGCATGAGGTGGTCAAAGTATTGCAGTTTCAGCTTTAGCATCAGTCCTTCCAATGAACACCCATGATTGATCTCCTTTAGAATGGACTGGTTGGATCTCCTTGCAGTCCAAGGGGCTCTCAAGAGTCTTCTCGAGCACCACAGTTCAAAAGCATCAATCTTCAGCGATCAGCTTTCTTCACAGTCCAACTCTCACATCCATACATGACCACTGGAAAAACCATAGCCTTGACTAGACGGACCTTGGCTGGCAAAGCAATGTCTCTGCTTTTTAATATACTATCTAGGTTGGTCATAACTTTCCTTCCAAGGAGTAAGCTTCTTTTAATTTCCTGGCTGCAATAAGCATCTGCAGTGATTTTGGAGCCCAAAAAAATAAAGTCTGACACTGTTTCCACTGTTTTCCCATCTATTTGCCATGAAGTGATGGGACCAGATGCCATGATCTTTGTTTTCTGAATGCTGAGCTTCAAGCCAACCTTTTCACTCTCCTCTTTCACTTTCATCAAGAGGCTTTTTAGTTCCTCCACTTTCTGCCATAATGGTGGTGTCATCTGCATATCTGAGGTTATTGATATTTCTCCTGGCAATCTTGATTCCAGCTTGTGCTTCTTCCAGCCCAGCGTTCCTCATGATGTACTCTGCATATAAGTTAAATAAACAGGGTGACAATATACAGCCTTGATGTACTCCTTTTCCTATTTGGAACCAGTCTGTTGTTCCATGTCCAGTTCTGACTGTTGCTTCCTGACCTGCATACAGGTTTCTCAAAAGGCAGGTCAGGTGGTCTGGTATTCCCATCTCTTTCAGAATGTTCCACAGTTTATTGTGATCCACAAAGTCAAAAGGTTTGGCATAGTCAATGAAGCAGAAATAGATGTTTTTCTGGAACTCTCTTGCTTTCTCCATGATCCAGCGGATGTTGGCAATTTGATCTCTGGTGCCTCTTCCTTTTCTAAAACCTGCTTGAACATCTGGGAGTTCATGGTTCACATATTGCTGAAGCCTGGCTTGGAGAATTTTGAGCATGACTTTACTAGCGTGTGAGATGAGTGCAATTGTGTGGTAGTTTGAGCATTTTTGGCATTGCCTTTTTTTGGGATTGGAATGAAGACTGACCTTTTCCAGTCCTGTGGCCACTGCTGAGTTTTCCAAAATTTGCTGGCATATTGAGTGTAGCACTTTCACAGCATCATCTTTCAAGATTTGAAATAGCTCAACTGGAATTCCATCACCTCCACTAGCTTTGTTCGTAGTGATGCTTTCTAAGGCCCACTTGACTTCACATTCCAAGATGTTTAGGACATTCATAAGAAAAAGTGTAATCAAGAATGACTCCAAGGCTTTGGGAGGAAGTAGCTGCCACTGATGTCAAGTTTAAAGTTAAAGTTGTTCAGTCGTATTTGACTCTTTGTGACCCCATGGAATATACAGTCCATGGAATTCTCCAGGTCAGAATACTAGAGTGGGTAGCCTTTCCCTTCTCCAGGGGATCTTCCCAACCCAGGGATCGAACCCAGGTCTCCCGCATTGCAGGCAGGTTCTTTACCAGCTAAGGGGTCTATTATACACTTAAATGTAAATACTTAATAGGAAGTTGGATGGGTGAGTTTGGAGTTCAGTGGAATCTTCAGAGTAGAGATGTACAACTGATAAGAATTAAATGAAAATCAACTGGGTGAATATAGTAGAGAAAAAAATGATTAAGGGCTGATCACTAGCAAACTACAATGTGGAGATTGTATATGCGAGGAAAAATCTTCAAAGAAGACTAGAAAAAAAAAATCAGTGAGTGAGTTAAGCGTGAAACCATAGTTGGTGACCTAGAAGCCAAGAGAATGCAGTACTCCATACAGAAAGTACTAATGAATTGTTTTAATGCCACAAAAAGGTCAAATAAAGTGAGATCTGATGTTAGGCAACTGTATTTGCAACCTTGTGGTCACTGACAGGGTGACCATATGTCAAAGTTGCCTGTGGCAGTCTCCCTTTATGCCTCAGTGTAATAATCATTCCTGCTTCCTTTCACCCTCAAAGATGTCCAGACTTGTATACATGTGATGTGGTCAACTAAGCTACTGACAGCCTTATAAAAGTTATTTTAAGGAATGGTGTGGCAAAAACATAATTAGAATGGTATCAAATGACAACAGAAAGTGGGAATTAGAAAAAATGGGGCAGACTTCCTTTAGAAGGGTTTTGCTATCAAATAGAGCAGAGAAACTGGCTGGTAGCTTGAAGGGACTGAGAGATCAATAAAGGATTATTTCACAGATGGTAGAAATGATAGCATTTTTTGCTAAGCTGATAGGAATGATCTGCCAGTGATGGGGAAAGTACAGTGAAGAAAAGAAAGGAGAAATGCTGGAGTAACAGGTAAGAGGGGCTGTATCTGGTGTACAAGTGGAGTGGTTGGCCTCAGATAGGAACACAGAACATTAACCCATATCATCAAGAAGAAAATCAAAATATACAGATGCCAGTAGGCTGAGATGATGTGGTGGACAGTAGTCAAAGATCTATTCTGGTTAAGCTTTTTTTCAATTTTCTCCTCTTGAGCCATGGGTGAGCCTAGGCAAGGTATGGGAAATGCTTGAGAAGACAGAATAGAAACATGAAGCTAACATCCAGGATAGCAGAAAGACACTGACTAGGGAAATTGGGAAAGGATACTACACAGTAATAAAATTCTTTTAAGACCATGAATTTAAAAAAAAACAATATTAGCATTGTTTTGTTGGTTTTGTTTTCCAGAATATTGCAGTTGGATTTAACAAGAATTGGATACCTACTAAACAGATACAATGAAAGGGAAGTGGGAAAGAAATTAAAGTTGCACACAGGAAAGTGATTGTAATGAAGAGTTACAGATTTTAAGCCATGCAAGCAAATAACTCAATGGATAAGCTGCAACTGTACTTTGTGTGGTCACAAAATTGATGAAACGAGGAAAAAATAAATGAGCTTAAAAAATTAGAGATATCAGGCAGAGAGTAAGGTGATTAAAATTAAGAATATCAAAAGTTGTATCACAGGTTATATGCTATCTAGACTATGACCATAGGAAAGGAGTAGCACTGGAGTGAACAAGAAGATAAAATCTTCAAGATCTGAAATACTGTGACCAGAGGGTTGGTAGATGATTGAGGTGTTCTTGGATTGTATGGTTTGCTGCTGCTGCTAAGTCGCTTCAGTCATGTCCGACTCTGTGCAACACCATAGACGGCAGCCCACCAGGCTCAGCCGTCCCTGGGATTCTGTAGGCAAGAACGCTGGAGTGGGTTGCCATTTCCTTCTCCAATGCATGAAAGTGAAAAGTGAAAGTGAAGTCGCTCAGTTGTGTCTGACTCTTCATGACCCCACGGACTGCATCCTACCAGGTTGCTCCGTCCATGGGATTTTCCAGTCAAGAGTACTGGAGTGGGTTGCCATTGCCTTCTCCATTGTATGGTTTGGTGATATACTATTCAGAACTGAGTTTTTTTGCAAGAAAAGAGGGAAGATAGTCTGAAAATGGTATTGAGGAACAAGGAGGATATATGTTCTACTTAAGGTCCAAGAGGATGATGGATGTGGAAGGAAAAGAAGAACCACTGCTTGAGAGGACATCAGGGGAAGAGTTAACTTAGGAAAAGATGGCTTTTTTGTTAGAACAAGAAGAGAGGAAAATATTGAGATCACAGAGGAGTTGGCTAACGATTGACGTTTGCCGTTAATGAGCACAGTAGAAGAACTGAAAGAACTGGGAAAAAAAGGAGGGAGGGAGATGAAGATCAGAATAAAAAGGACATTCAGAGCCTTAAACAGAGTAGAACCCGGAATACAATGAAATACCTAGAAATTTTGAGTATCTTGCAACCATTGACGTAAAGAAGAACTGTACAAAAAAGATCTTAATGACCTGGATAACCATGATGGTGTGGTCACTCATCCAAAGTCAGACATTCTGAAGTGTGAAATCAAGTGGGCCTTAGGAAGGACTGCTGCTGATGTAGTTAGTGGAGGTGATGGAATTCCAGCTGAGCTATTTAACTCCTAAAAGATGATTCTATTAAAGTGCTATATTCACTATGTCAGCAAATTTGGTAAACCCAGCAATGGCCACAAGACTTGAAAAGGTCAGTTTTCAGCCCAATTCCCAAGAAGGGCAGTACTAAAGAATCCTCAAACTACCAGACAATAACACACACCTCCCATGCTAGTAAGGTTATGCTCAAAGTTCTTCAAGTTAGGGTTCAGCAGTTATGTGAGTTGAGAACTTCTAGGCATTCAAGTTCGGAGAAGGCAATGGCAAGCCACTCCAGTACTATTGCCTAGAAAATCCTATGGATGGAGGAGCCTGGTAGGCTGCAGTCCGTGGGGTCACTAAGAGTCGGACACGAGTGAGCGACTTCACTTTCACTTTTCACTTTCACACATTGGAGAAGGAAATGGCAACCCACTCCAGTGTTCTTGCCTGGAGAATCCCAGGGACGGGGGAGCCTGGTGGGCTTCCGTCTATGGGGTCACACAGAGTCGGACACGACTGAAGTGACTTAGCAGTAGCAGCAGGCGTTCAAGTTGGGTTTAGAAAAGACAGAGGAACTAGAGATCAAATTGCCAACATTTGCTGGAACACAGAAAAATCAAGGGAATTCCAGAAAAACATCTGCCTCTGTTTCATTGACTATACTAAAGCCTTTGACTGTGTGGATCATAACAAACTGTGGAAAACTCTTAAAAAGGTGGGAATACCAGACCATCTTACCTGTCTCCTGAGAAACCTGTATACAGGTCAAGAAGCAACAGTTAGAACCCTGTATGGAACAACTGACCAGTTCAGGATTGAGAAAGGAGTACGACAAAGCTATTTAGTGTCACTCTGTTTATTTAACTCATACACATAGCACATCATGCAAAATGAGAGCTGGATGAGTTACAAGCTGGAATCAAGATCACTGGGAGAAATATCAGCAACCTCAGATACATAGCCTTTGACTGTGTGGATTACAACAAATTGCGGAAAATTCTTAAAGAGATGAGAGTACAGGACCACCCGACTTGCCCCCTAAGAAATCTGTATGCAGGTCAAAAAGAAACAGTTAGAACTGGACGTGAAACAACACACTGGTTCCAAATCAGGAAAGGAATATGTCAAGGCTGTATGTTGTCACCCTGCTTATTTAACTTATATGCAGAGAACATCATGCGAAATGCCTGGCTGGATGAAGCACAAGCTGAACTCAAGATTTCTGGGAGAAATATCAATAACCCCAGATATGCAGATGACACCACCATTATGGCAGAAAGTATAGAACATCCTCTTGATGAAAGTGAAAGAGGAGAATGAAAAGTTGGCTTAAAGCTCAAAATTCAGAAAACTAAGATCATGGCATCTGGTCCCATCACTTCATGGCAAATAGATGGGGAAACAGTAGAAGCAGTGGCTGACTTTATTTTTCTGGGCTCCAAAATCACTGCAGATGGTGATTGCAGCCATGAAATTAAGACACTTGTTCCTGGGAAGAAAAGTTATGGCCAATTTAGACAGCATATTGAAAAGCAAAGACATTACTTTGTCAACAAAGGTCCATCTAGTCAAGGCTATGGTTTTTCCAGTGGTCATGTATGGATGTGAGAGTTGGACTATAAAGAAAGTTGAGCACTGAAGAATTGATGGTTTTGAACTGTGGTATTGGAGAAGACTCTTGAGAGTCCTTGGACTGCAAGGAGATCTAACCTGTCAATCCTAAAAGAAATCAGTCCTGAATACTGATTAGAAAGACTGATGCTGAAGTTCCAATACTTTGGCTCCCTGATGCGAAGAACAGACTCATTGGAGAAAACCCTGATGCTGGGAAAGATTGACGGCAGGAGGAGATGGGGATGACAGAGGATGAGATGGTTGGATGGTATCACCAACTCAATGGACATGAATTTGAGCAAGCTCTGGGAGTCAGTGATGGACAGGGAAGACTGGTGTGCTGCAGTGCATGGGGTCACAAAGAGTCAGGCATGACTGAGCGACTGAACTGACTGACCACTTTAACATCAGAAAGCAAAGAGGAACTACAGAGCCTCTTGATGAGGGTGAAAGAGGAGAGTGAAAAAGCCAGCTTAACTCTCAATACTAAAAAAACTAGGATCATGGCATCTAGTCCCATCACTTAATGGTAAATAGAAGGGGAAAGTTGAAAGTAATGACTATTTCCTCTTCTTGGGCTCTAAAATCACTGCAGGTGGTAATTGCAGCTAGGAAATTAGAAGACAATTGCTTCTTGGCAGGAAAGTTATGACAAACCTAGACAGTGCACTAAAAAGAAAAGATATCAATTTGCTGACAAACATTTGTATAGTCAAGGCTATGGTCTTTCCAGTAGTCATGTACAGATATGACAGTTGGACCATAAGGAAGGCAAAGTACCCAAGAGTTGATGCTTTTGAAATGTGCTGGAGAAGAATTGAGAATCCCTTGGACAGCAAGGGGATCAAACCAGTCAGTCCTAAAGGAAATCAACCCTAAATACTCACTGGAAGGACTGATGCTGAAGCTGAAGTTCCAATATTTTGGCCACCTGATCCAAAGAGTCAACTCAGTGGACAAGCCCATGATGCTGGAAAGACTGTGGGTAGGAGGAGAAGGATATGACAGAGGATGGCATCACCAATTCAATGTACATGAACTTGGGCAAACTCCAGAAGGTAAGGAACAGGGATGCCTAGCATGCTACAGTCCATGGGGTCACAGAGTCGGACATGGCGTGGTGACTGAACAACAACTATTTCTTCAGTTTTATTTTCCTATTTTTAATATAATTTTTATACAACTAGAATAGACAAGTGGAGTCTGTGGAATAAATAATTAAAGATGTTCCTAGGAATTAAACTTTTGGAGTAAGAGGCTAAACATGCTATTTCTCAACAGAAAACATGCAGGAAGTTTTGATCAGTATCCCTGGGCTTCCTTGGTAGCTCAGCTGGTAAAGAATCTGCCTGCAATGCAGGAGACCCTGGATCAATTCCTAGGTTGGGAAGATCTTCTGGAGAAGGGATAAGCTACCCACTCCAGTATTTGACTTCCCTGGTGGCTCAGCTGGTAAAGAATCTGTCTGCAATGCGGGAGACCTGTATTCGATCCCTGGGTTAGGAAGATCCCCTGGAGAAGGCAACAGCTACCCATTCCAGTATTCTGGCCTGGAGAATTCCATGGACTATATTGTGCATGAGGTCGCAAAGAGTCAGAAACAACTGACTGACTTTCACCTTCACTTTCCACATTAGAAGGGACTTTGTTTAAGAGGCCTTAAAGTTACTTATTTGCCTGGACTTTCAATTTATAGCTCATAAAAAAAAAAAAAAGGATAAATGAATCTAACTGCCTTTTAAGATTGTTGTAACAATATAAAGTATATAGCAAATGTTAAACATTATTTTTATCACTATTTCAGCAAGACTAAATACATGTCTCTGGGATGACTAGAAAAACTATTGAAAAAGAGAAGAGCATTCACAGTTATTTTATTATTTTAAATATTCAATTTTTTGAATTTGTTCTATTAAAAAGTCTTGACAAAAATGCATGGCTTTGTTAGGCAAAAGCTTAATTGGCTAAGGAATCAGGGTGCTCTCAAAACAATACCTTCAGAAAGAAGCTCAGCTAAGATATCAGTGGTATGAACTCATAGAACAAGTTGCTTCTAGGATTATCCAAGCATATTTCTGGTACAAGTCAGTGTAAATTATAAAGGAAATAATTTCTCCTCTGCCCTCCATTAAAAGTATGCTGGGGATGTGCCCCAGAAAATGGCTGTGATACATCATAGCTGGCTGTAATCTAAGTTATATTTAAGGTAAGTGGTTCTGAAAGGAGATAAAATTAAAATTCATAAAGCTTTTCGCAAAAGGCATCAAGTTGGCAATTGCAGTTATTAGTTCATATCCAAAATTTTTATGTGGACTTTTGTAACTCCATTCTATCCACATATTTGAAAGTACAATAGCCCTCATTTCCATATTGTAGCTTTCGTTTCCATATTGTTTCACGTTTATGCAGACTTGAGAAGTAAATACTTTCGGTCAACACATGGACAAGATGCACTCAAATAATGATGAAATGTCAGCCATCTCATCACTATGATCAATATAAATTGGAACCTATGAAAAAAATCACTGTGCTTGATTAAATATTGGCATTAATATTTTAGTGATAGAAATTTCAAAATGTCCTTTCTCTCCTTGAGTTCATTAAGTCCTCAGAGAAGCTTTACAGACTCATTATCTCACTCCATGTTGGGATTTTCATCTGTGAATCTTGAAGAGTAAAAATGAGATTTAATGACTTTTGAGGTCATGGTCCTTTTCACACCTACAGTATTATACAAAAGATCTACTTCATTGACTTTATTTTGACCTGCTATTTGACCCTGAACTTGTAAAATTTAAATGCAGCAGTCTTTTTTTTTAATTGAAGTATGATACAAATAAAAAAAACGGCACTGATCATTAAAAGATAGTTCAATGTGTTATCACAATTGAGCATATCTGTGAAAGCCCACCCAGTTCCAGAAATAGAATGTACCAGCACCTCAGAACATAATTTCTCTAAACATAAAAATAAAAGAATCTTTTTTTCTTCCTCTCTTCCTGCTTCTCTTTCTTCTCATTTTTACTTTTAATTTATTTTTATAAATCTAAAGGTTACATTTACAGTTATTACAAAATGTTGGCTAAATGCACCATGTTTTATAATACATCCTTGTAGAATATCTTACACACAATAGTTCATACTTCTCACTCCCTGACCCCTATATTGTCCTTCCCCTCATTTGTGAATGATATGAATGGTAAGGGATTAACATCACTTCCATTATTTTTAATATAAATTAAACTGCAACCTTCATATCCACTGAATCTGTATACATACTCATAAACCCCGGAGAAAAACATCTTGAAATCTTTGAATTGGAGGAACTAATTATTTATGTTTTCCATAAAATTCTAAACCCGAGCCTAAAGTATTCAATTGATTTAATTTTTTGGATGTATAAAATTCTCCATCACTGGGATTCATTCAATTCACCATCACTGGGATTCATTCAAATAGACTTATCTCTACATTATTAAGCAGTGTTTCCTTGAGTTTATAACTGTCTATGCTGCTGCTTTTAATTTCATGGCTGCAATCAGCATCTGCAGTGATTTTGGAGCCCCCCAAAATAAAGTCTGACACTGTTTCCACTGTTTCCCTATCTATTTCCCACGAAGTGATGGGACCAGATGCCATGACGCTTACTCCTGAAGGAAAGTTATGACCAACCTAGATAGTATATTAAAAAGCAGAGACATTACTTTGCCAACAAAGGTCCATCTAGTCAAGGCTATGGTTTTTCCCGTGGTCATGTATGGATGTGAGAGTTGGACTGTGAAGAAAGCTGATCGCCGAAGAATTGATGCTTTTGAACTGTGGTGCTAGAGAAGACTCTTGAGAGTCCCTTGGACTGCAAGGAGATCCAACCAGTCCATTCTAAAGGAGATCAGTCCTGGATGTTCACTGGAAGGACTGATGCTAAAGCTGAAACTCCAATACTTTGGCCACCTCATGGGACGAGTTGACTCACTGGAAAAGACTCTGATGCTGGGAAGGATTGGGGGCAGGAGGAGAAGGGGACGACAGAGAAGGAGATGGCTGGATGGCATCACTGACTTGATGGACATGAGTTTGAGTGAACTCTGGGAGTTGGTGATGGACAGGGAGGCCTGGCGTGCTGTAATTCATGGGGTCGCACAGAGTCGGACACGACTGAGCAACTGAACTGAACTGATGCTGCTGCAGGTGCTGCTAAGTCGCTTCAGTCATGTCCGACTCTGTGCGACCCCACAGACGGAAGCCCACCAGGCTCCGCCGTCCCTGGGATTCTCCAGGCAAGAACACTGGAGTGGGTTACCATTTCCTTCTCCATATAACTGTCTATAACTTCCAGCAAATAATCCTAATATAATATTTTACAACAACACAATCCTTTTATTTACATTTCAAGAGCAGATTTTTAAGCTTTATTTTTTGAGTTTGAATTTCAAAACACTAGTTCTTAGGTGAGGGTCAGTCGAGTTCTTTGAAAGATCATGGGTGGAGTTTTTTTTCCTCCCATCTGAATGCTGATTTGGCTCATTTACCTTCTCAAATATATTACTTCTTGAATACTTAATCTTCAATATAAAAATACTTGATATTACACGTTAATTTTTAAGTCCCCAATTAATGAGTGATCATTTTAAAGTTCATCTGTCTTCAACATAGGCAGTCACAGAACTAAGAGTTTGTTCATGTGATTAAGAACTGTGTTTGACTTATGCAAATAACTTTTTAATTATTTTTTAAATTTAAGAAATTTCTAAGTGAAAAAGGTTTCAGATGTAGCAAAACCTCCACTCCTTATCATTTTTCCCTTTCTGCTAATTGGTAACCCTACCCCTAAAGTTGTTCTCTAAATTATCCCTATGCATTTCTATGTTTTTTTCAATAGATGTTTATAATCATCAGTAAGATACTGACTATATCATACTATATGTATCCTTTTACAACTTGATTTTTTATTTAGTATATATTTGGCAATTATTTTGTGTGATAAGTTTACTTTTGTATCTTTGTATTTCATTTGTATTTTAGTAAATAAATCACAGTTCCTCCATTCCCTTATTAGGAAATGAAATTTTTCCATTCCTTTGTTAATATAATAGTGCTCTAAAGGCCATCTTTATACCCATTTCCTTGTACATATGAACGTTTATGTGGGGCAGAATTCAAAAGTGCTGTCTTTAACTTTATTCAGAATTCCAAATCATTTTCCAGAGTAGTTACATTAATTTTACTTAAAATAACAATATGCAACAATTCTCCTTTCTTAAAACCTTATCAGTAGTTAGAATTTTCAAATATTGTGTTATCAGACTGAGGACTGAGAAATCTATAGTTCCAAAGCACTGAACAGAGTAGTCAAGAAACTTGAAGGTCCAAAGGAAAAAAAAAAAAAAGAGAGAGGGAGAAAACTTGTGCATGCCTTGGGCTTCCCTGGTTCAGATGGTAAAGAATTAGCCTGCAATGCAGGACACCTGGGTTTAATCCCGGGGTTGGGAAGATCCCCTGGAGAAGGGAATGGCACCAGTATTCTCGCCAGAAGAATTCCATGGACAGAGGAGCCTGCAGGCCACAGTCCATTGGGTCGCAAAGAGTCAGACAGGACTGAGCAACTAATACTTTCACTTTGACTTTTCTACATGTCTTAAACTGTCAAATCCAAAATTATATTTTAATTTTTAAAGGTGGTATTATTAGACCAATCACCAACACATAGACTTTTTTTTTTTTTTTTAATAACACAGCATGCTAGCTAAATACTCTGGAAAGACTATTGAGTATGAAGAGGTGTTTTTCTCTCCTATTTTCTCTTGTAAAGAACCCTACTGCCAATGCAGGAGACATAAGAGACATGGATTCAATCCCTAAGTTAGGAAGATACCCTGGAGGAGGGCATGGCAACCCATTCCAGTATTCTTTCCTGGAGAATTTCATGGACAGAGGAGCCTGGCAGGCTACTGTTCATAGGGTTGCAAAGAGTTGGACATGATTGAAGCAACTTAGCACTGAAAGACCCCAGCTTTCAGCTTACAACCCTAGCCACAGCTCTGCCATCTTAAGCAAAGTACTAGACCCTAGATAGCAGCCACACCCAGCTAGCCTTGCAGAAGCTCCAACAAGATATTGGCGGTTACACCCTTAGGCAAGATGGAAAGTCCCCAACGTCAGGATGAATCATGCTTCCTGGAACCTGTCCCCGCCATATTTGGTTTTCTTTTAAACCAACCAATGAAAACCCTGTAACCAAGCTTCTCGCTTCTGTACCCGCGCTTTCTGCATCCCAACTCCATAAAAACCCCCCTGCTCCGGCCGTTGGGCGCGCAAGTCCACCGAGGGACTTTGTCGCCCCAGGTACCTGTGTATCTGAATAAACCTCTTGCTATTTGCATCCGAACGTGAATGGTCTCGCTGTTCCCTGGGAAGGGTCTCCTTGAGGAAAGATACTCCACGGAGGTCTTTCATTTGGGGGCTCGTCCGGGATCCGGAGACCCCCCCCCCCTCGCCCAGGGACCACCGACCCCTCGTCGGGAGGTAAGCTGGCCAGCGTTTTATTGTTTTATGTTCCCGTGCTTTCTGTGTGTCTGTTGCGGTGCGACTTGAGTTTCAGCTGAAACAATCTGTATCTGGCGGAGTCAGGAAGGAGCTGACGAGCTCGAACTTCCCTCCGCAAGCCTGGAAGACGTTCCAAGGCTAACTGGAGCCCGATTTTTCGGTGCTCATCCGTCTCAGTTCACGACCAGAGTCGGACTTTTCGGGGCTCCGCCCTTGTCCGAGGGGTACGTGAAACTTCAGGGAGGCGAGGGATCCGGACCCTCATCTACGCCTCCATCCGAGCTTTTGCTTTCTGTTTTGCGCAGAAACCGCGCCGTGCGATTTTGGTGTATTAGTCTCTGTGTCGTGTTTGTTTGTCTTATAACAGGAGTACTCTTACTAGAAGAAATGGGTCAATCTTTAACCACCCCCCTGAGTCTTACTTTACAGCATTGGAGAGATGTTCAAGACATCGCCCATAATCAGTCAATGGAAGTCCGGAAAAAGAAATGGATCACCTTCTGCTCGTCCGAGTGGCCCTCCTTCAATGTGGGCTGGCCACAGGATGGGACTTTTAACCTTGATATCATTTTCCAGGTAAAAGCCAGAGTGATGGATCCCGGCCCCCCTGGTCACCCCGACCAAGTTGCATACATCGTGACTTGGGAGGCCCTGGTCTACGACCCTCCGCCATGGGTCAAGCCCTTCGTCAATCCCAAGCACCCTCTTCCTCCATCAGCCCCTGCCCTTCCACCTCTCCCCCTCCCTGCTCCGGCCCGACCGCCCACCCACTCATCTCTGTATCCCACCCTAACTAAGTCTCCACAGGAAAAAGTTAAAAAACAAAAACCCACAACAGCCACAGTGTTGCCGCCGGGAGACGAACTGCTCATAGATCTGTTGGCCGAGGACCCTCCACCCTACCGAGACCCAGCCCCAATAAGGGAAGCCGCAGCGGCGGCTCCTGCCCCAGTCGCTCCGGCACCGTCCCCGGTGGCCGGACGACTAAGGGTCCGCAGAGAGCCACCTCCGGATTCCACCTCCCAGGCCCTTCCCCTGCGAACAGGGCCCAACGGCCAGGCCCAATACTGGCCCTTTTCTGCTTCCGACCTTTACAACTGGAAAAATAACAACCCCCCTTTCTCCAAAAATCCCTCCATGTTAACCTCTTTGATTGAGTCCATCCTAGTTACTCACCAACCCACTTGGGACGACTGCCAGCAGCTGCTACAAGCGCTGCTGACTACTGAAGAAAAGCAAAAGGTCTTCCTGGAAGCTCGGAAAAACGTCCCAGGCGAAAATGGCCGTCCCACGCAATTGCCTAACGAGATTAATTCCGCCTTCCCTCTGGAACGTCCCGACTGGGATTTCTCTACAGTTGAAGAGACCCCGAGCAAGGGATATCCGGCCAGTTGACATGGACCCGACTCCCACAAGGGTTCAAAAACAGCCCAACTCTCTTTGACGAGGCTCTGCATCGGGACCTGGCTGACTTCAGAGTCCAACATCCAGCTCTCATCCTACTACAGTATGTAGATGATCTTCTGTTAGCGGCAAAAACGGAGGAAAGCTGCAAAGAAGGTACGTCTGCCCTCCTTAAAACCCTGGGGACTCTAGGATATCGGGCTTCGGCAAAAAAGGCCCAAATCTGTCAGCAACAGGTCACCTATCTGGGATACCAGATCAAAGAGGGACAGAGGTGGCTGACAGAAGCTCGTAAACAAACCATTATGAACATCCCTGCCCCCAAAAGCCCCCGCCAATTGCGGGAATTCTTGGGGGCTGCAGGGTTCTGTCGCCTCTGGATACCAGGCTTCGCCGAAATGGTCGCACCTCTGTACCCCCTTACAAAACAAGGAGCCTTCTTTGACTGGCGGGAAGAACATTCCGTGGCCTTCAAAAATGTCAAGAGAGCCCTATTGACTTCCCCGGCTCTCGGGCTCCCAGACCTGACCAAGCCCTTTGGACTGTTTGTAGATGAAAAACAAGGCTACGCAAAAGGGGTCCTAGTCCAAAATATAGGACCCTGGAAACGTCCTGTAGCCTACCTCTCGAAAAAGCTAGACCCCGTGGCTTCAGGCTGGCCACCCTGTTTGCGCATGGTGGCAGCTATTGCGGACCTCATCAAGGACGCCCACAAGCTGACCATGGGGCAGCCTTTAACCATCTTTGCCCCACACGCGGTTGAAGCCCTTATCAGACAGCCACCAGATCGTTGGCTGTCCAATTCCCGAATGACCCACTACCAGGCTATGCTTCTGGACACGGACCGAGTTCGCTTTGGTCCCGTCGTGGCACTCAACCCTGCCACCCTGCTCCCACTCCCGGAAGAACCAGAGCTGCACGATTGTCACCAGATCCTCGCGGAAACCCACGGAACCAGGCCAGACCTGTCAGATCGACCACTCCCAGACGCAGATATCACCTGGTACACTGATGGCAGTAGCTTCATGGACAATGGGGAAAGAAGGGCAGGAGCGGCCGTGACTACAGAAACAGAGGTAATCTGGGCAGAGGCTCTACCGCCAGGAACCTCCGCCCAGAGGGCCGAGCTTATCGCCCTGACCAAGGCTCTCCAGATGGCGGCAGGTAAGAGGCTTAACGTATATACGGATAGCCGGTATGCGTTCACCACAGCCCATATCCACGGAGAAATCTATCGGCGAAGAGGGCTCCTGACCTCTGAGGGAAAAGAGATTAAAAATAAGGTTGAAATCCTGGCTCTGCTAAAAGCCCTGTTCCTTCCCCAAAAACTCAGTATCATCCATTGTCTGGGACACCAGAAGGGAGACAATCCTGAGGCACGCGGTAACAGAATGGCTGACCAGGCCGCCCGAGAGGCAGCCTCATGTAAATCGCCGAAAGCCTCACAAACCCTCCCCCTGGCCTCAAAAACTGCTGGAACTGCTCCCGTGCGCTGCCCCTTCCAGTACACCAAGGAAGATACGGACTTGCTGAGAAAAATGGGGGCTTCCTATGAACCAACACAAGGGTACTGGATTTATAAAGAAAAACCTGTAATGCCAAAAAGACAGACTTTAGAATTATTAGACCGTTTACATGGACTGACCCACCTCAGCCCCCGAAAAACAAAGACCCTCCTGTATAGAGAAGAAAACACCCACTATTTGTTAGAAAGAGACAATCTCTTACAACAAATAGTAGACAACTGCAGGGCTTGAGCTCAGGTCAATGCTGGGAGAGTCCGATATGGAGCCGGGGCCCGGGCGCGAGGACACCGACCGGGTACTCATTGGGAAATTGATTTCACAGAGATAAAGCCAGGACTATATGGCTACAAATACCTCTTAGTATTTGTAGACACTTTCTCCGGTTGGGTAGAGGCCTTCCCTACGAAGCAAGAAACAGCCAAGACAGTCACCAAAAAATTGCTGGAAGAGATCTTCCCCAGGTACGGGATGCCCCAAACGCTGGGGACAGACAATGGGCCAGCCTTTGTCTCCAAGGTAAGTCAGCTGGTGGCTAAGCTACTGGGGATCAATTGGAAATTACATTGTGCTTATAGACCCCAGAGTTCAGGACAGGTAGAACGGATGAACAGAACTATCAAGGAGACTTTGTCCAAATTAACGCTTGCAACTGGCTCTAGAGACTGGGTGCTCCTACTGCCTCTGGCCCTATACCGGGCCAGAAACACCCCAGGGTCCCATGGTCTGACACCGTTCGAAATATTATACGGGGCTCCACCACCAGCCGCCACCCTCCTTGACTCCCACATTGCAAACCACGCTAACAACCCTTCCTTAAAAGCTCATTTACAGGCACTCCAGATCGTGCAGAGAGAGGTTTGGAAACCGTTGGCCGCAGCTTACCAGGAACAGCTGGAAAAGCCAGTAGTTCCACACCCATTCCAGATCGGAGATTCCGTCTGGGTCCGCAGACATCAGACTACGAACCTAGAACCCCGGTGGAAAGGACCGTATACAGTCCTTTTAACCACGCCAACAGCCCTGAAAGTAGACGGCATCGCTGCTTGGATCCACTCCTCACACGTTAAGCGCGCCCCGTCATCGGACTCCGCCGACAACAGCCAGGACAGCCCTGACAGACCGCCTCAATGGAAGCTCCAGCGCTCTCAAAACCCACTCAAGATAAGACTCTCAAAGATTACATAGCTGTAATCCTTATAATCTTGGGTTCCTTGTCCCCTGCATCCCCTACTAACCCCCATGCCCCAAAGCAATTAACCTGGCAGGTGCTGACATCCGGGGGTGATGTGATCTGGTCAACGACCAAAACTGCCCCCATAGGGACTTGGTGGCCTGACCTATATCCTGATCTATGTAAGCTGGCCCTGGGGGTCCCACACCCCTGGGACCTAGAAGGATACTTTGACACTTCCAAGGCGCCCCAAAAGGAGAGCCCCCCCGGGCGGCTGGGACTAGACCCATGGGGAGGGTGCGGAACGCCTGATAGACGAGCCATGTTAAGCACTCTCCCTTTCTACATTTGCCCTGGATACCACAGGGATCGCAGGCTAAATCCCCAGTGCGGAGGAGGGGAACATTTCTTCTGTAAGAGCTGGGGGTGCGAGACTACTGGAGACACATACTGGGCCCCTTCCTCCTCTTGGGACTATATTACTGTCAGGGCAAATTACACTCACCCACCCTTCAAAGATTGGAAGACCCTTAGCCACGGGTCATGCAAAAATTGGTGTCATCCCCTACGGGTGTCATTTACAGAAAAAGGAAAAAAGGCCACCAGGTGGTGGGGGGCTGGGTATTCCTGGGGGCTCAGGCTATACAAAGAACGATGGGACGACGGCCTTGTCTTCAAAATCAGACTAAAAATAGAAACCCCAGCCCCCACCGCCGTTGGGCCCAACACCGTCCTGGGAGACCAACGACCCCCGTCCCAACCAGCACTAGCCTTACCCTCAGTTCCCAGCACACAACACTCTGCGACCAACGGTAGTGCTAACCACACCCAAACTGCTGTTCTGCCTCCACCCCCAACCGGGACCGGGGACCGATTGTTTAGCCTGATACAGGGAGCCTACTCTGCCCTTAACGTTTCTGATCCCGACCGAACCCAAGAATGTTGGTTATGCCTGGTTAATAACCCCCCATACTATGAAGGGGTAGCTATTAGGGGCAACTTCTCCAACCATACCCAAGCCCCCCCCAGTTACACCACTGGCTCCCAGCACAAACTAACCCTATCTCAAGTGTCGGGGAAAGGACTTTGCCTTGGGACCATCCCCGAGACCCACCAGGCCCTATGCAAAATCACCAAAAAGGTGCCCAAAGGGAATTACTACCTAACAGCCCCCAACGGGACTTACTGGGCATGTAATACGGGACTCACTCCCAGTGTCTCAGCTGCTGTGCTTAACATAGCCTCTGATTACTGCGTTCTGGTTGAGCTATGGCCCAGAGTAACCTACCATGATTCTGAATATGTCTATAGCTATTTCGAGGGAAGACCCCGATTCAAGAGAGAGCCCGTCTCCGTAACCCTGGCTGTGTTGCTAGGAGGCCTTACAGTAGGAGGAATAGCAGCAGGAGTGGGCACAGGGACTTCCGCCCTCCTAGAAACCAGTCAATTCAGGCAGCTCCAGGCGGCTATGCATACTGATATCCAGGCGCTAGAAGAATCTGTCAGTGCCCTTGAAAAGTCGTTAACCTCTCTCTCTGAAGTAGTCTTACAAAACCGGAGAGGATTAGATATCCTGTTCTTGCAAGAAGGAGGCCTTTGCGCGGCTCTAAAAGAAGAATGTTGTTTTTATGCAGATCATACGGGACTAGTGAGAGATAGCATGGCCAAGCTGAGAGAACGGCTTAAACAAAGGCAAAAACTATTTGAGGCCGAACAAGGATGGTTTGAGGGGTGGTTTAACCGATCCCCTTGGTTCACAACCCTAGTTTCCTCCATTATAGGTCCCCTAATGGTCGTTCTACTGATATTACTGTTTGGCCCGTGCATTCTCAACCGGTTGGTACAATTTATGAAAGATAGACTGTCAGTTATCCAGGCCCTGGTCCTAACCCAGCAGTATCATCAACTGAGGCAGAATGACCAAGAGGAAAAAGAATGACCCGATTCCCATTCCCGAATGGAGGATTCCATTCGAAGTCACAAGAAAAATGGGGGAATGAAAGACCCCAGCTTTCAGCTTACAACCCTAGCCACAGCTCTGCCATCTTAAGCAAAGTACTAGACCCTAGATAGCAGCCACACCCAGCTAGCCTTGCAGAAGCTCCAACAAGATATTGGCGGTTACACCCTTAGGCAAGATGGAAAGTCCCCAACGTCAGGATGAATCATGCTTCCTGGAACCTGTCCCCGCCATATTTGGTTTTCTTTTAAACCAACCAATGAAAACCCTGTAACCAAGCTTCTCGCTTCTGTACCCGCGCTTTCTGCATCCCAACTCCATAAAAACCCCCCTGCTCCGGCCGTTGGGCGCGCAAGTCCACCGAGGGACTTTGTCGCCCCAGGTACCTGTGTATCTGAATAAACCTCTTGCTATTTGCATCCGAACGTGAATGGTCTCGCTGTTCCCTGGGAAGGGTCTCCTTGAGGAAAGATACTCCACGGAGGTCTTTCAAGCACAACACACATTTTCTCTTATAAAGAGAGTCACAAATACTGGACAACGGTCATCCGTATTTAGGCCCCAACTTAAATATTTACTGAATATTTGAGTCTTTTTCCGTCTTTTATCCCTTCCTTTAGGTACTGTGACAAAGATATCCAACCTCTTACCTAATTCTTTCATCTATATGCTGCATCCCAATTATTTCCTTCTTTTTCCTCAAGGACTTTGTATCATGAATCACATGGTCTCTTCCCAGTTTTTTTCCTTTCTCTTTCAAGGGTCTTTCCATCAGCATTTCATCTAGGCTCAAAACTTTTCTTTATTACTATTCCATGTTTCCCACCATTGCCCTAACACCCTTTACCTTTACTGCTGAGTTATTTAAGAGTAGACTCTTCTTTAATACCTGTTCACTGCTGGCTCATCTGCTTACTGATGGGTGATGTGTGCCAGCAGACTCCGTACTAAAGGGTCTCTCCAGGCCTTTTCTTTATTAAATTCTACTTGATACACTTCCATTCCTATTTCACTAAAATTTATGTAGCATTTGACACTACTGATTTATCACTCTATTAAAAAAATTATCATCAACTAGTTTACTTCTGATAATACATTAAACAGTTTATTTTAGAAAGTTTCATACAGAAAGTTGTTTTATGATCACTTTTAATACAACCATGCAGAAGTGTCTACATTTAGGGTGTGTATGAAAGACTCTTTTTTTGCTTTCAGCTTTGTTTACTGTAATTATCTATAATACGTATTGATATGTACTGCTTTTTCACTCAATATTTTGAAGTTGTCATTAAGTCAAATTTGAATTTTTACTTTAAAAGGTAACATTGCTTAACGTTATGTCAGCATGTAT
This sequence comes from Moschus berezovskii, assembly GCF_049115385.1. NCBI lineage: Eukaryota > Metazoa > Chordata > Mammalia > Artiodactyla > Moschidae > Moschus > Moschus berezovskii. The sequence goes on from NC_142467.1 coordinate 76,682,538, forward strand.
AATACTTTAACAACTCTTGTTTTTCCAATATAATTATCTTACTAATTGTAAATAAGACTATAATTAATATACATATAAATAAATCCTTGTGAACATCTCTCATTATTAATAGGACTCATATCTGGCAATAAAATAATAAGGTAAAGGTTTTTGAAACTTTCAATTATTTTAAATTTCACTATGTAAATCTTAGAAAATATAAAAATATACAAAGATTTTTAAAAAATATACCTAGTTAAAAGTTCTTTTTGAATGCACATATCATTTCTAAAGATATTTAAATTACTACCATACAGGCTAATTTCATGACAAGTATTTTATGTAAAGAATGAAAAAATATTGATAATTTCATAGCATAGTAAATATTCTGCAAAATAACATTTTTTTAACTTAGTAAGTACTTTTATCTCATACATTAAGTATTAGACTAGTTCTGCTTCAATCACAGAATGCTTTAAGTAGTATGTTTAAAATTTTGGGATTGTATTTTCTATTAAAACCCTTTTTCAAAATAATAGCTATTCTAATAGATGAAGTATGTAAACATCAAGTGAAAAGTGAGGTCACTCAGTCATGTCCGACTCTTTGTGACCCCATGGACTATATAGTCCATGGAATTCTCCAGGCCAGAACACTGGAGTGGGTAGTCTTTCCCTTCTCCAGTAAATATAAAGCAATAGAGCAAAATTAATTTTTTTGTTTTTAACTTAATGTACCAAAATGATTTCAAATTCAATTGAGAATGATTTATGGCATTATGATACTAAGTATTCAAATTTGATAAATAATTCATTTTCTTTTTAATTCAATAAATTTTCAGTTTTTGACATATTATTCAGCAATATATGAACTGTGAACTTCCAAATGTTCAAACTGATTTTAGGAAAGGCAGAGGAAGCAGAAATCAAATTGCCAACATCCACTGGATCATGGAAAAAGCAAGAGAGTTCCAGAAAAACATCTATTTCTGCTTTATTGACTATGCCAAAGCCTTTGACTGTGTGGATCACAATAAACTGGAAAATTCTGAGAGATGGGAATACCAGACCACCTGACCAGCCTCTTGAGAAACATGTATGCGGGTCAGGAAGTCACAATTAGAACTGGATATGGAACAACAGACTGGTTCCAAATAGAAAAAGGAGTACGTCAAGGCTGTATATTGTCACCCTGCTTATTTAACTTATATGCAGAGTACATCATGAGGAACACTGGGCTGGAAGAAGCACAAGCTGGAATCAAGATTGCCGGGAGAAATATCCATAACCTCAGATACGCAGATGACACCACCCTTATGGCAGAAAGTGAAGAGGAACTCAAAAGCCTCTTGATGAAAGTGAGAGAGGAGAGTGAAGAGGTTGGCTTGAAGCTCAACATTCAGTAAACAAAGATCATGGCATCTGGTCCCATCACTTAATGGCAAATAGATGGGGAAACAGTGGAAACAGTGACAGACTTTATTTTTCTGGGCTCCAAAATCACTGCAGATGGTGACTGCAGCCATGAAATTAAAAGACATTTACTTCTTGGAAGGAAAGTTATCACCAACCTAGACAGCAGATTGAAAAGCCAGGGACATTACTTTGCCAACAAAGGTCCGTTTAGTCAAGGCTATGGTTTTTCCAGTGGTCATGTTATGGATGTGAGAGTTGGACTATAAAGAAAGTTGAGTGCTGAAGAATTGGTGCTTTTGAACTGTGGTGTTGGAGAAGACTCTTGAGAGTCCCTTGGACTGCAAGGAGGTGCAACCAGTCCATCCTAAAGGAGATCAGTCCTGGGTGTTCATTGGAAGTATTGATGTTGAAGTTGAAACTTCAAAAGTTTGGCCACCTGATGCGAAGAGCTGACTCATTTGAAAAGACCTTGATGCTGGGAAAGATTGAGGGCAGGAGGAGAAGGGGATGGTAGAGGATGAGATGGTTGGATGGCATCATCGACTCAATGGACATGGGTTTGGGTGAACTCTGGGAGTTGGTGATGGACAGGGAGGCCTGGCGTGCTGCAGTTCATGGGGTCGCAAAGAGTCGGTCATGACTGAGCGAATGAACTGAACTGAACTGATTTTGGTATCATTTATCTCTTTTTTTGAAATACAAATAATTTAATTCTGCTAAAGTATGAATGGAAATTTTGTTTTCAGTAATTTTCCAGAAGGTTGTTACTATTTTAACTAAGTATGAAATATCTGCATTTATATTGTCTTTCTATGCTAGACACTTATAGTCCTTAAGTGGTTAATTGTTAATTATAGTATTTTTAAATAATGTGTTTTTCTCATCTTCTGCAACTTGTATATCTCTATTACTGCTCCGAGACGTATTACTTTTTTTAAATAACTTCTAAAACAATATTAAATAATAATTTACATAGCAGATGTACTTGGTTGTTACTGATATTAATGGAAATGATAGTTTTGGATCACTGTATATGATGGAGGCAGAATACTGGGATAAATTCATTAAAGAATACCCATGATTCCAAAATTATTAAGACTTTGTAAAGAAACAAAAATAATTCATGTCTTTCAAATATTCATTAATAATGTCACGGTAGTAATATCACCAATAACTAATCTATATTAAAATACTCTTAAACTAATGGCAAGCCACTCCAATACTCTTGCCTAGAAAATCCCATGGATGGAGGAGCCTGGTAGGCTGCAGTCCGTGGGGTCGCTAAGGGTCGGACTCGACTGAGCGACTTCACTTTCACTTTTCACACATTGGAGAAAGAAATGGCAACCCACTCCAGTGTTCTTGCCTGGAGAATCCCAGGGACGGGGGAGCCTGGTGGGCTTCCGTCTGTGGGGTCACACAGAGTCGGACACGACTGAAGTGACTTAGCAGCAGCAGCAGCAGCAGCAGCAGCAAACTATCATTGGTTTAATAGATGAAAACTTACATTCTGGATTTCTAGATATTGAAAGACAATAGTAGATTCCAACATATTCATTTTTCAATAATCCCTTCAAAACAGTACAAAGTAAGAAAAAAAAACACAATACAAAAATCATGTCCTCAGCATAACTGAATATAGAAAACACATAAACATCAAAATATTAAAAAGGCAAATAATATGACACTGAAAGATGAACCCCCAGGTCAGTAGGTATCCAATATGCTACTCAAAAAGAGTGAAGAAATAACTTCAGAAGGAATGAAGAGGCTGAACCAAAGTAGAAATGAAGCCTAGTTGTGGATGTGTCTCATGGTAAAAGTAAAGTCTGATAGTGTAAAGAAAAGTATTGCATAGGACCCTGGAATGTTAGTTCCATGAACCAAGATAAATTGAAAACATTCAAATAGAAGATGGCAAGAGTGAACATCAACATTTTCGGAATCCATGAACTAAAATGGATGGGAATAGGCAGACTTAATTCAGATGACTATTATATCTACTACTGTGGGCAATAATTCCTTAGAAGAAATGGAGTAACCTTGATAATCAACAAGGTCCAACATACAGTACTTGGGCACAACCTCAAAAACAACAGAAGGATCTTGGTTTGTTTCCAAGCAAACAATTCAGTATCACTGTAATCCAAGTCTACACCCCAACCACTAATGCTGAAGAAGCTGAAGTTGAATGGTTCCTTGAAGAACTACCAGACCTTCTAGAACTAACACCAAAAAAAAGATGTCCTTTCCATCATAAAGGACTGGAATGCATAAGTAGAAAGTCGAGAGATACCTAGAGTAACAGGCAAGTTTGGCCTTGGATTACAAAATGAAACAGGGCAAAGACTAACAGAGATTTTTGCCAAGAGAATGCATGGGTCATAGAACATGGTCTTCCAACAAACAAGAGATGACTCTACACATGGATACCATAAGATGGTCAATACCGAAATTAGATTGATTGTATTCTTTGCAGCCAAAGACAGAGAAGCTCTACACAGCAAAAACGCGGCCAGGAGCTGACTGTGACTCAGATCATGAACTCATAGCAAAAATGAGACTTAAAGAAAGCAGGGAAAATGACTAGGCCATTTAGGTATGACCTAAATCAAATCCCTTATGATTATACAGTGGAAGTGACAAACAGATTCAAGGGATTAGACCTGATAGAGTGCCTGAAGAATTATGGACCTGGAAGTTTGTAACACTGTACAGGAGGCGGTGATCAAAACCATCCCCAAGAAAAAGAAATGCAAAAACACAAAATGGTTGTCTGAGGAGGCCTTACAAAAGCCGAGAAAGGAAGTGAAGTGAAAGGCAAAGGAGAAAAGGAAAGATATAATCATCTGAATGCAGAGTTTCAAAGAATAGCAAGGAGAGATAAGAATGCCTTCCTAAGTGAATAATGCAAAGAAACAGAGGAAAACAATAGAATGGGAAAGACTAGAGATATCTTCAAGAAAACTCGAGATACCAAGGGAATATCTCATGTAAACATAGGCACAGTAAAGGATAGAAACAGTATGGACCTAACAAAAGCAAAAGATATTAGGAAGAGATGACAGGAATACACAGAAGTACTTTAAAAACAGGTCTTAATGATTTGGATAACAACAATGGTGTGATCACTCACCTAGAGCCAGACATCCTGGAGGGTGAAGTCAAGTGGGTCTTAGGAAGCATTACTTAGAACAAAGCTACTGGAGGTGATGGAATTCCAGCCGAACTGTTTCAAATCCTAAAAGACAATGCTGCTAAAGTGCTGCAATCAATATGCCAGCAAATTTGGAAAACTCACCTTTTGCCACAAAATGAGTGAGTGAGTGAGTGCAAGTCGCTCAGTCATGTCCGACTTTTTGCGACCCCATGGTCTATACAGTCCATGGAATTTTCCAGGCAAGAATGCTGGAGTGGGTAGCCTTTCCTTTCTCCAGGGGATGTTCCCAACCCAGGGATCAAACCCAGGTCTCCCGCATTGCAGGCAGATTCTTTACCAGCTGAGCCACCAGGAAAGCCACAAGATTGGAAAAGGTCAAATTTCACTCCAATCCTAAAAAAGGTCAGTGCCAAAGAATGTTCAAACTACCACAAATTTCCACTCATTTCACACGCTAGCAAAGTAATGCCCCAAATTCTCCAAGCGAGGCTTCAACAGCACATGAACTGAAAACTTCCAGAAGTTCAAGATGTATCTAGAAAAGGTAGAGGAACCAGAGATCAAACTGCAAACATCTGTCGGATCATAGAAAAAGCAAGGGAATTCCAGAAGAAAATCAACTTCTGCTTAATTGACTACACTAATAACTTTGACTGTATGGATTAAAACAAACTGTGGAAAATTCTTAAAGCAGTGGGAAAACCAGACCACATTACCTGGCTCCTGAGAAACCTGCATGCAAGTCAAGATGCAACAGAACCGGATATGGAACAACAGACTAGTACCGAATTTGTTAAGGAGTGTGTCAGGCTGTATATTGTCATCCTGCTTATTTAACTTATATGCAGATTACATCATGTGAAATTCCAGGCTGGATGAAGCACAAGCTGGACTAAAGATTGCAGGGAGATAAATATCAATAACCTCAGATATGCAGATAATACCACCCTAATGGCAGAAAGTGAAGAGAAACTAAAGAGCTTCTTGATGACTGTGAAAGAAGAGAGTAAAAATTCTGGCTTAAAACTCAAAAAACTAAGATCATGGCATCTGGTTCCATCACTTCATGGCAAAATAGATGGAGAAAAATTGGAAACAAACTATTTTCTTGGACTCCAAAATCACTGTGGATGGTGACTTCAGCCATGAAATAAAAAGACACTTGCTCCTTGGGAGAAAAGTTATGGCCAACCTAGACAGTGTATTAAAAAGCAGAGACATTACTCTGCCAACAAAGGTCTGAATAGTCAAAGCCATGGTTTTTCCACTAGTCATGTATTGATGTGAGATTTGGACCATAAAGAAAGATGAGTGCTGAATAACTTTTGAACTGTGGTGCTGGAGAAAACTCTTGAGAGTCCCTTGGACTTCAAGAAGATTAAATCCATCAATCCTAAAGGAAATCAACCGTGAATATTCACTGGAACAACTTATGGTGAAGCTCCAATACTTTGACCCCCTGATGCAAAGAGCTGACTCATTGCAAATGACCCGGATGCTGTGAAAGATTGAAGGCAGGAGGAGAAGTGGACAGCAGGGGATGAGATGATTGGATGGTATCACTGATTCAGTGGGCATGAGTTTGACCTAGCTCCTGGAGTTAGTGAGGGACAGGGATCCTGGCCTACTGCAGTCTATGGGGTTGCAAAGAATTGTACATGACTGAGTGGCTGAACAACACAACAACAAACAACAAAATTAACACAGCTAAGAAGAGAAAAATCCTCCATACATCCCAGGGCATGATCTTATATATTCCTGCTCCACCTTGTCTCTGTCGTGAACCTTCGTAGAAAGCAAAAGCAGATTCTAACATATACATACTACTAGGGACGGGGGAGCCTGGTGGGCTTCCGTCTATGGGGTCACACAGAGTCGGACACGACTGAAGTGACTTAGCAGCAGCAGCAGCATATACAATAGATAATCAACAAGGACCCACCATATAGAAAAAGGATCTATATTTAATACTCTGCTATAACCTTTATGGGAAGACTCTGAGAAAGAACTAACATATGTATATGGATAACTGAATCACTTGGCTATACTCTTGAAACTAGCACATCAACTATAATATAAAATAAAAATTAAAATCAAAAGCTGATTCTTTGAGAGAAAATAAATGTATAAATCCCTTATTAGATTAACCATGAAGGAAAAGATGTATATTAATAATATAAGAGTTGAAAGAGGTGACATCACTATAAGTTCTAGTCATTCTCAATATGGAATAGGGGAGAAAAATATGAATTGTATTTGAATTGTGGAAAACTAAAACTCTTGAGAGTCCTTTGAACTGCAAGGAGATCCAACCAGTCCATTCTAAAGGAGATCGATCCTGGCTGTTCATTGGAAGGACTGATGCTAAAGCTGAAACTTCAATACTTTATCCACCTCATGTGAAGAGTGGACTCACTGGAAAAGACTCTGATGCTGGGAAGGATTGGGGGTGGGAGGAGAAGGGGACGACCGAGAATGAGATGGCTGGATGGCATCACCGACTCGATGGACCTGAGTTTGAGTGAACTCCGGGAGTCGGTGATGGACAGGGAGGCCTGGCATGCTGTGATTCATGGGGTCACAAAGAGTCGGTCACGATTGAGCGAATGAACTGAACTGAATTGAACTGAAGGAGAAACCTAAGGGGTTGCACTAAAATTGGAGCTATCAGTATGAGGTCATAAGTAAATTTATCTGCTCTGTCCCTGGAAAGGCCCTAGAAGCAATGATATCTAGATATCAGTGAGCCCACAGAGCACCCAGATTTTGGCTTCAAAATAAGTATTTCAAAGGACATTGCAGCATTTCACAATTATTGACAAACAGACTGCAGTAAACATACAAAAAAAAAAAAAGCAACTGAGACAAACCTGATTAATGGAACACATTATTTGGACAAGTTCATTAAGCACAGAAAGTAACATGCATAGTTTTCAGCTATCCCTTCTGCCCTCAAAGTTCTTAGTACTAGATTCCCAACTAAGACCACTGGGTCTCTGACTTACACTAAAAAAAAAAAATTTTTTTTTTTTTTTCTTAAAAATGTCCACAACCACCTCTCATGATTCACTTCAGTTCAGTTGCTCAGCCATGTCTGACTCTGCAACCCCTCAGACTACAGAACACCAGGCCTCCCTGTCCATCATCAACTCCCTGAGTTTACTCAAACTCATGTCCATTGAGTCCATGATGCCATCTAACCATCTCATCCTCTGTCGACCCCTTCTCCTGCTTTCAATCTTTCCCACCATCAGGGTCTTCTCAAATGAATCAGTTCTTTGCATCAAGTGGCCAAAGTATTGGAGTTTCAGCTTTAGCATCAGTCCTTCCAGTGAACACTCAGGACTGATCTTTAGGATGGACTAGTTGGATCTCCTTGCAGTCCAAGGGACTCTCAAGAGTCTTCTCCAACAACACAGTTCAAAAGCATCAATTCTTTGGCACTCAGCTTTCTTTATAGTCCAACTCTCACATCCATACATGACTACTGGAAAAACCATAGCCTTGACTAGACGGACCTTTGTTGGCAAAGTAATGTCACTGCTTTTTAATATGCTGTCTAGGTTAGTCATAACTTTTCTAGAAGCAATCATCTTTTTTATTTATGGCTGCAGTCACCATCTGCAGTGATTTTGCATCCCCTCCCAAATAAATAAAATCTGTCACTGTTTCCACTGTTTACCCATCTACTTGCCATGAAGTGATGGGACCATATGCCATGATCTTGGTTTTCTGAATGTTTAGGTTTAAGCCAACTGTTTCACCCTCCTCTTTCTCTTTCATCAAGAGGCTGTTTAGTTCTTCACTTTCTGCCATAAATGTGGTGTCATCTAAATATCCGAGGTTACTGATATTTCTCCCAGCAATCTTGATTCCAGCTTGTGCTTCATCCTGTCCAGCATTTCTCATGATGAACTTTACATATAAGTTAAATAAGCAGGGTGACAAGATACAACCTTGATATACTTCTTTCCTGATTTGGAACCAGTCTGTTGTTCCATGTCCAGTTCTAACTGTTGCTTCTTGACCTGCATACAGATTTCTCAGAAGGCAGGTCAGGTGGTTTGTTGTTCCCATCCCTTTAAGGATTTTCAACAGTTTGTGTTGATCCACACAGTCAAAGGGTTTGGTATAGTCAATAAAGCAGAAGTAGATGTTATTCTGGTTCTCTCTTGTTTTTTTGATGATCCAGTGAATATTGGTAATTTGATTTCTGGTTCCTCTGCCTTTTCTAAATCCAGCTTGAACATCTGGAAGTTCATGGTTCACATACTGTTGAAGGCTGGCGTGGAGAATTTTGATCATTACTTTGCTAGCGTGTGAGATGACTGCAATTGTGCGGTAGTTTGAGCATTCTTTGGCATTGCCTTTCTTTGGGATTGGAATGAAAACAGCTTTTCCAGTCCTGTGGCCCCTGCTGAGTTTTCCAAATTTGCTGGCCTATTGAGTGCAGCACTTTCACAGCATCATCTTTCAGGATTTGAAATAGCTCAACTGGAATTTCATCACCTCCATAGCTTTGTTCGTAGTGATGCTTCCTAAGGCTGACTTGACTTCACATTCCAGGATGTCTGGCTCTAGGTGAGTGATCACACCATCATGGTTATCTGGGTCATGAAGATCTTTTTTGTATAGTTCTTCTGTATATTCTTGCCACCTCTTCTTAATATCTTCTGCTTCTGTTAGGTCCATACCATTTCTGTCCTTTATTGTGCCCATCTTTGCATGAAAAGTTCCCTTGGTATCTCTCATTTTCTTGATGAGATCTCTAGTCTTTCCTATTCTGTTGTTTTCCTCTATTTCTTCGCATTGATCACCAAGGAAGGTTTCTTATCTCTCCTTGCTTTTCTTTGGAATTCTGCATTCAAATCGGTATATCTTTCCTTTTCTCCTTTGCCTTTTGCTTCTCTTCTTTTCACACCTATTTCTAAGACCTCCTCAGACAACCATTTTGCGCTTTTGCATTCCTTTTTCTTGTGGATCGTTTTGATCACTGCCTCCTGTATAATGTCACAAACCTCCATCCATAGTTCTTCAGGCACTCTATCAGCTCTAATCCCTTGAATCTATTTGTCTCTTCCACTGTATAATTGTAAGGGATTTGATTTAGATCATACCTGAACGGTCTAATGGTTTTACCCACTTTCTTCAATTTACCTATGAATTGGCAATTAGGAGTTCATGATCTGAGTCACAGTCAGCTCCCGGTCTTGTTTTTGCTGACTGTATAGAGTTCTCCATTTTGGCTGAAAAGAATATAATCAATCTGATTTTGCTATTGACCATCTGGTGATGTCCATGTGTAGAGTCTTCTCTTGTGTTGTTGGAAGAGGGTGTTTGATATGACCAGTGTGTTCTCTTGGCAAACCTCTATTAGCCTTTGCCCTGCTTTGTTCTGTACTCCAAGGCCAAATTTGCCTATTAGTCAGGTGTTTCTCGGAGAAGGCAGTGGCACCCCACTCCAGTACTCTTGCCTGGAAAATCCCATGGACGGAGGAGCCTGGTAGGCTGCAGTCCATGGGGTCACGAAGTCGGATACGACTTCACTTTCACTTTTCACTTTCATGCATTGGAGAAGGGAATGGCAACCCACTCCGTGTTCTTGCCTGGAGAATCCCAGGGACGGTGGAGCCTGGTGGGCTGCCATCTTTGTGGTCCCACAGAGTCGGGCAATACTGCAGCAACTTAGCAGCAGCAGCAGGTGTTTCTTGACTTCCTACTTTTGCATTCCAGTACCTTATAATGAAAAGGACATCTTTTTTGGGTGTTAGTTCTAGAAAGTATTATAGGTCTTCATAGAACCATTCAACTTCAGCTTCTTCAGCATTACTGGTTGGGGCATAGACTTGGATTCCCGAGATATTGAATGGTTTGCTTTGGAAATAAACAGAAATCATTCTGTCGTTTTTGAGATTGCATCCAAGTACTGCATTTTGGACTCTTTTGTTGACCATGATGGCTACTCCATTTCTTCTAAGGGATTCCTGCCCACAGTAGTAGATATAATGATCACCTGAGTTAAATTCACCCATTCCAGTGCAGTTTAGTTCACTGATTCCTAAAATGTTGATGTTCACTCTTGTCATCTCCTGTTTGACCACTTCCAATTTGCCTGGATTCATGAATCTACCATTCCAATTTCCTATGCAATATCACTCTTTACAGCATTGGACTTTACTTTCATCACCAATCATATCCACAACTGGGTGTTGTTTTTGCTTTGGCTCCATCTCTTCATTCTTTCTGGAGTTATTTTTCCACTAATCTCCAGTTGCTTATTGGGCACCTACTGATCTGGGGAGTTCGTCTTTCAGTGTCCTATCTTTTTGCCTTTTAATATTGTTCATGGGGTTCTCAAGGCAAGAATACTGAAGTGGTTTGCCATTCCCTTCTCCAGTGGCCTCTCATGATTAAGTCCTCACAGTGGAGCTGGAAGTTATAATTCAGACACAAGACTGAAAAAAAGACCACAGCATTCTGTAATTTCTGAGTGAGAGTCACATTTTCTCTTCTTTTAAAACAAATATTAATCTTATCCATTTACTCTGTTCATGGTGATAATCTTATGTATATGTCAGTTTGCCCTTGGATTTATCACTAGTATTTATTTTAATCTGTTCCCAGGAGGCAAGAGACATGTTGTTAAATTGATGTATCTACTATTCCGCACAAAAGATAATTTAATGAATTTTGCCTTAATGATAATTAGAGTTTTAAAAAACAGTACTAAATGGGAAGTTTACACATTTGCCTCCTCTTACTTCTGATGGTCATTGCATTGATTGTGATGAACAGATGGTATGTGGAGAATTGTAAGCTATTTCCCACAGAGATGATGTTCCTTCTCAGGTTTCCTCAGCCTCAAATATTGTGCAACCTTATGACTTTTTCCTAATGATACATTGTGCCAAGCATTCCATGAAATTCTATTAGCTTTTAAAAATCTTATCACCAACATATAATAGTGATCTCAAACAAAATGCTAAAACCTAATTGTCATATAAATTCACAGTGAGCATGTGTCAAAATTTTGCTTGACTCACTAATAATGGGCCATCAGAATGACAAAAGTGGTTCAAGAGAGAATGCAAAAAGACATATAATAAGGAAAAAATTTTGCAAACAAGTGTTTAGATTTTTTTAAATGATTCAAAAAATCATAATCTTGGAACATATCTTCTTTATAAGACAGAAATCAATAAATCAGTATTATACCAAAATAGCTTGCATATTATCTGTTTTCTCCAAGTTAATCTCTAACTTTAAAGAATCTGGGTCCTGATTAATCCTAAACAGAAAGTCAAATAAGTCACATTCCCTTAGAAATTCAGTTGCTCTAGTTTGATAGGTAACACTCTAATATGACCTTGAAAGAACATAAAACCTTTTGAGCCTTATTTCCAGGTTTTAATTAAGTTACTTTAACAAAAAAGTTTATTTTTAATGTTAAATACAACATATATTAATGGGTTATATAAAATACAACAAAATACTTCTCTAAATTCTCATAAAATCAAATTACTTTCTTTTTTGGGCCATACCATGCCCTAACCACCGGATTGCCAGGGAATTTCCTCAAGTTACTTTTTAATAGTTGAATTTTGCAAACTATATTTCTAACCTTTACATCCATAGGTCCCAGACATGGGAAGTATAGAGTAAAAAGGTGTAATTTTCCAGTTTAAAACACACACATAAAATACACATGTGTATATATGTATACACAAACATACTGACACATAAGCAAACATATACTGATGTGAATATAAGTTTCCTCATTGGGGCGTTATTTTATAATCTTAATCTGGTCAAGGAAGTAAAACAGTGAAAGCAAAGCTAAGAAAAATATCTGATGTCATTTCTGTTGGTTTGCAGTATAACATATAATGTGTGTGCATGGGTGTGTGTGTGTGTACACCATTGTTGGTGTTGTTCAGTCACTCAGTTGTGTAAAACTCACTGCAACCCTATGGACTGCAGCACTGTCTCCTAGAGCTTGTTCAAACTCATGTCATTTGGTTGGTGATGCCATCCAACTATCACTTCCTCTGTCATCCCTTTCTCCTCCTTCCTTCAATCTTTCCCAGCATCAGGGTCTTTTCTAATGAACTGGCTCTTCTCCAACACCACAGTTCAAAAGCATCAGTTTTTCAGTGCTCAGCCTTCTTTATGGTCCAAGTCTCACATCCATATTTGACTACTGGAAAAACCATAGCTTTGACTAGACGAACTTTTGTCAGCAAAATAATGTCTATGCTCTTTAATATGCTGTCTAAGGTGGTCATAGCTTTTCTTCCAAGGAGCGAACATCTTTTTTATTTCATGGCTGCAGTCTCCATCTGCAGTGATTTTGGAGCTGACTCAAGAAAATAAAGTTTGTCACTGCTTCTATTGTTCCCCCATCTATTTGCCATGAAGTGATGAGATCAGATGCCGTGATCTTGGTTTTTTGAATGTTGAGTTTTAAGTCAGCTTTTTCACTCTCCTCTTTCACCTTCTTCAAGAAGCTCTCTAGTTCTTCTTTGCTTTCTGCCATAAGGGTGGTATCATCTGCATATCTGAGGCTATTGATGTTTCTCCTGGCAATCTTGATTCCAGCATGTGCTTCATCCAGCCCAGCATTTCGCATGATGTTCTCTTCATTTAAGTTAAATAAGCAGGGTGACAGTATACAGCCTTGACATACTCCTTTCCCAGGTTTGAACCAGTCCATTGTTCCATGTCCAGTACTAACTATTGCTTCTTGACCTGCATACAGGTTTCTCAGGAGGCAGGTCAGGTGGTCTAGTATTCCCATATCTTTAAGAGTTTTCCACAGTTTGCTATGATCCACACAGTCAAAGACTAAGGCTTTAGTGTAGTCAGTGAAGCAGAAGTAGATCTTCTGGAACTCTCTCACGTTTTTTTGTGATCCAAATGTTGGCAATTTAATCTCTGGTCCTCTGCCTTTTCTAAATCCAGCTTGAACATCTGAAAGTTTTCGATTCACATACTGTTGAAGCCTAAGCTTGGAGAATTTTGAGCATTACTTTGCTAGCCTGTGAAATTAGTGCAATTGTGCAGTAGTTTGAACATTCTTTAGGATTGCCTTTCTCTGGGATTGGAATGAAAACACCTTTACCAGTCCTGTGGCCCCTGCTGAGTTTTCCAAATTTGCTGGCATATTAAATGCTGTACTTTCACAGCATCATCTTTTAGAATTCGAAATAGCTCAGCTGGAATTCTATCACCTCCACTAGCTTTGTTCATAGTGATGCTTCCTAAGGCCCACTAGACTTCAAGCTCTATTATGTCTGCCTCTAGGTGAGTGATCACACATCATAGTTATCTGGATCATTAAGTTCTCTTTTTTATAGTGTGTGTGTATATGCTCAGTCATATCTGACTCTTTGCTTCCCCATAGAATGTAGCCTGCAACGCTCCCTTATGGGATTATCACATTTAGAATACTTGGGTGGCTTGCCATTTCCTCCTCCACTGGACCTTCCTGACCTACAGATCTAACCTGCGTGCCTTATATCTCATGCTCTGGCAGATGGATTATTTACCACTTCACTACCTGGGAAGTCCCAGATGTAATATATTATTGATACCTATTTGATGAGTGTTCAGGTCTTACTAGATGGTTCCCAATTTCTTATCCTCAGGAGATTTATTGAAAAATTAGAATTTATACTTGGTCCACAGATTTAGAAAATTCTTCTAGAAATTTGCTTTGCATTTCAAATGCTCTACAGCTAAACTACTTAATATTCATAGCTATTTCTAAAACAATGAAAATTTTCAAATTGCTCTTGCTATTTCAGAAATATCCCCACACTACTGTCCTAATATTATCTGTAACTATATTCTGTTTTCCTGAACACATTTGAATGTACATGTTTTTCCTCAAAGATCTAAATTCATTTGTTATGATAGTCGCTTCATGTATAGGTCACTGGCATGAATTGGGTCATTTATTTCCTTGATAGCTTAGATTTATGTTTGCATTTATTTGAAAAGAGAACACATGATTCTGGAAGTGTTACAAGTAGGAATATGTTAAATGTTTAGTTTAGGAAACTAATCTTAAGTGAGTTCCATTAAATTACTGTCATAATAAATCACTTTCTGCTTTCTGAAACTGATCAAAACTAAATGGTGCAGGTATTAAGTAATTTCAAGCTTCAGAATTTCAAAGCATTGGAAATCATGGGCTGCTTTTCTGTTTAGTCAAGTGATATGATGGAGAAGGCAATGGCAACCCACTCCAGTACTCTTGCCTGGAGAATCCCATAGACAGAGGAGACTGGTAAGCTGCAGTCCATGGGTTCGCTAAGAGTCGGGCACGACTGAGCGACTTCACTTTCACTTTCATGCATTGGAGAAGGAAATGGCAACCTGCTCCAGTGTTCTTGCTTGGAGAATCCCATGGACGGGGGAGCCTGGTGGGCTGCCGTCTGTGGGGTCACACAGAGTCGGACATGACTGAAGTGACTTAGCAGCAGCAGCTGCAAGTGATATGAAAATGCACGCACATCCACAAGATATATTTAATACATGAATAAAAAATATTTTTAAATCCTTAAATTATTTTTACTAGCTCTCTGAAAACTAGGAAGCTTTAAGTCACCTTGTTTGCTGATCAGATTTTAAGAATAAAGACCTTTCTCAGTTCTTACATTTTTGTTAGCTAAGCACCATTTGATTCTCGTTTTGCAACCTACCAAAACTATTTACAATAAGACACTCTTAAATGCAGTGTCTGTACAGACTTTCTAATACAACAGTACTAATCTGTAGAGTCTTCGAAATCACATCTACTCTTTCAGTAACTGAGCTATTACTGTCTGATATTATATACAACAGTGCATATACAGTGAACTATATGCATCAAAGAACATTTACAAGACTGGAATCTACCTTAGGACACAAAGCATTCATTATTTAAAAAGTCAGAAATAATACACATCACTTCTGAATCCACCTATTAGCAAAAACTGACATTAATGCTAGATTGGAAAGTTTTTTAATTCAATCACTTGAAAACATAAACACATAAAATGCTAGAGGTAGGTTACTCAATATATAGGCCAGTAACCTCTATGTGACCATTTAAATTTAAATCAATTAAAATTAAATAGCATTAAAATTATGTTCTTCAGTGATACTAGCCACATCTGAAGTATGCAATAGCCACATATATCTAGTAGTTATAATACTGTATAGAAAGCTGATATGAATTATGCAAGTGCAGAGCATTTCATCATTGCTGAATGTTTTATTACACAGTGCTGGGTTACAGCAGCCAGTATACACTTCTCTATTAGACTGGCTCTAATAATGGGCAGACTAATTTTTATTCTGATTTTATCTACATCAACTGAATGTTTGAATGAACCATAATCTATGTTTACAAAATACATATATTCATTTTTACCAGTTGAGTAGCAAAAAGCATTACTACTTTTTTGCATATTTTTTTCCTGGCAAGAACTAAAAATGATACATTAAAATTTACTACTAATTGGATTCATGTTAATTTACACTTGCATGTTTAACAATCTTTCCTTAAATGTTATATTGCCAATTTATTTACTGCTTAGAAGTTGAGAGATATAATATTTTCTGATTGACTTATAACCTTTATTAATCGAAAATTCATCCTTGCCCTATTTCTTGTTAAAAAATTTCCAAAATGAATATGATGCTATTTTTGGTTGAGGACAATGATAAATAGCAAAAAAAAAAATAAAAAAATTGGAAAACAATGTTTTATTTTATTTCCTACTGTGACTTGTTTATAATTTAGTTTTTAATTCTCCTCATGCATGGGGGGGGTAAATGTATGCTTAATACTCTAAGGAACAGTGCAAGCCTGATTTCTTCCTGCTTCTGGGGTTTAAACTAAAATGTCTGATTCACTATTTCCCAAACATACACTGAGTTTCCTATTTGCTTTTTTCAGGTTGTATCCTTTCCAGAATTCCCACTTCACTCCATTCTACCTTTAAAATTACTGCAAATCTTACCATTCCTAATATCCATTGAGTCGTTTTTATTCTTATAATTCATTTATTTATTCTCCCACCCCATTAACTTCCTGAGAGTGTGTTCTATGTATATGTTAGGTGCTTAATATATATTAGGCAGATTTAATTGGCTCATCAAAGTGTCAATTAACAATGAAATATGACTGTTATCTTTCAAAATAGGAAACTTGAAGACACTAGATTACTAACATTTTTTACTTAACAAAAACTTAGAAAATGAACACTGGGAATAATACAGTAATTTTTATACCTGTGAAAGCAAAAGTCACTCAGATGTGTCAGACTCTTTGCGACCCCATGGATTATACACTCCATGGAATTCACCAGGCCAGAATACTGGAGTAGGTATTAGTAGTAGATCCTCTAAGGGATCTCCCCAACCCAGGGATTTAACCCAGGTCTCCTGCATTGCAGGCAGATTCTTCACCAGCTGAGCCACCAAGGAAGCCCAATTAACCCTAAATTAAAGAATGTTATTCTCTTTTACCATATTTGTTCCTGATCGTTCCTTTTTAAATAAATCATACATATTCAGTCGGATTACCTTTCAAACCTTCCCCAGTCTCATTTCCCCTCAAGGAACAATCACCCTGACATTGTATGTCTCCTTATTTATGCTTCAATTTTCACAGTAGTATGTTTTTAAGGTTAACTATTATGACAAAAACTCTTTCAGAGGTGATTTGTCCATGTGTATATTCAATCATTTATGTTAATATTTGTCAAGATTTTAGTTCTAAATGAATGCCTTTGCTTACCATTTTGAACCATGAAACAACAAAGAATATTTCTTAAGTAGATAATTATTTTTGCTATATTTTATTTCTGAACTCTTGTACGATTATATTAAAGAGGCAAATTGCATGCCTTTGTGAGAGGTTTTTTTTTTTTTTCTTTAATTCCTTTTCTCTGACTCCACAGATAAATAAATACTGTCTGCCAATTTTACTTTCAGGATAATTGATCCAAATTATCTAGTCCAAAGCTCTTTGAAAAATGAAAACTGCAGTCACTCCTTAGAAATGCAATTAATTAGAAGTCCAGGTCTAACTGGACCTGGACTATACCCTTGAAAGATGCACAGAGTGTTCCTTTAGAAACCTCATGACTAAATCAGTGTTTTAAGAGGGCAATTACCGGGGATCTTTTAATGGCAGAACACTGTGGTAGGTGTTGGGAATAAAATGAGACAATGGAAACTCTGGTGAACAATACATGACCTTGTGTAATTAAATCTAGAAGAGTCTTCTGCAAACTATAAATCCTATTGGATTTGTGAATAAAAAAAGATCAATGAGACCTGAAGTAACAGAAGAATATGTAATGAGAGTGATTTGAAGAGTAAATAGGGCTTGCATATGTTATAGCAAGACATGCATTCCTGGCAATGGAATGTCCTAACTGCCGTGGTTGGTGATATTGGAGAAAAGTGGAAATAGGTATGGATTGAAATAAAATGGGGGACATAATAGAATCCAACACAAACTCTAATTGGTCTTTAAAAGTCCTTAACTTTTATGATTTCTTTCTGGTTACAACCTTGATTAACCAATAATGATAAGCTCTTAACATATCTGTATCTTTCTCTTTCACTTCTTAAGAAAGAAGCTTGCAAAAGTATAGGGCTGTTGTAATGTCAGGTGATAGAACTAAGTTGAATCCAAACTTCAGGTGAAAATAATCTTTACGGGTGGGTTTCCTTACGACCATTCCACCAGATGTGTTAGAAGAACATTCACAAATTTATTAGGAAGAGAAATGAGGCGTAGAGAAATAAAGTAGTTCAGCCATCAGCTAACATTGCTTCTGGGACAGACTGGAAGAGAATCCTAAGGTTGAAAGAAACAGTCAGAGGTCATCAACTGTTATTCTCATTGGACTGCTAACTGTGTTATTCAGTGCCCTCCAGAGGAGAAATTTCTGTGTCCTTTTTCACTGACCTCTCAAAAATTTACAAGTCTATGTTAGTTATCTCTCCTAGAACTGCTCCTGCCTGATTGCAGCCCACTTACAGTGAATATCTCTCCAACAAATGTGTTTCCTAGTATTTTAATTGCTTGTACATAAAGCACAGAACTGCCAGTTTTATTCATTTCCAATGTAAATTTTAAAACCATGTCCACTACAAAGTGGACATGGTTTTAAATCCTTCAAAAAAGGATTGCTTTTTTTTTTTTTTTTTTGGCTACATCAGGTGGCATGTGGGATCTTAGTTCCCCAACCAGAGATTGAATTGGTGCCCCCTGCAGTGGAAGTTCAGAGTCTTAACTGCTGGATCACCAGGGAAATCCTTAGGAGGTCTTTTTGGACTTTAATAAATGAAATAAGGTATAACTAAGTTACCACACACAAAATTTGAATTTATGTGACTTACGTTACGTATTTTATTTCTCTTCAGTTTAGTGTGTTCATGTGACTAGCATGCTCTATGCTGAAACTTCTCTTCAGATTTTAAGTATAATGGCAGAATGACATTGTTATAGGTTGCTGAACTCAATAATTTGATGAGAGATCTATGAAAGGAAACTGTTCTGGAGTCACTGTCTAAAAATGACTTTTCTAAAATGAGTAGGAAATTACCTAAGATTTCCTTCGCTAGGTTTTCCTCTAATTAGCGTAAATTTAATGTCACTGGAAATATTTAATGGGGAAAAGAAATAGGTCACTTTATAATTATGTGCATACATTTTGATAACCACTGGTTAACACTACCTTTGTTCAAAGATCAACTAGATGCCAGTTTCTTTCACCTTCAAAGGTACATCACTCCAGCAATTCCCCACTCTCTTGTGTTCATATTTTTCCTTGATGCTGGATCACTGCACAGAAAAACTCCAGTTACCAGCTACTTCAGGGTTTGCTCCAGTTGCAGAAAGCTGCCTTACCCAACCAAGCACATGCCCTTCCCGGTGGGCATGCATCTGATGACTGATTGTACCAGGTGATTAATATCCAGATATTTAAGCCCAATGAAAACACCCTTGACACTCCAATTATGTTCTTAGCACTCCATAGAACTGTCCAATCCTTTTTAGAACCTGCATCAAACTTCAAATGCATCATGGCTCAAGTTCATCCTCTACTCCATTTTGCTTTCTTATTCTCCCTCCACACGGGTGGATCTCTAATGTATATCCAGGATGCTGAGGTCCATATCAGTGTCTGCTAATGTAGAATGCCATGCTGGGAAGTTCTTGTCAAAGTCAGAATATGGCCATCATGCTGCTAAGTCTAATGACCAACTTTCAGTTCTTATTCACTTAGACTAATAATTGGCTTTTGGCCTCTTCCCATGCCCTAAATTCTTCAATCTATTCACATATAACAACCAGAGTGATCCCTTATGAAATATAGCAAAACTCATCTCTCTCCTCTGCTCAAGACTCTCCAATGTTTGCCTGCTTCATCTTAGTAGCAGTTTTTCCCATTCTCACCAGTGTTCAACATAGTAGCTCCTTCACCCCAACCCTTTGATTTCATCCCCTACTACTCTTCCTCGTGTTCGTTTTGCTTCAGTCACATTAGTCTTAACACTGTTCCTTGATCCACTGTATCATGATGCCAGTCATACTCCTGTCTATTGGCATATCCTAAATACAAAGGTAGTGGAGGTGATGGAACTCCAGTTGAGCTATTTTAAATCCTTAAAAGATGATACTGTGAAAGTGCTGCACTCAATATGCCAGCAAATTTGGAAAACTCAGCAGGGGCCACAGGACTGGAAAAGCTCAGTTTTCATTCCAATCCCAAAGAATGCTCAAGCTACTGCACAATTGCAACTCATCTCACATGTTAGTAAAGTAATGCTCAAAATTCTCCAAGCCAGGCTTCAACTGTATGTGAACCATGAACTTCCAGATGTTCAAGCTGGTTTTAGAAAAGGAAAAGGAACCAGAGATCAAGTTTCCAACATCTGTTGAATCATCAAAAAAGCAAGAGAGTTCTAGAAAAGCATCTATTTCTTCTTTATTGACTATGCCAAAGCCTTTAACTGTGTGCATCATAACAAACTGTGGAAAATTCTTCAAGAGATGGGAATATCAAACTACCTGACTTGCCTCCTGAGAAATCTGTATGCAGGTCAGGAAGCAACAGTCAGAACTGTACATGGAACAACAGACTGTTTCCAAATAGGCAAAGGAGTATGTCAAGGCTGTATATTGTCACCCTGCTTATTCAATGTATATGCAGAGTACATCTTGAGAAACGCTGGGCTGGATGAGGCACTAACTGGAATCAGATTGCTGGGAGAAATATCAATAACCTCAGATATGCAGATGACACCACCCTAATGGAAGAGAACGAAGAACATATAAAGAGACTCTTGATGAAAGTGAAAGAGGAGAGTGAAAAAGTTGGCTTAAAGCTCAACATTCAGAAAACTAAGATCATGGCATCAGGTCCCATCACTTCATGGCAAATAGATGGGGAAACAGTGGCTGACTTTATTCTTTTTGGACTCCAAAATCACTGCAAATGGTGATTGCAGCCATGAAATTAAAAGACGCTTACTCCTTGGAAGAAAAGATATGTCCAACATAGACAGCATATTAAAAAGCAGAGACATTACTTTGCCAACAAATATCTGTCTAGTCAAGGCTATGGTTTTTCCAGTAGTCATGTATGGATGTGAGAGTTGGACTATAAAGAAAACTGAGCACCGAAGAATTGATGCTTTTGAACTGTGGTGTTGGAGAAGACTCTTGAGAGTGCCTTGCATGGCAAGGAGGTCAAACCAGTCCATCCTAAAGGAGATCAGACCTGAGTGTTCATTGGAAGGACTGATTCTGAACCTGAAAAATACTTTGGCCACCTGATGCAAAGAGCTGACTCATTTGAAAAGACCCTGATGCTGGGAAAGATTGAAGGCAGGAGGAGAAGTGGACGACAGAGGATGAGATGGTGGGATGGCATCACTGACTCAATGGACATGAGATTGAGTAAACTATGGGAGTTGGTGATGGACAGGGAAGTCTGGCATGCTGCAGTCCATGCGGTTGCAAAGAATTGGACATGACTGAGTGACTGAACTGAACTGAAATATGACTGGCCCCCTCATTTCCTCCCATACTGTAACACTGCCTTTGTAGAGTGATTTCATCTAGCTACATTTATTATACCATCCCCTCCTACCCTTCCTGCTTTTCTATTTCTTGTACATTTATTTTCCCATAGCATTTTTTTTTTACCATCTGACTCATAAAGTGTTGATTTGCTGTTTGTCTCTTCCCATTAAAAATTAAGTTCCATAAAGCAAAAGGACTTGTTTGTTCACTATTGTAATCACAGGATGCAAATATTTCAATAAATTACACAAGTTTAACAAATAATCATAGAATGATTGAATTAATGAATGAATCAACTTCTGAGAACTCAATGCATCTTCTTGGGAATGATAATAGAGTACATTGGGTATAAAATATATTGTAGTCTAATATTTTACAATATGTTGTGAACCCACAGTCATCTCATACACTTATGAGGTGAATGCATCTAAAACACTCACCTATTGTTTGACATCCTTTCTGAGTAAATGCCTTTCCAAAACTATGGCAATTGGAAGAATTACCAAACATCCTTTGGTTTGGGAATATTTCTAAGTTCCAGGGCTGTTCTTTTTTTTTTTCTTTTTGTTGGTTCTTTTATTATTTTTTAAATTTTTTAATTATTTTTTTTATTTATTGGAGGCTAATTATTTCACAATATTATATTGGTTGGTTTTGCCATACACTGACATGAATCCACCCTGGGTGTACAAGAGTTCCCTTTCCTGAATCCCGCTCCCACCTCCCTCCTCCCCTTATCTTCCCTCTGGGTCATCCCCGCACACCAACCCGGAGCATCATGTAACATGCATCGACCCTGAACTGGTGATTCGTTTCACATACGATAATATACATGTTTCAATGCCATTCTCCCAAACCATCCCACCCTCACCCTCTCCCACAGAGTCCCAAAGACTGTTCTATACATCTGTGTCTCTTTTGCTGTCTCGTATACAGGGTTATCATTTCCATCTTTCTAAATGCCATATATATGCGTTAGTATACTGTATTGGTGTTTTTCTTTCTGGCTTACTTCACTCTGTATAATAGGCTCTAGTTTCATCCACCTCATTAGAACTGACTCAAATGTATTCTTTTTAATGGCTGAGTAATACTCCAATGTGTATATGTACCAAAGCTTTCTTATCCATTCGTCTGCAGATGGACATCTAGGTTGCTTCCATGTCCTGGCTATTATAAACAGTGCTGCGATGAACATTGGAGTACACATGTCTCTGAATGCTGTCATTATATATGGAAATGACAGTAAAGTTTTATCTAGATTTCTATTTTAAGAAAAGGTTAGGAGGTTCAGTTACTACAATAGTGACTCTAGTACATATTAGTTTGCAAAGAAGATAGACTAGGATAGGATGTTCTCAAAATACAATAGAGTTTAAAAATTCTTTTTGAACTAAATAAGCAAAGACCTTATGCCAATATTAGGATAAATGCCACTAAATCAAGAATGCTAAGTAGTATTTAATCAGCCAGACTCTGTGGCTAATGGACTGACCTGGTCAAGGCCTCTAAGGATCCAGACTTACTTGCCAATCTGCATTAGCTTATCTAAATACAGGGTGTGGATGTCGTTAATAATGAAAAGATATCTTGACTACATTGACCTCGCGCAGCAAGGTAGTTTGGTTATAGTTGTCTCCGAGGATAAAAAGAAAAGAAAAAAGAAGAAACAAATTTAGGATTCCTGGTTAAATATGATCATGCTGGCATAAAAATGAACACCTGGCTACATCTGCCAATTTTTCATAAGAAAAGCATCTACACTTGGGGTATGTACCTGCATTATGAATACATGCTTTCTTATTTATGCAAATGTAGAGGGGAAACATAAAATTTTTTCATTAGTAATGAATAAAGCACTAAGAACAATTTATTTGAGGAAAAATACATAAAAGTCATTATGGTTGGGACAATCTGTTTTCGCATGTAAAGAAGAATCAATTTTTTAAAAAATTTCAATAAACAAGTATTTGCAATTGACAAATATAAAAGTTTTTACGTTTTATATTAAAAACTACATGGAGAAATATACAGTTTAAAACACCCCAAGTTTATAGTTAAGTACTAACAGCACATTCATAATCATATATTTAATTTTGCCTTTAAGAAAACATTTTAAATTTTAAAAATTAAAGGCTTCAACATTGATCAGAGCAGTATTCTCCAAACGTGCTCAATGTCCTAACTATAAAAGTAGAGACAAGTGGAATTTTAAAATGATTGTTTATAGAAAGGATTGTTTACTGAAGCTTATGGGTAATTTTCTAGAATTAAGAGTTATTAATAATATTTATGATAGTAAAAATATTCACAGCTAACATTTATTAAATACTGTGTGCCAGCTAGTATTTTAAGCTTTTTCCATGTATTTTTCTCTTATTTTTACTACCTGCTCCTTCTCAAGTGTGAATTACTATTTTGATAACCATTTACAGATGAGAAAACTGAGACTGAAAATTCAAACACTCTGGGCAAGGACACAGAACTGACAGGTGATGGGGCTAGAATCCTGACCCAGGTACTCTAACCTCAAAGCTCATGTTTTCAATTCTACAGTGTTAACACAAAGTACTAGCTTAGGGAATAAAAGGTTGAAGTAAAGAGCTCCAGCTCTAAGTCTGTCTTGTTGGTGCCAGTAAAGGCAGTTGTAAATCGCAAAATCCAGGCTATCTTCAGGTCATTTCTCTCCCCAGTGGCAAATAAACAGCTTGACTAGTAGTTTTGACAGGGCATATCAGTTGATTTGGCACCAGCAGGCAAAGTCATTGTCTAGCAACCATATACTACAGGGAGGTTCTTGGCCAGAGTCTCCGTCAGCATTGTTTCACAACACTGTGAATCATGTATTCCCAGCAGAGGTTCAAGCCACACAGAGTACAGCAGCCTCAGTCTTCACAGCTCAGCGGGTTTCAGGGAAATTTAGAGGACAGTACCATGCCCTCTACATCATCTTATTGCCATCTCAACAGATTTACTCTGAGGCAATGACTTTAGGAGTTTGGCTACACAAAGAACATTTTCAACTCCTAGGAGAGTTAAATACGTTAGTGGTAATAAAGCTTTTCAAAATCAAGTTCACATGCATTTTTGTTACAAATTAGGTGTGATAGCTAATGTTACAGAATGGTTGGGTGTCAAAAAGACTAGATGTACAAAAACTATTATACTTGCCTGCCACACACACACATATACACCATCAACCTTTTTTAGCCTCTACGTTCTCACATTTAGAAGGTTCATCCTTTATTTTGAATTTAACTATTAGCTCTAGGTGAATAATCCTCAAACAACATCTAAGTTAATAAAATTAGTTGGCCTGAGCAACTCAAGGAAGGAGACTATACTGTTTTGGCATCTTTCAAAGGTCCCTTGGGGTATAGTTAAAGGGAGACACTTGATGTTGAGTTTTCATGACGTTCAGAACTGCAGTAAATAGCAGCATCTTGTGCCAGTCCACCTGGATCTCAAGGTTGAGAGGCCAGGTTTACTCTCCAGGTTGACCTAATCCAGAAGTTGATTTGATTGAATATACAAATCTGAGTCAGAGAGCACTAGATGGCAAGGAAACTAGGTCATGGGGATCCTAAGAAGGACAAGTTAGGGAAGTAACAGTCAAAAGAGAGGGATATAAAGACAGGTGGGATCATAATAATGCTAATGAACAATCCTATGGGTTTTATGCCTCAAAGGAGCATTAGTTATACATTGTGTAGCAAGTTACCCCAGAATTTAGCACCTTACACTAAGTATTGATTATCTCATAGTTTCTGTGGGTCAGGAGACAGGGCACAATGTAGCTGGTGCCTCTGGTTCAAGGTCCTCAGACAAGCTGTCAGCCAGGCTGCTGCTGCTGCTGCTGCTAAGTCACTTCAGTCGTGTCTGACTCTGTGTGACCCCATAGACGGAAGCCCACCAGGCTCCCCCATCCTTCTGCCCTCAACTCAAGACTTGCCTGGGGCTGAAGGATCTGATTCCAAACCCACTCTCTTGAGCCTCTAGATCAGCCTCACAACATGCAGCTGGCCTCCTACAGGGTGATTGTCTAAGGGAATGGGAAAGAGAACAGAACACACTGGAGACCTGTTATGTTCTCTCTGTAACCTAGTCTCAGAAGAGAAGGCCTATTACTTTGTCACATTCTTCTCAACAGAATCAAGTCATGAGGTTCAGCTGACACTGAGAAAGGAGATACACAAGGGAGTGACTACTAGAAGTGAAGTGCAGCTGGCAGCTACTTTAGAAGATATCTACCAAAAAGGATAACTGAAAGCCTAGAATAAGTATTATCCAGCCAGAAAAAGCCTAGCTTCATTTAGATTTTATCTAAATACATGTCTTTACATTCCAATGTGCTTTAAAGGCATCTGGAGAGCATGTTAAACCCTTAGCCTTTAGGTCTCATCACTATAAAGCTCAATTCAAGAGGCCAAAGTTGGGGTGAGGCAGACCCATATTTTTATCACTCCCTCTAGAGCTTACAGCATAAATGATGTGCAGACCGTGATTTGAGGGAACAATGATCCAGGTAAACTTTTTTTTTTTCATGACCTAAGCATTGAATTAATTATAATTTCTACTCCCAAAACATACACACACACTAAAATGTTTTCAGAAATAAGAATGCTAGACTTTAAAATAAGTATAAACAAATGTAACAAAATTCCATTTTTTACTTACAAAACAATTTCAAAGCTCTTTTTGAAATGTCACCTGAAAACGTTTACCCCCTCTGTTGGGTGGAGTTCTGGACTTGTTGCTTCCTGCAATTAGTTTGCCTATTGAGTCATTCCTAGGGAATTTGAATGTCACTTAGTGGAAAAAGTGGCCTGATAATTCTAGGGATTGAATTTTCATGCTATCCAGTACTATATATGTGAACTGTTTCAAGTTGTCCAGATTCTGTTTTTTTGGTTTTAAAGGTGTGGGTAACAGCATCTATATCAGTATTACTGTTGAGAATTCAATGGGCGTGCAAATAGAAGTGAACCCATTAGTGCAAAGGAGGTACCCAATTTGCAGCATTCAACAAATAAATCTTGAACTCAATAAATGTTAACTGTTGTCATATAACTGCAGTAGATGCTTTGTGATTATAGATAGTTATAGTTCTCTTTTAGTGAATTTTCCCATTTGGGTAAGGCAAGATCATCACTGTTGTGTGTTGTTTTGTTTGCTTGCTGTTTTATATACACTACTATTCAGCTTTAAATTTTTTGAATTTAAAGAAAATTTAAATTTTCTTTCCTGTGAATTCACCTGATTATCAAAGTCATGAACTAATTGGTATCTCTTGAATCTCTTCCTTTTATATAAAACTAATAACTCAGCAGGTTTTCATTGACCTTTGATGATGTGTCTATTTTTTTAACATTTGTTAGTATGGGATTTGGAGTTTGGCATATGTGTCTGTGTTGTTAATTCCTGTGTTTTAAATTATTTTGCCACTATATGGCTATATGTTGTAATAATTGTCATGGCTACATGGCAATTGTATGTTTAAATGGCTTCAGAGGTTATCTCCATCCCATTAAACAAAACATTCACTATTCTTGAGCTTTACTTAAAATGTCACTTTAAAATGGGTGTGTGTGTATATATATGTGTATATTATATGTATATATATATATATATTTCAGTAGCATGTTGGTAATGTTTCTAATGCTTTGTTTCCCCTGTAAAATGTTGCATTCAGAAAGATAATTTCAGTATATATTTTACAAATTGTAAAATTTTCTCTTGAAACTTTGCAGTTATTGCTCCATTATTGTTCCATATTTGTTGCTAAACATTAAAACTCTGAATTCATTCTGACTTCTCTTATTTGGTAGGAAACCATATTTTTAGCACAGATGCTTGTAAAAATTTGTTGATCTCTGTAATTGTTTTGCCAGAATGGGTCTAGACTGATTGACCTCTCTTCAGATATACTTACATTGTTATAAGTCATTTTAATATGCTCTTACTGATTCTTTTTCTTTGTTGTAAAGCAAGGTTCATAAATTCCAATAACTCCAGTGTCTAGACAAGTAATGTAAACATTAAAATGTATCCTGAGAGAAAATACAGGCCCCACCTAAAGGGAGCAGTTGCTAGTCAAGAAATGGTTGCCATTTGGAAATGGGGTCTAAGTGTGACCAAACAGTCTAATTTTTCAAGAGAAGGTATGAAATCACACAGTCTAAATGTTGGATTAAATATGTTTCTCTTTGAGTGACATTGCATGAGCCAAGTAAAATATACCTGCTAGTCTTATGTGCTTATAAACTGTCATTTGACAACATTTAGGTAGCTATCATCAATTAATCTTTCCTTAATTCAAATTAGCAAATATTAATTGAGTGACAATATTATCCAGTCATGATCTAGGAGTAAGGTATATAGTTGTTTCTTTTGTAGTAAATATTACTGATTTAAACTTTTTCCCCTTGTGATTTTTCTGAACTTCTTAAGAAAAGTTTTAAGTTGGATGCCATTTTCTGCACTTTGAATTTTCATCTCCCTTCTTAGTTTTATGTCTTTTATTTCTATTTTAAAGTTTATCATCCACATCATGGATTCATTTTCTGCAGTGTCAGATCCCTTCTTTGTCTTCTATGATAAGAAGTTGAATTATACTACAATTTTAGTCTCCTTGAAATTCTTCTTTATTTTGCACATTCCTTTTCAAATTTCTTTTTTTTTTCTTTGCTTCTGCTTAGTATAGACCATATAATCAAGGATTATACCAAAAATCACTTTTGAAATACCCTTCCTCAGAATATTTAAGATTACATTTTCTATCTTTTGTACTATAGTATTGTTTGTAGGTTCCATGTTGGTTAGTTTTTTAAAAAACAAACAAACAACTTATTCTTTCTCTTATTTGAAGGAGAAAAATTCTCTTGATGATTGCTCAGAGAGGTGGACCTTAGAACTATGCTCAGATCTTAGATCTGTACTCTTATTCTAATGAAAAGCTTCACTTAGATTTGAGAAGTAGAATAGCTTTACATGAATGGTACCCAGTGAAATACTCAGTGTCCTGTATAACTGTGATACTGTGGTTGTGATCACTGAGAACAGGACAACAAAAGAAGAGCTGTCTGGAGTTAGGTTCCAATCCTCCTATAACACTGAATGTATAGACTCTATAATTATATAATTTTTATGATAAAATGTGCTTTCACTAACCTCCTTGCCCTTCCCCTTTCCAACAAACTCCATTTCCTGTCCTGATTAGTTGTTCTGAATAAAATAAGAAAGATGAAGTACAAAGATGAGTAATGTCTTCTCAGCACTACTCTTATGCTAACATGTATAAACCCTCAGTATATGATCAGAATCCATAAGATTGAATTTTAGTTTTCGAAATTTTTTAATCAGGTCTATTTGTGAGAATTAATATTTAATAACTTTTATTCTTGCTTAAATTTTTCCTGGTATCAGAGAGAAATTTTACTCATTTTGCAAAACATAAAATACATATTCAGTCTTGCTATTACCAAATCCATCCATTGAGCCCTTTATATGCATGCTACATTATGGAACTTTTGTGCTTAATTTGTCTATATCTTCATATAGTTTATTATTAATCATTTTAGAGATTATTTTATCATTAATGTTCATTATGCATCACTTATCACCACTGATCTTTGAAACAGGAATAGAGTAAACAGGATAGAATAGTCCAGAAGGATGATATATTTCCTTCCTTAGTTTTCTTATTATATTGTCTAAAGTTTTATACCACCTTTCAAGAAGGTATAAAAGAAGACTGAAGACACTCATTGTATTTCGTTTTTTACTTATATTGGATACAAATGAGAATTCAGAATTTTTAAATTTCTACCCAAACCACCAAAGGAAGAAAACTGACAGAAGGAGACGCCTCACAACTCTGAGAGCAGAACTCTAGACTTTAATAATGAGAGTGAAATTGTTCCTATAAGTGAAATCTGAGATGAATTTTCTTAAAACTAAAGAAGTTCTGAGTGAAAAATGTCTTTGTCAGAACATAAAGAAAAAACATATTACCAACCAGTTAGTCATAAAACAAGTAGGACCTTAACTTAACCATCCACATAGTATTTCACAGCAAGAACCTAGATGATCCCATTTTGCTAAAAATATATGTGACAATATTCTTTCACCTTTTATCTGGTTGTATACCACAGTTCTTTGATACCAAAAATATTGCCATGTTTACATTAACAAATCTAGTTATTTTTATTATCTCCTTATTCTTACTGCTGTAAATTTTCATAAAATGTCAGAAAATTATAACAACCTAAAAAGGTTTATTGGACCCAGATGGTAAATGCATTAAACCATATTCCTGGTTTCCTAAAGGCTTAGTAAATATTATATGCTGATAAGTGTTTATATTTAAAGTATATTTGGTGGCTGTCTTTGGTTATGGTTGTCATAATTCTCATCATCATCAACCTAATCATTTAAGCCATGAATGGGCCCCTAATAATTTATCTCAATTAAAATATATCTTCACTATAATGGCAAGAGGTACTCTGCTCATCTTTACTTAAGGCAACATTCCCTCTTTGCCTCCATGCATTCATTGGTGGGAAAACAGGAAACAGGAAAGTTCATAGGGAAAACTGCTGAGTGTCATTTAAAATTAGAAGTCTGTACATTTGTTTGTTTTAAAATGTAGAAAAAAATCAGAGAAATTAAAGAAATCTAGATACAAAAATGACAAAGGAAAATAAAACAAAACCAGAAATAAAAAGAATAATTAATGGAGAAAATGAGAAAGCCAGTTCAGAGAAAAAGATATAAGGAGTTGGAAGGACCTCTTGAAAGAGTGAGAGATTATCCAGTTCAAACATTGTAACACTAAGGCACTTAGCCACGTATTTACTCAGCATTGCATCTAAATGTGCCAAGAACTGTGCTACGAACAAAGATAGAATACTATATTCTAAGGATTTATAGTGCAGTGGGCACAATTAACAAATAAACAACCTTCACCTGTCCCCAGTTTCACAGAATGTCTTCTGTTTCCTGTGCAATTCCATCTTAACTGACATATTCAGGTGGACCAAAAGTTCTGCTGCCAACATGAAAGGAGTAGCCAGATGAGATGAGCAGACAAGAAATAAAAGTACAATAAAAGTCAAAAGTGGAAAAGTAGAATTCTACCATTTACCAAGAAAATAGCATGCTACCTCATCTTTCACCCCCTAAGAAACCCCATTAAATGCTTTACAGTTCCATTTAGAAATAAATGTGAAATATAAAAGAAGACAGAGAAAGAAGGAATTAATCATGGTTGGTGGAGATCTTAGGGGAATTAATCAAGGTAGGTTTCACACAAGAGGTGACATAATAATTGTCTTTTTAAAGTAAGAACCTTCAGTGTATAAGAAGGAAGAGGACATTTTAAAGACAGAAAAGAAATGCACAGGGCTTGGGAGGAAAGAAAACTGTTGTATTTAGGGAAAAAAAGTCATCATATTTGAATAGAATCTAAGTATACACACAAGATATAAAATTTTGGTGGCCGAAAACACTGCCAAGAAACCAGCCATACTAGACAGTGTCCAGACTGGGATCTATACATCACTCAGAAGACAATGAGAAGCTATTTAAGCAAGAAGTGCCAATCCACAAACATGTGTTGGAAGAATAAATATTGTCAAAATGACTATACTACCCAAGGTCATCCACAGATTCAATGCAATCCCTATCAAATTACCAATGGCACATTTCACAGAACTAGAACAAAAAAATCTTATATATCTATGGAGACACAAAAGAGCCTGATAGTCAAAGCAATCTTGAGAAAGAAAAACAGAGCTGAAGGAATTGGGCTCCCTGACTTTAGACTATACTACAAAGCTAGTCATCAAAACAGTATTGTACTGGCACAAAAATAGAAATATAGATCAATGGAACAGGATAGAAAACCCAGAAATAAATCCATGTGTCTGCTGCTGCTGCTGCTGCTGCTGCTGTATTGTACTGGCACAAAAATAGAAATATAGATCAATGGAACAGGATAGAACACCCAGAAATAAATCCATGTGTCTATGGTCAATTAATCTATGAAAAAGGAGGTAAGATTACACAATATTGAAAAGAAAGTGTCTTCAACAAATGGTACCGGGGAAAACTGAACAGCTACACATAAGAAAATAAAATTAGATCATTCTTTAACACTGTACAGGAAAATAAGCTCAAAATGTGACCTAAATGTAAGACCGGACACATAAAAATCCTAGAGGAAAACATAGGCAGAATATTCTCTGACATAAACCACAGTAACATATTTTTTGATCTGTCTCCCTGAATAATGGAAATACAAATGGCACCTATTTAAACTCAAAAGCTTTTGCGCAGCAAAGGAAACAATAAATGAAACAAAAAACAACCCACAGATTGGCAGAAATTATTTGCAAATGATGTGATCAACAAGGGATTAGTCTTCAAAATTTACAGAAGGCTCATGATGCTTAACAGAATCAAAAAAACCAACTCAATCAAAAAATGGCAGAAGACTTAAATGGACATTTCTCCAAAGATGACATATAGATGGCCAAGAGGCACATGAAAAGATGTTCACCATCATAAATTATTAGAGAAATATAAATCAAAACAACAATGAGATATCACCTCACAGTAGCCAGAAAGACTATTATCAAAAAAATCCACAAACAATAAATGCTGTAGTGGGTGTGGAGAGAAGGGAGCCCTTCTACACTGTTGGTGGGACTATAAATTGGTATAGCTACTATGGAGAACAGTGATGTTCCTTAAAAAACTGAAAATAGAGCTACCATGAGAGTGAAAGTGAAAGAAAGTGTTAGTTCCTCAATGATATCCAACTCTTTTCAACCCCATGAACAATAGTTACCAGGCTGTTCTGTCCACAGAATTCTCTAGGCAAGAATACTAGAGTAGGTAGCCATTCCCTTCTCAAAGGGATCTTCCCAACACAAGGATTGAACTTGCGTCTCCTACATTATAGATGGATTCTTTACCATCTGAGCCCCCAGGAAAGGATACTGCAGTCCCACTGCTGGATATATATCTGGAGAAAAACATGATCCAAAGTGATACATGCACCCCAGTGTTCACTGCAGCACTATTTACAATAGCCAAGATACAGAAACAACTTCAATGTCCATTGACAGAGGAATGGGTAAAGAAGATGTGGTATATATATATATACAATGGAACATTACTCAACCATTAAAAAGAATGAAATAATGCCATTTGTAGCACCATGGATGGATCTAGAGATTGTCGTAATGAGTGATGTAAGCCAGACAGAGTAGGAGAAATATCATAAGATATCTCTTATATGTTGAATCTAAAAAGAAATGATACAAATGAAGTTACAAAACAGAAAGAGACTCAGAGACTTAGAGAACAAACTTATGGTTGCCAGGGGCACGGGACAGTTAGCGAGTTTGCAATGGACAGGTATACACTGCTTTATTTAAAATGGATAACCAACAAGGACCTTCTGTACAGCATATGGAACTCTGCTCAATGTTACGTGGTAGCCTGGATGGGAGAGGAGTTTGGAGAATGGGTATATGTAGATGTATGGCTAAGTCCCTTGGCTGTCCACCTGAAACTATCACAACATTTTTAATCA
This sequence comes from Moschus berezovskii, assembly GCF_049115385.1. Classification (NCBI taxonomy): domain Eukaryota; kingdom Metazoa; phylum Chordata; class Mammalia; order Artiodactyla; family Moschidae; genus Moschus; species Moschus berezovskii. The sequence goes on from NC_142467.1 coordinate 76,715,792, forward strand.
GCTATACCCCAATACAAAATAAATAGCTTAAAATAAAAAAAAATGTAAAAGTGTAATTTATATTTTCTCTCCATTTTTATAAATGATAAAATTGATTGATGTATAAAAATGAAAAATGATAAAATTTAAAGTACAATTTTAAAATTGATTTTATTATATTCTGGATTCTGTTTTTGCTGATAACAAAAGAAATGAGGGTACAAGGTAAGTAAACTTAACCTGGCCAATGAAAAACAACTTGGTTAATTCTGGTTTAAGATAGAGATTTTTAGGTTTACTTTTTCTATCAGTTCAAAGCTCAGGTTCAAAACTAAGTCTGCTTCCCCTTCTGAAAGCATTTTCCTCTTGCTTAAAATGTCCCAGGCACAGCGAGAAGAAGAAAGAGCTCATCTTCACTTAAATAAGTAGGAGGAGGGCTCTCTGGTTCATATGCAATGTGTGTTTGTGGGAATTGATGAAGGCATTGTTTCTTAAATGTCTTGATCTCAGGATCCCCTTCTCAATTAAAAAATATTAAGAAATCCATACAAACTAGTGAATATAACAAAAAGGAAACAGACTCATGAATATAGGGAACAAAGTAGTGGCTACCAGTGGGGAGCGGGGCAGGATGGCAGAGGGACAATATTGGGGTAGCAGACTAAGAAGTACAAACTATTATGAATAAGACAAGCTACAAAGATATGTAACTATAAATGGAATATAACCTTTAAAATTGTGAATCACTATACTGTACACCTGTGACTGATAGAATATTGTACACTATACTTCAATTTAAAAAAAGGAAACCTAAAAAAATGTGTTTATGTGGGTTGCATCACTTTTATGATTATGTGGGTCATTGATAATCACCATATTAGAAATCAAAACAGAAAAATGTTAAATGTACATTAATTTTAAATTAACACTAAAAATTCATTATATTAACATAAAAATATTCTTATGAAAAATAAAAATTTCCAAAAAGTAGTGGTAAGAATGGCATTCCTTTACATTTTACAAATCTCTTTAATGTCTGGCTAACTAACCTAATAGAAGATACTTGGATTTTCATAAATATTTCACTCAATCTGCTGAGATGGTCTTTCAGTTGAAATATTTGAAGAAAATCCTGCCTCATACACACATTTTATTAGAAAAAGAAGTATTGTAATGGTCTTTTCATATGATTTTGGGTATTCTTTGATACTATAACAAAACCCACCTCAATGGGTGAGAACATCTTAAAAGCAAATAATAGCTAAGTAATCAGAAAACATATCAATAATTTTTGTTTGTTTTTTGTTCTTAAGTTTACCTTGTAATTTGAATAGCTCTTCTAGTCATGCATGATTTCCCAACATCTCTTGGAGAATATTGGTTGAATAATTTATGCAGATCTTCCATTTGGTTGACACATTTCATTACACTGAGTCAAAAATAAAATCCATTAGTAATACCACTGATCTCATGAGCAATGTCTCTCGAGCTTAAGGTGACAAATAAGTTTTCCAAATGTATTAGTTTTCTATTGTTTCCATAATAAATTACCACTAGTTTATGACCTCACAGTTGTGTTGTTTGGGAGTCCCGGTTCTGCAGACCATACTTTGATAACTCCTGAGCTCCAAAGCCTACATCTTTTGAGAAACCATAAGTTTGGCTGTGGTAAAAATTAACCCTGAAATCTAAGTGGTTTAATATACAAACAACTACTCACTCATAAAATGCCCACTCCTGGGTAAGGAGATTCAACCAGAGAATTCTTCTCCATGTAGGATGAAGTGTTCTTGGCCTGTCATTCAATTATCTATTGTTACTATTGTCCTGTGTCTCATGGCTCTGTGGACTAACGGCTCTGTTGGAGGGTTATAACTTGAGGTTCCTTATATAGAAACATCGGAAATCAACTGAGGTTACAGATATGTCTAAGAGAGCAGCTGGGTTAGGGATCCGATCTAGCTCTCTTATATCACTGGATGTACCTGGCAGGTCAGCTGAGGCTGTTGACCTGAATGCCTGTGTGAAATTTTCTCCTGTAGTTTGAGCTTCTCAAAACAATGAGTTTGGAGATTCTCAGAGGGTGTGTCCCAACAGCATGTGTTTCAAGAGACAGGAAGAAAAGTGTGCCTGCCCCAGAAGTCCTGGGCATGAAAACTGGCACAATGTTATTTCCATTACATTATGTTGGTCAGAGCATTCACAGAACCTGATCTGATATAAGGGGAGGGTGATATAATCCCCACTGCATGATGGAAGGAATATAAGAAAATTTTAGTTGTTTGTATTCTATTATTGCTTGGCTGAATCTCAAGAAGCAATAATGTCCACCACACTGTCCTGTGGACACTCACTGGGAGATAGTCACTCTGATCTGGTCCCTGGTACTCCACTGCTAAATTTGTCTATCAGAGCATCAAAAGTGTATCAGCTTTTGAAGTTTGTGGTCCCTTACAGATTCCACTATTATGAAGCTATGAAACCCCTTCATCTCAAACACCAGGCTTCTTCTTAACTACCTGTCCTTTCAGTACCTTGCTGCTTGCTTCCAGGGCATTAGGATATTGTAAATCTCCTATAAGCCATCAGCAACTAAGTATGCCAGAAGAGATACTCAGGCCATGTCAACCACCACCTTCTGCCAAAGTTGCTCTACAACATTTAATAATTTGGGGATAAGATACCTTTTTAATGAGCTATAATTTGGGGGGATATACATTGGAAGTCCATGACAATTTCCAGTCTTCTGAAATCTTTCCCTTGATATTTGTTACCCCTATCCTTGTAATTTGACTTAAGACCTTGAAAAAAAAAATGCAAGAGCTCTAATGTCCACTTGTGTTTCTCTCATTTTGTTTTCCTTTGGCTTCACCTCTCAGATCCAGAAGGTCTTTCTACTTCCCTTTCTTATCTTTTAGGAATATCTCTTAAATCCATTCCTCTGTTCAATGGCTAATTGTAAAAATCCTCATTTCCTTAGAACTAGTTCTTGCTTTTTTTCCTCAACGAAATCTGAGTTGAAAGAATAATTTCACTATGAAAATTCATCATTGCCCTATTTGTTGTAGTAGGCAAGCCTGTGCTTAGTTGCTCAGTAGTGTCCAACTCTTTGCTATCCCATGGACTATAGCCCGCCAGGCTCCTCTGTGCATGGGGATTCTTCAGGCAAGAATACTAGAATGCATTGCCATGCCCTTCTCCAGGGGATCTTCACAACCCAGAGATGGAATCCAGGTCTCCTGCATTGCAGGCAGATTCTTTACTGTCTGAGCTACCAGGGAAGCCAAGCTATAGTATGCAAGCCCAATTCAATCCCTGGGCTAAATTGAGTCTGTTTTTGAATGGTCAATGTACTAAGAATAGACTTTACATTTCACAGATGTTTCCAGAGCTATTATATATAGAATGAGTAAACAACAAGATCCTACCGTATAGCACAGGAAACTATATTCAATATCCTGTGATAAACCATAATGGAAAATAATATGAAAAATAGTATCTATATATAACTCAGTTTGCTATGCAACAGAAATCAACATGACACTGTAAATCAGCTATACTTCAATACAGTTTAATAAAAGAAATTGCTAAAGAACAAACAAACAACCAAAGAACCCAAAGTCAAAGAAGAATATGAGACAAAAATGATATTTGGCTTACTGAGTCTTCTACAGATAAAGTTTGCCAATCTTTGCTCTATTTGGTATCTTCTCTCCTACAGAAGTTATGAATGACTTAGTTTAAATGCTTGGAAAGGCACAGTAAAGCTTGGTAAATGTTTAACACTTTTAAAAATCCCCATTTCAAAGATAAGAAAAGATTTATTTCAATATCTGACATATACTGAGTATTCAATAAATGCTAATTTCCTTTTCAGACCTCTTCTTCTCAATGAGGATGATGAGAAAGAATAAAAGTATGTAATTTTACCCAAAAAGATCAAAACACTGATGTTTTAGGTGCTTAAAAGGCATTTGCTTAAGTGAAACTGAAATGCTTAAAAGGAATCTCAGGGGGAAGAGAACGTGGTAATTTCTTTCTTTTTCTACATACATGCTGAGCTTCTAATGGTGCTAGGGAGTAATTTGTAAATATGGAAGTAATTTGGAAAAACAACTGGGTTTTGAGTAGATAAACATGCTTTGCGTTTGGGAAAATATGTGACAATTGGAACTACAAGAGTACAAGAGTCAATTTATTAAAAAGGAAATCAGAAATGAGGAAATCCAAATACTGGAGACCAAAAGCAAGTTAAGAGTTTTAAGAGATAGAAAGGAGAAATGAGAGAAAAATCAGTCAGAAAGGCAGCAATACAATCAAGAACAAGTCTTGTTGGGTACCAAGGTAATCATTAATAAGGAAAGTAATATCCTAAGAAGATAAGCAATTTCCCCAAGACTCTCCAGCTAGATAATCGGAGTCATTCTTCCAAATATCAAATCTAGTGCTACTAAATCCTGACACACCCCTGCCTCACAATTTCCATTAGTTTCCTGTTTGCTATTGTTAACAAAATTAAGTGTATTTCTCTTAAATTCTAGAGACAAGGGGTCTGAAATGGGTCACACTCAGCTAAAATCAACATCTCAGTAGGGCTGGCTCATTTCTGGAGGCTTTAGAATAGGACCTATTCCTTTGCCTTTTCCAGCTTCTAGAAACTGCCTACATTCATTGGCTTGTGGTTTCTTTTCATTTACAAAGTCAGCAGAGGCCCCTCAAGTCTGTCTTACATGGCATCACTCAGATATGGAAACTTCTGCTTCTTTCTTCCAAAACTTAAGGACACTTGTGACCACACCGGACCAACCTAGATTATCCAAAATAATCTGCATGTTTTAAGGTCAGCTGACTAGCAATCTAAATTCCATCTGCAACCTTAATTCCCCTTTGACATATAACCTAACATATTCACAGGTCTCATAACAGGTATATAAATTGAGGGCCATTATTCTCCCTACTGTACCACTCCACTTCAAATGCTTCCCATCTTTTAGTCATTCTATCTCAAATTCTGGGAGCCACTTTTGTTTCAATTCTACCATCATCAGTTGTTAATGACAAGGCTCCTTTTATTCATTTATTCATCATTTAACAAGTACACACAGAGTGACTTCAGGTTCAAAGTATTATTTGTGACTTTAAAAAAGGAATAAGGTATAATGCTTGTCTTCATGGACCTAAAATATGCTGAGTCAATCTGATATGCTTTTTTCCTTCTTTTGTCTTCCTGTCTGAACTAAAATCCTGTTCTTTCTGTTTTATCCTTTATCTCCTTTTCTTTAAATTTTGGACACATCCAGTTGTTATATTTATCTGAATGTCCAACTCAGTATCACTTTTTTATGTAGTTGCCCCTTTATTTCAACATTTACAGTGTTCTGAACCATCTGTCCACTGTTCAAAAGCTGTCTTGTCACAGATAGACCTTACAGCTTTTTCCATCTCCTGTGCTGATTATTCTTGTATATGAACCCAAATATATCTTCTTTCACTTTTTTTGTAAACAGATACTTCTCCCAGAAACTTTCTGATTCACAGTGCTTCTTCCTTGTTCAGAGTCTGTACAGAGTTTCTCTTAACCTATCAAACTTTTCAACTCTCAATTTAAAAAGCCCATATTTTATTATCAGAACCTCTCTGCCTCTGAATTCCATGACTGGTATGGAGTCACCTTCTACTGCAGACAATCCATCTCCACACTTTCCAATCCTATCATGCTCATTCCACCAATGAAGACTTATGTTTCTGCTCCTGTTCCTGCCTGGAGTAGCTTCTCACTTCTCTGCCCTGTCCCAATCATCTTTGTATCTCATGCCCAGGATTATTCTGCAAACCCTCCCCCTTCAACATTTTCTGCCTAATAATGATGTAGTTTTCACTGTTTCAGCTTCCATTTCATAGAATTGATTGTCATTATCACTAGCATATTATAAGACACCAGCGAGTTAGAAAACAAACCATAAATTTTAAAATAGCTGGTCAAAGGTTAAGAACAGGGACAAAAAAGATATTCAGATATTATGAATATACAACAAATAAATGTCACAACTTGGTCTCAGAGAGTGTGCAAGAATTAGAATCAATAAACATGTTCTTTGAAAACTAACACTACTCTCCATTATATAGCCCTCTAACTATTAAGTATCTGTAACTTTAGACATATCAACCATATATTTGCTTTTTCCAAAGTAATTCATGCCTCTTAAATATATTCAACTAAACTTGAAGTATTATACAAGTTGGGCACATATTAATTGCCAATCACATATTCAATTTAGTATTATAGAATTGAACATTTTCTTTATAGTTTTATAACTTTAGTATCTCACAGTAGAAAAACAATTTTTTTAAATAATGCAAAATTCATACTTGAGCCAAATCATGCCCATGCCATATTTGTGTCCAAAAACAATTTTTACTGATGAGTGAACTCCCAGCCAAAGTCAATTTACATCCCAAACCACTTTTTATTGATGAGACATTTAAAAACTGCAACAGAAAATTTGCCACCTTAGGAGAACAAAACAGGCACAAATAAATACTGAGGAAACAAATTGAATTAATCAAGCCAAAGCATGAGCTGACAAGTAAGAAAGGCTGAAAGAAGTATCAGCTCCAAGAACTAAAGTGTACAGAACAAGTGGGTCATTTTGTTTTCCTTATGGCTGTTGCCCAGTTCTACTCAATGACATCATGCTTAATTTCTTGAAAAAGATAATCACCATCATCTCTGCTTAATTCTCAGAATCAACTAAATGGACAACACTTCTAACCCTGACATCTTAGACCAATGATTGCCTTCCTGAATCCTCCTCTTAAAGAAAAGTCACAAACACATTCATCTCAAAGAGGGAGATGTAGAACAACAAGATGTTTTCTCAGAGACTGTACCATGTGGCCGTCCTTTCACTTCACCCAGGTATTGACAATGGTATTTCAAAAGCTCTTGAGGGCTTGATCTGGAATAATGCAATCTTTCTACAGAAAAACAATCTTATATCCCAACATGTGAGCAGAGTAATAAAAAAAAAGGTCACAGTACCTCATTGTGCACAGAGTTGCTGACTTATTGCAGAGATGATGAGTCATTCGGAGAAGGCAATGGCAAGCCACTCCAGTACTATCGCCTAGAAAATCCCATGGATGGAGGAGCCTGGTAGGCTGCAGTCCGTGGGGTCGCTAAGGGTCAGACACGACTAAGCAACTTCACTTTCATTTTTCACTTTCACACATTGGAGAAGGAAATGGCAACCCACTCCAGTGTTCTTGCCTGGAGAATCCCAGGGACGGGGAGCCTGGTGGGCTTCCGTCTATGGGGTCACACAGAGTCGGACACGACTGAAGTGACTTAGTAGTAGTAGTAGTAGATGAGTCATTTCTATAAGCAACAACAGGTTTCTCAGCCTGAGATCTGAAACAAAACAAAACAAAAAAAAGTCAAAGGGAGTTGTTGTACATGTATCCACTCTTCTGGTGTTCAGAAGGTGCCTATGGAGCACACAGCTAAGAGGCACCAGCAAGCACACCAGCTTTCAGAGGATGAGACTTCTTTAACTCCCCATAGCACAGAAAATTACTGAACATATACATGAATCCTGTGCAAGACAAAAAGGGAAATCATGTATTGTATAAGCATAATTTTCTTGTGGAAATACACTGTATATCATAAATCATATTATTTGAGATGTACTAAAATGAAATACAAAGAATGAGAAAGTGTTTCCATTGTAAATGATTTTCTAATTGTAAGAATTGGTAAGTATGTTGATAAATCACTTTGGAATTACTTTCATATTTCTGCATATTATGGGGCATTTCATTTGAAGATGTCAAATTTTCATAACCAGTAGCCAGATTGTTATACAGACATTTTCTCTAGAGCACCTTCCCAGAACTCTCCTTTAATTCTTTTCCAAAATAAAAACCCTCAAAACTCAAAAGCAGTTAGCGAAAAAAAATTGAAGGAAGGAAGATAGTCTTTGAGGATACATATTTAAAATTGGTTGACTTATTTAAATATAATAATATATTTTGACACATGACACACATCATCAACCAGCCTATCTTGAAATTCCTTTGCACATAAAGCACTATGTTTATGCGAGTAGTTTCTAGAATTACCTAACAAAATCAAACATCAATAGGGAATGTGAGGTTTGACACTGATTACCAGAAAATGTAGGAAAGAGGAAACTATTATCTAGGAATCACCTCAAATGAATATTTGTGCATTAAAGTTTTTTGTGTATTGTGCATTAACTTCAAAAGTTGTTGTTTCGTCACTAAGTTGTACCCCACTCTTTTGCAACCCCATTGACTGTAGCCCACCAGGCTCCTGTGTCCATGGGATTTCCAGATAAGAATACTGGAGTAGGTTGCCATTTCTCTCTCTAGGAGATCTTCCTAACCAACTCCAAAAGTGCATTATTCCAAATGTCTCCATTATGTGAGAACCATGAGAGTTTGGAAGTAATTAACCTGAAATCTCCTGAAATGATTCTTTCTTGGATCACAAGTAATGCTAACATTTCCATTTTAGTGTTTGAAATAAACTGTCTTGCTGCCTTGGTTTCAAAAGGGCCCACAGTGCTGTATTTGTTTGCCCCCACATGTGAATTGAGGGCTTCCCAGGTGATGCTAGTTATAAAAAATCCACCTACCAATGTAGAAGCACAAGAAATGGGGGCTCAATCCCTAGGTTGGGAAGATTATCTGGAGGAGGGCACGGCAACCCACTTCTTGCCTGGAAAATCCTATGGACAGAGGAGCCTGGTGGCTGACTCCATAGAGTTGCAAAGAGCCAGATAGAACTGAAGCAACTTAGCACACAGCACATGTACACATATGTGAATTATGGTAATGTCTAAGATAAGCATGAAAAAGAGGATCTAAGAGGTTAAATAGTGGTGATATATTAATCTAAGGAATAAAATAGCTAGAAGTCTTGTCTGGCTGTCTGTAACTCCCAGGAGGAGTTAAAGGGTAAGAAAGAAGATTGTTTTCACAGTTACACTTGGAAGACATCTTGGACAGGGATCTTAAAGTGTTGGTGAACTTTGTTTCATTCTTTTTGTTCTCTGCTGCTGCTGCTGCTGCTAAGTCACTTCAGTCGTGTCCGACTCTGTGTGACCCCATAGACGGAAGCCCACCAGGCTCCCCCGTCCCTGGGATTCTCCAGGCAAGAACACTGGAGTGGGTTGCCATTTCCTTCTCCAATGTGTGAAAGTGAAAAGTGAAAGTGAAGTCGCTCAGTCGTGTCCGACCCCTAGCAACCCCACGGACTGCAGCCTACCAGGCTCCTCCATCCATGGGATTTTCTAGGCAAGAGTACTGGAGTGGCTTGCCATTGCCTTCTCCGTTTGTTCTCTACATGTTATTATTAGTGAAAACTCTGAAAAGGAAACAGACAATAAACTTGAAAATGTGTTTATTCCTAAATAACTGCTGTATGGGAAGGAGAAGATTTTATATCATTTGGTTTCAGACTGTAAAAGAAGGATAGTTATGAGAAAAAAGAGCTGCAGTTTTTCTACAACGGTAGTTTAGAGAAACAGGTCAATTCCTATGGTAGACAACAAAAAGATATAAGAAGTACTCAGGAAGCCATCCCTAAACCCAGAAGTGATTCTTGAGGAGTATTTTCAGGAAGACTCTTAGGTAAATCCAGACATATCTCAATACAGCTTGAAAATGAGGAAAGGTGTTGAATCACTAGATGGAAGGTGAAGAAAACACAAAGTATCACATATGACCAGCACCTGCCCACCATTCTCTCGGCAAGAGACAACAGTCCATAAGAGGTGATCACATTAGTGAAAACCAACTCTGTGTCAGAGTCAGACTTTTAAAATACTGAATTCAAGGCCTCAACTTAAATCATAACCTCTGGGGAAGAGATTTAATAATCTCTGTCTTTTAAAAACTCTTTAGTGATCTTGGTTCAGTTCAGTTCAATTCAGTCACTCAGTTGTGTCCGACTTTTTGCAACTCCACGAATCGCAGCACGCCAGGCCTCCCTGTCCATCACCAACTGCTGGAGTTCACCCAAACTCATCTCCATTGAGTCAGTGATGCCATCCAGCCATCTTATCCTCTGTCGTCCCCTTCTCCTCCTGCCCCCAATCCCTCCCAGCATCAGGGTCTTTTCCAATGAGTCAACTCTTCGCATGAGGTGGTCAAAGTATTGGAGTTTCAGCTTCAGCATCAGTCCTTCAGGACTGATCTCCAATAAGCTATTAATACTTTAGAAACTACTACTTTATAAGTAACTCTCACTTAGAGTAGTGTGACTTTTTTGGAAGAGTTTGAAAAGAACTGACTTGATTCAAAACATTCTTTGAATGTTTTGTATAATTCAGTAGTGATGCCATCCCGTCCCGGGGTTTTCTTCATTTGTAGGAAGGTTTTTGAATACTGATACAATATCCATACTAGTTGTGGATCTATTCACTTGCCCTCTTTCTTTATGATTTAATTTTGTCATATTATACATTTCTAGGAATTTATTCATTTGTTCTGGGATTTCCAAATTGTTGACATAAAATCTCTTATAATCATTTTAATTTCTATGTCATCAGTTGTAATGTCTCTTCTTTCACTGGATTTTATTTAACGTCTTCTCTTTGTTTGTTAGTCAGTCTAGCTCAAGTTCTATTAATTTTGTTTATCTTTTCAAAACACCAACTCGGTTTCAATTATTTTTTTCTTTTGTTTTTCTGTCTTATTTATTTGTGCTCTTGTCTTTTTTTTTCTTGTCCTTCTTCTCAATTTGGGTGTGACTTGTTTTTCTAGTTCCTTGAGGTATAAAGTTAGGGTGTTTGAGATATTCCTTCTCTTATAACCTACTTCTTTATTTAACTTCTATATGTTTTAATATCTGTATCTACAAATATACCTAGGATTACAGTAGTTATGAAAAATGAAACTGGTAAACATGATATAAAGTTTATATATTAAATATCTAGCAAAATATCTATTATAAAGCAGACAAACAATAAATGAATTACTTATTATTTCATGAAAAACATTATATATGATCAAAGTCTATCTTTACTGAACTATAATGGCATATTATATACACACTGTTAATGAGAAGTACTCTTTGAACAGTGACAATTAGAATACAATTCACAAATTTTAAACAGACACTGATCAAATAAATACCATTAAATAACATGGGAGGGCATTTTTAGATGTCTTGAAATTTGCAGGAATACTGTCTTTATTGACATTCTATTTGCCATATAAAAACTTTCACACCCCCATGCATTCTCACGTGCATTTAGATGTTGGCCTTAAAATGAATGTCGACTTGGCTCATCTAAGACATAACCAAAGCATGAAAGAGCTATAACTAATTAAAGAATAAATCATGTAAATATATAGATCATAAATTTTCATTTTGTTTCAGAATTACTTATAAGTGTGGTTCATGGGGTCGCAAAGAGTCGGATACGACTGAGAGACTGAACTGAACTGAACTGAACACCAAGTAAAGAAGTTTTTAATAGAACAAATAAATGTCAAATGTTAGATACATATTTATGCTACTGTGTAAGAGAGAAGAGTTTATCCAAATGCTACATAATGATCCTATATGGTAAGAGAAAAAAATTTTTTTTCATTGAAGCTGGAGATGTACATATGTTCAGTATACTTCATAGAGTATTACAAATCAGTAGAGAATTTATTGATTATTGAGGGAAAATAAAGTGAGATTTTCATTTAACATAACACATAATTTCCAAATGGATAAGAGTTATAAATAAACAGAAGAAACAAAGAGACAAAATAAAATCAAAACCCCCATAAATTATAGGGATGATGTATAAATAATTAACCCTATGAACTCAAACTTTTAATGAACTTGATGGTATAATGACTGAACTTACAAAATAAAATGTATCGGTAAAACTAACAAAAGACAATTCATGTAATAGGGAACCATTTGAAATATATCTCTCTACCCTGGCTAATATTTTTAACATGCAAACAGTTTCTACAAATCCATAACAAAAAATATCTTATTATATCTTATTAGACAACATCAGAAATCATTCCAGTGATCTATTTCCTTCGTCTGTAAAATGGGGATTATAGGGGTATCTCATGATTTAAAAGGTTGTTGTGAGGATCAAGTAAATCAATAAATGTTAAACACTCAGAATAGTCCCTGGTATCTATTAAGTGTTAGAAAAAAATCTTGTCAATAGGTTCACACAAAACCCACAGAAGTCAAAGTATTGGTAAATGTTTAACTATAGTACTAAAAAAAATTGTAACCAAATAATATGACTGTGCCATGAAATTCATATTTTAAAATAACAATGTTTAATGAATAAAATTACTATGCAACAGATATTCTCAACCATTTTTTGTTTGAAATAAATACAACATTCTGAAAAGCAATTTGATAATATATATTAAAACGTATTCAAACATAATAGATAAGAAAATCTTTATTTTAAAGTGCAGATAAGCTACAACCCAAGTTATTTTGTAATTACTCTTATCTATGATATGGAATTATTTAGATGCCTAATAATAGAAGAAATGTTACCTATAGGAAAATTATCACTTGTGTAATGGAGAGCATGCTTTTGTTAGTGGGATATTAAGGAACAAGTTTAGGACATGAGAAAATACCATTATTTACATCTATATACTTTTCTCCATTCATTCAACAACCTTTATTATATTTATTGAGTATATATAATGTGATAGAAATTATATTTAGCTAAAAGACAGCACTAAAAATGTTAACAGATCTTATTTTTAATACATAAAGAATATGTAAAATTTTAATTTTTTCACTTTTTTTGTATTTCCTACTTTCTATAGTGAGGAGAAATTACTTCTAAAACTTTTTTTATAACATTTATAACTAGCACAGTATAATTCTATGAGGATATTAAAAGCAAAATTTAAGCTTAGAGAAATCTGAGTCGGAGTATGGCTCTATGCATTGTTTATGAGATCAGCTAGTCAATTTGTAAATCAATAAGTGAAAGCTGAGTTGTTTTGAGCTTTTCCTTGGGCTTTGCTATTGCACTGGAGTGTAACTAGAATTGTTTAAAAACATTGATTTAAAATCCTGAGCTCTAAGAGTAAACAAAAAATCAGTGGGAAGATATATTTTAACTTGCCACCACACATTCTGAACTATACAAATCTGAAAAAAAGTAAATAAACATACAGTTTGTCTTTTAAAGATCAGATTACACCCACAAAACAGCCATCATTTGTTGACTCTCACTGAAAATGAAAATGAATGAACTGGATTTAGATTATCACAGCGTCCTAGTATGTCCTGTCAATGGGCAAGCAACCTCCAGAAACAGACTGACTTTAGGTTGAAAAGAGAAACAAGACAAAGAAAAATTTAATGTAACACATGCTGCTATCATTCAGCAAAATGTAGTTAAGAACTGTCTCATAGAGAAAAATAGAAGGATGTGGTTCAAAAGGGATATTTAATCAAAATAAATGGTGCTCTAAACTTAGCAGGTGGGATTCTTAAGAGATGTTATGTCAAAGTTCAAATGATTTTGGTCTCATTTTATATGTGGTACAGCTTGAGGTTTGCCCAGCGTGTCACAGAAAAGCAGTCTATGAAAAGGTAACCTAGCCCTCTGCCATTTATCACAGTGACTTGAACTGCAAAATGGTGTTTTTCGATGATGGTTTAGAAAAGGAATTTGTATGGCACCTGTGCAAAGTCCACAACCAATGAAAGCAAGCAGAGTGAAAGGAACTCTGGGAAGCAGAACATGTGAAAGATCCTACATTCAAACAAGGTATAGGTATCAGAGAAGACTTTAATCTATGGGAATGGCATTTAAGAATGATTATTTTGAGTGGAATGAAAAAAAAATGGACTGATGAATAAAGGAGTCAGAGGGACAGGGTAAGACATATCAGGTGATGACTGCATAAGCTAGGGCTGGAACACTGCAACTGGGAAGGAGTGGACAGTTGGGTGAGTTAAAGAGCATGGGAAAAGCAGCGCTTAGTGATTGATTGGGGAGAAGGCAATGGTACCCCACTCTAGTATTCATGCCTGGAAAATCCCATGGACGGAGGAGCCTGGAAAGCTGCGGTCCATGGGGTCGCTGAGAATTGGACACGACTGAGCAACTTCACTTTCACTTTTCACTTTCATGCATTGGAGAAGGAAATGGCAACCCACTCCAGAATTCTTGCCTGGAGAATCCCAGGGATGGGGAATCCTGGTGGGCTGCCGTTTTTGGGGTCGCACAGAGTCGGACATGACTGAAGTGACTTAGTAGCAGCAGCAGCAGCAGCAGCAGTGATTGATTGAACTTGGGAGATGTTAACAGAGAGTGAAGAATCAAACTTGATTCCTGGTTTTTCTTTGACAAATGAAAATGCTGTCACTCACTGAAATTGGTAACATAAAAGATAGGACAGTTTGTTCAGAAGTGGAAAAGAGAAAAATGCCAGTTCAATAAGGGAAAGGTGGACATATCCAGTAGGAAAGTAGTTATAAATGTTTGGAACTCAACCGAGAGTTCTGACCCACTGAGCAATTTTTTTGCCACGGGTATAAAGAGGATCATCTAGAAAGAGAAAAGAATATGATGGGAATACAAAATTGAAGGAGGAGCAGTCACAGAAATAAGAGAAAATGCGGTGATAGCAATGCCACAGAGGTCAAAGAAATAGTATTAAGAAGGAAGAAATGGTTATCAATGTTAAGTGTTAGTTGCTCAGTCATGTCCGACTCTTTGTGACCCCATGGACTGCAGCCCACCAGGCTCCTCTGTCCATGAGGTTTTCCAGGCAAGTATACTGGAGTGGGTTGCCATTTCCTTCTCCAGGGGATCTTCCCGACCCAGGGATTGAGTCCAGGTCTCCTGCACTGCAGGCAGATCCCATACTGACTGAACTACAAGGGAAGCCCTATCTATGTTAACTACTATGCAGAAGATTATGCTGGAACTAAAGGATCCTTTAGGCTCAGAATATAAACGGCCATTGGTGACTCATTGAGAGTCATATCAGTGAAACAGTGACAGAAATAAGGGAGATAAATCAAGAGCAGAAATTACTCTTTTAAAAATGTTTGTAATAAAATCTATGAAACTAGGCTGAGGGAGGGATCAGTTTACTTAAAATAAGGTAAAGACTTGAACATGTCATTAGATAGAGAAGCTGGACATGGAGGAAGTCATAATTCACAGAGAATCTATAAGAGCTAAGCTTCAGGGTACAAGTGTAGAGATGAATCCTATTAATTTAGTAAGAGTGTTATCATTGTAGTAATTTATACATGTAACTGTGTTCTTCAAAGAGATTCCCTGGTGGCTCAGATGGTGAAGCATCTTCAAAGATGTCTCACATCTTATAGAAATACACGAAGCAATATAGCAGATTAATCAAGATGGCAGAGTAAGGGCTTCCCTGATGGCCCAGCGCTAAAGAATCTGCCTGCCAATGCAGGAGACACAGGTTCGATCCCTGATCCAAGATTCCAAATGCCTTGTAGCCACTAAGCCCATGTACCGCAACTACTGAGTGAGCCTACAATCTAGATCCCAGGAACCACGACTGCTGAAGCCCCTGCACCCTAGAGCCTGTGCTCCACAACAAGAGGAGCCACTGCCATGAGAAGCCTGTGCACTGCAGACCCAGCAGAGCCAAAAAATAAACACATGAAAAAAAAAAAAAAGATGGCAGAGTAAGAGCATAGGGAACTCACCTCCCCACATGAATGAATCAAAACTGTATCTACCTGGGCAACCATTCTCACTGAAAACTAACTGGAAACTGGCAGCAGAGCTTCTGTACAACCAAAGGTATAAGAAAGATACACATGTAATCAACCATGTAGGAAGGGAAGAAAAGAAATCAAGCTGGGACCTGTACCCTAGGAGGGGACCCAGAAAAAAGGGGAGAATACATGGGCAGACACCTGCCTTGGGGAGTGAGTGATGAGAACCATAGGCTGGGCACCCCAAGCCTGAGGTCCTATGCAGGACAGACAAGCCCACTTTGCTGGCTGGAAGACCTCAGGGGTTAATAGAGAGACTGAAGGAAACCTGGAGTCTGCTACTGAGGAGGGACACAGGGATGCTGGCTTGCCCCCGGCAAGGCAGACAGAGGTCTTCTCGATTGGATGATAGGTTTCCCATGACCCAACGCAAGTGAACAATCTAACCTTGTTTGAGCAGAACTATGTCATATCACAGAGCAGAACTGGATATGGGGCAGTCATGACCAGGAAGAATACTTGACCATGGACACACAGGTTACCTGGTCTGAAGAAAAACTTGAGTGGGTGGAGACAAGCACTTCTGGCACAAATTAAGCAGTGCATCAGAAATGGCCCAGATGTCTGACAGCAGCCACTCCATCACAGCTCACCCACTGATGTATGCTGAGAGTCCTTGCTGGTGCCCACAGCCCCGCAATGTAGCCCCACAACCAGGCAGGGCTGACACAGGTGGGAGGCAGTGATCAGCTGTGAGGGACAAAGGGTACTTGCCCCCGAGGCTGAGTCTGAGTGTAATGAGGAAAATCAGCCTTAGCCACCTACACAGGTAGCTCATTGAAAACCACTTAGACCTCTGTCTGGAGCCAACACAGGCCAATAGCCCCACACAGGCCCCATTTGTTTCTACATACCCCCAGTCCCCCACAATACCTTGCTGAGACAAGGGTCACAGTGTGGGGAAAGCAGAAAACACACACTTAAATAAAGAGAACCAGCTGAGGCATAACCCTCAGGGCTTCTGCTCCAGCAACATGGACTTAGAACCCACTTCTGATAGGGTGGTGATGGCCATGAAGCAGAGCGGAAGCCTGCCTCACACCCAGCTAAAGTCTAGCCCATCCATCTCCAACCCCACTGATGACTGAGGTGAAAGCTAACAGCAAAGCTAGCAGTCATGAGGAAAAACATGACTGGTGTCCATGTCAAATTCAGCTCTCCCATCAATGGCACTGGGGACAAGCAGTCTGTACAGGGACACTCACAAAGACACATGAAAACCCTTTCAAGACTTCAATAGAGGCAAAAAGAATGAAGCCAAATGAAAAGGCAGAGGAACTGGTCTCAACTTAAAAAACAAGGGCAAACTCCTAATAAGTAAATAATGAAACAGAAATAAGTGATCAACCAGATTAAGAGAATGCATTCAAGGCAATGGTAATAAAAATATGAACTGAACGAAGGAAGACAAGAGATATACACACTGAATATTTAACAATAAACTAGAAAACAAAGAAAACACCCAATCTGATATGAAGAATTTAATACCTCAAATAAAAACACACTAGAAAGAATGAATAGCAGACTAACTTATATAGAAGAATGCATACGTGATCTGAAAGACAGAAAAATGGAAATCATCTCATCAGAAGATTAAATTTTTTAAAAAATGAAACCTGTATAAGAGACATTTCAGATAAATTAAGAATACCAATATTGAGAGCATTGCGAGAAGATGGTAGAGGAATAAGATGGGGAGATCTCCAGGTTCTCACAAATACATCTGCTGCTGCTGCTGCTGAGTTGCTTCAGTCGTGTCTGACTCTGTGAGACCCCATACATGGCAGGCAGCCCACCAGGTTCCTCTGTCCCTGGGATTCTCCAGGCAAGAACACTGGAATGGGTTGCCATTTCCTTCTCCATTGCATGCATGCATGCTAAGTCGCTTCAGTCATGTCCAGCTCTGTGTGACACTATGAACAGCAGCCCACCAGGCTCCTCTGTCCATGGGATTCCCTTGACAAGAATACTGGAGTGGGTTTCCCTTTCCTTCTCCACACAAATACATCTAAAACTCATCAAGATATGGAACAACTTCTACAAAGCAACCTCTAGGCGACAGTAGAAGACCCCAAGCCTCCATGGGGGCAGTCTAAGCTCCCTGGAATGATATAGGAGAGAGGATAAAGACCTAAAAAGGGAAAAGAAGTTCTGTCTGAGAACTTCTAGATAGGAGTTTGTGCCCCAAGGGAGAGTCATTAAGGAGGAAAAGTTTCCAGGCCCTGGGAAGCTCCCTCACAGGTAGGACCAAGAGGGAGCTTTAAAATCTCTGAGAGCTGCGCAAGGTGGGGACCCAGAGGGCAGAATACAAAGAAAGCTGCACTTCTCAGCTTATAAGCAGCTCACAGACCTTGGCCCCAACCAGAGAGTGGGTTCTGGGAGCCTAGAGATGTACACAGAAGCCCCATGGCACAGAGGGCAAACTCAGAGTGCCAAGGGAAGCATACAAAGTCTTCACTAAGCAGAGGGCAAGGTCAGTAGCTGAGAAAAGTACACCACACAATGTAAATGGTGGGAATGTAAAATGATACAGCCACTATGGAAGACAGTATGGAGATTCCTTAAAAAAAAGCTAGGTATAAAACCATCATCAGTTCAGTTCAGTTCAGTCGCTCAGTCGTGTCCGACTCTTTGCGACCCCATGAACCACAGCACGCCAGGCCTCCCTGTCCATCACAAACTCCCAGAGTTCACTCAAACTCATGTTCATCAAGTCGGTGATGCCATCCAGCCATCTCATTCTCTGCCGTCCCCGTCTCCTCCTACCCCCAATCCCTCCTAGCATCAGACTCTTTTCCAGTGAGTCAACTCGTCGCATGAGGTGGCCAAAGTATTGGAGTTTCAGCTTTAGCATAAGTCCTTCCAATGAACACCCAGGATTGATCTCTTTTAGAATGGACTGGTTGGATTTCCTTGCAGTCCAAGGGATACTCAAGAGTCTTCTCCAGCACCACAGTTCAAAAGCATCAATTCTTCGGTGATCAGCTTTCTTCACAGTCCAACTCTCACATCCATACGTGACCACGGGAAAAACCATAGCCTTGACTAGACAGACCTTTGTTGGCAAAGTAATGTCTCTGCTTTTTAATATGCTATCTAGGCTGGTCATAACTTTCCTTCCAAGGAGCAAGCGTCTTTTAATATCACGGCTGCAATCAGTATCCGCAGTGATTTTGGAGCCCAAAAAAATAAAGTCTGACACTGTTTCCACTGTTTCCCCATCTATTTCCCATGAAGTGATGGCACCATATGACCGAGCAATCCCACTCCTAGGCATATACCCTGAAGAAACCAAAACTGAAAAAGACACATGTTCCCCAGTGTTCACTGCAGTACTATTCACAATAGCCAAGAAATGGAAGCAACCTAGATATCCATTGACAGGTGAATGGATAAAGAAGCTGTGGTACATATATACAATGGAATACTACTCAGCCATAAAAAAGGGACACTTCGGAGTCAGTTCTAATAAGGTGGATGAACCTAGAGCCTATTATACAGAGTGAAGTAAGTCAAAAAGAGGAAAACAAATATCATATATTAACACATATATATGGAATCTAGAAGGATATTAGTAATGAATCTGTTCTCAGAGCAGAAATGGAGATGCAGATACACAGAACAGACATATGGACAAAGGTGGGTGAGAAGAGGGAGCAGGTGAGATGAATGGGGAGAGCAGCATGGAGGCATATACACTGACATATGTGAGTAGACAGTCAGTGAGACTGTGCTGTATGACTCAGGGAAACCAAACTGGGGATCTGCAATAACCTAGAGGGGTGGCCATGGGTGGGAGGTTGGAGGGAGATTCAAGAAGGAGGGGACATATGTACACCTATGGTTAATTCACTTGATATATGACAGAAATCAAATCAACATTGTAATGGAATCATCAATCAATTAAAAATAAATGTGAAAAAAAGAATACCAATATTTGTGTTATAGAGACCCCAGAAGGATAAGAGAGAGAGAAGATAATCAAAAATGTACTTGAGAAACATATGGCTGAAAATTTCCCAAACCTAAAGAAGGACACAGATATCCAAGTACAGGAAGCACAGAGGTCCTCAAACAAGATAAACCTAAGCAGATCCAAACCCAAATATATCACAATTAAAATGGCAAATTTAAAGATAAAGAATTCTAAAGTCAGCAAGATAAAAACAAAGTCCCATACAGAGGAATTACCAGAAGACTATTAGCTTACTTCTCTGCAGAAAAATTGCAGGCCAGAGGGAGTTGTGTGAGATATTCGAAGTGCTGTAGGGGAATACCTGCAAATAAGGCATTCTACCCAATAAGATTATCTTTCAGAATAAAGGAGAGACAAAGAACTTGTCAGACAAGCAAAAACTAAAAAAGTTCCTCAATACAAAAGCAATCCTAAAAGAAATGTTAACAGCTCTCATCTAAGTGGGAAAGAAGAAAGAATCAATAAGAGAGGCAGAATCCCACAAGGAAAGGCAAATATATAGTATGGGCTCAGGATTGACCATGGTTTAAAAAAAAAAAGTTATAAAGATACAAAAAACAAAGAAACAAAATATAAAAAGCAAAAAAAAATGTAAACGCAACTATGACTACAATAAACAATAAAAGGGTAACCATGAATATGATATATTATGATATCAGGAACATGATGCGGGGGAGGGGAGAAAAAGGTATATCTTCTGAAATGTGTGTGAAGTAAATGGCTATTAGTTTCAAACAAGAAGATAAAGTTATAGCCCAAACATATATGACTCCTATGGTAACCACAAATAAAAACCTACAACAGATACACGAAAACTAAAGACAGGAACACAAGCATACTACTAAATAAAACTATTAAATAAAACTAATAAAACTTCCCTTTCAATGAAAGGGAAGAAGAAAAAGAGAGGAGCATAGAAGAAGTACAAAAACAATCAGAAAATAAGTAATAAAATGGCAATAAGTACATACTTATCAATAATTACTCCAATTATCAAAGGACTAAATGCTCTAAGCAAAAGACATAGTGAGTGGGACTTCCCTGGTGGTCCAGTAGTTAAGAATCTGCCTTCCAAGGTGGGGACATGAGTTTGATCCCTGGTCAAGGGACTAAGATCCCACCTGAACTACAACTAATGTGCCCTGATGCCTCAACTAGAGAGAAACCCATGCACTGCAATGAAGAGCCTGCATGCCTCAATGCATTGACCCAATGCAGTCAAATGAATAAACATTAACTACAACAAAAAGACCTAAATATAAGATCTGAAATAATAAAATGCCTACTTGAGAACACAGGCAATTAAAAATAAACTCTAGCAATATATTCTTTTTTAATCTATCTCCAAGGCAAAAAAAAAAGCAAGCTTCAAGGGGTTAATACCCTAAATATATAAACAGCTCTATAAGTCAATACCAAAAAAAAAAAACAAAACAAGCAATCAATCAAAAAACAGGCAGAAGATCTGAATAGTCATTTTTCCAAAGAAGACATACTGCTGGCCAACAGGCTCATGACAAGATGTTCAAATCACTAGTCATCAGAGAAATGCAAAACAACGAGATATTACTTCACACCTGTCAAAATAGTTATCATCAAAGAATCTACAAGTAAAAAATGTTGGTGAGGATGCACAGAAAAGGGAACACTCCTACACTGTTGGTGGGAATGCAAATTGGTGTCGTTACTATGGAAAACAATATAGAGGTACCTCAGAAAACGAACAACAAAACATTACCACACAATTCAACGATTCTACTCTTGGGTATAGAGCCAGAAAAAAAACAACACTCTTTTGAAAACATATATGTGCTCCAGTGATTGCAGCAGCATTATTTCTATAAGTCAAGATATGGATGCAACTGAAGTATCCATAAACAAAAGGATGGATACAGAAAAGAGAGATGTATGCACACACACACACACAATGGAATATTACTCAGCCATAAAAAGAATGAAATTCAGCCATTTGTAGAAACATCAATTGACCCAGAGAATATTATACTTAGTGAAATGTCAGACACAGGAGGAAGAATGTTATATGGTATCAGTAATATGTTGAATCTAAATAATAAAATAAATGAATGTATATAGCAAGATAAAACAGACTCATTCATATAGAAAACAAGCTACTGTTTACCAGTGAGGAGAAAGAAGGATATAAGGGCAAAATAGGAGTATGAGATTTCACAAAATACTAACTACTAGGTATAATATAAATAAGAAGCAAAGATATATTTTATCAGTTCAGTTCAGTTGCTCAGTCGTGTCCGACTCTTTGCAACCCCATGAATCACAGCACGCCAGGCCTCCCTGTCCATCACCAACTCCCGGAGTTCACTCAAACTCATGTCCATCGAGTCGGTGATGCCATCCAGTCTGGATATATTGTACAGGGCAGGGAATTATAGCCATTATCTTGTAATTACTTTTAATGGAGTATAATCTCTAAAAACACTTAAACCTTTCTGCTGTACACCTGAAACTAATGTATTATAAATCAACTATACTTCAATAAAAACACACAAAGGAAAAAATAACTTCAGTTACTAATAACATAGTTAAAGCCCTTTTAATTCTTGTAAGAAGCTTTTCCTCTCTACATTTTCTGTGATCATGAGTGAAGGTGCTGTCAGCAGTCTTCTTTACCCTGATGAGAATGTCAGAAAGCCAAAAAAAGGATGTATATCCAGAGAAGGAATGGTAACAGATGAATTAGAGACCTAACATGTTTGAGAATCAAGTTTTAAAAAGAGATTCTAAGCTATTTATTAGGAACACAGACCTAGAGAAAACAGCTGTTAGGTACTTTGTCGGGGGAAATGTATTTTCAGATCAAGAAAAGCGATAGAAATTGTGAAGCAAAAGAAAATATCAGTTTGCTGATACATTTCCTTGTGGATCATTCCAATTATCTACCATTGCTTTAACAATGTCTCCAAACCCCGTGGCTTAAAATGATAATGCTAAATTATTTGAGTCAAAATTCTGCAAGGTGGGCGAGGCTCCAACAGAGACAGTTCATCTCTGCTCCATATGAAATCAGCTAGAGCAGCTGGATCAGGGTAGAGGGACAGCTTCAAAGATAGCACTTTCCTACTGGCTATTAATGTAAACTCATCTAGAATGGATAAAGAAGTTGTGGTACACATATAAAATAGAAAATTACTCAGCCATAAAAAGGAATGAATTTGAGTTAACTGAACTGAGGAGGAGGAAGCTCCACCTGTTATACAGAGCCTGTTATACAGAGTGAAGTCAGAAAAAAAAAACAAATATTGTATATTAATGCATATATATGGGATCTGGATGAAGAAGGCAATGGCAAGCCACTCCAGTCCTCTTGCCTAGAAAATCTGATGGACGGAGGAGCCTGGTAGGCTGCAGTCCACGGGGTTGCTACAAGTCAGACATAACTGAGCGACTTCACTTTCACTTTTCACTTTCACACATTGGAGAAGGAAATGGCAACCCACACCAGTGTTCTTGCCTGGAGAATCCCAGGGACAGGGGAGCCTGGTGGGCTTCCATCTATGGGGTCACACAGAGTCGGACACGACTGAAGTGACTTAGCAGCAGCATGGGATCTGGAAAAATGGTACTGATGAACCTTTTTCCAAAGCAGGTGCAGAGAGGCAGATGTAGAAAATGAACTTGTGGACACAGTGAGAGAAGGAGAGGGTGGGATGAATTGAGAGAGTAGTATTGAAATATATACATTACCAGATGTAAGACAGATAGCTAGTGGGAAGTTTCTGTGTAACACAGGGAGCGCATCCCTATTCTTTGTGAAGACCTAGAGGGGTGGGTTGAGCGGGAGTGGTGGAAGGGAGGCTCAAGAAGGAGGGGATATATATACATACATAGATACACACACACACATATACACACTCATGGCTAAATCATTTTGTAGGGCAGCAACCAACACAACATTGTAAAGAAATTATCCTTCAATTAAAAAAAAAAAAAAAACTCCTCTAGAACTGTGATCTGGGGCCTCAGCTCCTCTCTACAGGAGCCTGTCCAATGGCATTGCTTTGGTTTCCTCACACCTGGGTTCTAAAAGTGACTGTCTGAGATATACAAAATGGATACTTGCCACGTCTAGAGCCCGCGTCTGAAAACTGACACAAAATCACTTAGCAATATTTTATTGGCCAACACAGTCACAGGGTCTCCTCAAACTTAAGGAGAAGAAACGTTGACCTCCATTTCTCGATAAGCACAGTGTCAAGGAGTTGACAACCCTCTTTAATCTACTCCTGTACATGTCTTTTTAATTTCTCTAACAGTAGGAGATAAGGTCGAGAAGGCAATGGCAAGCCACTCCAGTACTCTTGCCTAGAAAATTCCATGGATGGAGGAGCCTGGTAGGCTGCAGTCCGTGGGGTCGCTAAGGGTCGGACACGACTGAGCGACTTCACTTTCACTTTTCACTTTCACACATTGGAGAAGGAAATGGCAACCCACTCCAGTGTTCTTGCCTGGAGAATCCCAGGACGGGGGAGCCTGGTGGGCTTCCGTCTATGGGGTCACACAGAGTCGGACACGACTGAAGTGACTTAGCAGCAGCAGCAGCAGGAGATAAGGAGGGTTTCCATTCCTCTTCCTTTTAGGAAGCCATCCTGTTGTCCTGAGCAATAGTTTTAGTGAAAATATTAATTTAAGATCATATGTATGTTTGCCTTTCATATGGATGTGGGGGTGGGGAGGATTTTCAAACACATATTCCAAAGGATCATTTAGGAGGCACAGGTTTCTGAAGAACTCTGCCAGATGTGCAGTCTAATGACTATTTCCCCCAGGAAATCCCAATGAGTCTAGAGCCCCTCTGTGTGCACATCTGGCTTCATTTGCAGCTTCTTGGTCCCATCTCCAGAATAACTGTTAATTTTAGTGATACTGCCCATAGAGCTGAGGTCTATTAAGGACAACCAATTACATTAGCTTGCTAATTGTATTAGAATATTTAACCAAGCAGAGCCTCTTGGTGTGTTGACAGATAGATTGTACTCCATAAATAAAAGTGTTTACTCAAAGTGGCAAATGTGCTTACAGATTTTCCTAGGAGATGGAAGTTAGGTATAACCCTCTGCCATTAGTTTTTAGGATTCACATTCCATATTTTCTAAATGCTTTCAGAGTCTCAACACAGGAAACAATAATTCTTTGTCAAGTATTTCTTTAGCAGAATTAGCAAATCCACCTCCTCCCAATGACAGAAGGATGTGGATCCTGGTCATGTTTTATCTTCTTGCTCTAACGCAGAGTCCAAATCTCTAAAATGTGAGTTGTTGGTTTTAAACTTTGGTCCCTGAGATTTGTAATTCTCAGCTGGTGCCAGGGACTGTTTTCCTATCAGCAAAACATGGGAAAACATATTTGCAAATTCTTCAAGATCTCCCAAGTCAATCTATTATAAAAATGAAAACTATTATTATGACAGGACTTAGCCTGTAATTTATTTGTTGTGCCACAGTAATCTCCTTATTTATTCTGACTGAAGGCAATCACAAGCCTGCTCAACACTCAAGAGTGAGTGGAAGAAAGCCAGCTGCAGTCTGAACACAGAACAGAAATCATAGGCACTCGGGCCATTTCAGAGTAAATGCCTGAGTGTGCAAGGTGACACAGGGTGCTGACCTTGAGTGTGCAGACAAATTCAATACTTGTACTAGAATCTAAAAACTGAGACTTCATCCTACCCCCAGAGAGAGGAGTTTAACTTCATCTACTGTAATAAGCAGAGGTCAGTTAGCGCTATCAAAAATGGCATGGGTTATAAAAATGCATAAGGTAAAGGAACATTTTTTTTTTTTTTTTTTTGCTCTTGACATGTCTTCCTCCCTTACCTCCACTTCATTGCCCAAAACAAGAGACCTCACTGAGCCCTGAGTAAAGGTCTTCAACTGCTATAAAGCTGGGATACAAATGAATGCTTCTTGTTAATTGTTTCCAATGGCATTCTATCTAAACCAGTCTGAATCATAGTCACATATTTGCTTTGATCTTTGTTTAATTCAAAACATCAAATTCAATGGCTCAAACTTTGTGAACTATCTCCTGTTATTTTAGGATAACCTCTAAGGACATATGTACATATTTGGAGACCAAAATAACTTTAATGGATAGAGGCTATTGAAAAAGTGACCCAATAAAACATTAAGCTAATTATGACTTGGCATGAAGCTGAGTTTCAGGCAACTGAGGAGAAAACAAATATCAGTGGTTTAATGGATGGGGGAACTTACATGTCTGAAGCAAGGTCCTGGAGCAACACCCCACAATGCGCAGCAGAGGGTGGGCAGGACATGGCAGCTGTCTTTGCTGGGGTGAGGGCAAGATTGCCAGATTGCCAGTTACGGGGGAATAGATATCAGGTGGGCCCACCAGTTACCAGGGAAACCAGCAAAGGGGGATGCCCCTTACCACACCTTTGATTACAACAATCACCAGCTGGGGCCTGGAGCAAGTATGTAGTAAGATCAGTCATGTGAAGAGCATGTACATCAAGCAGGCCTTGGTCAAGCAGATGTACAGAGAGCAAGAGAATAGTCACCTTGAGTGACCTGACCATAAAGGACCCAGCCTAGTTGAGAAAATATTTTGAACCACATCTTTGTGTTGATTTATCTTTCCATGAGCCTATCCAATTAGGAGTCACCTGTGATCCTCACCATAAATGCTAAAAAAGGCATCTGACGACTAACTTTCCACCCTGCTTTTGACACAGACGATAAATAGATGCATATTTCATTCTTTTTTTCCCTATCTCCATCGATTTACCAAGATGTATTTTTAAAGTAGAAATTACTATAATTGAAATTACTGGACAATTCCGGCTGTCCTACCAGTTCTTTCATATTGTTTAATTACCAAGTCATGTGCTACTCTTTGTGACCCTATAAGCTGTAGCCCATCAGGCTCCTCTGCCTATGGGATTTCCCAGGAAAGAATACTGGAGTGGGTTGCCATTTCCTTCTCCAGGGGATCTTCCTGATCCAGGGATTGAACCTGAATCTCCTGCATTGACAGGTAGATTCTTTACTGCTGAGCCACCACGGAAACCCAGTGTTCTCTATATCCTTGCTGATGCAATTACAGACTTCAGTCACCAAGCTTCACCAACTGCCATGGAGGTTAGGAAACGTAGTATCCTCTGTAGCTAAAAGCATAGGAGGGAAGTGAAATAGATTTGAATGATTAAGCATTCTTCATCACAAAGTGAAAGTGAAAGTCTCTCAGTCCTGTCTGACTCTTTGCCACCTCATGAACTCTACAGTCCATGGAATTCTCCAGGCCAGAATACTGGAGTGGGTGGTGTTCCCTTCTCCAGGGGATCTTCCCAACCCAGGAATCCAACCCAGGTCTCCTGCACTGCAGGTGGATTCTTTACCAGGTGAGCCACAACAGAAGCCCTTCATCACAAAAGCCTATATAATAAACTTTAGTGTATTATGATAATAAAAGTATATATTTCAAGAGACCCAAGTCTTCTCTAAAACCTAAATTTTTCTCCCATTCAGAGTAATGTTTGTTTGTTTTTTAATGAAAGTAGCTCTGCACCTAATGCCTTTTTTGTTCCCACCTGCAACATACCTCATTCTAAGTAAAATCACTCCTATCTTGTCCGTCAACCAGCTGCAGCTAACTCAGTGACTGCGTCATTTAACCCCAGACCATCATTTGCCTTGGTCCAGGGCTTAGAAGAACCTTGTGGTATCTCTGCATGCTATTGTGTTTCCAGCTCACTCTCTAGGCTCTGTAGCTGAGAATCAACTCCTTAACTCCGTAACTGAACACAGCTAACAGGCAATCCCAGTGGCTTCTCTCCTGCACCCTCCTATCCTCTGGGTGACCACTGCTTGAATCTTTGCACCAATGCGACTACTTTTGACTTAATAAGGTAGAGTGCTCAAATCATAAATCCTTGACCCCTGACTCCCTCCTTCCAAATGTCTGAACTTTAGGAGCACCTTTCTACTAACTGCTGTCACTACTATACATCTTTGGGAATTGATCTCACTATCTAAATGCTCCTCCATGTCACCCATAATCGGGAGAGAGCAGGCATCCTGAGAAACAGAACCCAAAGTGTTCTGGATGAGTTTACAGTGTTGATGCTAAGGAAAGTACTAATTAAGTGAATCTGAGGCACAGTTAAATGGAACCAGATCCAAAAACAAATTTCCTGGGGCTATAGAGAATTAAGAAAGGGTTCTCAAATTCAAGATAAAAGGAACAGAAAGTTGTTTGATAGGACAGTGACAATAATAAATACCTCAGAGACTGTTAAACTTGCACCAAGGTTCTCAGTTATCAGGACTTATCTTCTACATCTGCATTAGGGAAAAAAATTAAAATGCACTTATTTTCAGTCTCCCCATGATCACCTTACTTGATTATATAACCAACTTACTTTTGAATTTCAACTTGTTGAAATAAGACCAAAAGCAGTTTTTGCAAACGTCTGCCCCAGGTATGTTAAATCCAGTCCCTTTTCTTATAGGATAATGACTTTGTTAATAAGCATTGAGTTTTTTATGCTCTCCCTTTTCCTGACCATTCAGAATCTCAATCCATTTTTACTGAGACTCAGTTTTGCCAGTTCTTTTTAAGCTGTAATCTTATTTTTAATTAAATAGCACCAACAGACTTTTCCGTCCTCTTTCCTCATTCTTCACCACCACAGCGATTATGATTAGAGAGACTAAATAGGCAGTTTCCCAGGGACAAAGAGAGAAAGGCAAGGTTTCCTTTCACACAAACCCGTTGTCTGATGTGGGAGCAAACGGGACAGGGGAGGCAGAGCTTTGGCATGTGAAGACAAAGGGCTGCTTTGCAAAACCCTCTCTGTTCTTAATTGCTTTCTGTGAGGGCTGTCTTCTGTGACAGTATACAAATCCCAGCTTCTGCTTGGGGTGTGTCATGTCTGTGCGCTCTTAGAAGAGCACCCCACACACATCCGGGTGTGGCCTTAGGCCCTGCTAGTACAGCCCTTGGGGATCTCGCAGGAGCCTTAGGAACCTGGAGTACATGAAAGAGAAACAGAACACTGTGAGGACCCTGGGTCCACCTGACCTAATTTCAAAATCATATAATTTCTCTTTAAATATGCAGGGATAATTATTTATCAAAAATAAATTCTTAGAAGCCAAGAAATATAAGCACATGTCAATACGGTTTTTGGATTCTACTTATTGTTCTTTTAATGCCAATGGTCTCTTCTTTTTCCTGAAGATAGAGAGTTAAATTTCCACTTGCAGGATCTTGATATTTCATTTAGGAGGCAAAGAAAACCAAAGAAAACCACTACCAGAACCTCTATTTATGCTTAGAACAGCATAGATCTAGTTCCAAAATAAGAGTTTGAGAAGACGAGTAGCTAAACTGATTTCTCCAAGAAGTTTCGGAATTGTCACGATTTGGACAAGAGGTTGATTTCTGGGAAAGGCCTGAAATTAATGAGCCTTCAGGAAATCTGAAGTTTGCTACTCTCACTGGATGCTTAGGAGAATGTAGCAGAAAAGAAATGGGGGAGTTGTAAGCTTTCCCTGGAGAGCCTCAAAAGTCCTGAGGGAACAGGATAATCCCTACAATTTCTGTAGCCACACTTGTATGATAAAAGCCCTACGATGGCTGTTCGTTGAAAGACAAATAAAGGCTAATAGATGAGGGACAAACATCAATGCCAAACAGTCAAGATACTCACCTTCCCTTGATCAGAAAACACACTGCAGTAAAGAACAAAAATAAACAAAGAAAAATTGGTGAAAAAAATACGCTATTGTCATTTCACTGATGTGGAAATAGAGCCAGAGTTATTTTCTTTTTACAATAACACAGAGTTGCTAATGGAACCAAGAATAGATAAACTACCATGTGGTATCCATTAGCATTAGTTCTTTAATCTTATTTTTAAAAAAGCATTGATAATTAAACCTAAATAGCATACAGTGAACCTTTATACTCTATAAAGTTTTCAAATTCCATTAGTTAAGTTTCCAAGTAAACTTTCCATCATCTGGTCTGTTACTATTTCAAAATAGTGTTTTATTTTACTATTTATTTTATTATTTATTTTACTATTTACTTTTACAGCTTCCTAAGTGGCTCCAGAGAAGGCAATGGCAAGCCACTCCAGTACTATTGCCTAGAAAATCCCATGGATGGAGGAGCCTGGTAGGCTGCAGTCCATGGGGTCGCTAAGGGTTGGACACGACTGAACGACTTCACTTTCACTTTTCACTTTCACACATTGGAGAAGGAAATGGCAACCCACTCCAGTGTTCTTGCCCGGAGAATCCCAGGGATGGGGGAGCCTGGTGGGCTTCCGTCTATGGGGTCACACAGAGTCGGACACGACTGAAGTGACTTAGCAGCAGCAGCAGCAGGTGGCTCAGTGGTAAAGTATCCACCTGACAATGCAGGAGATGCGGATTTGATCCCTGGGTTGGGAAGATCCCCTGGAGAAGGAAATGGCAACTCACTTGAATATTCTTGCCTGAAAATCCCATGGACAGAGGAGCATGGTGGGCTACAGTCCTTGGGGTCGCAAAGAGTCAGACAGGACTGAGTGACTGAGCACAGACACATACCCTTACATTCAGATAATAAACTGGCAAAAACAGTATCATATTGAAAAATAGTAGAATATACAATCTAAATTGGTTTAAATACATCACAAATTTGTATACTTAAATGAGAAAATTCAGAAAATTTCTGGTGAGCCATCTGAAACTGTTTTTGAATATAAGGTCTCATTATCTGGTATACTGCCCATTTTTCTTTAGCTTCTGATAGTTTTAGTGAAGTAAAGAAAATCCTCATGGTATTTCTACTTGAAGGAGCTGGTATTATGTGAAAACTTTATTTTCTATTGTTGTCAGAGTGGTAAGCACAAATATTGGAAAATGTTTAACTTATTTTGAAACAAGACTCCCTCCTGTCCTCTGCCATCAGCTTAAAGGAAAATGGATTTTTATTTAATTGCTTAAGACATGCTATCTATTTCTGAAATTAGCAGAAAGATCCAATCTCAGAATTCATTTAAATCATGTTTCACTGCCACAGAAAAGAACAGAACTCAGTATTATGGCTTTTCTTAAATATGGAAGGTCTCTGGATAAAACTGTCAGGCTTTACTCTGCTCAGTTTCACTATTAAATCCTTTTAACTCTATATGCAAATATGATGCTTATAAGGGATCTTCATCTGATATTTTCATTTTAAAATAAGCTAACTAAAGGTCCTCTGGGTTCATTTTTCCTATCTCTTTATTGTCATTCACATTACTATGTTAATATTATCTATTTATTAGAACACCTTTCAGCTAAGGATATTAAAGAGCTTGACAACCACGAATTGGCACAAAGCTACGATAGACTGATAGGTGATAAGACAAAAATAATGTAGAGGTTAAGTTCCCCTACTCAAGGACAACCCATGAGATAGTGTCTGTGCTTCATCCAAAAGTTTAACCCTTTGCAAATGAAGAACCCAAGTGACACTATTCGGACAAAATTCTTGCAAGGCTGAATGAGAAGTCTCTGAAAAGGCAATGTGACAAGCACTTAAGCTTGACTACCTCTTAAGTGCAACTAATGAATGGTCCTCATAAGTGCATATTTTGGTGATAGTTATTGATGTATACCCTGGGCTGATCATTCCAGTCTTGGGAGGCAAGAAATTAGGAAAAAGCCCACGTGGTCTAAGTTTGCTCAGTCCATAGGCATCCCACTTTTTCTTCTAGTATTTCTCGTATGTGTTTGACATCAAAGAAAGATGCATATGAGACAACCACCTAGTATCCCTCTATAATTTCTTTCAACTGAATCTAATACACATATCTGCTTCAGTTATGAAATAAGTGTAAGTCACACTGAAGACATAATTATTTTATGCGTGTATTTAAGATGCAGTAGCAGAATGTCCAAAATCAGATTGATTATATTCTTTGCAACCAAGATGGAGAAGCTGTATACAGTTAGCGAAAACAAGACCAGGAGCTGACTGTGGCTCAGATCATGAACTCCTTATTGAAAAATTCAGACTTAAATTGAAGAAAGTAGGGAAAACCACTAGACCATTCAGATATGACCTCAATCAAATCCCTTATGATTATATAGTGGAAGTGAGAAATAGATTTAAGGGACTAGATCTGATTGATAGAGTGCCTGATGAACTCTGGACGGAGGTTCGTGACATTGTACAGGAGACAGGGACCAAGACCATCCCCATGGAAAAGAAATGCAAAAGAGCGAAATGGCTGTCTGAGGAGGCCTTACAAATAGCTGTGAAAAGAAGAGAGGCGAAAAGCAAAGGAGAAAGGGAATGATATAAGCATCTGAATGGAGAGTTCCAAAGAATAGCAAGGAGAGATAAGAAAGCCTTCCTCAGTGATCAATGCAAAGAAATAGAGGAAAACAACAGAATAGGAAAAACAAGAGACCTCTTCAAGAAAATTAGAGATTCCAAGGGAACATTTCATGCAAAGATGGGCTCGATAAAGGACAGAAATGGTATGGACCTAACAGAAGCAGAAGATATTAAGAAGAGGTGGCAGGAATACACAGAAGAACTGTACAAAAAAGATATTCACAACCAAGATAGTCACGATAACGTGATCACTGACCTAGAGCCAGACATCTTGGAATGTGAAGTCAAGTGGGCCTTAGAAAGCATCACTACTAACAAAGCTAGTGGAGGTGATGGAATTCCAGTTGAGCTATTTCAAGTCTTGAAAGATGATGCTGTGAAAGTGCTACACTCAGTATGTCAGCAGATTTGGAAAACTCAGCAGTGGCCACAGGACTGGAAGAGGTCAGTCTTCATTCCAATCCCAAAGAAAGGCAATGCCAAAGAATGCTCAAACTACTGCACAATTGCACTCATCTCACACGCTAGTAAGGTCATGCTCAAAATTCTCCAAGCCAGGCTTCAGCAGTATGTAAACCGTGAACTCCCAGATGTTCAAGCAGGTTTTAGAAAAGGCAGAGGCACCAGAGATCAAATTGCCAACATCCGCTGGATCATGGAGAAAGCAAGAGAGTTCCAGAAGAGCATCTATTTCTGCTTCATTGACTATGCCAAAGCCTTTGACTGTGTGGATCACAATAAACTGTGGAACATTCTGAAAGAGATGGGAATCCCAGACCACCTGACCTGCCTCTTGAGAAACCTATATGCAGGTCAGGAAGCAACAGTTAGAACTGGACATGGAACAACAGACTGGTTCCAAATAGGAAAAGGTGTACGTCAAGGTTGTATATTGTCACCTTGCATATTTAACTTATATGCAGAGTACATCATGAGGAACGCTGGGCTGGAAGAAGCACAAGCTGGAATCAAGACTGCTGGGAGAAATATCAATAACCTCAGATATGCAGATGATACTACGCTTATGGCAGAAAGTGAAGAGGAACTCAAAAGCCTCTTGATGAAAGTGAAAGAGGAGAGTGAAAAGGTTGGCTTGAAGCTCAACATTCAGAAAACAAAGATCATGGCATCTGGTCCCATCACTTCATGGGAAATAGATGGAAAAACAGTGGAAACAGTGTCAGACTTTGTTTTTTTGGGCTCCAAAATCACTGCAGATGCTGATTGCAGCCATGAAATTAAAAGACGCTTGCTCCTTGGGAGGAAAGTTATGACCAACCTTGATAGTATATTAAAAAGCAGAGGCATTACTTTGCCAACCAAGGTCCGTCTAGTCAAGGCTATGGTTTTTCCCATGGTCATGTATGGATGTGACAGTTGGACTGTGAAGAAAGCTGATCGCCGAAGAATTAATGCTTTTGAACTGTGGTGTTGGAGAAGACTCTTGAGAGTCCCTTATACTGCAAGGAGATCCAACCAGTCTATTATAAAGGAGATCAATCCTGGATGTTCATTGGAGGGACTGATGCTAAAGCTGAAACTGCAATACTTTGGCCACCTCATGCGACGAGTTGACTCACTGGCAAAGACTCTGATGCTGGGAAAGGTTGGGGGCGGGAGGAGAAGGGGATGACGGAGAATGAGATGGCTGGATGGCATCACCGACTCTGTGGATGTGGGTTTGAGTGTACTCCAGGAGTTGGTGATGGACAGGGAGGCCTGGCGTGCTGTGATTCATGGGGTCACGGAGAGTCGGACAAGACTGAGCTACTGAACTGAACTGAACTGAGCAGAATGTCAATAAATAGATTAGTGGTTGAATAAGTTTATAGTTCATTGACATTTAGATTGTTCAGAAATACTTAAAACATTAGGCAGTTCTACGTTCATGGACATGAGGAATTCTAATATGTATTTTCATATTTTAAATTGTAGAGCATTATGCCATGATCTTACTGATTGCAGAAAACATCTCTGCTATATATGAGTGTATGATTGTATGATTAATAACAATTAAGGATACAAGCTCAAGTGATTGTTTGCTTCTCTAGAGGGAAGTGGAACTGGTAAGCAAAGGAATTTCAGCTTTTGCTATCTGTATATGTATTATTCTAATGCTTAGAAATTGTGTATGCACTTATGTTTTATTTGGACAATTTATATAACTTGAAAAGGCACCATACCATGGTGATTAAGAATACAGGCTCTGGAGCCATATTGCCTGTGTTCAAACCCATATTAACACTCTGTGTATAGCCTTGTGTAATGTACTCTGTGTGTCTGTTTATCTGTATATAAAAGGTGAATAACAATGACTCACACCTTACAGAGAGTTACAGGGGAAATTAAACAAATGAATATAAGCTATTTGTTTAGAGTCATCCTCAACAAAAATGATTTAAAAACATGTACAATTATTATCATCATATTAGATGATTTTGAGGAAGATGATGATAATAACAAATAGGGCATCAGAGAAGAATCTTGTATGAATAAGGAAGGAATGTAATTAAACTGAAAAAAGATGATGTGGGTGGCATCAGCCTTAAACCATGGCAACATTTAATCTCAAAAGACACTAGAGAATTAGGAACTCAGAGAAACAAAGTGTGCTCCAAGGACTATATAATGTGATAGGGTATGACACAATTATTAGGAAAATAAATAGTAATTCTGAAATAATCAAGCAAATACAGTACCATAAACATTACTTATTACTTGCTAAAGTCTGTCTAGGATACAGAACAGTACAGAGATTAAAATAGCAAATACCACATATTTAACAGCTCCATTCTATGTCAAATCTTCATGTTTTATCTTTTCTCCCCACTTCTGCCCCATCTCTTACCAATATAGCTGGAGTTATTTCCTCTTGAACTCTCCCACTCCACTCTCTCTCCACTCATCTCTAAGTGTGAATGCTTGTCTGAATTTGATGTTTAAATTTCCCATGAATGCTCCAGAAACTTATTTAGAAATGTTTTATTAAATAATAAGCTTCTGCATGTTTTAAACTATATATGTAAAGAAACTAAACATGGGATTTTTCTTGCTTCAGTTTCCAAGAAGGCCTTAATGTAATAGATATCCAATATAACAGTTAGGATGTATATCAAAAGGCACATTTTTCAATGTAGGTTTTCAAAAATTAATTGTATTATTTTGGGGTCCTTCTGAGGTACTCTTAGATTAAGAAAATAAAAACTCAACAGATTAGAGAAGAAAAAATAACTTTTTGAAAAGATTCTTTGGAGAGAATTGCTTCCATAATATAATCTGCCTTCCAGGGGGAGGGAATTCTGCTTCCTTCAGCATGACCTTAGAAAGAAGAAGCTTTGAAAGAACCATTTGGAAGAGTCAGAGATGTTGCCCTTGAGTCTGAAATTTCATTTGACTGAGCTGACACATACCTGATGAATCTAAAGACAGGAAGCATCAGAGAAGAGAGACAGGAGGGCATTGTCTAAGGAGTAAAAACCCACTGACAGGTGAGGAAGTTGAGGTGAACATTTTCCCTGGACAAGAATGTCAAGAGTGTGAAGGGTCAGACTTTAGCCTACTTTTGAGCTAACAAAGCATGCTGCCCAAATTTCCTGTAAACTAATAGGAGAAACAAGAGTCCTGAGTCAGAGACAAAAGCTGATTTACTAGTCACAGAAATAGTAGTAGCCAGAGAATCAGCATTTGAACTACTTGCCCAAGCCCCAACACCCACAGGGTGATACAAGAGAATTAAGACACACTTTCATAGGCATTGGGCTGGATCACAAGAGAGGAACCCTGAGCTAAAGAACACAGGGCTTTATAGCTAGCAGTACTCTGTATGATATTTACCCCAGGGGCAGATATTATTTGTATTATACTGAACAACAAACCAATCCCTCTTTGCCCTGGAGTTAGAAATTCTCTGTTTTCCAAGAGTGCTCCCTATACAAACACTCTTGAAAAGGTAGTCTGGAACAAAGACAGATGGTGCCTAGGCTCAAAAGACACACAGGAACACAACAGACTCTTGGAGAACTGTCTCCCAACACAGATATGAAATACTGAGAGACAGATCCACCCTTGAGCCAGCTTACATCCAGCTGAAGGAGGACAGTCTGGCAAGGGTGGGTGATCAACCCTGGAAAACCAGATGCTGAGGATGGAAGCCACTAGCAAAAGGGAAGGCATAATCTTACTCACAGCCATTGCAGCCTGAGAGACCCAGCACAGGAGGAATTATAACTTATTTAAGACACCATGAAAAATATAGTATTTAAATTAAGAATGAGTTGATCAGAGTTGAGATTGAACATATTGAGCTGGAAGAGGAGATGCAGTCAAAAATGGGAATCAAGGTGTGGTTTGGGGAACAGAAAGGAATCCAATGTTACTGAAAGAAAATTCAAGAATTATTTGATGAACATTTTAAATTCTCATTTCTCAAAATACTATACCCTTGTTCCTCTGTCTGGTCATATATTGGATTGGTCAAAAAGTTTGAATTTTTTGTATGATGTTACACAAAAACCTGAACAAACTTTTGGCTAACCCAATAGTAATTTGAAATGGGCAACACTCTTCCAGGTAACTCAATGGTAAAGAACCCACCTACAATGCAGGAGACATAAAAGATTCAGGTTCGATCTCTGGGTTGGAAAGTTTCCCTGGAGGAGGGCATGGCAACCTACCCCAGTATTCTTGCCTGGAGAATCCCATGGACAGAGGAGCCTGGTGGGCTACAGTCCATAGGGTAGCAAAGAGTCAGACACGACTGAGGAGACTTAGCACATAATGCACACACGCAATGAGCAGCAATGTTGCTTTCAACTGGTCATATAGAGGGAGGAAGAATAGAGTCTGTAAAGAACTAAGCTGAATACAATTCACACTACAAAGATATTCAGTGTTTCCATTGGCTAAAAGAAAACGTAATAGAAACCTACTTGGATTTTCAAAGACTGAACACGACGCCAAAAACCATAAGGAATTTGAAAGCAAAGTCTTTGTAACAGCTAGGTAAAATATAGATTGTCTTTATTATCGCTTTATGTTCCAGAAGAATTCAGTTTTTTTTTAACTTTCTGTCCCTTTATTGTAACTATACAAATACAACTTATTTTCATGCATGATAATAGACTCTGATCTAAAGTAACATGTTTTACGTTGACATTTACAAACACACAGCTGTGGGAACAGATAAATCTGGCACAGTGTTTATTTTCTAAGTGTGTGAAAGGAAATGGGACACTTCTTCTTCATAGAACTCATATAGCATCATAAATCTAAACAATATTATAAAACTGTCCCTGAAATGGAAAAAAGTGATAGCATAATTTGACATGTCCTTTATATTATGTAACATTATGTTGTCTTAGAGTCTCATGCAACATGATATAGAGCCATTTAGAATCAGGTAACACTGAATTGCATTTACTCCAATTCACACATTTGGAAAATGAGAAAAGGATGCCTAATATATGCATAACATTCAAAACTTCTATTAAAAATTCAGATGAAGAATGAAATGATTGAGCTCCAATCATGTAGTCCAAGAAAGAATTGATTATCATATGTGCCTCTAGAATACAACTATTAGATATTTCCAGTGATAAACCACCCCTGAAATACTTTACAAATCTCCCGAGGATTAAACAACCATCTACTTTCTCCATTACACTTTTCATTCTTTCTACACCCAATTTCCATCTTTTCAAATTAGATGGTTTTTCCTACATTCACAGCTACCATGACCTAAAAAGTGATAAATATTAAGTGAGGAACACATTCATTAGATGAACAGACAATACTATTATTCAAAAACAACAAAAATTGAATTAAAACAATTTGAGGGGGTAATTAAAATAAAAAATTAAAATTGCACTCATCTCACATGCTAGCAAAGTCATGCTCAAAATTCTCCAAGCCAGGCCTCAGCAATATGTGAATCGTGAACTTTCAGATGTTCAAGCTGGTTTTAGAAAAGGCAGAGGAACAAGATATCAAATTGCCAACATCGTCTGGATCATGGAAAAAGCAAGAGAGTTCCAGAAAAACATCTATTTCTGCTTCATTGACTATGCCAAAGCCTTTGACTGTGTGGATCACAATAAACTGTGGAACATTCTGAAAGAAATGGGAATCCCAGACCACCTGACCTGCCTCTTGAGAAACCTGTATGCAGGTCAGGAAGCAACAGTTAGAACTGGACATTGAACAACAGACTGGTTCCAAATAGGAAAAGGAGTACGTCAAGGTTGTATATTGTCACCCTGCTTATTTAACTTATATGCAGAGTACATCATGAGGAACACTGGGCTGGAAGAAGCACAAGCTGAAATCAAGATTGCTGGGAGAAATATCAATAACCTCAGATATGCAGATGACACCACCCTTATGGCACAAAGTGAAGAGGAACTAAAACGCCTCTTGATGAAAGTGAAGGAGGAGAGTGAAAAAGTTGTCTTGAAGCTCAACATTCAGAAAACTAAGATCATGGCATCTGGTCCCATCACTTCATGGCAAATACATGGGGAATCAGTGTCAGACTTTATTCTTTTGGGCTCCAAAATCACTGTGGATGCTGACTGCATCAATGAAATTAAAAGACACTTACTCCTTGGAAGGAAAGTTAAGACCAACCTAGATAGCATATTAAAAAGCAGAGACATTGCCAACCAAGGTCCGTCTAGTCAAGGCTATGGTTTTTCCAGTGGTCATGCAGGGATGTGAGAATCGGACTGTGAAGAAAGCTGAGCACCGAAGAATCAATGCTTTTGAACTGTGGTGTTGGAGAAGACTCTCGAGAGTCCCTTGGACTGCAAGGAGATCCAACCAGTCCATTCTAAAGATTAGTGCTGGGTGTTCATTGGAAGGACTGATGCTAAAGCTGAAACTGAAATACTTTGGCCACCTCATGCAAAGAGTTGAATCATTTGAAAAGACTCTGATGCTGGGAGAGATTGGGAGCAGGAGGAGAAGGGGACAACAGAGAATGAGATGTCTGGATGGCATCAGCGACTCGATGGACATGAGTTTGAGTGACCTCCGGGAGTTGGTGATGGACAGGGAGGCCTGGTGTGCTGCGATTCATTGGGTCACAAGGAGTTGAACACGACTGAACTGAATTTAAATATAGTTTCTCTCTGAGATCAGTTGTTTTTAGTGGGAGATGAGAGTGGCAGGTAATTTTACTTCTGTGGGACAAATGGCAATTTGGAAACATTTTTTAACATCATGATTTTAGGTGGGGGTTACTACTGAAATCTAGTGGATCTTGATTGAAAGGAAGATGCTTAATATAAGAAATATGAGTTTCAGTTTTGTTCAGGGACTTTACAGAGGACTATAGCCTAGGAATATATATACATATATACATTCTTTTTTATATATGATTATGTAGCAAAGGAATTGCAGAAAAACATCTACTTCTGTTTCACTGACTACCTCTTTGACTGTGTGGATCACAACAAACTTGGAAAATTCTTAAAGAGGTGGAAATACCAGACCACCTTACCTGTCTCCTGAGACTCTTGCATACAGGTCAAGAAGTAACAGTTAGAACCAGACGTGAAACAATGAAATGGTTCAAAATTGGGAAAGAGGTACTTCAAGGCTAAATATTGTCACCCTGCTTATTTTATTTTTTTATATGAAGAGTACATTCAGAAAACTAAGATCATGGTATGCAGTCCCATCATTTCATGACAAATAGATGGGAAACAATGCAAACAGTGAGAGACTTAATTTTTTTAGGCTCCAGAATCACTGCAGATGGTGACAGCAGCATGAAATTAAAAGATGCTTGCTCCTTGGAAGAAAAGCTATGACCAACCTAGAAAGCTTATTAAAAAGCACAGCCATTACTTGACCAACAAAGGTCTGTCTAGTCAAAGCTATGGTTTTTCCAGTAATCATGTATGTATGTGAGAGTTGGACTATAAAGATTGTTGAGCACAAAAGAATTGATGCTTTTGAACTGTGGTGTTGAAGAAGACTCTTAAGAATCCCTTGTACTGCAAGGAGATCCAACCAGTCAGTCCTAAAGGGAATCAGTCCTGAATATTCATTGGAAGGACTAGTGCTGAAGCTGAAGCTCCAATACTTCGGTTACCTGATATGAAGAACAGACACATTGGAAAAGACCCTGATGCTGGGAAAGATTGAAGGCAGGAGGAGAAGGGGATGACAGAGGATAAGATGGTTGGATAGCATCACCTTCACTATGGACATGAGTTTGAGTAGGCTCCGGGAGTTGGTGATGGACAGGGAACCCTGGTATGCTGCAGTCCATGGGGTTGCAAAGAATCGGAAAACAACTGAGTGACTGAACTGACTAACTGTTGAGTACATCATGCAAAATGCCAGGTTGGATGAATCACAATCTGGAATCAAGATTACTGGGAGAAATAACAACCTTAGATATGCGGATGATATGACTCTAATGACAGAAAGCTAAGTGGAACTAAAGAGCCTCTTGATGAGGGTGAAAGAGGAGAGTGAAAAAACTGGCTTAACACTCAACATTCAAAAACCTAAAATCATGTCATCTGGTTCCATCACTTCATAGCAAATAGAAAGGGGAAAAATGGAAACAGTGGCAGACTTTATTTTCTTGGGCTCCAAGAGCTCTGTGGACAGTGACTGAAGCCACAAAATTAAAAGATGTTTGTTTGCTACTTTGAAGGAATGCTGTGACCAACCTAGAAAGCATACTAAAAAACAGAGACATCACTCTGCAGACAAAGATATGTATTGTCAAAGCTAAGGTTCTTCCAGTAGTCACATATAGATGTGAGAGTTGGACCATAAAGAAGTCTGAGTGCTGAAGAACTGATGCTTTCAAATCATGGTGCTGGAGAAGACTCCTGAGAGTCCCTTCAATAGCGAGGAGATCAAACCACTCTATCATAGAGGAAATCAACCCTGAGTATTCACTGGGTGTATTGATGCTTGAAACTAAAGCTCCAATACTTTGACCACCTGATGCAAAGAGCTGACTCATTGGAAAAGACCCTGAGAAATTTTGAAGACAGGAGGAGAAGGGGATGACAGAGGATGAGATGGTTGGATGGCATCACTGATTCAATGGACATGAGTTTGAGCAAATTCTGGGAGATAGTGAAGGACAGGGAGGCCTGTCATGTTGCAGTCCATGGGGTCACAAAGAGTTGGACAGAACTTAGTGACTAAACAACAATAGCCTAGGAAACAGCCTCCCAGAACATCTGAAAGACCTCTTCTGAATAGACAGAGGGAGAAGCCAGAATATATATGATTTTGGGCTAAGGAATACATGCACTAAAGCTTATATGTTGGTGGAAGATTATTGTTGGTCTAAAAGAACATATATCTCAAGCTATTGATATTAGTGCCTTTCTCTGTATGAGATCCAAAACCTTGGTTCCTTAAAATTCTTTCTGAGATATACATCTAACTATATAAGGCAACTGTTTTTCCCAAAGCCCAGAGTTACACATCCTGTTTTTGTTTTTGTTTTTTTGTCCTGAATTCCTTCCATGCTGCATTGTTGGTCAGTGAGTGCAATGGCTAGTGACTTAAACCATGCAGAAGGGAAGAGTGGGCAATAGTCTTTGGTTTATAGGATTAAAGCCCAGGAATGATGCTTAATATACTGCAATGGCTAGGGCATCCCCCACAACAAAGAATCATCCAACCCCAAATGTCAATAATATTGAGGTAGAGAAGACCTACCCAAAAAAGACACTTCACTCCACATCACTTCCATCTGGTCTTCTCCATGTCTTTTCTTACAGCAAACTTTTGCCTCCTATAATAGGACATTTCTTGCAAAGCACTAGTTGTCCATGTGTCAAATGATTTAAATCAACTCGTCTAACTCCTATAACTTGTTCTAACTTATTATCTCCTGTTTAATGGAGTGCAAGGCACTGATGGCCTCTCTACCTTCTAACTATATAATCTGAGTCTGTGGTCTGTGGAAACTCACCTATTTCTAGAATACTCCTTGAACAACAACAACAAAATCTCTGGGAAAGTGATGACATATGTGGCTGTCCATTCTCTGGGTCTCAAAATGCCCTTGGCTCCTGAGGATCCTATCAAAATCTTTTGGCTTGTTAGTTAAATCATCAGGCAAGATTTGTGATATATCTTGTGGAGTTAAATCACCCTCATCTCAACCAAAGTATGCTTAAAGGATTGAAATAATCAGGAATTCAATAGTGGGACATTTGTATTCAAGGATTTTCATCAGTATTTATTTTGGGAAGAAATACAATAGTTAATTTACTTGGATTTCACCTGAAATCCAAGTGATTTTTTTTTTTAAATTCCTGCATCTGTCTGGATGCTTCAACTGGATTGTTATAGCTGTCATTAGCCTGATCTAGTAAACACTCTGCTGTGTAGCCGGGATCCCCCCTTCAGAATTCATAGGTTTGTTCCCTCAGCTGTTGGGAGTGCTGTCATTTAAGTTCTGTCCTGAACTTGAGGATAGCCACCTTGGCCAAGGTCATGCCCTTTCCCCTGACCATCCTGTATATAATGACTAATCAAGAGTACAGGGACCTAACCCCAAATCTATATATCTTGGGTGGGCATCCAAGCCATCAGGCTCCTCGTGGGGAAGGATGTAACTTTGGTATTACTGCCTGGGAGCCCACCTTCTTCCTCTGCATCATCCAGCTTCCTTTGCTTCCTGGGACATTCCCTAGTAAACTTTCTGCTAAATTTCATTTCAGGATCTCAGAGAACTGACCCGCAGCCCCAGATTTATTAGATCACCTTGTTTTTATACTGTTACAAGCATATATTTTGTACAACAATAATGCCTATTATATATAAAAATAGGTAAGGCTCATGACAGTGAAGATGAAATTGGGATTTAGACCTTCATTGTTAAGTAAAATGTGTTCAACCCAAATGAGTGCTTTCTTTTCCTTCTACGTGCCAAGGATTTCAATAGAGGGCTATATTTATTCCAATTCCTAACATGCATCAGTGTGCTGATGATTATTTGCTTGTTGAGTACAAATGT
Organism: Moschus berezovskii; assembly: GCF_049115385.1. Lineage (NCBI taxonomy): Eukaryota > Metazoa > Chordata > Mammalia > Artiodactyla > Moschidae > Moschus > Moschus berezovskii. The sequence continues at coordinate 76,758,920 of NC_142467.1, forward strand.
AGAAGGGTGCAATTTTGCTAACAGTTCTTTCTCTCCTTTCCTTCCTTTTTTTGACAGAGCCTGGATTGATGGACTAACTAATTTATGGGACCCGCTGTGAGAGATAAGCCTCAGTTTGATTATCAGGACTGTCTCAGGTGGAAAACTGAAATCACTGTGTATTCAATTAGTTATCGAATCTTGACACACCAGGTGCAGGGGTCACTCCACAAAGTGGCTGCTGTGGAGTAAGAACACATTCAGAAAAGGAGTTTAGAAAAACTTGGCACTGTTGAGCCACTTTGTGATAGATTACCTGAAATGGCCTGTGTTCAACATCAGAACGGGGCTGCTTTGACAGTAGGTAAGAGGATAAATCAATGCATTTGGCAGTGCTGTAAACAAATCAATATAAAAAAGGAAGAAAAATCGGGCTTTCAAGAAAGGGTCAGATGCACTCTCTGGATTTAGATAAAACAGGCTGGATATCATGAGGCCCTCACATTTAGGGATAGAACAGGCCAGGGTGAAATAAGAAATAAGGTCACACCATGTCCTGGCCTTGTCATTTGTGAATTTGCTGATTAAAAATTAGCAGATGAAAGGAGGAAATACACATGAAAATTCAACCTTTTTTATAAACATTGATCATGGGAAGGAATTCCCTAGGTCCTTGGTTTATGATTAGAAGAATGAATTAACCTTACCAGCCAACATACATCTAGCTTATTCTGTGGACATACCCACAAGTCAGGGAAACTGTATTATACAGTGTGAATCCCTCCAGCTGTTTCACCTGCCTTGTTTTGCCCTCTGCCAGATGAAAAGATGGGGAGGGTGGGGAGAGGAGAGCAATGAACGGTACTGCTGAGTTTCCCTTCCCCTTCATTCACCCGCTTCAAGGCAAACAGATGAAAATTAAACAAGTCACCTGGTGATACTAGTTTCTCTTGTGTTCTTGGCAAAGAAATCTACCACTCTGCAAGCCTGGCCACGACTGGAGCTCCAACAACTCTTTGATGGGTTTTGAGGTCCTTGTCAGGAAAGCTTGTCGTTAGCAAGAATCTCCTCCTCTGACCTTACCCTCTTTGTTTACATGCCGCTACAGATCTTCTTCTGTGGTGTTGGAGAAGACTCTTGAGAGTCCCTTGGACTGCAAGGAGATCCAACCAGTCCATTCTAAGGGAGATCAATCCTGGGTGTTCATTGGAAGGACTGATGCTAAAGCTGAAACTGCAATACTTTGGCCACCTCATGTGACGAGTTGACTCACTGGAAAAGACTCTGATGCTGGGAAAGGAGAAGGGGACGACAGAGAATGAGATGGCTGGATGGCATCACCGACTCTGTGGACATGAGCTTGAGTGAACTCTGGGAGTTGGTGATGGACAGGGAGGCCTGGCGTGTTGTGATTCATGGGGTCACGGAGAGTTGGACACGACTGAACAACTGAACTGCACTGAACAGATCTTCTCCTTTTCCTTCATTCTCCTATATCAAGAAAGAGTAATTTTATTTGAGACAGTCTCCTCAAAAGTCACTAATCCTTCCTGGGAAATCTTTAGATCTCATCCACACAGAAATGATTCACACAGAAACATGGCGTGATCATCCTCACATTCTTCCCCAGAACAGTAGTTATCCTTGGCATTAGTTACCATGAAGGAAAAGAAAGATGTATAAAAACATCACTTCTGGCTTATTTCTAATAGATTATCCTGTCTTTCAGTGATGTAAATATTTATCCATATTTTCAAAGTTTTTCCTCTCTGACCACAGTGCTCAGAAATATACCTGTTGCATAATATACCTGTTTCTGTATAATTTTTTTTTTCCCATTCTCCTTGAACCAAAATCACCAATTCTGCAGAATTTAGCAGAAAGTTTACTAGGGAATGTTCCAGGAAGAGAAGGAAGCTGGATGATGCAGAGGAAGAAGGTGGGCTCCCAGGCAGTAATACCAAAGTTACATCCTTCCCCACGAGGAGCAGAATTTGTCACCCCAAAATATGTCACTTTGGCATCAGGATTATCCTGAGCTAAAGGCAATGAAAACCCAGCAAATTCAGGAAAAGCTCTTTACTGTGCCTTTAATTGCCTACATTTTCTTTGGAAAGGGGGCCTGTCCCAGGAAGAGAACCACTACCAGAGACACCTTTTGAGCTCAGAAACTTACCTGCATAACAGAGAAACCTTTGTTTTCTAAATATCCCCTCTGCCCTCCTGGGAATGTTCTTTCTCACTGTATTCCCAGACCCCTACCCTTCTTTCAGCTCATGATGTTATGTAAGCTTTAATTATCTGACTGCCTTTGGTGTCTTCATACCTTTATGGCACGCCTGTATGTAAGTAATTTTGTTTTTTTTCTCCAGCTAATCTCTCATGTCAATTTGATTATTAGACCAGCCAAAAAACTTAGAAAGGAATAAGGGAAATGTTTTCCACCCTTACAATTTCTTCTCGCATAACTTAGATTGTACTGTGAACAGTAACGACATAAAAGGACAAAGAGCCTTCAGTTCAGTTGAGTTCAGTTCAGTCGCTCAGTGGTGTCCGACTCTGCGACCCCATGAATCACAGCACACCAGGCCTCCCTGTCCATCACCAACTCCCAGAGTTCACTCTAACTCATGTCCATCGTGTTGGTGATGCCATCCAGCCATCTCATTCTCTGTCATCCCCTTCTCCTCCTGCCCCCAGTCCCTCCCAGCATCAGAATCTTTTCCAGTGAGTCAACTCATCGCATGAGGTGACCAAAGTATTGGAGTTTCAGCTTTAGCATCAGTCCTTCCAAAGAACACCCAGGACTGATCTCCTTTAGGATGGACTGGTTGGATCTCCTTGCAGTCCAAGGGACTCTCAAGAGTCTTCTCCAACACCACAGTTCAAAAGCATCAATTCTTCGGTGCTCAGCTTTCTTCACAGTCCAACTCTCACATCCTCATCCAGTTATACAAGGGTAATGTTTCAGCCCACTGAGAGTGCACCCCAAGAGGGAGAGGAATTCAGGATGATAAATAGGGTGAGACACTCTGTGCTTTGTTGAAGCATGCCTTTAGATAGTTAGATGCATATCCCAGGAAGAATTTCAGTGACCACAGATTCTTCTATCTTCCTATACTTAAGAAAGCACTAAAGTCATTAGCTTGAGATATCTATTCTTTGATATTAGCAGTAAACCTTTACCAAAATGTGTGCTTGACTACATGTATTTCCTAGCCAAAAAATACATGCATATACATATACATATACACACATACTGGTTCTTCTCCCACCTCTTCATAGCAGTTCCTCAGAGCTGTCTTTTCAGGCTCTAGTCCTAGGTAAGACTCTTAAATTCACAATTCATATGCTGCATATCTTTCTGCTCCCCCAATTCATATATGTATTCACTTCTTTTTTGTGTCAGACAAATCTGGTAAAGTGTCTTGACATTTGACTTCAGATCCAAGGCAAAAGGTTTCATGGTCTGCAACCTCAAATTACTTCCAGACTTTTTGAGATGCTGTTCTCTGTAAAAGTTCATACATATAAGTGCATGAGTTTTACAGAACAAATATTACTTCTTCAAACTGGTTTCTTAAAATTTTTTTGTGTGTACCTCATTTAAAACGCACATTTTGTAAGACTTTTGAAGTCAAACTTATAAGGTAGAATGCATGAATGCAACTATTATATTTATTGTAGGTGTGTGTGTTCAGTCATATCTGATTCTTTGCAACCCCAGGGACTGTAGCCTACCAGGCTCCTCTGTCCATGGGGATTCTCCAGGCAAGAATACTGGAGTGGGTTGCCATTTCCTCCTCCAGGGGATCTTCCCAACCCAGGGATTGAACCCACATCTCTTGCATCTCCTGAACTGGCAGGCAGATATTTTATCTCTCTGCCACCTAGGAAGCCCATCATATTTATTAGTGCAAGAAAAAATGAAATAATGACAGATTGGTGACAGATTGAATTCTGACCAGAAAAAGAAATAATACAAACTTTGAATCTAGTTTGGCTTCCAGATAGGATGACCAATTTTATCAGTTTGCCCAGGATTGTCCTTGTTTTAAAGCTAAGAAATCTCACAGTCTGGGAACCCCTCAGTTCTGGGCCATTACTCACTTTATTTCCAAAAGACATCACAAAATATCAAAAACAATTTATAGCAGAAACTCTTAATCATCTACCTTGAGAGCAACAGCATAAAAACATCAATATGGTGGATAAAACAGACAAACTACTTGAGAGCTACAGTAATAAAATATGCTGCATACTTTGATTATTCAGACATGTTTACATTGACCAAGTGTCTCAAACTTCAAGTTGGAATCATTGATTGTGTAACATGTGTTTATGATTGGATACTGTTTCAATCAGCAGCATATATATGCATAGTCAAGAAAAAGGCAAAGAAAGCATTTTTAAAAATTCAAAATATTAAGTAGTTATGATTCTAAACAGTTGTATGGATGCAAAATGAATATGATATTTGGGGCAGCAGTGAGACCAACAATGATTTAAAAATAGAAGTAGCATTTAGTTCAAAAATGAGACCTGTGTAATAATATGCAGGCTAAATGAATAATTTTAATCCTAAATTAAATCTTAGAAATAGAATACCTTAAACATTTCTGAATTTAATGTAACCGTGGCCTACTAGCAGGGCTTAGAGGCTCAGTGGTAAATAATCTGCCTGCAATGCAGGAGATGTGAGTTCAGTCTCTGGGTCAGGAAGATTCCTGGGAGGAGGGCAGGCAACTCACTCTAGTATTCTGTGTCTAGAGAATCCCACAGACAAAGGAGCCTGGAGAGCTGCAGCCCATGGGGTCACTAAGAATCTGACGACATGACTGAAACGACTGTGCACACAAAGGTCTGCCAGAATTTCTAGAATGAAATTCTCTGTCTGAAGAAAAGATGTAAAATGTCTATGTTTCTAGGTGAGAGGGAGTAAAATCTATAACCCAAATACACCTCTTTGGCATACTGATTATTTTGAGCTGGTTATTTTTAAGAAACAGCAAATGAAGGTGAAGCTCTGTCAATTAAGTAGGAGTTAACCTTTTCAGGAGATATTTATATTTATAAAGAAAATCTCCATTTTTAAGAGTGTCTTCCTCTTTGTACTAGTAGGAGAATGTCAACTATGAATCTGTAGAAACTCATCAATGCATCAGGCAATGATTTGTAGCCCCATAACAACCTTACTCTGTTTGCTGTGCTTTTCCTGGTAACCTCCCATGACTGACTCCCCAGTCTCAACATCTTCTTTGGTCTTTAACTTAAGATGGTATTTAAAGTGGTATCTGGACCATTTCAGGGTTTCCCCGATGGTACAGATGGTAAAGAATCTGCCTACAATGCAGGAGACCTGGCTTCAATCCCTGGGTTGGGAAAATCCCCTGAGAAGGAAATGGCAACCCACTCAGTATTCTTGCCTAAGAAATCCATGGACAGAGGAAACTGGCGGGCTACAGTCCACGGGGTCACAAAGAGTCAGACATGACTGAGTGATCAAAGTCTTGGACTATTTCAGGGAGTTTCTGTTTTCCTGGGTATCTCCCATGTATCCAGAAACTACACGTTATTAAACTTCTATTTGTTTTTCTCTTACTATTTTGGGGGAGAGGTAGGATCTCAGCTAATAACCTAAAATGATATGCAGAGGAAAAATTACTTTTCCTCCCCGCCCAGTGGGACATTAAGGATGCATCCTAAAGATCTATATCTAGAAGCAGTGGAATATAATTTAGATAGGATTTGAAGGAAGAGTAGACCCAGTGTTCCATAGCAGCTGAAACAGTCCCCCTAAAACTGAGTTCCCCTACCAAGTTTATGATTAACTTCTCCATCCAAAACTTATTTCCTTTCTTATCCTACCCTTGTTCCCCTCAGTATTGAGGAGTATTAAAGGAAAGGGGAAAATGAAACTGGGCAGGACCCTATGGGACCTTCCTGGGTACAAAAGCCCGTCTGGTCTCTCATTGCTATTTGTAGGAAAGGCTTTAGTTTCCTAGCCCTTCCCTGAGTTCCAAAGAGCAGACTCAAGCAGTTGCTAACTAGGAAAATGAAGAAATGCAGAAACAAAGGAAAAGCAATCAATAAGCTATAGTTTAGCAATCAAACAAAGTCCCAGTTACTACTCAAGGGATGTCTGGTGCATATTTTTGAATTGTTCTGCAGAAAATAACCACCCTATCCGGGTGAAGGATAGTGACCACATACTGACCACAAGCATGCAGACCCTAGACTGGTTGAAACCAGAAGGATGGGGATTGAGATTCCTGAAAAGTCACCCTGTTACCTCACTTGGCAGTGAGAATGAATTCACAGTCAGAATGAATTCCATGACTGAAACCCTCACCCGAAGTGCTATCTTTAAAAACTCTTTCCTAAATGCTATCAGGGAGTTCCAGCCTTTTGAACAAGAGTTGCCCTTTGTTCCATGCTTGTTGCCCTGCAAATAAGCACCATACTTTCCTGAACAACAACCAGGTGTCACAATTAGAACAAGCAGACCCAAGGTGTCATTTCAGTAACACAGTGTTGGATGAATGCCTATGGAAAGTGACTCAGGAATACAGTAAGCTCACAAAGATATCAATTAAGAGAGAACTGCTCTAGCTACTCAACAATGTCCATCAACACTTATGTTTCCACAGTTTGATCTCCTAAGTGAAATATTTTATGTGTTTTCCAGTTTTCTCAATATGATATCAGTGGCCTTGACCTGCAGCAGCTTGGAGTGGGACTTGGGTTCCTAGCTAGGGACTGAGGCCAGGCTGTGGTGGTGAAAGCACCAGATCCTAACTACTAGACCAGTAGTCAGTGACAAGGGCCCTGGCTCTTCGGCTTTGCAGAGAAGAATATCCCCAAGGACAGAAAGTAGGGAAGCAAGTAAAGTGTTTATTAAGAGGAAAGAGAGTACAGTACGTGTGAATAGACACATGGGCAGAATCAGAGGGAGAGTCCCTGAGTTGCGCTCGTGTGGCAGTTTAAATAACTTAGATAAGGCATTAATTCCAGTTTTCCTTTGGCCAATCATTTTGATTTGCCTGGTTGATAGTCCATATTTGGTACATCTCAGGACCCTTCCATGTTTGCGCACACATCTCTTAGCCAAGATAGATCCTACCACAAGCATCTGGGTAGAGCATCCCTTGCCATCACTCTTCCTTTAGCCTGCAAGGAACCCTTTTTGTGCGGGTATGGTCAAGGAGGTCTCCTGACTTCAGGAACAAGAAATATGTGGTCTGGGCAGGGCTCAGCCTCCTCGCCTTAATTATCCTGCTGTTCCTGTCTTGAAATTTTGGTTAATAGGGAATGAACCTACAATTCCTTTACCCTGGACCCATCAGCCTCCTACATCAAAACTTCCTACCAATCTTTGATATTCACCTTAAACAATTATTTTTGCTTTATTTTTCCCAGATAAAGTTAATGCATTCTGTAAATTTTCAGTCACCTAATTAACAAATTGTCCTGCATTCACACCCATCCTTCCTCATTCTCTCTTCTTACAATGAAGTTTACTTCTTTCTAAGACAAATTGCTTGACAAAAGCTGGAGAATTCATCACCACCCAACCTCCCAGGGAACTCACACTACTCCATTTCCCTCTCACATCCTACTTCCCCTTCCTTTAGCATTTTATTTTTATTTAATTGCACATATTGCACCACTTTTCTTTTTTATTTTCTTGATCAGCACTCCCCCCAAATTTTCTACTGTAAAGGCTTTTTTTTTTTTTTTGGAATTAGCTTTCTTTTCTTCTGATCTCCTTTCATATATTCTTACTTTCAACCATATTCCCTTTAAATCTTTATTTTCTTCTTCTTTTACTTTCTTTAATTTTCTGTTTCTTTTTTAATTACTTGAAATATACTCTTTGCTCACTATTCTTATATAAATCTATATTTTATACTAATATATATATATTATTTTTATTGGAGGCTAATTATTTTACAATATTATATTGGTTGGTTTTGCCATACATTGACATGAATCCACCCCGGGTGTACATGAGTTCCCCCTCAATTATATTTTTCACAGCAAACCTTTATCTGCATCTCACAAAATTTTATATATGATATTTATTTTTAATTGAAATAGTTTTCTAATTTTTTAAGATTTCTTTTTAAATGTGCTTGACCATGGCTAGGCACCCTCTCCAGTATTCTTGTATGGAAAACTATATGGACAAAGGAGCCTGGTCAGCTATAGTCCATGGGGTCACAAGGAGTCAGACACAACTGAGCACACACACACACATTTTCACTGCATTTGCTTTGAAAAATGGTCAGCATGGACTATTAAGAAGAACATATCTGAACTTAAAGGAAAATGAGTAGTGTGGGTTCTCTAAATCTGAATGTCCTTCGTTGATTCATTTCGGAAGGCAAAATAATCCCCCTCTCAAGATGTTCATGTCCTACTTCCAGAATCAGGGAATATATTACATAACAGGGCAAAAGATACTTTGTACATGCTATTAAATTAAGGACAATAAGATAGAGGGAGTAATCTGAATTACCCATAGCAATCCTGTGATTACAGTAACCAATGTAATAGCACAAACTCTTAAAACAGAAAATTTCCAAGCTGTGGTCAGAAATAGAGATATGATATATTATAAAGGAAGAAGGGTTAAAGAGATGCAATGCTACCAGCTTCAGAGGTGCAGAAGAGGAGACACAAGCCAAGGAAAGTGGGCAGACTCTAGAAACTGGGAAGGGTAAAGAGACAGATTTCCCCTAGAACTTTCTTAAAGAAATACAGCTCTGAAGAGTCCTTGATGTTTGCTCAGCAAGACCCTTGTCAAACTTCTGATCTTTTAGACCTGAAAGAAAACAAACTTCTAGAGTTTTAAGTCACCAAGTTTGTTGTGATTTGCTACATCATCAATAGAAAATGAATATGTTTATCTTATTGTTACAGCTTTCACAAAATTTACCACTTTTTCCTTGAACTCCTCTGCCATAGGAAAACAAAATTCTGTAGTTTTAAGTCACCAAGTTTGTAATGCAACAGCAGTATCAATATAAAATGAATATGTTTATCTTACTTTTATGTTTTCAATATAATTTATCACTTCTTTCTTGAACTCTCCTCATGATTTTATGATTCCATGCTCCTCTGTTTCCTTCCTTCGTTGGGGTAGACTTTCTTCACTATGTTTTGAAAATGGTTCTTTGTTTACATATACAATTAATGTTGATTTAACTCTGGTAATTTTTCCCTATCCTAGTAAATTTCCCAACTAACTTTTTGCCTTGGTTATATCCTCTATGGGCTTCCCTGGTGGCTCAGCTCGTAAAGAATCCACCTGGAACGCAGGAGACCTGGATTTGATCCCTGGGTTGGGAAGATCCCCTGGAGAAGGAGACAGCTACTCACTCCAATATTCTGGCCTGGAGAATTCCATGGACTGTATAGTCCATGGGCTCGCAGAGTCAGATAGGACTGAGCAACTTTAACTTTTTTTCATATCCTCTATGTCAGTGCTTCTCATTCGGGGCAATTTTGACCTCCAGGGGACAGCTGACAATGTCTGGAGTCTGTTTTCACAGCTTAAGGATCTGTGACACCTAGAGAGAAAAGGCCAGGGATGTTGCACAGCATGTACAATGCATAGAATATTTCCCCACAACAAAGAATCATCGTGTACAGAATGTCCAGGCTAAGAAATCCTAATCTAGTCAACTACTCTATATCTAAAAATTGAAATAACAATATCCTCTCCAATTTGCTACAATTTTTACTATTAAAATAAATGGCAATATTATTTTGCCAGTTTCCCAAAATGGTACTTGGGGTATCATTTGTGTCTCTTTTAAATTCTATCATTTCACAAATCCTATGACTTTCCTTCTCTGAAACTCCATGTAAACTTAGATTTTTAAGAGACTTCCCAGGGCAAAATTCTCATTTTTTGGTGGAATAAATACTTTTAAAGATCTTATTCTAGTTTATCTCTTCAGCCTTTATGTCTTATCATTTCTTCTCTTACAGGCACAGAGTAACTATTAGCACTATCAACTTAGTAATATCCTCAAGAAATCTTATATCTAACAAGAGATTTAGAATAAACTGTCAGATCCCTAGCATCAAAGACTTACTCAAATGTAAAAAGATAGCTAGCATTTGGAGAATATTAGGATACTATGAGAGAATTTAGTGGAAAATAAGAATGGATGGTAATCTTCTTGGTGTCCTAGAACTAGACCCAATAGAAGTCAGCACCGTGTCCTTCTTCCATCTTATCAAAGGAGAACTAGCTGGCTAGCAGCATCTGTTTGTATAACCTACACTTCTTGTCTTCATCATTGTAACAAGGAAGGAAAGAATTAGAATGAGAGTAAAAGGTAGTCAGGAGAATCAAGTGTGCTTTACCACAGTGGGGTTTAGGTGCCTACGATTTCCCACTCTACTAAGAAAGGGGATAGGATTGGAAAAGGATGATGAAGTTGGAGTTAGACTTCATATATTAAGAAACTGGGTAATGGAGAGGCTTCTGAAGGACATTCCAAAAAATTTACACATGTGTTCCAAGAAGTTTTTGGATTCAGCCACCTTAGAACAATGGCACACTTCCACGCTCGGTTTCAGGGAAAATACTTTGTTTCTTTCCTCTGATTCATCCTTCCTACTCAAGTACCAGAAAAAGAAGAAAGAGGATGAAAAGAATGGTCCATTCCCCAGTTCCCTCCAAGCCAAGGTCAAGACGGAGTGAAGAAGATGAGATCAGAGGTTTAAAATGGGCCTACTTGTGCTTTTAAATAAACAAAACTGACAGAAAAACTGTTATGACGGTTTAGTGATTATAAAGGATGATTTGATATACATAAATACATACTATTTGAAAGAGAGATGAGATAAAAATAATTCTATTTCAAGTTTAATATCACTTCAAGTTCAGATTGTTTAATAGATGATTTAATTTACAATTCTGATATTTAAAATAGCTTGGAAAATCACCTAAGAGTACAGTTGGGGGAAAATGTCTATAAGAATATCCATTCATGAAAAAATATCTGAGGTAGCTAACTTTTACTTTAATCTTTATATTTTTATTCTGCTACTAAAGAATATTATACAGAGATAAACAAACAAAAAAAAAGATTATTAATCTCATTACTCAAAGAACCCCTGTTGACATTAAAATGCATATTGCATGTAAATGGTCAGAAAATACCTACAAAAGTGTTTGATATGAAATGCAAATGTCCTTTTTTTAATTCCTAAACCAAATTTCCTCTGTGTATTTCCTCAAAGGTAAGGACATTTTTACAAATGTATTTTTCTGATAGAGTGTATATACTGGCATATATATAGTATTTACTTATTTATTTTTATCAAAAGGATCCCATTTCACCATGTCAAAACATGTAGATTTTACTTCATTCATTTCTGTTCATTTCCAAGGCAAACCATTCAATATTACAGTAATCCAGGCCTATGCACCAACCAGTAATGCTGAAGAAGCCGAAGTTAATCGGTTCTATGAAGACCTACAAGACCTTTTAGAACTAACACCCAAAACAGATGTCCTTTTCATTATAGGGGACTGGAATGCAAAAGTAGGAAGTCAAGAAACACCTGGAGTAACAGGCAAATTTGGCCTTGGAGCACGGAATGAAGCAGGGCAAAGGCTAATAGCGTTTTGCCAAGAGAATGCACTGGTCATAGCAAACACCCTGTTCCAACAACACAAGAGAAGACTCTACACATGGACATCACCAGATGGTCAACACCGAAATCAGATTGATTATATTCTTTGCAGCCAAAGATGGAGAAGCTGTATACAGTTAGCGAAGACAAGACCAGGAGCTGACTGTGGATCAGATCATGAACTCCTTATTGCGAAATTCAGACTTAAATTGAAGAAAGTAGGGAAAACCACTAGACCATTCAGATATGACCTCAATCAAATCCCTTATGATTATACAGTGGAAGTGAGAAATAGATTTAAGGGACTAGATCTGATTGATAGAGTGCCTGATGAACTCTGGACAGAGGTTCGTGACATTGTACAGGATTCAGGGACCAAGACCATCCCCATGGAAAAGAAATGCAAAAGAGCGAAATGGCTGTCTGAGGAGGCCTTACAAATAGCTGTGAAAAGAAGAGAGGCGAAAAGCAAAGGAGAAAGGGAATGATATAAGCATCTGAATGCAGAGTTCCAAAGAATAGCAAGGAGAGATAAGAAAGCCTTCCTCAGTGATCAATGCAAAGAAATAGAGGAAAACAACAGAATAGGAAAAACAAGAGACCTCTTCAAGAAAATTAGAGACTCCAAGGGAACATTTCATGCAAAGATGGTCACAATAAAGGACAGAAATGGTATGGTCCTAACAGAAGCAGAAGATATTAAGAAGAGGTGGCAGGAATACACAGAAGACTGTACAAAAAAGATCTTCACGACCAAGATAGTCACGATAACGTGATCACTGACCTAGAGCCAGACATCTTGGAATGTGAAGTCAAGTGGGCCTTAGAGAGCATTACTACTAACAAAGCTAGTGGAGGTGATGGAATTCCAGTTGAGCTATTTCAAGTCTTGAAAGATGATGCTGTGAAAGTGCTACACTCAATATGCCAGCAGATTTGGAAAACTCAGCAGTGGCCACAGGACTGGAAGAGGTCAGTCTTCATTCCAATCCCAAAGAAAGGCAATGCCAAAGAATGCTCAAACTACCACACAGTTGCACTCATCTCACACGCTAGTAAAGTCATGCTCAAAATTCTCCAAGCCAGGCGTCAGCAGTATGTAAACCGTGAACTCCCAGATGTTCAAGCAGGTTTTAGAAAAGGCAGAGGCACCAGAGATCAGATTGCCAACATCTGCTGGATCATGAAGAAAGCAAGAGAGTTCCAGAAAAACATCTATTTCTGCTTCATTGACTATGCCAAAGCCTTTGACTGTGTGGGTCACAATAAACTGTGGAACATTCTGAAAGAGATGGGAATCCCAGACCACCTGACCTGCCTCTTGAGAAACCTGTATGCAGGTCAGGAAGCAACTGTTAGAACTGGACATGGAACAACAGACTGGTTCCAAATAGGAAAAGGTGTACGTCAAGGTTGTATATTGTCACCCTGCTTATTTAACTTATATGCAGAGTACATCATGAGGAACGCTGGGCTGGAAGAAGCACAACCTAGAATCAAGATTGCTGGGAGAAATATCAATAACCTCAGATATGCAGATGACACCACCCTTATGGCAGAAAGTGAAGAGGAACTCGAAAGCCTCTTGATGAAAGTGAAAGAGGAGAGTGAAAAAGCTGGCTTGAAGCTCAACATTCAGAAAACAAAGATCATGGCATCTGGTCCCATCACTTCATGGGAAATAGATGGAAAAACAGTGGAAACAGTGTCAGACTTTATTTTTTGGGGCTCCAAAATCACTGCAGATGCTGATTGCAGCCAGGAAATTAAAAGACGCTTGCTCCTTGGAAGGAAAGTTATGACCAACCTGGATAGTATATTAAAAAGCAGAGACGTTACTTTGCCAACCAAGGTCCATCTAGTCAAGGCAATGGTTTTTCCCGTGGTCATGTATGGATGTGAGAGTTGGACTGTGAAGAAAGCTGATCGCCGAAGAGTCAATGCTTTTGAACTGTGGTGTTGGAGAAGACTCTTGAGAGTCCCTTATACTGCAAGGAGATCCAACCAGTCCATTCTAAAGGAGATCAATCCTGGATGTTCATTGGAAGGACTGATGCTAAAGCTGAAACTGCAATACTTTGGCCACCTCATGTGACGAGTTGACTCACTGGCAAAGACTCTGATGCTGGGAAAGGTTGGGGGCGGGAGGAGAAGGGGACGACAGAGAATGAGATGGCTGGATGGCATCACCGACTCTGTGGACATGAGTTTGAGTGTACTCTGGGAGTTGGTGATGGACAGGGAGGCCTGGGTGCTGTGATTCATGGGGTCGCGGAGAGTCGGACACGACTGAGCGACTGAACTGAATGAACTGAACTGATTTAACATGTATAAGTACAATTAAAATTTTTAACCACTACCTAGCTAATATTCTAGCTTTTTACTATTATAAATAATGCTGCAAGGCATATCCTATTGTACATTTTGTATCTTGTATCCTATTGTACATTTTGGCTTCTTTCATGAAATATAAGGGTTTCTGCTTGCCAATTTATGTGCCAACACCAAATATCATTAAGATTTTTAAATAGTTGCCAATATTATGGATTAAAGTATTATCTGTTATTTTACCTTACATTTATTTAATTATAAGTGATACTGAGTTTCTAATATATTTATTAATATCTTTAGCTTTTATTCAATGAGATAATCATGCATATAACTCATATATTATTTTCTATAAGTTTTTTTTTCTCATTAACTTGCATGGGATCTGTAAATCAAGTAAATTTGTTTTTTGCCTGAAATTTGCAATATACTCATTTTTCACTATGTATGATGTATCATTTAACATTTTCTTGGTTATTTTTATCGTATGAAAGCAGTAAAATTACCCTAATCTTTCTCTTTATAGATTCTCAGTTTCCTCTATTGTTCAGAATAGCCTCTGTGTGTGTGTCTAAACGCACGCTAAGTCACCTTGCTGCTGCTGCTAAGTCACTTCAGTCGTGTCCGACTCTGTGTGACCCCATAGACGGCAGCCGACCAGGCTCCGCCGTCCCTGGGATTCTCCAGGCAAGAACACTGGAGTGGGTTGCCATTTCCTTCTCCAGTGTGTGAAAGTGAAAAGTGAAAGTGAAATCACTCAGTCGTGTTGTCCAACTATTTGGGACCCTATGGACCATAACCCACCAGGCTCCTCGGTCCATGGAATTCTCCAGGCAAGAATACTGGTGTGAATAGCCTACCCCATTCCAGTAAATAAATTCATTCTTACCTTCTTCTATCAAGCTTATAAATTTAAGCTTTACTGCATCTGAAATGTATTTGGGTATATTAAGAAAGACATATATAAAATGAAGTAGCTGGCCATTTCTCTATCCTACGTATAGAATAATCCTCATATTTCCCCACTTATATGAAATACAACTTGCTCACATATAGTATATTCATATTTACTAAGTCAGGAACAAGACATCAGTCCCCATTGTGTTACCACTGGTGTTTACTCTTTCTAGAAGATCATGATGTAACTTGACAAGATACAGAAATAAGAAATATAAAACTTATACAAGAGTAGAAAAAATGGTCACTCTCTCAGATAATTTGACTGCAACACTAGAAATTTCCCTCATAAAATCAACTGACAAACTATAAGAATTTAGTAACTGGCATGGTGATAACATTAGTAGTTTTTCAATTGCCTCATTCTCTAAAGTATTATATTTGTTACCATTAAGTGATGTTTTCGTTTCCTTTTTTTTTTTGTTGTTCATGGCATGAACTTTAATGGCCATGCTGCTGCTGCTGCTAAGTCGCTTCAGTCGTGTCCAACTCTGTGCAACCCCATAGACGGCAGCCCACCAGGCTCCCCCATCCCTGGGATTCAGGCAAGAACACTGGAGTGGGTTACCATTTCCTTCTCCAATGCATGAAAGTGAGGTCGCTCAGTCATGTCCAACTGAGTGACCCCATGGACTGCAGTCTACCAGGCTCCTCCATCCATGGGATTTTCTAGGCAAGAGTACTGGAGTGGCTTGCCATTGCCTTCTCCAACTGGCCACGATATACTGACATATTATACTTCTGCATCATTTAATTCAACTTGCTAATACAGGCATTTATTTATCTGAATGAATTCTGAAAAGTCATTGAATATTAAATTTTGAATAACAGGAGTCTTTGTTCTATTATTTTAAATGTGAAAAATATTTTATTCCAAGTCTATTTCAAAATCTCAACCGATTTTCCCCAAATACTACTTATACACCCTAAGTACTTCTATAAAAACTTACTGAGAATTACTCCACTGTGTAATACATTTAAAACACTAATTATCCAATTATTCAATAATTAAACACACAAAGGCATATATATGTGGGAGATAAATAAAAATTATGTTTAGAATAGAATAATACAAATTTAGATACAAATTATGTTTTGAGTTGATAAGGAAAAAATAAAACCTTTGATATGTAAAAAAAATTCACCTGAATTTATTGCTAGAAAAAGTAGGAAAACTCTAATACAACACAGAAAGGTCAGACCTTCTGGGATGAGGTTTTCAGGGAAAGAAACTGGTACAGGATTTTTTATTTTTTTTTTTAGTGAATATCTCCTAAGCAACCTTAAATCATATTAGGCCTGGAATATATTTGATTGAGTCCCTTTGCTACTCACCTGAAATTATCACAACATTTTAAATCACCTATACCAGTCTTTAAATCAACCAGTCTGACTGGTTGAATCCAAATGGTCCAGTTCAATCATGCATAGTAAACAGTCACAGTTTCATTCCTAGGCCACTTCTCTGCTCTTTGACTATCAGGGCTTCCCTGATAGCTCAGTTGGTAAAGAATCCACCTGTAATTCAGGAGGATTCGATTCCCAGTTTGGGAAGATCCGCTGGAGAAGGAAAAGGCTACCCAGTCCAGTATTCCTGGGCTTCCCTTGTGGCTCACCTGGTAAAGAATCCACCTGCAGTGCAGGAGACCTGGGTTCTATCCCTGGGTTGGGAAAATCCACTGGAGAGGGAAAAGGCTACCCACTCAAGTATTCTAACCTGGAGAATTCCATGAAATTTATCATCCACAGGGTCACAAAGAGTAAGACACGACTGAGCTACATTCACTCACTAAGAAGAGCACTTCTATTGCTTTTTTCTGATTGCTTATTACTTTCTATTCTGAAATACTTCATACTTCTAGGCTAGACTTCTGTACAGTTGTCATTTGAGACTTCTATCCTATAATACATCCCATAGAAGTCACCTTCTATCCTGTCATACATTCCATATTATAAGTGAAAACTAAAATATTGTAATAAGAACACCTAAAGCATTGAATTAATAGGTAAAATTCAGTTGGATTCATCATAGGCTCTGGCGTCCCAGGGGCTTTTTTCCCCATCCTTATCCTTTTGAATTTTCCTTCCATTATGTGTGCATTTAAAAAATAATAATAACTCCTGATTTTTAAAGCTCAGCTAGGTAAAATAGGCAAGGATGATTGGAACCAAAGGTGAGTCTCCCCATCACTGTTGCTCTAAGGTGAGCCTGTGCTGCTGTCTTAAAGTAAGAGCCTCCTTGAGTTTTTAGAGCAGGAGGCCACAGGAGGGAATATTTCAGAGAACAAATGAGATCTAGCAGCCAACCATATGATAGTTCTGATGGAATTACTCATCAAATTCATAGAGAGAAACTAAGCAAGACAGCAGAGTAAAAGATTTGAATTTGCCTCTACCATGAACAGATAAAAAATATATCTACGTATAGAACAAGTCTCACTGAAAATAACTGGAAAATAGCAGAAAAACTCCCATACAACCAAGAGGTAACAAATATAAAAAAATGAAAACAGCTTAAAGGATCTCAGCAAAATACACATTTTTTTTCAAGTGAACATGTAATGGTCTCCAAGATTGATCAAACACTAGGCTACAGTATAAGTCTCACCAATTTTTTTTAACTTATTATTTTATATTGGGTATAGGTGATTTAAAATGTTGTGATAATTTCAGGTGAGTAGCAAAGGGACTCAATCAAATGTATTCATGTATCCATTCTTCCTCAAACTCCCCTCCTTTCCAGACTGCCACATAACATTGGGCAGAGTTTCATGTGCTATACAGTAGGTCCTTGTTGGTTATCCATTTCAAATATAGCATTGTGTACATGTCCACCCCAAATTCCCTAACCATCCCTTCTCCCTATCTTTTCCCATAGCAACCATAAGATTTTTTCCTAAGTCTGTGAAGTCTCACCAAATTTAAGAGGATGGAAATTATGTCAGTTGTTTTTCTGACCGCAAAGGTATGCAACTAAAAAATCAACCATAGAAAGAAAAATGGGAAAAGAACAAACACATAAAGACTAAACAACATGTTACTAAAAACTCAATGAGTCAATGAAGAATTCAAAAGGAACTCAGAAATACTTGATAAAATGAAAGCAGAAACGCATCACTCCAAAATCTATGGAATTCAGCAAAAGCAGTTTAAGGAGAAAGCTTATAGTGGTAAAGGCCATCCCCATGAAATAAGAAAAATAAATAACCTAATCTACCACCTAAAGGAAAAAAAGAAGAGACAAAGCACAAAGGCAGCAGTAAATATCAGAATGAAACAGAGAACGAAATAAAAACAAGAAAAGATCAATGAAACCTGGAGTTGTTTTAATTTTAAAAGATAAACAAAATTGATAAACTTTTAGCCAGGTTCATCAAGAATTAAAAAAAAAAGAGAGGCCTCAAACAAAATAAGAAATGAAAAGAGAAAAATAATGGATACCACAAAGGGTGAAAAAACATTCATAAGAGAATACTGCAAGCAGCTGTATGCCAATAAAGAACTTAGAAGAAATGGACAGATTTCAAGATACATAAAACCTGCTGAGACTGAAGCATGAAGAAGCAGACAATTTAAACTAACCAATAACTACCCATAAATTTTAAGAAAATAAGAAATAAAATAATATTTAAAATAAAGTAAAACTCCCAGCAAACAAAAGTCCAGGACAAGATGGTTTCAGGACAATTTTACCAAATATATTAAGAAGAGCTAATAACTAGTCTTTTCAAACTATTAAAAAAAAAAAAGGAAGAGACTGCAACACTCCCAAATTCATTCTATAAACCCACTATTACCCTGATACAAAAACCAGACAAAGACACTACATTCGAAGAAAATTACAGGTCAATATCTTTCATGAATATAGATATAAACGTTCTCAACAAAATGTTAGCAAACTGAATTCAACAACATATAAAAAAGGAATCAAGTGGGATTTATTCTAAGGACCTTTAGATAGTTCAATATTCACAAATCGACTGTGTGGTCCATCACACTAACAAAATCAAGAGTAAAAGCCATATAATCTTCTCAAAAATGCCAAAAAGTCATTTGGCAAAATTCAAAATCCATAAAATCTCTCATTAAAGTGGGTTTAGAGGGTACATGTCTCAACATAGTAAAGGCTGTGTATAACCAACCCACAGTTAACATTATCATCATGATGAATAACAGAAAGCCTTTCCTCCTAAATGAGAAATAAGACAAGTATGTTCACTTTCTCCACTTCTACTTAAGATACTACTGAGAATTCTAGCCACAGCAATCAGACAAGAAAAAGAAATAAAAATCTTCCATTGGAAGGGAAAAGTAAAAATGTCACTATTTGCAGATGACATGATACTTCATAAAAAAAAACTCTAAAATCCTCACCAAAAATTATTAGAACTAATAAATTCAGTACAGTTAGTTGTAGGATATAAGATTGATATACAGAAATCTGTTGCTTTTCTACATGCTAATAATAAACTGTCTGAAAAAAAGCAAAAAATAAAAATCCCATTTAAAATCACATCAAACAAGGTAAATATCTAAGAACAAACCAGCAGGTAAAAGAACTATCCTCTGAAAATTATAAAACAATAACGAAGGAAACTGAAGATGATACAAAGAAATAGATATTCCATGCTCTTGGTTGAAAGAATTAATGTTGTTAATTATAACCATAATACCCAAAGCAATCTATAGATTTAATGCAATCCCTATCAAAATGCCTGTGAAATTTTCCATGGAACTAGAAGAAATAATTGTGCAGATCAATGGATTTTTCCAAACTAAACATATTCAAGAATCAATGTCCTGGAAGCAATTTAGATGTCCATCAACAGATGAATGGATAAAGAAGTTGTGGCATATATATATACACACACACATACATACGGTGGAATACTACTCAGTCATAAAAGGAATGCATGTGAGTCAGTTCAGCTGAGGTGGATGAACCTAGAGCCAGTTGCACAGAGTGAAGTAAGTCAGAAAAACAAATATCATACATTAATGCATAGATATGGAATCTAGTAAGACAGTACTGATGAATCTATTTGCAGGGCAGAAATAGTGATGCAGATGTAGAGAATGGACTTGTGGACACAGCAGGGGAAGGAGGGTGGGATGAACTGAGAGAGTAGCACTGACATATATACAATACCATATGTAAAATATCTAGCTAATGGGAGGCTGCTAAATAACACTTACTTCCCAGGCTGTCACTCTGTGTGACCTAGAAGGGTGGGATGAGGGGGTAGGAGGTAGATTCAAGAGGGAGGGGAATTTTGGCTGATTCAAGTTGTTGGTTTCTATTATGCAGAAACCAATATAACATTGTAAAGCAATTATCTTATAATTTAAAAAAATTAAAAGATTGAATGTCCAAGCCTAGACACAAAATTTAAATTTACCCACATGCTAGATTAAGAAGCTGACACACTTGCACTCCCCCTTCCACATGGAAGTACTCCTTATCATTGTCCTCTTCCATTACTAAGCTTACAAGGGAAAGCTCTATTCAGACTTAGTAACTGAAATGAATTCTGCTTATTTTATCATGAATGTTTGCCAAAACAATCACCTTTGGCATAAAGATCTAAACAAAAATAAAAGAAGCTAATTATATGGAGATCTTGCATAAGAGCATTTCTGGCAAAGACCAAGCTCCTAGATTGGTTTGGCTGAACTGATTTGAAATAACAAAGCAAGGTAGGCAGGCATCAGGCCGTGTAACTCTTTACGGGCCAAGCAAAGATTTTAAGATATATTCTAAATGCAAAATTTTCTGCCCTAATCTTCATTTTAAGGGAAACTTTTCCTCTGGTTCATTCTATTTTTCTCCATATTGAATGCAGGGGCCAGATAATGAGGAGATTTTTCATGATATGTCCCTTAACCTTTTTTGCTCAACTTGTGAATGTGAAAGTCATAGTAATGTCTGACTCTTTGTAACTCCATGGACTATACAGTCCATGAAATTCTCCAGGTGAGAATACTGGAGTGGGTAGCCTTTCCCTTCTCCAGGGGATCTTCCCAACTCAGAGATAGAACCCAGGTCTCCCACATTGCAGGAGGATTCTTTACCATCTGAGCCACCTGGGAAGCCCAACTCGTGCATAGGAAGGGAAATGGAGCTGATTAAGCAATAAAGTTATTTAAAACCTTCTCCTTTATCTTTGACTATGTATTTTCAATATATATAACGATGCATTCTCTTTTATCATTTTTTTTCTGATTTTTATTTATTTGAGTTTCTTTTGTAGGTTTTGAGGGACAGAGACAGTGTCCTTTTATCATATCCGCCCTTACCTCTGAAGATCTTAACTGCTTTTTCACTAAAAAGCAAAGATGTGAAACACAACCATTTAAATCAATATTGCCTACCTGTGACTTTTCAACTGATCTGTTTCAAAGCAATAACTGTATCTGGATGCATTTTTCTAAACATAAGACATTCTGGTGCTCTGTGACAACCTGGAGGAATAGAGTGGGGAGAGAAGAGGGAGGGGTTTCAGGATGAGGGGGGACACATATGCCTGTGGCTGACTACACTGATGTATGCCAAAAAAGAAAATAAAGAACTCACACTATTGTAAAATAACCATCCTCCAATTAAAATTAATAAAAATTTAAAAAGGCTTGTGAGTTACAGCTAAAATAGACAAGAAGTGATTTTCTAGCCAATAAATATAGAAGTATGCCAAAACAGAAGTTGAGGTTAACTAGGTAATTTATTCATCAATTTTTTTGTAAATTTTGTTAAGGAGAAAAAAAGCCATGAGATAAGAAAAATGGATGCTGAGCTTGTCATAAAAACACAGAAAGGAACTTCAGGGGAGAAGGAGAATTTCTGTCAAATGTCTTTTTTTGTTTGTGTGTTTGTATAACCTGGTAGTTCAGCTGGTAAAGAATCCACCTGCAATGCAGGAGACCCAAGTTCAATTCCTGGGTTGGGAAGTTCCCCTGGAGAAAGAATAGGCTACCCACTCCAGTATTCTTGGGCTTCCCTAGTGGCTTAGATGGTAAAGAATCTGTTGGCAGTGCAGGAGACCTGGGTTCGATCTCGGGGTTGGGAAGATACCCCAGAGGAAGGTGCGGCAACCCACTCCAGTATTCTTGTCTGGAGAATCTCCATGGACAGAGGAGCCTAGCGGGCTATAGTCCATGGGGTCACAAACAGTCGGACACGACTGAAGCAACTAAGCACAGTACAGCACAAGGAGAGAGTTCACAGTTTTCAATAGAATGCTCAGTTCTGGTATTTTGTGCAACATTCAACAGAGCAAAAGTTAACAAGAGGGTGTGTGTGTGTGTGTGGTGTGTGCATAAGGGAGGATGGTTATGGAAGACAAAACAATGTGAAACTCAATCTCTGTATTTTTCTCTCAAGCTAATAGTTCTAATAATTTATAGGAGAAAAGTCAAGAGAGAACTTCTCAGGTGGCTCAGTGGTAAAGAATACACCTGCCAATGCAGGAGGCACAGGTTTGATTCCTGAGTCAAGAAGATCCTCTGGAGAAGGAAATGCAACCCACTCGTGTGCTTGCCTAGAAAATCCCATGGACAGAGGAGCCTGGGGGGCTACAGTCCATAGGGTCACAGAGTCAGACATGACTGAGCCCATGAGCACAGACAGTTGGACAACTTGATTCATTTGTTTTTCAATAACAAAATATAAAAGCATCTGTCAACATTATATAAGATGCTGAAAATATATCCCTGATCTCAGGTTTCTTTTCCCCAGTTCTTGAACTCTCCTTAGTCTTGAATCATATTTCCATCTCTCACTCTCATCTAGGCTTAGAGAGATGGTTGGAGATGGATAAACTAGATTATGTCACAAGTTGTGCATGAAAACATAAAAAGGACTTTTTCTGTCAACCAAAATGGCATAACTGAGACTAGATTTACCCTCTCACTTGATACAACTGAAAAACCAGACAAAAGTATGAAACAATAGTGTTCAGACATTGGAAAGCACAGAAAACAAACAAGATCAGCCTCACAGTAGCCCTAGTGTACTGCCTGGAATGATTAAAAATCATACCTACAATGACAAAAGTAGAAACCCATAAAGAACACTGTTGTTTCCTTGCATGGAGTACACTGAATTAGAAGTACGGGGAAGCCAAATCATCTTGAAGTGGCAAGGTAGAGCACAGGAAAGATAGAGCTACACAGACACACAACTCTGGGGATCTCCAGAGGTCCCCTCCTGCATCAGCTGAGAGTTAGTCAGTAGGATGTGTCATCAGACCAACTGGCTCTGAAACACACACACTCTTGAAGTACATTCTCCCTGCCTCTCCACAGAAAGATCACAGGGAGAGGGGTGAATTTCTTTCATCTGCATTTAGATCTTTCAGTCCCGCTTTTTATTTTCCTATTTAGTTAGCATTATTATGAATGTTCGGAGATTTCTTGGTAGCTCAGATAGTAAAGAATCCACCTACAGTGCAAGAGACCCAGGTTTGATCTCGGGAAGATTCCCCTGGAGAAGGAAATGGCTACCCATTCCAGTATTCTTGCCTGAAGAATCCCAGGGACAGAGGAGTCTGGTGGGCTGCAGTCCATGAGGTCTAAAAGAGTCAGACATAACTGAGCGACTAAGCACACATACATGAAGTTTCTCTTTTATTATTAGTTCATATTTAATTTTGCTATTTTTTAGAAGATACTTCTAACAACCAGTAGCCACCTGAGTCTTTAGACACATGAAAATTAGACCTAATCTTTTCATTACTTTGGCACAAATAATAGAATATAAATAGAATATATGAGCAGACTTATCAAAACAAAGCCAGTTGTTTTTCTCATTTAGTTAAACGGTATCTTTAATCAAAGCAGTAAAAAAATTAGCATATGTGTATTACTGGGTTTTTTTATAAAGCATTTATTCCATATGTTTACCATTTAGCATTTCTTGTAAATAATGAGTAAACAGAGAAGTTTTCTTTCTTTTTTTTTTTCACATTAAGGGCAATTTAATGGAATGAACATAGGAAAAGATCATAGAAAAAAAAAAGGTAAACTGAGAATTCTAACAATTGGCTTCCAGTAAAATTTCGCTGATTTATATCACCTAGGTAAGCCATAATGTCCTGTTTCAATTTTCCCATTTGTAAAATTAAGACGGAATAATCTCCAAGATGTTCCAGCTTCATAATCTCATGAGCTTTAAGCTATCAAACAATGTTCCAAGACAAATCTAACTGGTGTGAATTCTACGTTCCCAATATTCACATACATTCACCAAATGGTTTATTCATTTTAAAATTCTTATAATTTTATTTCTTTTAGATAATTTATTCATGTGTGATTATAACAAGAGCAACAACAAAAGAATGTCTACAACTTCTTCAAACACTAAGATAAAGAAAAAGTGAAAAAGTTTAGGCCATTTTACAAAATTATCATTTATTTTCTGTCTTTTTCTCAACTTCTGAGTTATTTGATTTTCTGAAAAACACATCAGTCAATTCTGTAAACAGAGAAAGAATAACTTTTATTATGATTAGATAGTCATGCTTTCCCCAGGAGGTAATCTCAAAAGAATCTACTCTTGTGGAATTTTAAGTTCAAAGAGATCTGGATAATTTTTCTGATAAACACCTACTATATTTCATGTTTTAATCATGATGCAGCTTTTATGTTTTAGTAATTATGCAGAAAATGTCTAATGACAGAATCATAGGTTTGCATAATCTAGAGATAAATAAAAGGTTCCACAGATTAGCCTATTCACCTCCCATTAGGAAAATATTCAAATTTGTTCTGCCAATTTAAAATGTATACAGGCATACAGGTTTGCTTCATAAACTCTTCCATCCAATTCAACCCATGAAGCTTCCAGAAGAGGTTTACAGCACTCCTTAGAGTTAACAGTCCATTCACTGTGCAGTTATCTGCATGTGAATACTAATGTAATCTCTTGGACTCTATCCCATTATATCTTGCTTTTCCTCTTTAAATACTTTGAATCTGAGTCAAAATCAGAAAGCCATGAAATTATCACATGTAATAGAAATAACTGTGCAATAAGAAACACATATCTGTCTAAGTTTGAGAAAAATTTTTAGGAAAGTGTTTTGCTTTGCTGTGTTTTAAAATTTGGTGTTAAGATATTCCTACTATTGGCAACCTACTCCAGTACTCTTGCTTGGAAAATCCCATGGATGGAGGAGGCTGGTAGGCTACCGTCCACAGGGTCACAGAGTCAGACATGACTGAGCGACTTAACCTTCACTATATTCTCCAGGCTTCCCGGGTGGTGCTAGTGGTAAAGAACCACTTGCCAAAATAGGAGATTTGAATTCAACCCTGAATATTCATTGGAAGGACGGATGCTAAAGCTGAAGTTCCAGTACTTTGGCAACTTGTTATGAAGAGCCAACTCACTGGAAAAGACCTTGATGCCTGAAAAGATTGAGGGCAGGAGGAAAAGGGGGAGACAGAGGATGAGATGGTTGGATGGCATCAGTGACTCAATGGACATGAGTTTGAGCAAACTCTGGGAGATAGTGAAGGACGTGGAAGCCTGGTGTAGTGTGTTGCAGTCTATGGGTTGCAAAGATCAGACATGACTGAGTGATTTAACAACACTATATTCTCCTAATTTCTCTCGATTTTATTATTTCATTAGTTAACCATTTTCTCCTTGAAACCCCTTCCCATTTACAATTTGCTTCCTACAATACCAACTCAAGATGGTATCAGTTCAGTTCAGTTCAGTCTCTCAGCCATGTCCGACTCTTTGCGACCCCATGAATCACGGCACGCCAGGCCTCCCTGTCCATCACCAACTCCCGGAGTACACTCAAACTGATGTCCATCGAGTTGGTGATGCCATCCAGCCATCTCATTCTCTGTCGTCCCCTTCTCCTCCCGCCCCCAATCCTTCCCAGCATCAGAGTCTTTTCCAGTGAGTCAACTCATTGCATGAGGTGGCCAAAGTATTGGAGTTTCAGCTTTAGCATCAGTCCTTCCAATGAACACCCAGGATTGATCTCCTTTAGAATGGACTGGTTGGATCTCCTTGCAGTCCAAGGGACTCTCAAGAGTCTTCTCCAACACCACAGTTCAAAAGCATCAATTCTTTGGCGATCAGCCTTCTTCACAGTCCAACTCTCACATCCATACATGACCATGGAATAAACAGATGAACAAATCTGTGTCTGGGGAGTCACTCTTTTCATCCGTTTGGATTTAGAATGCAAACCTCTCTCAGGGCAAAGATCCTGAACTCATGTGGGACCTTAACACCTTTCTACTCCCTTCCACTGGCATGCCTGCTCTCGCCATCACCACTGAGACAAAGCCAGTAGGACTCAGTTTTAGACCTGAGATAGGAAGGAGTCCCTGCTAACTTCCAGTACTGACATTCTGAGGGATACTCTTGATGAAAGCGGTGCCATACATGGTAATTAGGTATTCAGTTTAACCTACATATATCCAGTGAATAGTGTTTCTTAGAAGTAGTAACATAAAGCAAATGAGACCACCACTTAATGGGTAAGAATATGAACTTTGATGTTTGACAGGCTTGGTTTCAAATAAGGACTCTGCCACTTCCTAGTGGCACACTAAATATCTGTAAGTCTTGGTTCTTCATTTATAAATTGAATATAACATTTGCATCTACTTCATTGGGCACTTGGGAAGGATAAATGAGATAATGTACATATAGCATTTATTGTAGAATAATATTTAGCATAAGTTCTCAGTAAATGGTCACTCATTATTATTATTAAACAGGTATGTTGTAGAATATGTTAGGTAAGAGATCATGTCCCCAGTAGGGAATAGGACACAGAGTCTAATACATAGTATGTGTGCCATAAATATAAATTTAAATGAACTATATTCTAATTACTGTTTCTTCAATCATTGTTATGGAAAATCCATTCCCTATTGCAAAATATAAAACTACAAACAAGACTTTGATGTCTAGTTTCTGAGTAAGTTGTAGACTATTTGTGCTTTTTTAACATGTTTTATTAATATTTTAAGAAACTATCAATATATGCATATATCCTGTTGATCACACACAGGATTTCTAAGTTTGAATAAGTGGTACAGAGAATATAAATTAGATTTTCCATTTTAGTAAGGCACAATAGAATTAAAAGGCAAGAAATTAAGAATAGATAAAAAGAAATACTTTTCTGCATAAAGCTGAGTTAACCCATGGAACTAGTTCCCAAAGGAAATTATTGAAGCAAATAGTTTAGTATGATTCCAAAAAGGATTAGGCGTAATGAAGCAACATTTTGAAAGCGGCTTGCAAATTTATGCCTGCAGATTTTCAAGGGAAAATGAGATTTGCCCATGAAGTGTGCACTCTGCCATGCAGAGAAACCAGAGGTGAAAAATTATGGGTCTATCTCAAAAGCTAAAAGTTGATTTTGTTTTTGTAAATTGGTTTCAATTAGTAAAATATCCCAAATCTGGTACTGCATACAGACTAAGGTATTTATAGACAGAAATAGAAAACTGTCATCAGTCTGTAATCAAAGATGGAGAAATTTCAAATAGACATAATGCATTCTAACCTATTTTGGGAAGAATGATTTTAAAAATGGCAAGCAAATAAATGATGACTACATAGTGAACCCAAAGGAGTATTTACTCAGGGCAGAGGCAGCCCTGTGCCCAGCATTTTCTATATGACGAGAGGCTCCACAATGATTGCTGTAGTTCCTGACTATGGTAGTAACAGTGGCATTTGGGAAGGGCATTGCATAATATACTCATAAATGTTCTTTTTAATCTCTATAGCCTTAAGAGCAGATGTTAGTCCTTTTTTACATTATTTTTTAAACAACTGAGGAAGCTGAAATTGAAACTAAAATTATCTAACCTCACATTCAGTTCAGTCGCTCAGTTCTGTCCGACTCTTTGTGATCCCGTGGACTTCAGCACAGCAGGCTCCCTGTCCATCAACAACTCGCAGAGTTCACTCAAACTCACCTCCATTGAGTCAGTGATGCTGTCCAACCATCTTATCCTCTGTTGTCCCTTCTCCTCCTGCCTTCAATCTTTCCCAGCATCAGGGTCATTTCAGGAGTCAGTTCTTCACATCAGGTGGACAAAGTATTGGAGTTTCAGTTTCAATATCAGTCCTTCCAATGAATATTCAGGACTGATTTCCTTTAGGATGCACTGGTTGGATCTCCCTGCTGTCCAAGGGAGTCTCAAGAGTCTTCTCCAACACCACAGTTTAAATGCATCAATTCTTCAGCACTCAGCTTTCTTTATAATCCAACTCTCACATCCATACATGATTACTGGAAAAACCACAGCATTGACTAAATGGACCTTTGTTGGCAAAGTAATGTCTCTGCTTTTTAATATGCTGTCTAGGTTGGTCATAACTTTCCTTCCAAGGAGCAAGCATCTTTTAATTTCATGGCTGCAGTCACTGTCTACAGTGATTTTTGGAGCCCAAAAATATAAAGTCTATCACTGTTTCCATTGTTTCCCTATCCATTTGCCATGAAGTGATGGGACCAGATACCATGATCTTAGTTTTCTGAATGTTGAATTTTAAGCCAACTTTTCCACTCTCCTCTTTCACCTTCATCAAAAGGGTCTTTAATTCTTCTTCACTTCTGACATAAGGGTGATGTCATCTGCATATCTGAGGCTATTGATATTTCTCCGGGCAATCTTGATTCCAGCTTGTGCTTCATCTAGTCCAACATTCCTTATCATTTACTCTGCATATAAGTTAAATAAGCATGGTGACAATATACAGCCATGACATACTTCCTCCCGATTTGGAACCAGTCTGTTGTTCCATGTCCAGTTCTAACTGTTGCTTCTTGACCTGCATACAGATTTCTCAGGAGGCAGGTAAGGTGATCTGGTATTTGTATCTCTTTCAGAGTTTTCCAGTTTGTTGCGATCCACACAGTTAAAGGTTTCAGCATAGTCAATAAAGCAGGTTCAGTTCAGTTCAGTTCAGTCGCTCAGTCGTGTCTGTCTCTCTGCGACCCCATGAATCACAGCACGCCAGGCCTCCCTATACACCACCAACTCCCTGAGTTCATTCAAACTCATGTGCACAGAGTCGGTGATACCATCCAGCCATCTCATTCTCGGTCGTCCCCTTCTCCTCCCGCCCCCAACCTTTCCCAGCATCAGAGTCTTTTCCAGTGAGTCAACTCGTCGCAGGAGGTGGCCAAAGTATTGCAGTTTCAGCCTCAGGATCAGTCCTTCCAATGAACACCCAAGATCGATCTCCCTTAGAATGGACTGGTTGGTTCTCCTTGCGGTACAAGGGACTCTCAAGAGTCTTCTCCAACACCACAGTTCAAAAGCATCAATTCTTTGGCGATCAGCTTTCTTCACAGTCCAACTCTCACATCCATACATGACCACGGGAAAGACCATAGCCTTGACTAGATGGACCTTTGTTGGCAAAGTAATGTCTCTGCTTTTTAATATATTATCAAGGTTGGTCATAACTTTCCAAACTACTGCACAATTGCACTCATCTCACACGCTAGCAAAGTAATGCTCAAAATTCTCCAAGCTAGGCTTCAATAGTATGTGAACCGTGAACTTCCAGATATTCAAGCTGGATTTAGAAATGGCAGAGGAACAAGAGATCAAATCGCCAACATCTGTTGGATCAATGGAAAAGCAAGAGAGTTCCAGAATAAAATAACATCTATTCCTGCAAAAAGCAGGAATGAGATGAGTGCAATTGTGCGGTAGTTTGAGCATTCTTTGGCATTGCCTTTCTTTAGTATTGAAATGAAAACTGACCTTTTCTCATCCTGTGGCCACTGCTGAGTTTTCCAAATTTGCTCATGTATTGAGTGCAGCAGTTTCACAACATCATCTTTTAGGATTTGAAATAGCTCAACAGGATTTCCATCACCTCCACTAGCTTTGTTCATAGTGATGCTTCCCACTGTCTTTACATTCCTGAATGTCTAGCTCTAGGTGAATGATCACACCCAGATCATTATCTGGGTCATGAAGATCTTTTTCATATAGTTCTGTGGATTATTGCCACCTCTTCTTAATATCTTCTGAATCTTTAAAGTCAATACCATTTTTGTCCTTTATTGTGCCCATCTTTGAATGGAAAATTCCCTTGGTATCTCTAATTTTCTTAGAGAGATCTCTAGTCTTTCCCATTCTATTGGTTTCCAGTGCAGCACTGGAGCGACTGTGAGGAGATACCCCATGTCCAAGGGCAGAGAAGCCTCAGCAGGAGGGGCGAATTTGCATTTAGAATCAAACCCCATACCCCCAGAGAAACTCAGAGGGCTCAAACATATTTTGTGCACTCCAGGACCCAGAGACCCCACAGAGACTGAGGCAAAACTGTGTTTGGGAGTCTCCTGAGGAAACAGCAGTGGACTTCTGAGGGGGCAGGGGCTCTGGGTGCAGTAGATCTGGGAATGGCATAAGCTCTTTGGAGGTGGTTGCCATTAACCCACCATAGAGCCACCAGAACTTACACAGGACTGGAAAACAGACTCTGGGAGAGCATAAACAGAAACTTGTGTGCACCAGGACCCAGGAAATAGGGGCAGTGACCCCACAGGAGACTGACCCAGACTTGCCCGTGAGAGTCCAGGAGTCTCCAGTGGAGGTGTGGGTCGGTGGTGGCCTGCTGCAGGGTTGGGGGCTCTGAGTGCACCAATGCCTGCATGAGACCTTTTGAAAGAGGTCACCATTATCTTCATTACCTCTACCACAGTTTGGCCTCAGGTCAGATAACAGGGAGAGAACACAGTCCCGCCCTTCAACAGAAAATTGGATTAGAGATTTACTGAGTATGGCCCTGCCCATCAGAACAAGACCCAGTTTCCCCCTGAGTCAGTTTCTCCCTTCAGGAAGCTTCCATAAGCCTCTTATCCTTCTCCATCAGAGAGAAGCTAGACTGAAAACTACAATCACAGAAAACTAACCAACCTGATCATATGGACCACAGCTTTGTGTAACTCAATTAAACTATGAGCCATGCCATGTAGGGCCACCCAAGACAGACGGGTCATGGTGAAGAGTTCTGACAAAATGTGGTCCACTGGAGAAGGGAATGGCAAACTACTTCAGTATTCTTGCCTTGAGAACCCCAAGAACAGCATAAAAAGGCAAAAAGATAGGCCACTGAACTTCCCAGGTCTGTAGGTGCCCAATACGCTACTGGAGATCGGTGGAGAAATAGCTCCAGAAACAATGACGAGATGGAACCTCATGTAAGTAGCAGAAAAAAAGCCGGAATAACCTGAATGGTCTGACCTAAGATTATTTATTTTATGATCTTGAGACCATATATGAGCAATCTTCAAAGGAGGTTGTCTTTTGGTTAATTTTATTGTTGATTACTTCCTTTTACATTATTTCTGAGAGAGTATGAGTCCTGTAACAGATTATAAATTAACTAATATACAAGCTTTCTGTATACATGTGATCTCAAAAAACTCGTGTCATCTATGTACCTAAACATAAGATTGCTTTGTAGTAAAGGAACCTCAACCACATGAACACATCACCTCCTGTTTTTTTTTTTTTTTTGTGGTCAGTATATAATTTTACAGTTTTTAGGACTGACATGATAGTAAAGGTCAAGAAATGACTTGAGAATGTGGACGTTATGAATTTTGGCCCTTAGTTGTTATTAATTTTTAGTTATCTTAGTTGTCATTAATTTTTCAGAAGGAAAATAAAATACTCTTTGCCAAAGCTACCCCCTTTGCCACATCATTGTGACATTTTCATCTACAAAAGGAAATTAAATGGAAAATTAATTTAGTAACTATGGTAGTATCTGCTTTTCACTATTTGCCAGATTTTTTATGTACAGGATCTCAGATCCTCAAAACAACTTTAACCACATGTTTTAATATCCTCATTTTGTAAATATGGAAATATTTCAAGTTAGGTAATTTACCTGCATACATACAGCCAAGGTTGTCTGGGTTGACAATCAAACCAAGTCTATGGGACTTATAAACCAAATGCTCACCAATATCCCAAGCTGCTTCTTATCTACCATTTACATTTGGTTTTCTGCCTCTAAATTGATATTGTATATATTTTGGACAGACGGAAATAACTCTATTTAAAGATAAGAACCAATAGCAACATACTAATAACAATATATAAACTTCACAAAGCCAAATCAATATTCTTACTATTATCATTAATGTTTAATGAAATATTAGACATTGATATTATTTATATAATATTAAGCTTAACTGACACTGCAAGGTGAGTTTGAGGCAAGATATACATGAGCTCCCAGGGTACAGAGCTGGAGTTCATTTTATGTACACTCTAAGACAGAAACAGCAGGACAATCAAAGGAGGAGGCTGGGCCCTGCCCAGGTAGGAGAGACCACATATATTTCTTATTCTCAGAGTCAGGAGACCTCTTCGACTACACATGCACAGAAAGGCTCCTTGGAGGTCAAAAGAGAGGGAACATCATCATAGTAAGTGACGTCAACCTACCCATAGGCCTCTTTGCTAGAATCCACCTTGGCTAAGAGATGCATGCACACTCATGGAATGAACCTGAGATAAACCAAATACAAACTCCAAACCAGGCAAAGCTAGGTGATTGGTTAAAGGAAACCCAGAAGAAAGGCTCCATAAATGTGATTTAAACTACCACAAGGGAGCAATTATATCTGAATGTACCCATCTGTCTACATGTGCTGTACTCTTTTTTCCTCCTAATAAATTCTCTACTTGTTTCACTATTTTCTGTTTTTGTAGGGATTCTTTTCTGCAAAGCAAAGGGCCAGTGGTCTTGTGGCTAGGATTCAGTGTTCCCCAACCGCAATCTCTGTCTGGGAACAAAGCCTTGCTTCTAGCTGCTGCAGGCTGACACTACCCGAGATCAAGATGATATCAAGTTTTTCCATTAGTCTAGCAGTATCCACAAGGCAGGTGACACATACCATGACCTTACGAAGAAGTCCAGAAATAATCAGCAATTCATATATGATCGCACCAATTTAGTTCAAGAGCAAAGCCCAAACACAAACTTGGCTACTCAGACTCAGATTCAACTACTGAAATAACCTGCTTTATAATTCTTTTGTAAAATAGATTAATGGAGCTTGAGGCAACATGAGTCAACATTTTAAACATGGGATTTAGAGCCCATAAATCTGGTTCTAGCTTTGGCTCTGTTATTTGCTAACTGTGTGAATATGGAAAAATTCTTTTATTTCCAAGACTGTTTCCTCATCTGTGAAGTAGGAGTTAATAGCAACTATGAAATAGAACTTTGTTAAGAACTAATTGCAAGATATGCCCAAATGGTTTTTGACAAGTTATCGCGATTTCATATAGTTCCTCTGACCCCAGATTTAAAAGAAATCTTTTTGTTTTATAGAAATTAAATAAAAAGTCTATAATTTAGGCTAATATTAGGTACATGATGAAAAAAAGAGAAAAACATGCTAGCCTTTTAATGTACTAATTGATCCTTAAATCTTATAAACTTCTTACTATACTTTTTTCAGTCTCTTCTCTGACTTCCATCAACTTTGACTAATTAAAATAATTTCCTTACTAATTGTTACCATTAGAAACACAATATCTTCTGTCACAGCCGATGTTCTTTTCCCCTTAGACTTGACTGAGAGGTAAGCATCTGTTCAGATTTAGAATACAGCAAAGCTGTTTTTCAGATGGTGCTCTCACCACAGTTTCTACACTACACATTTTCTCTGTTGTGCTGACAGAGTAGAAAACAGATTTTAATCATAGAGTTTAATAGATATGACATCGGGGTTACATGGAAATTAGATTTATATAGTAACTAAGGGTTATTTAGTCTCAGCCTTCTGACATATCATAAAGCAAGAAGAAGCCTACAGCCACAGATTATCCTGTCTTTCCCTCTTGTTTTATCACTAATCTTTGTCCCAGATCCACCAGTTCATCTGGGCATGCCCAGGAAGCACAATTCTATATCACCTTTGTTGTGTAAAATCTTTTAGTGTTTCCCCATTTCTATTAGAAGAAAAACAGTCCAAATTCTTTGTCGTTGTTGTTTAGTTGATAAATTGTGTCCAACTCTTTGCGACCCCATGGATTGCAGCACACCATGGGCACATCCTCTGCCCTCCCCTCTCTCCAAGAATTAGCTCAAATTCATGTCCATTGAGTCAGTGATGCTCCCTAACCATCTCATCCCCTGCTACCCCTTCTCCTTTTGTCTTCAGTCTTTCCCGTTAGCAAGGTCTCTTCCAAATTCTTTAGCACAGCAAACAAATTTCCTTCAGACCTGGTCTTAAAATGCCCTCCTCTCCCACCATTAGCTATACAATTTATGCTGAAGCCAAAATGTGAATGTCTGAGTAAGGAGAACTTTCCCAGGACTTTCTCTTTGTCATCTACACTCCATCTGATATGCGCCCCTCTGTTTATATACTAAAATTCTTTCCTATCTTCTAGGTAAGTTTAAGTATCCCTTCCTTCTGGAAGATTCCACTGAAAACCTGACTTCATCCTCAGAATACTACCAATATTTCTTTTGTAATAGTTGCCTCATTGTTCTTTCAGTTTAGTTCAGTTCAGTCACTCAGTCGTGTCCGACTCTTTGCGACCCCATGAATCACAGCACGCCAGGCCTCCCTGTCCATCACCAACTCCCGGAGTTCACTCAAACTCATGTCCACCGAGTCAGTGATGCCATCCAGCCATTTCATTCTCTGTCGTCCCCTTCTCCTCCTGCCCCCAATCCCTCTCATTATCAGAGTCTTTTCCAATGAGTCAACTCGTTGCATGAGGTGGCCAAAGTATTGGAGTTTCAGCTTTAGCATCAGTCCTTCCAATGAACACCCAGGACTAATCTCATTTAGAATGGACTGGTTGGATCTCCTTGCAGTCCAAGGGACTCTCAAGAGTCTTCTCCTTAGAAGTAACTAAATGTGATTAGCCTTGTACACTTTTATAGTTTCTGAATTTCTTGGAAGCTGAACATTTTTTTGTCTATATATCTACACTTTCCTCAAAGCTAAATACAGTACCTGACCCATGGTAATTATTTAGTAACTCTTAAATCATTTTCCTTGGGCTCTAAAGTCACTGCGGATGGTGATTGCAGCCATGAAATAAGAAGACAATTGCTTCTTTGCAGGAAAGCTATGACAAACCTAGACAGTGTGTTGAAAAGCAGGGACATTACTCTGCTGACAAAGGTCTGTATAAGCAAGGTTATGGTCTTCTGTGGCCACATACGGTTGTGAGAGCTTAACTGTAAAGAAGGCAGAGTGCCAAAGAATCAATGCCTTCCAACTGTGGTGCTGGAGAAGACTCCTTAGAGTCCCTTGGACAGCAAGGCAATCAAGCCAGTCAATCTTAAGGGAAATTATCTTTTCTGGAGAGTAAATACCAGTTGCTATTATAAAGGAATAAGAAAAAAAAAGAAGCAGCTTTTGTTCTTTCTGGTCTTTAGATTTATGCAGGCACTTGAACACAAATGCTTTTTCCAACAGTGCCATGTTATATCCTTGAGCCGTAGAAGCATCCTCCGGCTGAAGAAAGTGAAAGTAAAAGTCACTATGTCGTGTGTCCAACTCCTTGTGACCGCATGGACTATACAGTCCATGGAATTCTCTAGGCCAGAATACTGGAGTGGGTAGCCTTTCCCTTCTCCAGGGGGATCTTCCCAACCCAGGGATTGAACCCAGGTCTCCTGCATTGCAGTCGGATTCTTCACCAGGTGAGCTACGAGGGAAGCCCAAGAATACTGGAGTGGGTAGCCTATCCCTTCTCCAGCAGATTTTCCTGACCAAGGACTTGAACGGTGGTCTCCTGCATTTCAGGAGGATTCTTTACCAACTGAGCTACCAGGGCTTCAGAGAAGTTACATTTTTCCTAACCCACTTTTCCAATCATGACATGCATGCTTCATTCCTGTTCAATGACATTCTTGTAAGCAAAGAACATCAATGCATGGGCTGCAGGAGCTTGAAAAGAATCCCATCTACCTTATGTTTTCCAGTTCTCTATCTTATTCAAAGAAAATTCAACATCAGGGATCTAACTTATACTTTTGAGGGTAGCAAAGAGAAGCATAATAGCAAATTGCTCTTAAGTCAATTTGAAGGTATACCTGGGTTTCTAGCTGACAGAAACTAATTTGCCTCCTGGTAATTTTTGCTTATTTAACTTATATGCAGAGTACATCATGAGGAACGCTGGGCTGGAAGAAGCACAAGCTGGAATCAAGATTGCTGGGAGAAATATCAATAACCTCAGATATGCAGATGACACCACCCTTATGGCTGAAAGTGAAGAGGAACTCAAAAGCCTCTTGATGAAAGTGAAAGAGGAGAGTGAAAAGGTTGGCTTGAAGCTCAACATTCAGAAAACAAAGATCATGGCATCTGGTCCCATCACTTCATGGGAAATAGATGGAAAAACAATGGAAACAGTGTCAGACTTTGTTTTTTTGGGCTCCAAAATCACTGCAGATGCTGATTGCAGCCATGAAATTAAAAGACGCTTGCTCCTTGGCAGGAAAGTTATGACCAACCTTGATAGTATATTAAAAAGCAGAGACATTACTTTGCCGACCAAGGTCCGTCTAGTCAAGGCAATGGTTTTTCCCGTGGTCATGTATGGATGTGAGAGTTGGACTGTGAAGAAAGCTGATCGCCGAAGAATCGATGCTTTTGAACTGTGGTGTTGGAGAAGACTCTTGAGAGTCCCTTATACTGCAAGGAGATCCAACCAGTCCATTCTAAAGGAGATCAATCCTGGATGTTCATTGGAGGGACTGATGCTAAAGCTGAAACTGCAATACTTTGGCCACCTCATGCGACGAGTTGACTCACTGGCAAAGACTCTGATGCTGGGAAAGGTTGGGGGCGGGAGGAGAAGGGGACGACGGAGAATGAGATGGCTGGATGGCATCACCGACTCGATGGACATGAGTTTGAGTGAACTCCGGGAGTTGGTGATGGACAGGGAGGCCTGGCGTGCTGTGATTCATGGGGTCGCGGAGAGTCGGACACGACTGAGCGACTGAACTGAACTGAACTGAATTTTTGTTTTTTTCATACTGTTCATGGGGTTCTCAAGGCAAGAATACTGAAGTGGTTTGCCATTCCCTTCTCCAGTGGACCACATTTTGTCAGAACTCTCCACCATGACCCATTCATCTTGGGTGGCCCTACATGCAAACAGCAATGGTGACAACAAGCAACAGTATGTATTGTTGCTGTAGTTTAGTCGCTAAGTCATGTTTGACTTGTAATTCCATAGACTATAGAGAGTCATGTTCAACTCTTTTGTAACCCCATAGACTGTTACACAGGCTATTTCTGTTCATAGCATTTCCTAGGAAAGAATACCGGCGTGGGTAGCGATTCCCTGCTCCAGGGGATCCTCCCAACCCAGGGATTGAATCCACATCTCCTGAACAGGCAGAGGGATCCTTAAACTGCTGAGCCACCAGGGAAGCCCACCAGTCTATATACCAGGAGACTAATATATGCTGCTTTCTCTGTCAATCTGAACCCTGAGACTGTAAGCAAGGGATTTTGCTTAGATTATTTATAATGTCTCTGATGGTGATTTCTATGTCTATATCACAGCATCACTTCAGTTCAATTCAGTTCAGTCACTCAGTCGTGTCTGACTCTTTGCAACCCCATGGACTCCCTGCCCATCAC
The DNA here is from genome assembly GCF_049115385.1 of Moschus berezovskii. Taxonomy (NCBI): domain Eukaryota; kingdom Metazoa; phylum Chordata; class Mammalia; order Artiodactyla; family Moschidae; genus Moschus; species Moschus berezovskii. The sequence goes on from NC_142467.1 coordinate 76,796,491, forward strand.
CAACTCTCAGCGTTTACTCAAACTCATGTCCATTGTGATGCCATCCAACCATCTCATTCTCTGTCATCCCCTTCTCCACCCACCTTCAATCTTTTCCAGCATCAGGGTCTTTTCCAATGAATGAGTTCTTTGCATCAGGTCGCCAAAGTATTGGAGTTTCAGCTTCAACTTCAGTCCTTCCAATGAACACTCAGACTGATCTCCTTTAGGATGGACTAATTGTATCTCCGTGCAGTCCAAGGGTCTCTCAAGAGTCTTCTCCAACACCACAGTTCAAAAGCATCAATTCTTCGGCACTCACTTTCTTTATAGTCCAAGTCTCACATCTGTACATAACCACTGGACAAACCATAGCCTTGACTAGATGGATCTTTGTTGGCAAAGTAATGTCTCTGCTTTTTAATATGCTGTCTAGGTTGGTCATAACTTTCCTTCCAAGGAGTAAGTGTCCTTTAATTTCATGGCTGCAGTCACCATCTGCAGTGATTTTGGAGCCCAGAAAAATAAAGTCAGCCACTGTTTTCACTGTTTCCCATCTATTTGCCATGAAGTGATGGGACCAGATGCCATGATCTTAGTTTTCTGAATGTTGAGCTTTAAGCCAACTTTTTCACTCTCCTCTTTCACTTTCATCAAGAGACTCTTTAGTTCTTCACTCTCTGCCATAAGGGTGCAGTAATATCACAAAGGGTGCAATAATATCACAGCACATTACTGCTCAATTAGAAGTAAATAATAATTAAAATGATAGTGTCAAGAATTTCTACCACCTGTCAAGGACTATTAAAAGGACTTTAGGTGTACTCACTCATGCAATCCTCCTAATAAAGGTAAGCTCATCAAGATCCAATTTTACAAATTAGGAAATGTATAGTATAATCCATCCCACTATCCCATCTGGGTAAGTGTTAGACTGCACAGTTCAACTCCAAAAGTAACAAGTGCTCCGAAGCTTTGCCACTCACAACGTGGTGCACAGCCCAGCAGTATTCAACATCTCTTAGAAGCTTGTTGGGTTTTTCTTCACTTTTCTGTATTTGCATTAAACATTATTTACATTTTTTAAAGAAATATTGAAAATAAAATGCATAATCTACTGCTATTAGACTTCAAAAAGCTATTTTTAGTGTTGATCTCACTTCCTCAAAAAAAAAAAAATGGTACCTTTCAAAAACAGGATGACTTATTTCTTTAACGGAATCATACTTGGATCATGTGAATACATTTCTTCAAACTTATCATCATTTCTTGAGGAGAAGGTTGCAATAAACTTTCTGAGAGTGGACCAGAAATGTCTTCATATTAAAGGAGATTCATATATGAGATTATATTAAATTTCTTCTGAGAACTTAAAATCAATGCTATATTTGATATCACTATAAAGAGGATCATGTCAATAAATGGAGGTCTGTCTCAAAAATACCTGGTCTGCAAAGAATTAGGCAAGTTAAATCTCTCACATGACAATATTTTAATTTCTAAACATATTTTTAAAGGTTATATTCTGATTAGGTGGCTTGTATATGGCTGGATGGCATCACCGACTCTGTGGACATGAGTTTGAGTGAACTCCGGGAGTTGGTGATGGACAGGGAGGCCTGGTGTGCTGTGGTTCATGGGGTCGCGGAGAGTCGGACACGACTGAGCGACTGAACTGAACTGAACTGAACTGATAGCATTATTTGTTTAAATCAATCTCTTCCAAATACTCTAAAATAAAATTATTCCTAACTTTAAAATGTCTATTTATATCTGCCTTCATATGATTATCCTTATGCATTATCTTTATAGTTACATAATATTTCATTGTCTTGAGAATAGTTTATACCGTTTAATATTTTCAAGAGGAGATATATCTAATGAATAAGTCAGAAGAGGCATAATATTTTTTTCTGAAAGTTGCTAATAGCCTTGAATTAACTGCTTTACCAAATCTGAAAGATATAGAAGTTTATTTTGGAAGAGACATTTATCTAAGACCAGGGTACACAAAAATGATCTATTCAAATATCCAGAGGTCCCAAACCTAAACATTTTTTAATCTCTCTGATGCATTTTGTTGACCTTGTATATTTTAGCACAGAAGCTGAGCAAATGGATGGAAAGAATAAAGTTTAAATACCTAACTTTGAAGTACTCAAAAAATAAGTAAAGGAGCATCCAGTTGAACTTTAAGAGGAAAATGATGAAATTTTTTCAGATATTCTCCACTGTATGAATGGAGCGTTAATTATTTGATGAAAAGGAAAAAATGTCCCTGTAACTTTTATATATCACTTAATGTGACCTCTCCCTATCTCTTAACAAAGTTCGTTATTTCTATCTCTCCTTATCTGAAAATCAATATTGACAAAATTTAATGCCATCCTCTAAAGCATATCAGAATTACTGAAGGACCCCAGCTGTTAATATGGGTGATCATTAATAAGTTTAAGATGAAAAAAGGTAAAACCTCAATTTTTAAAATGGGTTAAGTATATGAACAAGCCATCTATACACACACATACCCTTACATAAACCTTTAAATAACCAACACAATTATTTAAAGAAAAGCACATCAAAATTTTGTGGTATCAATTTTTCTCTCTTAGTTTAGAGAAAGAAAGTTTATTATAGACAGTATAAGCATTCACACGTTCTTGCTGGAAGTATAAATTTGTACTGTCTCTTTGGAAGATATTTTGGTAGTAGCTAATAAAATTTTAGATGTACAAATTTTTTGAGCCAGCAATTTTACTTCCAAAAATCCAGTCTATAAATATAAATAACATTGAACATATTTGCTACATGTACAAATAATTAATTCTTCAAAGTAGCATAAAAAAACTGACATAAATGAGATATTCTACATGTACTGATAAATGGAAAACTATTAATTAAATGTCTGTTTAACTTGGGTCAACAGCATATTAACTTGATCATGTTATGATATAGAACAGTCATTTGTATTATTATATGTACATGTATTTATGGCATTTTAAGGTATTGTTCAAAGTTTCACTGAGTTAAATAAGTCTGTGGTCCTTATGATCAGACTGGTTAGTTTTCTGTGATTGTAGTTTTCAGTCTGTCTGCCCTCTGATGAAAGATAAGAGGCTGATGGAAGCTTCCTAAAGGGAGAAACTGACTCAGGGGGAAACTGGGTCTTGTTCTGATGGGCAGGGCCATACTCAGTAAATCTCTAATCCAACTTTCTGTTGAAGGGCGGGACTGTGTTCCCTCCCTGTTATCTGACCTGAGGCCAAACTGTGGTAGAGGTAATGAAGATAATGGTGACCTCCTTCAAAAGGTCTCATGCAGGCACTGGTGCACTCAGAGCCCCCAACCCTGCAGCAGGCAACCACTGACCCACACCTCCACTGGAGACTCCTGGACCCTCATGGGCACGTCTGGGTCAGTCTCCTGTGGGGTCACTGCCCCTATTTCCTGGGTCCTGGTGCATACAAATTTCTGTTTGTGCTCTCCCAGAGTCTGTTTTTCAGTCCTGTATAAGTTCTGGTGGCTCTATGGTGGGTTAATGGCGACCACCTCCAAAGAGCTTATGCCACAGCCAGGTCTACTGCACCCAGAGGCCCTGCCCCCTCAGAAGTCCACTGCTGTCTCCTCAGGAGACACCCAAACACAGTTCTGTTTCAGTCTCTGTGGGGTCTCTGGGTCCTGAAGTGTAAAGGTATCTTTGAGCCCTCTGAGTTTCTCTGGGGGTATGGGGTTTGATTCTAAACTCAATTTAACCCCTCCTTTATGGAAGAAGCACAAGCTGGAATCAAGATTGCCGGGAGAAATATCAATAACCTCAGATATGCAGATGACACTACCCTAATGGCAGAAAGTGAAGAGGAACTTAAAGCCTCTTGATGAAAGTGAAAGAGGAGAGTGAAAGGTTGGCTTGAAGCTCAACATTCAGAAAACCAAGATCATGGCATCTGGTCCCATCACTTCATGGGAAATAGATGGAAAAACAGTGGAAACAGCGTCAGATTTTATTTTTTTGGGCTCCAAAATCACTGCAGATGCTGATTGCAGCCATGAAATTAAAAGACGCTTGCTCCTTGGAAGGAAAGTTATGACCAACCTTGATAGTATATTGAAAAGCAGAGACATTACTTTGCCAACCAAGGTCCATCTAGTCAAGGCAATGGTTTTTCCCGTGGTCATGTATGGATGTGAGAGTTGGACTGTGAAGAAAGCTGATTGCCGAACAATCGATGCTTTTGAACTGTGGTGTTGGAGAAGACTCTTGAGAGTCCCTTATACTGCAAGGAGATCCAACCAGTCCATTCTAGAGGAGATCAATCCTGGATGTTCATTGGAGGGACTGATGCTAAAGCTGAAACTGCAATACTTTGGCCACCTCATGCGACGAGTTGACTCACTGGAAAAGACTGTGATGCTGGGAAAGGTTGGGGGCGGGAGGAGAAGGGGACGACGGAGAATGAGATGGCTGGATGGCATCACCGACTCTGTGGACATGAGTTTGAGTGAACTCCGGGAGTTGGTGATGGACAGGGAGGCCTGGCGTGCTGTGATTCATGGGGTCGTGGAGAGTCGGACACGACTGAGCGAATGAACTGAACTGAACTTATGCCAGCAAATTTGGAAAACTCAGCAGTGAACACAGGACTGGAAAAGGTCAGTCTTCATCCCAATTCCAAAGAAAGGAAATGCCAAAGAATGCTCAAACTACCGTACAATTGCACTCATCTCACACGCTAGTAAAATCATGCTCAAAATTCTCCAAGCCAGGCTTCAGCAATATGTGAACCGTGAACTTCCAGATGTTCAAGCAGGTTTTAGAAAAGGCAGAGGTACCAGAGATCATGGAGAAAGCAAGAGAGTTTCAGAAAAACATCTATTTCTGCTTCATTGACTATGCTAAAGCCTTTGACTGTGTGGATCACAATAAACTGTGGAAAATTCTGAAAGAGATGGGAATGGGAATACCAGACCACCTGACCTGCCTCTTGAGAAACCTGTATGCAAGTCAGGAAGCAACAGTTAGAACTGGACATGGAACAACAGACTGGTTCCAAATCAGGAAAGAAGTATATCAAGGTTGTATCTTGTCACCCTGCTTATTTAACTTATATGTAGAGTTCATCATGAGAAATGCTGGACAGGATGAAGCATAAGCTGGAATCAAGATTGCTGGGAGAAATATCAGTAACCTCGGATATTTAGATGACACCACACTTATGGCAGAAAGTGAAGAACTAAACAGCCTCTTGATGAAAGAGAAAGAGGAGAGTGAAACAGTTGGCTTAAAGCTAAACATTCAGAAAACCAAGATCATGGCATCTGGTCCCATCACTTCATGGCAAATAGATGGGGAAACAATGGAAACAGTGTCAGACTTTATTTTTGGGGGCTCCAAAATCGTTTCGGATGCTGATTGCAGCCATGAAATTAAAAGATGCTTACTCCTTGGAAGGAAAGTTATGACCAACCTATATAGTATATTAAAAAGCAGAGACATTACTTTCCCAACAAAGGTCCATCTAATCAAGGCTATGGTCTTTCCCGTGGTCATGTATGGATGTGAGAGTTGGACTGTGAAGAAAGCTGATCGCCAAAGAATTGATGATTTTGAACTGTGGTGCTGGAGAAGACTCTTGAGAGTCCCTTGGACTGCAAGGAGATCCAACCAGTCCATTCTAAAGGAAATCGATCCTGGGTGTTCATTGGAAGGACTGATGCTAAAGCTGAAACTCCAACACTTTGGCCACCTCTTGCAAAGAGTTGACTCACTGGAAAAGACTCTGATGCTGGGAAGGATTGGGGGTGGGAGGAGACGGGGACGACAGAGAATGAGATGCTGGATGGCATCACCGACTTGATGGAGATGAGTTTGAGTGAACTCCGGGAGTTGGTGATGGACAGGGAGGCCTGGCGTGCCGTGATTCATGGGGTCGCAAAGAGTCGGACACAACTGAGTGACTGAACTGAGCTTAACTGAACCATCCTTTTGAGGCTTCTCTGCCCTTGGACATGTAGGGCCACCCAAGACAGACGGGTCTTGGTGGAGAGTTCTGACAAATCGTGGTCCACTGGAGAAGGGAATGACAAACCACTTCAGTATTCTTGACTTGAGAACCCCCTGAAAAGTATGAAAAGGCAAAAATATAGGACGCTGAAAGATGAACTCCCCAGGTCGGTAGGGGCCCATTATGCTTCTGGAGATGAGTGGAGAAATAACTCCAGAGAGAATGAAGAGACAGAGCCAAGGCAAAAACAACACCCAGTTGTGGATGTGATTGGTGATGGAAGTAAAATCCAATGCTGTAAAGAGCAATATTGCATACGAACCTGAATGTTAGGTCCATGAATCAAGGCAAATTGGAAGTGGTCAAACAGGAGATGGCAAGAGGGAACATTGACATTTTAGGAATCAGAGAACTAAAATGGACTGGAATGGGTGAATTTAACTCAGATGACCATTATATCTACTACTGTGGGCAGGAATCCCTTAGAAGAAGAGGAGTAGCCATCATGGTCAACAAAAGAGTCTGAAACGCAGCACTTGGGTGAAATCTCAAAAACGATAGAATGATCTTTGTTTGTTTCCAAGTCAAAATATTCAATATCACAGTAATCCAAGTCAATGCCCCATACAATAATGCTGAAGAAGCTGAAGTTGAATGGTTCTATGAAGAACTATAAGACCTTCTAGAACTAACACCCCAAAAGTTGTTCTTTTCATTATAGAGGACTGGAATGAAAAAGTAGGAGGTCAAGAAATACCTGGAGTAATGGGCAAATTTGGCTTTGGAGTACAGAGTGAAGCAGAGCAAAGGGTAACAGACTTTTGCCAAGAGAACACAATGGTCATAGCAAACACCCTCTTCCAACAACACAAGAGAAGACTTACATATGGACATTACCAGGTCAATACTGAAATCAGATTGATTATATTCTTTTTAGTCCAAGTTGTAGAAGCTCTATAGAGTCAGCAAAAACAAGACTGGGAGCTGACTGTGGCTTAGATCATAAACTTCTTATTGCCAAATTCAGACTTAAATTGAAGAAAATAAGGAAAATCACTAGACCATTGAGGTATGACCTAAGTCAAATATCTTCCAACTATACAGTGGAAGTGACAAATAGATTCAAGGGATTAGATCTGACAGACAGAGTGCCTGAAGAACTATGCAAGAAGCAGAACTATGTCAGAGTGCCTGAAGAGGTCTGTGACACAGTACAGGAGGCAGTGATCAAGACCATCCCCAAGAAAAAGAAATGAAAAAGGGCAAGATGGTCGTCTGAGGAAGCCTTGAAAACAGCTAAGAAAAGAAGAGAAGTGAAAGCAAAGGAGAGAAGGAAAGATATACCCATTTGAATGCAGAGTTCCAAAGAATAGCAAGTAGAGGTGTGAAAGCCTTCCTCAGTGATCAAATCAAAGACATAAAGGAAAACAATAGAATGAGAAAGACTAAAGATCTCTTCAAGAAAATTAGAGACACCAAGGGAACTTTTCATGCAACCTACCAGAAGCAGAAGATATTAAGAAGAGCTAGCAAGAATACACAGAAGAATAATACAAAAATGATCTATATGACCCATATAATCACGATGGTGTGATCATTCACCTAGAGCCAGACATTCTGGAATGCAAAGTCAAGTGGGCCTTAGGAAGCAACACTACAAACAAAGCTAGTGGAGGTGATGAATTCCAGCTGAGCTATTTCAAGTCCTAAAGTATGATGCTGTGAAAGTGTTACACTCAATATGCCAGCAAATTTAGAAAACTCAGCAGTGGCCATAGGACGGGAAAAGGTCAGTTTTCATTCCAATCCCAAAGAAGGTAATTCCAAAGCATGCTCAAACTACCATACAAGTGCACTCATCTCACACACTAGTAGTAATGCTCAAAATTCTCCAAGCTAGGCTTCAACACTATGTGAACTGTGAACTTCCAGATGTTCAAGTTGGATTTAGAAAAGGCAGAGGAACCAGAGATCAAATTGCCAACATCTGTTGGGTCATCAAAAATGTGAGAGGGTTCCAGAAAAACATCTGTTTCTGCTTTATTGACTATGCCAAAGCCTTTGACTGTGTGGATCACAACAAACTGTGGAAAATTCTTCAAGAGATGGGAATACCAAACCATCTGACCTGCCTCCTAAGAAATCTGTAGCAGGTCAAGAAGCAGCAGTTAGAACTGGACATGGAACAACAGACTGGTTCCAAATCAGGAAAGGAGTATGTCAAGGCTGTATATTGTCACCATGCTTATTTAACTTATATGCAGAGTACATCATTAGAAATGGTGGACTAGATGAAGCACTTGTTAGAATCAAGATTACTGAGAGAAATATCAATAACCTCAGATACGCACATGACACCACTCTTATAGCAGAAAGCGAAGAAGAGCCTCTTTATAAAAGTGAAAGAGGAGAGTGAAAAAGTTGGCTTAAAACTCAACATTCAGAAAACTAAGATCATGACATCTTTTTCCATTACTTCATGGCAAATAGATGGGGAAACAGTGGAAACAGTGACAGACTTTATTTTTTTTGGCTCTAAAGTCACTGATGCTAAAGCTGAGACTGCAATACTTTGGCCACCTCATGCGACGAGTTGACTCACTGGAAAAGACTCTGATGCTGGGAAGGGTTGGGGGCGGGAGGAGAAGGGGACGACCAAGGATGAGATGGCTGGATGGCATCACCGACTCTGTGGACTTGAGTCTGAGTGAGCTCCGGGAGTTGGTGATGGACAGGGAGGCCTGGTGTGCTGTGATTCATGGGGTCGCGGAGAGTCGGACACGACTGAGCGACTGAACTGACTGAACTGAAAATCACTGCAGATGGTGACTGCAGCCATGAAATTAAAAGATGCTTGTTCCTTGGAAGAAAAGCTATGACCAACCTAAACAGCTTATTAAAAACCAGAGACATTCCTTTGCCACAAATGTCTGTCTAGTCAAAGCTATGGTTTTTCCAGTGGTCACCTATGGATGTTAGATTTGGGCTATGAAGAAAGCTGAGCACCAAAGAATTGAGGCTTTTGAATTCTGGTGCTGGAGAAGACATTTGAGAGTCCCTTGGACAGCAATTAGATCCAACCAGTTCATTTTAAAGGAAATACATCCTGAATATTCATTGGAAGCACTGATGCTGAAGCTGAAACTCCAATACTTTGGCCACCTAATGCAAAGAACTGACTCATTGGAAAAGACTCTGATGCTGGGAAAGATTGAAGGCAGGAGAAGAAGGGGATGACAGATGATGAGATGTTAGGTTGGCATCACCGACTCAATGGACATGTGTTTGAGTAAACTCCAGGAGTTGGTGATGGACGGGGAGGCCTGGAGTGCTGAAGTCCATGGGGTCGCAAAGAGTCGGACATGACTGAACCACTGAACTGAACTGAATTGAAGGTATGGTACTGAAGGTGTTTAATTCTAATCTGTGAAATTTCAAATAATAAGTATACATCCACATTTCCTAAAGCAGAGCATAATTCTACTTTTATAATATATCAGTAGCTTATCACTACTGATATATTGATGAGAATTATAATTTATTTGATGACAACTTCTTAATACGATAAATTTGATTTTGGCATTGCTCTGTAGCAGAGCATGTTCTTTGGCCAGTTAATTTCATAATTTGGTTTCAAGGAATATATCAAATCAAAAAGAGTACTAGTGGTACAGCAATAGTAACAATACATATGTATACAACTAATACTAAGTACCAGATTTTTCTCTGCACACTTGACACCTACTGATTATATCATCTGTTTTACAGCTGTGAAAAGCAAGTCACAGAGAGGTTTAGTAACGAGACAAAGTTAATAGATCTAGAAACTGGCAGAATCCAAATTTGAATCCAGGCCACAGCCTAAGATTTTTTCCTTAAAAACCTAAGTAGCAGAGACGTCTGATGATGATAGGAATGTGTTGGCATTATATAGTGTCCGAAGTTTACTAGATTAGGTGTGTCATTTCATGTTTATGTGTGTGCAGGTATGTATTAATACATTTTTGTTGCTTAGTTGCTAAGTTTTGCTGGTCTCTTTTGCGACCCTATGGCCTATAGCCTGCCAGGCTCCTCTGTCCATGGGATTCCCCAGCTAAATAAGCAGGAGGGAGACACACTTAAATACAAACCTAAACAGGCATCATTTCAAAGGATTCCATGTGATTAAGAATGCTGATACAAGACTGAGGGAGTGACATAGTTGGATAGCTCAGCTCATCCAAGTTAGATTTTTCAGAATTAAAAAAAAAGAAAGTCTTTTTTCTTTTTTTCCTGGGGTAGAGGGTGACAAGGGAGAGGGGGGAAAAGCTCTTATTTTCAACCTTGCCAGCACAAACATAAATCCACAATTTCAAAAAATAGATGCCCCCAAATTTCCTGGATTTGGGACTTGGCATGTGATCTGCAGTTGAAATTATGTATTAAGAGATTTAATACATGTACTGCATCCACTCCCCATCCTCAAGAATAAATAACAATAGCCCTGTACATTTGTTTACAGCCTTCCAGTAAAGAAGAATTTTGATGCTAAAGGAAACATCCAAAAGAAAAAGTTTTTTCAGGTCCAGTTATTGAATCTTGCAGTAAAACACTATATTGTCATGTATATGAGTTATCTGAGAGAAGAATAGGGTGTCAAAATGCAATATGATGATTTGGCCAAAGAACATTTGATGAAGATATTTATACCAGTCTCAAGCTTTATAATCACAGATTCATTTGGTGTTTTATATCTAGCCTCTCAATTTAACAATTCAACAACTCACATAAAAAAAGTCTCTTAATTTGTCTCACTTTTCTAGAGTTTAAATACCATAAGTAAAAATGAAAGTGATTTTAACAAAGTAGTCAATAAAAAAATATTTGCCTTACATTGCATCCATGGCCCTTTTTTATACTAATATAGTGTTTCTCAATTCTTGGCTGCATGTTAAAACACCTGTGGAGATTTTTAAAATCTGATGACACCCAGGCCACACTCCAGACCAATTACATCAAATATTTTAGAAAGGGACAGAAGCATCAATATTTTTTAAGTTCCCTCAGTGATTCCAATGTATAACTCATTAAAAACTATGGAAAGAGAAATGCTCATAGAAAAACTCATAGAAATATATGAGCTTCAGGAGGGCAAGGATTTTTGTCTGATTTCAGTAATATATTCCAATTCTTGTAACAGTGCTTAGAATTCATTAAATACTTGTGAAAATAAATAATGCTATTTTAAAGATTTATTCCTTTAGAATCTTCTGATGTCACCTAACCTCAACAAAATGAAGTCCTATTTTGAGAAAAATGAACACATGTAAATGGAAAATACCCAGGACCTATTTACAAGTAGAAATAAAAGTATATGCCTATTTACAAGTAGAAATAAAAGTATATGCCTATTTGTAAATAGAAGTCCGAGACAAAGTTAAATTAGGAAACTACAGGACCAACCTCCATTTACATCAATTCAATGAATTCAAAGAAAATAAATTTTCCCCATGAAACTATATGAATACCATCTGATAACTAGTATCTTAGTCCGATCAGGCTGCTGCAACTCAAAAACTTGGACTACATGGCTTAAACAAGTATAAATTTGTCACAAGTCTGGAGGCTGGAAATCTGAGATCAGGGTACCAGCATGGTTGGCTTTGGCTGGGAATTCTCTTCCTGGTTTACAGATGGTCATCTTCTTTCTGCGTCTTCACAGGTTAGAAAATAGAGTGGAAGCAAGCTTTCCAGTGTTTCTTCTTCTAAGGACATTAATCATAATGACAAGGGCACCATCCTCATAACTTAATCACCCCAAGAGGATGCACCTCCTAATAGTACCATCATATTGAAGGTTAGGCTTTCAACATATGAACTTTTGAAGGACCCACTTTTCTCATTTTTTTTTTTGTCATCATTTTAATTTTCTTCTCACTTCTGTTGGTGTGCTATGTGTGTGTGTGTGTGCTTCTATGGTATTTTAAATTTCTTTTGGAGTAAGGTAAGCTATGAACTAATGAAGAGAACCGAAAACTGATAATATAGAAAATTATTTAAATTCAGAGAAAAGGATTAAGAAAGACATTATTGACTCAAGGCCTATGTTACATTTAGGTTACTCTTTAACATTACTAAGAATGCATCCCTTTGCGAAGTATACCCCCCTTAGATCCATAGGACAAAGCCTAGAGACCTGAGAAAGTTGGACCAATGGAAGGGAGACTGGGAGACAGACCTTGCTTAGGAATACTCCAGAAGTTATATCTACATGACTAAGATGTTGAAATATTTGCTTCTGATGTCTCTTTTGAGTAGAAGGTGTTGTGTCTATCCTGAGGTCTTTTTCTTTTCCTAACTTCCATGTGAATCTAATTCTTAGTGAAAGAAAGAAAAGGGAACAATTGTCTGAAGGTTTATATATAAAGTGACTGAAGACCACCTGGCCAAGCCTAACACTTTGTCGATAAATCCTTCATCTGTCTTGAAAACTGAGACTTAAAGATGCTTGCCCAAGGAAAGAAGCGGAAACTTAATACTATCAAAGTGCAAATGCATTAGTCTGAAATATATTATTATATTGCATAAATATTTTCTTATGGATTGTATTGCAAATTTTAAATTATATTTTAACGCTCAAAGTGATGAGAGTTGTATTAGAAAAACAAACCAGAAGGATTCCAATTATAACCAGTGAGACCACCTGTCCCATTCTCTCCACCTCCCTGAACTGGGCCAAATAATCCCCAAGGATCAACCCAGCTCTGACTCAGACTTCAAGATCGATTCTCTTCAAGCAAGGAGAGAAAGAAAGCCAAGGGCTCAGAACACGCTAAAATAAAAGTGCCGCTGTGCCATCAAGCTAATTTTGAGCCTAAATCCTATGGCAAAGGTTCTCCCTCAAAAGCAAGGCAAGGAACTTTCTCACCCGGATGCCCTTTGCCTAGATTTTCTCTCCATGTCTCATAACAGAGGATTTGCTTTGTCACTTTTGTCATGTTCCTGCAAACCCTCCCATGCCCAGAATCCTCTCTATGGACAGAGGCCACTTCTCAGGCTGAATCCCCTTAAATGAGCTGATTGCCAAGTTCAGCTCATAAGGTTTTCAGATGCATTATGTTCAAGTTTATGAATTTACCAGAAAGGTATTCAGATGTACTAAAATGACATCTTCCTTTACTTTACTTTTCTTTCCCTCTTTTGCTGTATCAGAAAAATAGTAACATTTTGGTGAATTCAGTTACAATTTAAACTTCAAGTCTAAAGGTTTTTCTCTCCCTGCCTTCTCATTAGGGTGATATTTAAATTCAACGGCCTTCTGCAATGTCATGGATTGTAGTGGGGAGAGTGTGGAGAGTGTGGAGAGTGTGAATTCTTCTGTTATGCTCTTTCAGAGAGTTATTGATAGGACTAAATGAGATGAATGATGTGAACCCTAACATTTCTAGTCTGATGTTTGAGAGATGCTGCTAAATTAGAAACATCATTTTCTTAACTTTGGTAGTCATTCATTAGTATTTAAAGAAGCTTTATTGCCTCAAAATTTCACTTCTATATTCCTGATTCCAACATGTAAATGCTCAGCTCCATCGTTACCTTTGACTTCTCTCAGTTCAATTCAGTTCAGTCACCCAGTTGTGTCCGACTCATTGAGACCTCATGAACCTCAGCATGTCAGGCCTCCCTGTCCAAAACCAACTCCCGGAGTCCACCCAAACCCATGTCCATTGAGTCGGTGATGCCATCCAGCCATCTCATCCTCTGTTGCCCCCTTCTCCTCCTGCCCTCAATCTTTCCCAGAATCAGGGTCTTTTCTAATGAATGAGTTCTTTGCAACAGGTGGCCAAAGTATTGGAGTTTCAGCTTCAACATCAGTCCTTCCAGTGAACACCCAGGACTGACCTCCTTTAGGATGGACTGGTTGGATCTCCTTGCAGTCCAAGGGACTCTCAACAGTCTTCTCCAGCACCACAGTTCAAAAGCATCAATTCTTTTGCACTCAGCTTTCTTTATAGTCCAACTCTCACATCCATACATGACCACTGGAAAACCATAGCCTGGACTAGACACACCTTTGTTGACAAAATGTCTCTGCTTTTTAATATGCTATCTAGGTTGGTCATAACTTTCCATCCAAGGAGTAAGCGTCTTTTAATTTCATGGCTGCAATCACCATCTGCAGTGATTTTGGAGCCCAGAAAAATAAAGTCAGCCGCTGTTTCCACTGTTTCCCCATCTATTTGCCATGAAGTGATAGGACCAGATGCCATGATCTTCGTTTTCTGAATGTTGAGCTTTAAGCCAATTTTTTCACTCTCCTCTTTCACTTTCATCAAGAGGCTATTTAGTTCTTCACTTTCTGCCATAAGGGTGGTGTCATCTGCATATCTGAGGTTATTGATATTTCTCCCAACTATCTTGATTCCACCTTGTGCTTCCTCCAGCCCAGCATTCCTCATGATGTACTCTGCATGTAAGTTAAATAAGTAGGGTGACAATATACAGCCTTGACGTACTGCTTTTCCTATTTGGAACCAGTCTGTTGTTCCATGACCAGTTCTAACTGTTGCTTCCTGACCTGCATATAGGTTTCTCAAGAGGCAGGTCAGGTGGTCTGGTATTTCCATCTCTTTGAGTATTTTCCATGGTTTATTGTGATCCACACAGTCAAAAGCTTTGGAAAAGTTAATAAAGCAAAAATAGATGTTTTTCTGGAACTCTCTTGCTTTTTCCATGATCCAGTGGATGTTGGCAATTTGATCTCTGTTTCCTCTGCCTTTTCTAAAACCAGCTTGAATATCTGGAAGTTCACAGTTCACGTATTGCTGAAACCTGGCTTGAAGAATTTTAAGCATGACTTTATTAGCATGTGAGATGAGTGCAATTGTGCGGTAGTTTGAGCATTCTTTGGCATTGCCTTTCTTTGGGATTGGAATGAAAACTGACCTTTTCTAGTCCTGTGGCCCCTGCTGAGTTTTCCAAATTTGCTGGCATATTGAGTGCAGCACTTTCACAGCATCATCTTTCAGGATTTGAAATAGAGTGGAACTCCATCACCTCCACTAGCTTTGTTTGCAGTGATACTTCCTAAGGCCCACTTGACTTCACATTCCAGGATCTGGCTCTAGGTGAGTGATCACACCATCCTGATTATCTGGGTCATGGAGATCTTTTTTGTACAGTTCTTCTGTGTATTCTTGTAACCTCTTCTTAACATCTTCTGCTTCTGTTAGGTCCCTACCATTTCTGTTCTTTATTGAGCCAATCTTTGCATGAAATGTTCCTTTGGAATCTCTCATTATCTTGAAGAGATCTCTAGTCTTTCCCATTCTATTGTTTTCCTCTGTTTCTTTGCATTATTCACTTAGGAAGGCTTTCTTATCTCTCCTTGCTATTCTTTGGAACTCTGCATTCAAATGGGTATATCTTTCCTTTTCTCTTTTGCTTTTCACTTCTCTTCTTTTCACAGCTATTTGTAAGGCCTCCTGAGACAGCCATTTTTCTTTCTTGCATTTCTTTTTCTTGGGGATGGTCTTAATTCCTGCCTCCTGTACAATGTCATGATCCTCCATGTTCATCAGGCACTCTGTCTATCAGATCTAGTCCCTTCAGTCTATTTCTCACTTCCACTTTATATTCATAAGGGATTTGATTTAGGTCATACCTGAATGATAGTGGTTCCTTCCAATTTCTTCTATTTCAGTATGTATTGGACAATAAGGAGTTCATGATCTGAGCCACAGTCAGCTCCCGGTTTTGTTTTTGTGACTGTATAGAGCTTCTCCATCTTTGACTTCTCTAGAGGTACTCAACATGAATCTTTGAACAATCCTTCCTGAGCCTTACTCAGTCCTCCTGACAGGAGGAACGTCCCTAGTGAAGATAGCTGGAAATCACCTCACTTCCATCTGTGCAGGGTTATGAATAAGGAAGTCACTGAGTTAGAGGTCTCTGCTTGGAGGAGGCACTTCCCTGGGGCTTCTATATCTTCTTCTTCTCCATACTTCGTGTATCATGGTCAGGTCACTTCTCTGCTTCCCAACCCCTGCTTATAACCGGCTTTCCCCTCCTTAGGAGGGAATTAAATCTTTCTGAAAAAGTATGGTCAATTCAACATGGAAGATCGTTCCAGTAGCAGTACTCAACTCCTCTTCACCAATAATAATTATGATATATTTAGATCCTAGCTCCTTCTTCTGTTCAGTATGATTTATCACCCCAAATTCTCTCCCTCACTATGATAAGCTTCTCATTATTGTTGTTATTATCAATACTGTATTCTCATGATAATCCAGGAAAGGAATTTCTTACTAAAAAATTTATAAGGGAACGCATAAAGAGAATAGAGTGCACCTGAGAAACACTAATTTTTTTTTTCCAGCTTTGCTGAGGGATGTCCTCTATGAGAAGATGAAGTACATTTCCTAATTCTTTGATGTGACAAAGTTCTAGATAAGCCCAGCTGTTCCTGTCTAAAATCCCTATAAGGGAAATTTATAGCTTGCCTAGTTTATCCTGAGAAGAGATTTCAGATAAACTCCCAGGCACAGAGACAGAGGAGGAGAAAGAAAATCAGAGGATCACAGAAAGGAATAGGGCTGTTACACGGAAGGTGGGTGGGAGCCACAGAGGGTCAGTAAGACTTGAGGATGAGGTGGAGCACACAAAGAGAGAATCAAACCCTCCAGAGACCAGGAAGGGGGCATGTTGGCAACTCGACTTGGAGGGAAAGGAAATAAGTTAGAGATTTAACACTGTGGGAAAACAATATCAGAATGCAAGGTGTTGGGGGGGAAAAAAAGGGTATCAAGAGACGTAAACCTTAGACACTTCTTTGATGTTCATGGCTTTCATTGTCTTGATCATCATTTTAAAATCTTTAAACTTAAGGAGATAGACATGATTATTTTTCAGGCTTCCTCCACCTCTGACATTCAACAATTCTATGAGTGAACTCCGGAATGGGGAGGCCTGGCGTGCTGTGATTCATGGGGTCGCAAAGAGTCAGACACGACTGAGCAACTGAACTGAAGTGAATGGAACTGATGAAGAAGGAAGTTGCTTCTTTAAAATCTAAGTTGTTATCTTTGACAACAGAGTGAAAGAGAGCCTTTAAATCTAAATAATCTGCCGAGGTAAAATAACAGGGAGAGCAAAAAGGATACCAAAGTGGCTCCTAAAATTCTCTTTCCTTGTGACCAACAGTGGCTGTTGTGAACTCAGGTCATCTATGTAAGTTGGGAAGTGGTCACAAAAAGAGAAGGGCCCAAGAGCTTCTTCAAGCCAAAAAAAGATATGGTTTTATGAAGTAATGTACACGTTTCCTTAAAGGAAAGATTGTCCATGAAAAGGGAATCTAGTCTTCTATTTAAAGGACAGCAAGAAAAAGAGGAGGGCGCTGGAGGTGCCATAATCATTAATTAACATGACAGTATCGGTGAACACTTATCTGAGGTCTTAAAGTAACTGTGAGTCATGGAAAAGTAGTCAGTGGCCAGAGACAGCCACCTTGCTTCTGAGGTAAGTTTTTTCCACTCTCAGAAGTCTCAAAGTTTGCAAAAACTTTTACCAGATCATGCTAGGAATACAAAAACTCTTCCACTCTCACTTCAGTTTCTCCTAGAATAGTTAAGAGCTGGAGCCTGTTTCCATTTTTTCTAAGGTGACAAGAGTCTTCAATGAATATCAAGAAAGGCCTGTTCAGAAGTTCTGCCAGGAATACTTACAGGCAGAGCAGTTTGCCCCTTTAAAAAAGGGAGAGAATAAAGAGAAACAGAGTTTCTCCGAACAGCCCAAGAAACTTTTGATTTGGCAGATCCTTGCTTTCTACATACCAATAGGTTTATCTTTAGAATCCCAAGCGAAGCTATTCTAAAATTTGAAAGTGTTCAGGTTTAGTAGGCTGAGACATTTTCCTTCTGATGCTGAGAGCAAGGAGATGACACTTGCACATTAGCTCCATGCTAAAATGCAGATTTTTACTTGGTGTCTACTTCTGGCACATCCTATTTAACTTTGCAAAACTCACACACACATAGCACAAAGCACTGCATATCTGCATCCTTTCTGAACATGAGCTTCTAAGTGTCCCTGACTAAAAAACATTTAGTTGTTACTTGCTTATACATGAATTACGAAGCTACACATTGTAACTTCTTAGTCATTTATTTACAGGGGTAGGGGAAAAAAGAACCTTCAGCCTGGATTAGCTACTCAGTTTGGTTGCGGAGATCAATGGTGTGCCATCCATAGTGAGGATCAAGCAGGGCTCAGGGAGCTATTTCTACTCCCTTTTGAATGCACTCCTTATTCAGAAGTCCCTTT
Organism: Moschus berezovskii; assembly: GCF_049115385.1. Classification (NCBI taxonomy): domain Eukaryota; kingdom Metazoa; phylum Chordata; class Mammalia; order Artiodactyla; family Moschidae; genus Moschus; species Moschus berezovskii. The sequence continues at coordinate 76,814,775 of NC_142467.1, forward strand.
TCTACAATTTATATAAAAACAGACAGTTATTTAAGTTGATTAAGGGTAGGATATTTTTTATGCCTATTATTTCTGAGCTCATTGCCAACTTTCACAAACATGCTCATTTACCAGAGATAATTATGTGTGATTTTCTCCTTTAATGAAAGATAAATAATTTGGCAGTCTTGCTTCACATATTTTTTTTCTATTTCAATACAATTCACTGTTTGGTGGGATGTCCTTTATTCTTGTACTAGTTAGTGTGTGCAATGAGTTTTCTTTAAATCAGTTGTGCTGCTTTTCTGTGAGGCACTGCTGTTCATACCAGGTTTATAAAAGACCATTAAAAGCTGATATTACATTAGTTTCTGCTCATAATGATGCAGCTCTTTGTTTACAACTTACATAATTCACTATAAGGGCAAAGCTTCATCAAACTGGGACAATAGGAATAGAAAGTACATTTCTAGGAATCTAAATAGAATGAATAAGCTTTGACTGGCTCTAGTTTTCATTATATTTCTTTGCATTAATGCAGAAGCCATGTTTCCTGGCCTCAATTTGGAAAAGCAATGATTTGTTGTTTTATTATATGGGCTGTTGTGTGTGTGTTTAATATTTTCAAGGCAAGATCCATATAGGAAAAATTTGGAAATATGTGGCTCCAACTTACATGGTAATTCCAATGATAAACTCCCTGTTAAATCTTAATCTAGACTAGATTATCCAAACTAAAGAAACATCTGCATTTAGTCTCACTAGAAAGAGATTGGACTAAAATACAAAAATAACTCCAAACTCTAATCCATTTCTTTCTGTCCAAAATAACTTCCTGTGATAGAAATATTATGTGTGTGTGCCCTGTTCATTATGATGGCCACTAGCCTCACATGGCTACTAAACACATGAAATAAAGTTAGTGTTATCAAACAACTGAATTTTAAATATTATTTTGATTTAAATAAATTTAAATAGCCATGTGTGCCCAGGGACTACTGCATTATACAGCATAGCTTTATACTCATCAGTAGAGTAGGAGAAAGTCTACCAGCTTACTCAACTGCAAGGGGTAGTGTTAGGATTTATCCTTGGAGCATCGCTCCTAAATTTGTGTAGGCACAGTCTGCAGCCTTACATGATGCTCTGTGGAGGAGTTACATAATTAAATGAAAAGCAGAGGATGTCTCATTTTCCTCCTCCATCAGGAAACAAGAACCAAACTAATCTGGCAGACAGCTAACACCTAGGGAAATATTTAAACCCTCACACCCAACTCCACTATGAAACCCAAATTATGTTTGGAACTCTTCACTATGACTACACCTCCCTCTTAAACCACCTCCTCCTTTAAGTATGTGTATTTAAATCACACTTTGACTACAGTTTGGTTACTAAGAGTAGTGTGAGATAAGAGTGCTTCCCCAACAATCTGTTCTGTGTCAAAGACAGAGATTTTTAAAATGCAACCATACTCGTACCCAACTTCATAATCAAATCTCTACTCGGATGCTTAACAGGCACGTCTGAATGCGTACCCTGACATGGTAAAATGCTCAAAGTATGAAATGATAGGATACTTAATTTCTCCTCAAATCCATTCTTTTCCCAGTCTTTTCCATCTCAGCATATGCCATCACCATTCGCCTAGCTGCGGAGACCCAAAACAAGGTTAGCTTTGCTTTCCATCCTCTCTCCGCCTACATTCTCCACTTAATCCATCAGCAAATATTGTTGGCTGTACCTTGAATACTCGTGTAGTCTCTGATCCTCTTCCACAAACTACCATCCTCTCTCGCCTGATTTATAGCAACAGCCATCCTACCCTTTGGGTCAATCCTTTTATGCTACCCTGCTCTTCATAACCCCTCAACCGTAACTCATGATGGGAAGACATTAATAAACACACCAGGTAAGACCTTGATATCCAACCCCTGACTATCTTAATTTGTCTCAACTCCAATCCTACCAAAGCGCCTCTTGCATAGCCTTCCTGCCATTCTTCGAACACAATAAGCTCACATCTTCCTTAAAGACTTTCACTTACTCTTCAAAGACTAGAATGTTCTTCCCCATGTCTCCCTACAGCTTACATCCTAATTTTTGTTTTCCTGATCACCTTATCATTTTGTATCCTCTTAACCTTCCTCTTAATAATCTGCATATTATTATGTGAACTTATATCCTTTCATTATTTGTCTTTCTGTTTTTCCCTCCTCAGGTTTCTTCTGGCTTTTCCTATGAGAACGCATGTTCCCATAAAGATTTTGTATGTGTCACATAAAGAATTTATCTCATCTCAGCACATAGAAAAATACTCAGCATTAAAGTGGTCAAACATCTATTGACTAGAATGTGATTAATCACTCATCCTAACACACACACAGTAAAACACAGATATTACACAGACAGACATGCTATATAAACACACACACTCACACTCCTTAAAAATTTAAGAGCCTTCTCCTTGCTTTTGTGAAAAAAAAGAAAAGCAAAAGCCCTTAACATGGGTAACAAGGATTTGCACAGTATAACTTCCACCTGTCTCTCCAACATCATCTCAAACCACGCTGAACCCTCAGCCTTTTCATTTCAGCCACACCAAGCTGTTGTCTGTCCCGTATACTCAGCATGTCCCCTCACTCAAAGACCTCTGACATACCCTCTGCTTGGAAGGCCTCTCTCTTTCCTTTTGTTCAAGTTAATTCCCCCCAATCATTCATGTAGTAGAACAAGACCACTTTGCGCATAGAAACATTTCCTGAACTCCTTAAATAGGTCAAATCTTCCTACTTAAGTTTGAGACTCCAATGAATAAACAGATAAATGAATGTCAATCCTGTCCTTATGACTCTTGAGTCTCTGAGGACACGTAAGTACTGAAACTTTATCATTACTTGCTGCTTATGGCATTCCAAGTCATTGAAGCTCATGCGTAATTACACATTAGTCATATTTCCCCAACTGCAAGGGTTGTAGGCAGGGAGATGGAATGGACCAGCAGGCTCTGCATGCTTTCCATCACCATAATGGTGACAGAGATAAAGCTGACACTGCAGAAGTTACCAGAGCTTCTATTTATTTACTGATATTTACTGTGTTCCCCCAGGAGAGCAAGTAACATCATTTACTTCAGATAAGGTAGGTTTGACAATGTGCTGAACATTAAAAGGAAAAGAGCCTGGATAAAATGAAAACAACACTGTGTCCTGGTGAGGGGAAGAGATGGATGGGCTATATATAAATGTGAGTTCATTAAACATCAGGAAACAGCAGTTACAACAAGGATCGGTGTGGTGTGCACTATGTCATTTTCATGTATATTTTCTAAGTATCATTTACAAAGAGGTTGCAAGTGAGAAGGCTATCAGGAAAAATATTTTTAAAGACATATACTGAATTGTGAGAATTTGGGAGATTAACTGGAGCATCAATTAGTTAAGTAGATGTTTATTCATTCATTCAAAAAGGAGAGAAGCATGTCAACTTAAGAAACTGTCAGATCACTGAGCAACTAACTGGCAGGTCATTGAACAAAATCCTCCAGGTACAATACTTACACTGGCTCCATGTCTGAGCGGGATTTCTTTTTTCTTGGAGAAATTTGGGGATGAGGGACAAAAGATAGACTATTCATAAGATGAGTCTGCACTGCAACTCTGCTGTACATAGGACTCTGTATATTTAAGGGGAAAACCTGTGTTCATCAAGTAAAAGGGAGCTCATAGCCAGAGTGTCGTCACATAGCATAAGAAGGCCAAGGGTTACATTAGATGTCAACTCTATTTTGTATCTCTCCTGATATCCTTAATTAACTATAATTAAATCCATCTCATACTCATAAAACATTCATTTCTACTGCTGCCATTTTTCCCTAAAATGACAGTCTCCCTGTCTACTCTCCAGCCAGATGGCTACCTGTCCACTCAGCTGTGTCTCACTCAAACATAGCTGTGTCTCTCTCATAAGCAACCAGAGCTCATCAGGATATTGGCACTGACATTCCCTGAGCATCCTCTGGATTGTCTACTTTTGGTCAGCTCGAGCTCTCAGACAGAACCAAAAAATAACACTATTTAAGCTTCCCAGCATGTAAAAGTAACATAATTGTGTTCTGTGAAATGCAAGAGAGTAACATAGATTAGCGGAGAAGGCAATGGTACCCCACTCCAGTGTTCTTGCCTGGAGAATCCCAGGGATGGGGGAGCCTGGTGGGCTGCCGTCTATGGGGTCGCACAGAGTCGGACACGACTGAAACGACTTAGCAGCAGCAGCAACATAGATTAGATGTGTTTTGACATCAGCAAGCTTATACTGAATCATAAAACAGTAAACTAAGCTTAGTTTTATAGGTTCTAGGTTTTATATTTCTGTATGGATATTTCAAGGAACATAAGCTCAATTTTTCAAAACAATTTCAGTTCTAATACAAAAGAAGTCTAAAGTTATGTAACAAATATGCATTGTATAAGCACAACTTTAGGAACATGGGTTTAACTGTTCAGGAGATGGTCTCTGATCTCCACGGTTTTATATTTTAGTGATCAATACAAAGATGTGTATGTATAATCAGGTTGCTTTAAGTGCTCTTAAAGGCAAATTCAGGGCTTATAGAAGTAAGTTACAGTTCCTGGGCTCTGCCTTGAACAATCACAAAAGATTCCTTAAAGCAGTGATGTTTCAGCTGAGATCTGAACTGCCTTTGAGTTGTTCAGGCCCCAGGTAGGGTAGCTAGAGGGGAAGCAGCAAGAAAAGATCTCTTCAGAGAGAATGCTGCAAAATCCTGCGTCAGAAGCATCAAAATTTAACCACATTCTGAAATAATGGAAATCACTAGTACTAAAAAAAAATCAAGAGTCTCAAAATTGTCATTTCCATGCGGGGAAAGAGGAAAACACACGATGTCCTTCCATTGATGAAACTATTTCACAGGTGGGGTTTGTGGTAAGTTGAGGTCAAATTTGACTTATAAGATTGTATTTAAATTGCCTCCTGAGGTAATGACAACAAAGATGGAGAGACAGTAATATAAATTATATTTAATAGGGAGAAACTGGAAACCAACTCTTCAACAAGACCTTAAGAACACAAAATTTTTATCACAGGAAAGGCAATGGTTTTCTTCCAGACTCAAATAATTTGGCAAGTGAAATAACATCTACATCAAAGATAATTGAGGCCAATGAAGATAAATATGCCAATGTTTTATATTCTTTCTCTTCACCACATGTAAATACTTCTTAAATCAACATTTATTTCTTGCAAGATCCTTGGCTACATACAAAGATTTTTAATTGGAAAAATGAAGTCATTTTTCCAAAAGAAAGATCAGATCAGAGTAAAATAATGATTTCTAATGCCAGGTGACAACTTTTATGACAAAGGAAGATGCAGGGAATAAATGAGAGCATGGAATAAAGTGGCTCACTTGGAAGAGAGAGGAATACCAAAGTTACTCAGGTGAGCTCTTTGACTTTCCTACATAATGCTTGGACATTGCCCACTGGGCAACCTGGGGGTGAGTATGGGGGTACATCTTTGGCCCAGGGAAGATCAGGAGCAAACATATGGGAGGGATGAAAAGAAACTGTTAGGAACTAAAGATAGTTTGCTATGGTTGGGCTAGTTTACACTGAGGGAATGGATGTGAGGCTGAGTGAGCAAAGAGCGGAAAGATCAGGAAGACAGGGAAAGGCTTACTTGGCACTTTTGGAGTTCGGGCTTTATCTTACAATCAGTGTCTTGCCATTAAGGGGTTTTTGAAAACTTGAAGCATGCCCAGGACTACAGTTCTGAGGATCACTTCATTGTAATGGAAGAATTTAAACTGGATCATCCAGAGGGCAAAGAGAAGTAGGGGTTCAGGTTTCCAATTTTATAAGTTAAATGATTTTAATAGCTTTCTACAGTGATCACAGTTGGGATGGAATAGATACTATGAATCTGGGAGGTATTTAGAAGATAAAATTAACACAAATTGTTGCAAATGGACAAAACTCTCACCCCAAATTCAGTACTCACTCATGCTCTGACAAATATAAAGATATTCATGGGGAAAATGGAATAATGTCTTTGAAATAATAACTGTGCTGTCAGTTTACATGGATACTATAAACCAAATATTACCACTAACTTAAATGGCCACTAATTATATGGCATTTCTTCTCTTTCAGGAACTGACAGGAGATAAAAGTGTTTACATAGACATACACAAATTTCAGAAAAAGAGGTATGTGTCAGGGTGGGAGGGAAATTAAATCTTTTAGACTATTCAAATAAAAGATTTTAGAAAACACTTTCCCATTTACTATTTAGTCAGTTATCATTAAAAAATAATACTCAGTCATATCAGAAAAAAGGCCTTGAAAAATAGAAACTATTACAGGCAAAGAAAATTGTTTAAAATAAATGAAGGTTTACTGAACAAAATCTGCTTAATAATTTTGGCTGGAGGCTATAGACAATATGTAGTAATAGAAGCAGGTACCTTAACATTTCTGCCAGGCAAAAAGAAACAATTCAGCAAGCAACCTTGAACTGATATGCTGCTAAATAAACACACAGCAAGAAACACAAGAAACACCCGCTGTGCAAGTGCTTTTTATATAGCTAAACCAAGCTGGGTGGCTTTCGAGTTAGAGAAGGAGGTGCTAAATATGTAACAGCCTGGGGCCTCACTGGACCAAATAATAGTTATTTTTGAGTGGGTCAAGCAAGAGTCAATAAAAAAGAAAGTAGGATTGAATGCGGGGTTCAGAGCAGGCTAATAATGCCCTTCTGGGATAAACTTGGGTTTCAGATAGTCAGAGCCAAATACCAGCTCTGGAAGTATAAGTTGAATAGCTAGAAAATTGATAAACTCAAACCAGAATCATCCTTAACACAGATTTTATAAATCAATGTTTTATGAACATGGATAGAAGAAACACTTGCAATGGAATCAGAGGTAAGCTTATTAAATGCAGTCCTGGGCACCACTGCTGACCTACTAAGTCAGAATTTCTAAGTGAGAAGCCTGGGAATTAAATTATTTATCAAACTTACCAATGAGTATGCCTTTGACGGTATGAAAACTAGTTTTGGTTGGTATATTGCTTTTGCTTTATTTTCAGATATCATAGTTCATATAAAAGTATAGGGATGGATAGTCAGATGATAGATAAAGAAAGATACACACCTACATATAGATAATTAGATATCGCTAATTCTCAATTTTTTTTCTTTTGCAGCAAGCAAGAGTGCAACTGGTTAAAAGTGAAAGTGCTAGTCCCTTATTCCCTCATTCGTGTCCTACTCTCTGTAGTGGATTGCGACCTGCCAGGTTCCTCTGTCCATGGAATTCTCCAGACAAGAGTACTGGAGTGGGTTGTCATTCCCTTCTCCAGGGGATCTCCCCAACCCAGGGATTGAACCTGGATCTCCCACATTGCAACCAAACTAGATTATACCAACCAAAACTAGATTCTTTACCATCTCAGCCACTAGGCAAGTCCCAACTGGTTAGCCAGCATCATATTAAAAACAGAGACTGTTTAGAAAGCAGGTTCTTTTGAGATAGAACAAATATACACGCACCAATTAGGTAATATTTAAAGTACTTTATAATCAAGTACTGAATGGTGCAGGGCAGAACATGTTCACCAAAGTGAAACAAAAGATGAAGAGGTCCTTTTTCTTTCTACTCTTTGGCTTGCCTGCATTCATTCAAATAATTAAGGTTTCAGTACAATAGCCTATTATAGTAACTTATTATTATTTGAACTGCCTTTGATAATAGTGAAAGTGTAAGTTGCTGTCGTGCCCAACTCTTTGCAACACCATGGACTATATAATCCATGGAATTCTCCAGGCCAGAACACGGGAGTAGGGTAGTCTTTTCCTTCTCCGGGGGATCTTCCCAACCCAGGGATTGAACCCAGGCCTCCCATATTGCAGGTGGATAATAGATTTAAATTTATTTACCACTTATTTACCAGTGACTTCACTCGTGGTACAGATGGTAAAGAATCCACCTGCAATGCAGGAAACCTGGGTTCGATCCCTGGGTTGGGAAAATCCCCTGGAAGAGGGCATGGCAACCCACTCCAGTATTCTTGCCTGGAGAATCCCCATGGACAGAGGAGCGTGGTGGGCCATAGTCCATGGTGTCGCAAAAGAGTCAGACACAACTGAGCCACTAAGCACAGCACAATAACCTATCATAGTAACATTATTATTTAATAAACTTTAATAAAACATTTTGAAGGACTTAAGGGAGTATCATTTATGAATTTCTTTGAAAGATGAAAATTTTTTGTTTTTCTGGTGGCAGAAAAGCAAAATAATAAGTATACACTTAATAGATTATATGTAAACAGTACCTTCAAGGACATATAGTTTTTCTCCCTTACAGATCCATGAAAAAGTGGAAGAAGTCTAAACACTTTGGAGAAAAACCCTAGACACTTCATTTTCTGCTATTTCAATGGTTTTCTAGTGAAGGGAGAGGACAAGTGGGGTCAGGTTTGTGGGGTGATGGCAGTTATCAATTAAACACTATAAAATTTTATAGACCTATGAATATATGTGCATGTTGTGAATCCTGAAACCAAAAATCCACCTAATTATTATGAAATCCATTTCTATATACCACGAATCTAAGGTAAAATTGAACTGGAAGGTTACAAAAACTACAAAGGGAGTTTGTAAAGACATACATAATTTACCAACCGGCTCTAATTTAGATCAACAAATTATTCCCTCCTGATGGACATGGCTGAGAGTAAAATGAATGAAACCTGTCGTATTGTCTGCTGTCTCTTCCACAGAGAGTCATTAGAAGCTTGGGCATGTAGGTATGTGACAATTTTCAATGCCATTATCAACAATGTTTGTTTAGTTAATGCTCTTGGTAAATAATTTTTGACTCCAATTCTTATGAGAGTGCTGAGATATGACAAATTACAAACTTCTAATGTCCTAAAGTTTTTTACAAACTAAAAATGTCCTACAAAAAAGAATAAATGATCACACTCATCTCTTAAACATGAGAGTTGCTTCTAGATTCCAAATTCCCACTTGCCAGTAAGTTCCACTCCTAAGAGAAAGACACAGAGGGATGGTGAGGAAAAGATTCAGCTTGCAGTTTTACTCAGGCCTATTTGGAAATGACCCAGCCTTGTGCCCAACTGACCTTGCCAAATTTCATCTTTTTCCAACATAAAATCTAGGGCAGACTTATTTTCCCCTGTGGCTGACCAGAAGCTACAAAAAGACTGAAGCAGTTGACCTCAGAATATGATGCTATAAGTAGAAAGTCATCTCCAAGTTGGGGCCCCAGAAGAGCCATTCAGTATATTATTATTCGCTTAAGATTTGTTATGGTGAAAGTTTAATAACAAAAAAAATCTAAAAAGTATCTGTCTTAGAAAAGACACTGTGACTCATACTGCCTTCACCAATTTAGGGAATAATCCCCACTTATTTAAAAAACCAAAAACTGAGGTACTTTCCACAGAATACTTTCAGTTACCACTGATAAATTCATCTCTAAATGGATTATAAGAAAGAAACACCAACCCAGTGATTCCTGAGCAGACCACTCATCTACCACGTCCATCACCAAAATATTTTTTTTAATTTTAATTGGAGGCTAATTAATTTACAATATTGTATTGGTTTTGCCATACATTGACATGAATCCGCCCCGGGTGTACATGTGTTCCCCATCTTGAACCTCCCTTCCACCTCCCTCCCCATCCCATCCTTCTGGGTCATCCAAGTGCACCAGCCCTGAGCATCCTGCATCATGCATCGAACCTGGACTGGCAAATCGTTTCACATAAGATAATATGCATGTTTCAATGCCATTCTCCCAAATCATCCCACCATCGCCCTCTCCCACAGAGTCCAAAAGACTGTTCTATACATCTGTGTCTCTTTTGCTGTCTCACTCCCAGATGCTCAAGCAGGTTTTAGAAAAGGCAGAGGAACCAGAGATCAAATTGCCAACATCCGCTGGATCATGGAGAAAGCAAGAGAGTTCCAGAAAAACATCTATTTCTGCTTCATTGACTATGCCAAAGCCTTTGACTGTGTCGATCACAATAAACTGTGGAGCATTCTGAAAGAGATGGGAATCCCAGACCACCTGACCTGCCTCTTGAGAAACCTCTATGCAGGTCAGGAAGCAACAGTCAGAACTGGACATGGAACAACAGACTGGTTCCAAATAGGAAAAGGTGTACGTCATGGTTGTATATTGTCACCTTGCTTATTTAACTTATATGCAGAGTACATCATGAGGAACGCTGGGCTGGAAGAAGCACAACCTGGAATCAAGATTTCCGGGAGAAATATCAATAACCTCAGATATGCAGATGACACTACCCTTATGGCAGAAAGTGAAGAGGAACTCAAAAGCCTCTTGATGAAAGTGAAAGAGGAGAGTGAAAAGGTTGGCTTGAAGCTCAACATTCAGAAAACAAAGATCATGGCATCTGGTCCCATCACTTCATGGGAAATAGATGGAAAAACAGTGGAAACAGTGTCAGACTTTATTTTTTTGGGCTCCAAAATCACTGCAGATGCTGATTGCAGCCATGAAATTAAAAGACGCTTGCTCCTTGGAAGGAAAGTTATGACCAACCTTGATAGTATATTAAAAAGCAGAGACATTACTTTGCCAACCAAGGTCCGTCTAGTCAAGGCTATGGTTTTCCCGGGGTCATGTATGGATGTGAGAGTTGGACTGTGAAGAAAGCTGATCACCGAAGAATCGATGCTTTTGAACTGTGGTGTTGGAGAAGACTCTTGAGAGTCCCTTATACTGCAAGGAGATCCAACCAGTCCATTCTAAAGGAGATCAATCCTGGATGTTCATTGGAGGGACTGATGCTAAAGCTGAAACTGCAATACTTTGGCCACCTCATGCGAAGAGTTGACTCACTGGAAAAGACTCTGATGCTGGGAAAGGTTGGGGGCGGGAGGAGAAGGGGACGACAGAGAATGAGATGGCTGGATGGCATCACTGACTCTGTGGACATGAGTTTGAGTGTACTCTGGGTATTGGTGATGGACAGGGAGGCCTGGCATGCTGTGATTCATGGGGTCGCGGAGAGTCGGACACGACTGAGCGACTGAACTGAACTGATACAGGGTTATCGTTACCATCTTTCTAAATTACAAATATATGTGTTAGTATACTGTATTGGTGTTTTTCTTTCTGGTTTATTTCATTCTGTATAATATGCTCCAGTTTCATCCACCTCATTAGAACTGATTCAAATGTATTCTTTTTAATGGCTGAGTAATACTCAGTGGTGTATATGTACCACAGCTTTTTTATCCATTCTTCTGCTGATGGACATCTAGGTTGCTTCCATGTCCTAGCTATTGTAAACAGTGCTGCGATGAACATTGGGGTACACATGTCTCTTTCAATTCTGGTTTCTTTGGTGTATATGCCCAGCAGTGGGATTGCTGGATAGTATGGCAATTCTATTTCCAGTTTTTTAAGGAATCTCCACACTGTTCTCCATAGTGGCTGTACTAGTTTGCATTCCCACCAACAGTGTAAGAGGGTTCCCTTTTCTCCACACCCTTTCCAGCATTTATTGCTTGTAGACTTTTGGATAGCAGCCATTCTGACTGGTGTGAAATGGTACCTCATTGTGGTTTTGATTTGCATTTCTCTGATTATGAGTGATGTTGAGCATCTTTTCATGTGTTTGTTAGCCACCAAATTTCTTTAAGAAAAACAAAAATACCGAAGGGTTACAAGTAGGAAGATCTTTAAAAAGAATGTATTTGTAAAAGTCTGTATGAAAGATAGATTGTATTCCTCATAGGTACTACAATATTACTGGTTAAGATGGTCTGTTTCATTTTATGTCCCGCAAAGAAGGACTAATGCTAAAGCTGAAATGACAATCCTTTGGCCACCTCATGCGAAGAGTTGACTCACTGAAAAAGAGTCTGATGCTGGGAAGGATTGGGGGTGGGAGGAGAAGGGGATGACAGAGAATGAGATGGATGGATGGCATCACCGACTCGATGGACATGAGTTTGAGTGAACTCCTGGAGTTGGTGATGGACAGGGAGGCCTAGAGTGCTGTGATTCATGGGGTCACAAAGAGTCGGTCACGACTGAGCGACTGAACTGACCTGAACTGAAAGTGACTTGTGGTTTTACTAAAAGTTGTAAAAATCAATGCTAAAATAATTAGGGCGGTCTTAAACTAGGTATTGTTCCTCTACTAAGGACACAAAAAGTCCCAATGTATTGGAAAAATCCATACAGAAACTCTGGGTTTGTTCAAGCTAATTTTCATCATACCATAATCCTGTTTATCACAAGATACAGACTTCACATGGGAATACCAGACCACCTGACCTGCCTTTTGAGAATCTGTATACATGTCAGGAAGCAATAGTTAGAACTGGACATGGAACAACAGACTGTCTCCAAATAGGAAAAGGAGTACTTCAAGGCTGTATATTGTCTCCCTGCTTATTTAACTTATATGCAGAGTACATCATGAGGAACGCTGGGCTGGAGGAAGCACAAGCTGGAATCAAGATTGCCGTGAGAAATATCAATAACCTCAGATATGCAGATGACACCACTCTTATGGCAGAAAGTGAAGAGGAACTAAAGGGCCTCTCCATAAAAGTGAAAGAGGAGAGTGAAAAACTTGGCTTAAAGCTCAACATTCAGTTGAGCTCCAAAATCACTGCAGATGCTGATTGCAGCTGTGAAATTAAAAGACACTTACTCCTTGGAAGGAAAGTTATAACCAACCTAGACAGCATATTAAAAAGCAGAGATATCACTTTGTCAACAAAGGTCCATCTAGTCAAGGCTATGGTTTTTCCCGTGGTCATGTATGGATGTGAGAGTTGGACTGTGAAGAAAGCTGATCGCCGAAGAATTGATGCTTTTGAACTGTGGTGTTGGAGAAGACTCTTGAGAGTCCCTTGGACTGCAAGGAGATCCAACCAGTCCATCCTAAAGGAAATCAGTCCTGAGTGTTCATTGGAAGGACTGATGTTGAAGCTGAAACTCCAATACTTTGGCCACCTGATGTGAAAAGCTGACTCATTTGAAAAGACCCTGATGCTGGGAAAGATTGAGGGCAGGAGGGGAAGGGGAAGACAGAGGATGAGATGGTTGGATGGCATCACCGACTCAATGGACATGGGTTTGTGTAGACTCCGGGAGTTGGTGATGGACAGGGAGGTCTGGCATGCTGTGGTTCATGGGGTCACAAAGAGTCGGACATGACTGAGTGACTGAACTGAACTGAACAGACTTTGCATTACTTCAGGTTTTTCCTAGAGGCTGAAATACACGTTAAACACTTCTTTTTCTTCTTTTCTTATTCCAGAAAACCTCCACGCACTTTTGGAATGTTTTATGGATCACAGCCAAGCTGGGGGAAATGACATTTATGTATTTTTGCATTACTGAGGAAAACACATATCAGGCAAGCATATCACATGTCACTCAGTTTCCAGAAAAAGAAAATATAGTTGGATTTCATTCCCTTCATCATTGGGAAGCTTCCTGAGTGGCTCAAATGGTAAATAATTTGCCTGCAATGCAGGAGATCTAGGTTTGATCCCTGGGTCAGGAAGATCCCCTGGAAAAGGAAATGGCAACCAACTCCAGTAGTCTAGTCTGGAGAACTCCAAGTACAGAGAAGCCTGGCAGGCTACAGTTCATGAGGTCTCAAAGAGTCAGACACGACTGAGTGAATAAATCACAATTATAATCATCCTTGGTGTATGTGTTCAGTCATGTGTGTATTTTGCACCTTCAAATATTCAAGTATCTTCTTGCAATAACATCCGGTCTTTTTTTTTTTTTTTTTACATTCCAGGATGTAGTGCCATCAGCTTGTGAGGATTAGGTTAATTTTGGTTACTCTTCTCCATATTTTTAAGTGGTATGCAACAGAAATCAGTAACATTCAAATTCAGATCTTAATAAGATTATCCAAATTTGAGGGAGATATTGAAGCTCACATCTGTGCCAAAATCGTAGCTGATATGGAGCTCATTTCATAGCTATTTACAACAGACATTTCATCATTTGGTTTAATGACTAAGAAGTGACATGGTTGTTGTTCAGTTGCTAAATTGTTTCCAACTCTTTGTGACCCCATGGACCGCAGCACACCAGGTTTCCCTGTTCTTTACTATCTCCTAGAGCTTGCTCATACTCATGCCCATTGAGTCAGTGATCCCATCCAACCATCTCATCCTCTGTCACCCTCTTCTCCTTTTGCCCTCAATCTTTCCCAGCATCAGGGTCTTTTCCAATGAATTAGGTCTTTTCAAATGAGTCAGCTCTTTGCATCAGGTGACCACAGTATTGGAGCTTCAGCGTCAGTCCTTCCAATGAATATTCAGGATTGATTTCCTTTAGAATTAACTGGTTTGACCTCCTTGCAGTTCAAGGGACTCTCAGGAGTCTTGTCTAGCACCACAATTCAAAAGCATCAGTCCTTTGGTACTCAGCCTTCTGAATGGTCCAACTCTCATATCCATACATGGAATGTATGGAAAAACCATAACTTTGACTATATGGACTTTTGCCAGCAAAGTAAGGTCTCTTTTTTAATATGCTGTCTATGTTTGTCACAGCTTTTCTTCCAAAGAGCAAGCATCTTTTAATTTGGGGGCTGCATCTTTTAATTTGGGGGCTGCAGTCACTGTCCACAGTGCTTTTGGAGGCCAGGAAAATAAAATCTGCCACTGTTTCAACTTTTTCTCCTTCGATTTACCATAAAGTAATGGGACCAGATGCCATGATCTTAGGTTTGTGAATGTTGAGTTTTAAGCCAAATTTTTCACTCTCCTCTTTCACCCTGATCAAGAGGCTCTTTAGTTCCACTTTGTTTTCTGCCATTCAGTTCAGTTCAGTTCAGTCGCTCAGTCATGTCTGACTCTTTCCAACCCCATAGACTGCAGCACACCAGGCATCCCTATCCATTGCCAGTTCCCGGAGTTTACTTAAACTCATGTCCATTGAGTCAGTGGTGCCATCCAGCCATATCATCCTCTGTTGTCCCCTTCTTCTCCTGCCTTCAATCTTTTCCCAGCATCAGGATCTTTTCAAAAGAGTCAGTTCTTCACACCAGGTGGCCAAAGTATTGGAGTTTCAGCTTAAGCATCAGTCCTTCCAATAAATATTCAGGACTGATTTCTTTTAGGATAGACTAGTTTGATGTCTTTGAAGTCCAAGGGACTCAAGATTCTTCTCCAACATCACAGTTCAAAAGCATCAATTCTGCCATTAGAGTGGTGCCATCTGCATATCTGAGGTTGTTTATGTTTCTCCTGACAATCTTGATTCCAACTTGTGAGTCACCAGCCCACCATTTCTCATGATGTACTCTACATATACATTAAATAAGAAGGGTGACAATATATAGTCTTGATGTACTCTTTTTCCAATTTTAAAACAATCCATGGTTCCATGTCCAGTTCTGTTACTTCTCAACCTGCATACAGGTTTCCCAGGAGGCAGATAATGTGGTCTCTTTATTCCCATCTCTTTAAGAATTTTCTAGTTTGTTCTGATCCACACAGTCAAAGGCTTTAGGTAGTCAATGAAGCAGAAATAGATGTTTTTCTGGAATCCCCTTGCTTTTTCTATAACCCAACAGACAGATATTGGCAATTTGATTTCTGGTTCCTCTGGCATCTAGTCCCATCACTTCATGGGAAATAGATAGGGAAAGAGTGGAAACAGTGTCAGACTTTATTTTTTGGGGCTCCAAAATCACTGCAGATGCTGATTGCAGCCAGGAAATAAAAAGACGCCTACTCCTTGGAAGGAAAGTTATGACCAACCTAGACAGCATATTAAAAAGCAGAGACATTACTTTGCCAACCAAGGTCTGTCTAGTCAAGGCTATGGTTTTTCCCGTGGTCATGTATGGATGTGAGTGTTCGACTGTGAAGAAAGCTGATCGCCGAAGAATTGATGCTTTTGAACTGTGGTGCTAGAGAAGACTCTTGAGAGTCCCTTGGACTGCAAGGAGGTCCAACCAGTCTATTCTAAAGGAGATCAATCCTGGGTATTCATTGGAAGGCCTGATGCTAAAGCTGAAACTGCAATACTTTGGCCACCTCATGCAGCGAGTTGACTCACTGGAAAAGAGTCTGATGCTGGGAGGGATTGGGGGTGGGAGGAGACGGGGACAACAGAGAATGCGATGGCTGGATGGCATCACTGACTCGATGGACATGAGTTTGAGTGAACTCCGGGAGCTGGTGATGGACATGGAGGCCTGGCGTGCTGTGATTCATGGGGTCACAAAGAGTCAAACAGGACTGAGCGATTGAACTGAACTGAACTGAACTGGCTTTTTTAAATCCAACTGTTATATCTGGAAGTGCTGGTTCATGTAATAGTGAAGCCTACCTTGAAGGATTTTGAGCATTAACTTGCTAGCATGGGAAATGATCACAATCAAAGAAAGCTAACCAAAATGATCACATGGATCACAGTCTTATGTAACTCAATGAAGCTATAAGTCATGCCATGCAGGGCCACTCAAGATGGACGAATCATGGTGGACAGTTCTGACAAAATATGGTCCATTGGAGGAAGGAATGGCAAACCAGTATTCTTGCTTGGAGAACCCCATGAACAAGAGGCATAAGGCAAAGAAGAAAGGGAAAGATATATCCATCCGAATGCAGAGTTCCAAAGAATAGCAAGGATAGATAAGAAAGCTTTCTTAAGTGAACAAAACAAAGAAATATAGGAAAACAATAGAATGGGAAAGACCAGAGATCCCTTCAAGAAAACTGGAGATACCAAGGGGCTAATTCATGCGAAGATGGGCTCAATAAAGGACAGAAAAGGCAAGGATCTAACAGAAACAGAAGAGATTAAGAAGAGGTGGAAAGAATACACAGAAGAACTGTAGCAAAGAAAGGTCTTAATGACCCAGATAAGCATGATGGTGCGGTCACTCACCTAGAGCCAGACATCCTGGACTGTGACATCAAGTGGGCCTTAGGAAACATTACTAGAAACAAAGCTAGTGGAAGTGATGGAATTCCAAATGAACTATCTCAAATCCTAAAAGATGATGCTGTGAAAGTGCTGCATTCAATATGCCAGCAAATTTGGAAAACTCAGCAGTGGCCTGGAAAAGGTCAGTTTTTATTCCAATCCCCAAAAAGGCAAGGTCAAAGAATATTCAAACTACCACATAAGAAGTTATGTAGCATTTTAAAAATTTGGTTATTTTAACACGAGTCTGAAGAGTGCTATTCTTTAAAAATTTAAGACAATCAATATAGGCTTAGCTATGCCTGTTAAACACATTGATTCGTCTATTAGCTTAATTATCAAATGCACATGATCAAGCAGTCTTTTAGGCAGTGTAGGTATCTTCCCTGCCATGAATGTGCTCGTTGTTCTGTGTAGTAGTTTAGCAACTTTTTAGAAGTAACTTGCTTTTTGCTAATGAAATCATACATAAATTCCTAGTACATATATAATTAATTGAACTGCCACACTATTAGGATAAATTTATTTCATTAATATAAGCTTAGAAAGTTATTGATGAAATTAATAAGAGTAATGATGCTTTTATTTTTAAAAATTTTGTGTGAGGGTTGCAAGTGCAACTTGGCCTATGCAGTATTTACTTCTGTCATGTATGTGAACTACATAATATTTTAAAAGCCTATTTACT
Source organism: Moschus berezovskii (assembly GCF_049115385.1). Classification (NCBI taxonomy): domain Eukaryota; kingdom Metazoa; phylum Chordata; class Mammalia; order Artiodactyla; family Moschidae; genus Moschus; species Moschus berezovskii. The sequence goes on from NC_142467.1 coordinate 76,832,456, forward strand.
CTCTAATTATTTACAAAGATTAGCTGCTATTAAATACTCATCATGACAATTGAATACATTCTTCATGTATATACAAACAGAAAGAAAACTCACAAAATGAATTAATCTGATAGACTTATGCTAAAGATTTTGTGGCATTCAACATTTGATTATATATTTATTATAGGTTTTAAACTTTTTTTTTTTTTTTTCAGTTAATAAGGCGGAGAGCTGGGATTTTAATACAGTTAGTGTGACTCTGGAGAAGGGTAAGAAAGGCGTTTATACGTCAGAGCTTCTGACATATAAAAAAGCTCATACAAATAATGTGGAACAAACATCAGGAGCTCTGGGGACACTAGGTCCACCTTTCCATGGAGCCCCTATTGGTATAGTGGCTGCCATCTTTAAACAAGTCCTGTGCTGTCTTATTCACAGTCTCCATTGTTCCCTACTACCTATATGCAACCTGCTTCACTGTTTCTTTACCCCATCAGACAGTTATTTGCACTGAGTTTTTGGTTTTAAACTTTTTAATTGGAAATTATTTTAGACTTATATGAAAGTTTCAAAAATAGTAAGAAAGTTCCTCTGTATCTTTCACCCAACTTAGCCTAAAATTACCATATTTTACATCTATACAGCAATTATTGAAAATAGGAAATTAACATACCATTATAGTACTATTAATATAGCATTATAATGCTATTAATTAAACTAAAAATCTTTTCAAAATTTCAAGTTATTTTCATAAATGTCTTTTTCCCATTCTCAGAACCAGTCTAGGATTCCAAATTGCATTCTTTATCCATTCGTTATTCATAATCTAAGATGGTAACTTCCTCAGTATTTCTCTTGTTTTTTCATAATCTCAGCACTTTTTAAAAATGCTGAAAATTGTTTTGTAGACTATTCAACATTTTCTCTGATAATTTCTCATTATTAGAATGAAGTTATAGAAACAAAGATTTGATTTTGTGTCAACTCTCGTCATTTACAATTTTATCTATATCTTGATTATTTCATCAGTTTGGGGGAATTCTTGTCATATTTTCCCTTCAATTCTGCTTCTGTCCTTTATTCTCTCTATATAAATACCTTTATTCATACATTAGACTTTTGTAAACTTACCTGCTGATTCAGATGGTAAAGAATCTACCTGCAATACAGGAGACCAGGGTCTGACCCAGGGTTGTGTAGATCCCCTGGGGAAGGGAATAACCGCCCCGCCAACCCCACCCCAATACATTATCCTTGGGGCTTCCCTGAGGGCTCAGAAGGTAAAGAATCTGCCTGCAATGCGGGATACTTGGGTCAATCCCTAGGTTGGGAAGATCTCTTGTGAAGGGAATGGCTACCCCAAGTTCCTCATGGCTTTTGTGCTCTTTTCTATATTTTTATTTTTTTCTCTCATGCTCTAATTTATTTTGTACAGACATAGATTTACAAAAATTTTGACTAGCTTTAAATTTTTTTTTTACAGATTCTAGTTCAGTTTTTCCATATGTCTACCTATAGCTAATAAATTAATCACAGTTATTTTGAAACCCATATTCTCATGGTATTGATACCTGGATTAGCTGTTGGTCTATTTCTTGGTTTTTGGTTATGTGACCCTTAATCTTAAAATCCCTGGTAGTTTACTGAACGTTGACTGTTTATTGTAAAAATGTTTTGAAACTCTACGTGTTGTTACAGATCTCTAGAGAAAGTATGCTACTTCTGCAGACAGAGAGAATATAGGCAGATCTAGTTGAGGGCACATTCAGACATTATGAAGGTTAATCTATCTAAGATTTGCCCTTAAATCAATTGTAATAAATCACTAGGGATTTCAACTGAAAGCCTTAGGCATTTACCCTGACCCTTCTTACTAAATGAAGCCTAACAAAGCTTAAAGTTAACATTTTTTTTGGTTTCTACAGCACTGTGAGACTTCATAAATCTCTGGTTATGATACTAGTTTTAACTGACTTTCTTTTAGTTTCTTGTGTCTCATCCCATGCATACACATATCTTCTCTCCAGAATCTTGTCCCATTAACTGCTGCTTTCATAGACAATTTGAAAAACATTTTGTTTGAATATTTCTTTTTCTCTTTAGCCTAGTGACATTGCATATGCTCTGAGCTACTGCTTTTTCCTCAGCATTTCTTCCTAACGCTGCTGCTGCTGCTAAGTTGCTTCAGTCGTGTCCAACTCTGTGTGACCCCATAGACGGCAGCCCACCAGACTCCCCAGTCCCTGCGATTCTCCAGGCAAGGACACTGGAGTGGGTTGCCATTTCCTTCTCCAATGTGCGAAAGTGAAAAGTGAAAGTGAAGTCGCTCAGTCATGTCTGATTTGTAGCGACCCCATGGACGGCAGGCCACCAGGCTTCTCCGTCCATGCGATTTTCTAGGCAAGAGTACTGAAGTGGCTTACCTTTGCCTTCTCCGTTCCTAATGCTAGTAATTGGCAAATGCCCTAAGCTGAAAAACAGGGATAAGGGTAAACCTCTAAGCATCTTCTTTCTCTCCAGGATCTTGGCCTTTGTGATACATTCAAATTTGCTGTACATTCAATTATTTCTTGTAAAGTGTCAACTACTATGGCATAGTTAGAAGATGAAGCCTTGTTACAGTCACTTTACTCAAGTGCATGTCTAATGCAGGTACAAGTGCCTGCTCCCTGAAGAGAGCACTGTGGTCGCTGCAGTGGTCCCCACTACTGTCTTGAAGGAAAGGGCCAGATCCCATCCCTCACTCAAAGTTTCCTACCTACACACCCACCAGCTCTCTCCACAAGTCTTCCTCATAGAAGTCTCCACCTCTTCTGGCTCTTAAGACATTTATATCCTTGATATTGGTATTAGACTCTACTCAGTCTCCATCAATGCAGTTTAATCTCCAATTAACTGGGGCTTCCCTTGTGGCTCAGCAGTAAAGAATCTGCCTGCAATGCAGGAGACGTGGGTTTGATCCCTGGGTCAGGAAGGTCCTCTGGAAAAGGAAACGGCATTCCACTCCAGTATTCATTCTTTGTCTGGGAAATCCCATAGACAGAGGAGCCTGGTGGGCTACAGTCCATGCCTTTGCAAAAGAGTAAGACACAACTGAGCAACTGAACCACAACAGCCATCATCCAGCTAATGTGGAACGTTGCATCTAGAACCAAAATCAAGTACAACTGAGTCCTTGAAAATATCACATTCATTTAAAATACATATTAAGGATGTATTAACTCAATGGGAGGAATTCTTTCACAAAGTATATGTACATCAAGTCATCACATTGTACGTGTTAAATATTCTACAATTTTGAATTGGACCCCAATAAACCTTGATAAATATCCATCAAATATTTGATTTCATATTATTCAGAAAGGTAATGAATATGTCTTTATCTTAAAATCTAAAGCAGCGTGTACTTTCACTTTAATATCTCTCTTCCACAAGCCAGATACGAAAGGAAATGTCAAATGGAAAACTTCTCTTTTCATGGAATTATCGTTAATTTGCATACTGGTCATAAATTACATATCCGCATCAAGACATTTCTTGATCGCATCACTAAACAGGATGTCACAGTTATCAGCCATTGCAGTCACCACTGAGGTGCATACCAAAAGAATAATTTCAGGGGGCCAAGACTCCAGCATCTTCCCATAAACAGAAAAACCCTAAATTCCTTAACCTATGAGATCTGTTTTTCTTTAAGAATAATCTTTTGATATTCCCACTTCTTGTCCTTTGTTTCAAAATTCCTACATATCCTGGCTACTCCCCCACCACCTCCTTGGAACAGTTCTATCAGGGTTTCTTGACATGTTGTCTCCCAGATTTGAAGTCCTAAAACATCCCACGGAATAAATTTAACTCTCAACTTTTAAGTCGGAATATTTTTTAAGTCAACAACATCAAATCAAAGATTAAAATTCCTTTTCATTGCCCTTAGCTTTTAATAAACCTTCTCTAACTTTATACTTTGGTTTTAGTTTTCCACCAAGTTAAATCATTCTCATAGTCTCACATGTTTATCTTTCTTTCCCATCATTTTTATATGACTGCCTAAAGCTCAAATTTAAATGTTCATGGATCCACAGTGAATTCTTTCATTACATTCGTATTTTCTTATTCACTGCAATAGTTTTCATAATCAATACCAAAGTTATAAAGGTCTTGTAAGATTAAATAAATTTTTCCCATAATCTGATTGTGTGGAGAAATACCCTCATATTTTCTGAAATGTTTGAAATCTAACTTCCTTCATATCTACTACCCAAAGATACAAGACACTAAAAATTATCTGTTACGTTCTTTTATAAGATTTTATGAATTAACAAATTATATCTTATTCAATAGATATTTACTTTTGCCCACTCCAGTTTCATGATATACTAAATTTATATTATTTGACATATTATAAAATATTTTGAAAAATATTTAATATGTTGTATAAGACACAATTGAAATTCATACTAATTTCAACATTCTCAGAATAAGAAAATATTTGTTGATATGTATAAGGGACCAGGCACAAATTAGGTATTTTAACAACTTTCCAATATAATGACATATATTGGGGCATAGTCTTTGCCAGCATATTCATAATTATAATTTAACTTATTATGTTTATATTTATTTTTGGCTGCACCACATGCCTTGTAGGATCTTATTTCCCCAAGCAGTAAGTGCTCAAAGCCAGGTGCCCTGCATGGGAAGTGCAGGACCTTAACCACTGGACCACTATAGCATTCCCATAATTTCACTTTTAAATTGTGCAGAAAATTAAAGGAGAATTTTTCCCAAATTTAATTTATCCTTGAGTAACTTTATTTGTAAGCCTTAGAAAAAAGGTATGATAAAGACTATTTTGAAATGAATCTTTATTATCCTTATGTGTAAATATCACTGCTTGGTTTAGTCAGTTCACTTAATAGATTAATGATAATAAATAAGCTTGATATCTCATGCATAACTAATTGATCTATTTCCAGATCCTTATGTGGATATGGCCATATGTCATGTCCTTACAAACTACTTGTCACAACTATCATTGCTGTAAGTACAATGGCCTTATCATGCATCTCACAAATCAGAGAAGTTACTTGTAGGGAAGTTACTTATAACCATTAGACACATTTTAGCTGTGATGGACAATTTATTTTTGGCATATATAGTGTTCAGTTCAGTTCAGTCACTCAGTCATGTCCAACTCTCTGCGACCCCATGAATCACAGCACGCCAGGCCTCCCTGTCCATCACCAACTCCCGGAGTTCACTCAAACTCATGTCCACAGAGTCGGTGATGCCATCCAGCCATCTCATTCTCCGTCGTCCCCTTCTCCTCCCGCCCTCAACCTTTCCCAGCATCAGAGTCTTTTCCAGTGAGTTAACTCGCCGCATGAGGTGGCCAAAGTATTGCAGTTTCAGCTTTAGCGTCAGTCCTTCCAATGAACATCCAGGATTGATCTCCTTTAGAATGGACTGGTTGGATCTCCTTTCAGTATAAGGGACTCTCGGAGCCCTAAAATCTGAGTAGCCAGGATAGGCCTGAGACCTTGATTAGGCCTAAGTTTCGATTTCCTGGAGACAGGGTAGAGGCTAAGTTCACAGAAATTCCTCCCTAAGAAGATCCCGCCGGCGCCAAAAATAAGAAACTCCTCCCTAGAAAAGTCCCGCAGGTGCCAAAAATCAGGCCAATCAGAGGAAAAAGGGAAATCCCCCAGAAAAAACCCGCGGGCATAAACTGGCCAATGAGGTTCTGCGCGCGCATGAACTGGCCAATGAGCTTCTGCCAGCTTGATCTTTTGAACAAAAATAGGTGTTTATGTAATCTAAGACTATAAAAACCGCTGTGACCTGGGCTCAGGGCTCTTGTCCGCACTCCACTGTGCTGGAGGAGGCATGAGCCCTAGCTCGAGCTAGAAATAAACCCCATTCTTGCTTTTGCATTGCTGCGAGTGTCTTATTCTACCAGTATGGGGGGACCGGACTCAGGGCATAACAATAGAAAGTCACTGTAGCTTTTCAAACTGTCAAAAAACTGGAACTATTCAAGAACTATAAGCCTATTTCCTCTGTGTTGTTAATGACACTAGGTCCAAAGGGGGGAATGAAACATAAAGCTTCAGAACTGAGGAGGAACATTTAAAGGTCTCATCTAATGGGAGATCTCAGTGGAATTTCAAGTAGTGTGTAATGTGGAAGGTCATAGACAAAAACGTTATAATAACTCTTTCCATCTAGAAAATAGTCTTCTGCATAATAACTCACCAAACCAGCACATTAAACAACAACAACAAATTCTCGTTAATTTCACAAGTTCAACATACTACGTCTGTCTAATTGAATATCCAAATATTTGGTCATGGAAAACAAATATGATATGGGCTGATATCCAGAGAAATCTCATGATCTTTATTTAGTGAATTCTTCCAGTTGTTTGTTTTAAAATTTGAATGATCCCTAAGGAAGCCAACTGACAGCTTAAAATGGCATTATTTTTCTTTTCTGAGTTTAATTTCTGCTTAAGTGCCACGATTCATCCAAAAGAAATGAAAAGGAACAGAAAAAGGCACAGACTTGGGAAAATTAAGTAACCATCATCTGAAGACAATGAATACATACATACATACACACACACATATACAGGTAGAGCCATACAACAACTCTTTAACACTATTAAATCACAGAGCTTTCCCTAGAGAAAAATAGTGTTTAATTAACTAAAACCACAATAATTCAAAATTCCATTTACATTATTGATCCTACCACATCTTTGCTACCTTGAAATAGTAAAGCACTAAAGGTGAGGTATATAAAAATATAATAATGAGCAAAGACTGAATATAATAACAAAATGGATTCTCCATAAAGTAATTTACTATGTTTAGTTCAATGAAGAAATAGTGGTTTCTTGTGTTGGCCAATGCTATCTACTGATTTATTCACTAATGTCTTTAAAAATGCTTAGTGACAGTACGGTACTGGCACAAAGACAGAAATATAGATCAATGGAACAAAATAGAAAGCCCAGAGATAAATCCACGCACCCATGGACGTCTTTTCTTTGACAAATGAGGCAAGAATATACAATGGAGAAAAAGACAATCTCTTTAACAAGTGGCGCTGGGAAAACTGGTCAGCCACTTGTAAAAGAATGAAACTAGAACACTTTTTAACACCATACACAAAAATAAACTCAAAATGAATTAAAGATCTAAATGTTAGACCTGAAACTATAAAACCCTTAGATGAAAACATAGGCAAAACACTCTGACATAAATCACAGCAGGGTTCTCTATGACCCACCTCCCAGAGTAATGGAAATAAAAGCAAAAATAAACAAGTGGGACCTAGGTAAACTTAAGCTTTTGCACAACAAAGGAAACTATAAGCAAGGTGAAAAGGCAGCCTTCAGAGTGGGAGACAATAATAGTAAATGAAGCAATTGACAAAGAGTTAATCTAAAAAATATACAAGCAGCATATGCAGCTCAATACCAGAAAAATAAACAACCTAATAAAAATTTAAGAAAGGCAATGCCAAAGAATGCTCAAACTACCGCACAATTGCACTCATCTCACATGCTAGTAAAGTCATGCTCAAAATTCTCCAAGCCAGGCTTCAGCAGTATGTAAACCGTGAACTCCCAGATGTTCAAGCAGGTTTTAGAAAAGGCAGAGGCACAAGAGATCAAATTGCCAACATCCGCTGGATCATGGAGAAAGCAAGAGAGTTTCAGAAAAACATCTATTTCTGCTTCATTGACTATGTCAAAGCCTTTGACTGTGTGGATCACAATAAACTGTGGAACATTCTGAAAGAGATGGGAATCTCAGACCACCTGACCTGCCTCTTGAGAAACCTGTATGCAGGTCAGGAAGCAACAGTCAGAACTGGACATGGAACAACAGACTGGTTCCACATAGGAAAAGGTGTACGTCAAGGTTGTATATTGTCACCTTGCTTATTTAACTTATATGCAGAGTACATCATGAGGAACGCTGGGCTGGAAGAAGCACAAGCTGGAATCAAGATTGCTGGGAGAAATATCAATAACCTCAGATATGCAGATGACACCACCCTTATGGCAGAAAGGGAAGAGGAACTCAAAAGCCTCTTGATGAAAGTGAAAGAGGAGAGTGAAAAGGTTGGCTTGAAGCTCAACATTCAGAAAACAAAGATCATGGCATCTGGTCCCATCACTTCATGGGAAATAGATGGAAAAACAGTGGAAACAGTGTCAGACTTTATTTTTTTGGGCTCCAAAATCACTGCGGATGCTTATTGCAGCCATGAAATTAAAAGACACTTGCTCCTTGGAAGGAAAGTTATGACCAACCTTGATAGTATATTAAAAAGCAGAGACATTACTTTCCCAACCAAGGTCCGTCTAGTCAAGGCTATGGTTTTTCCCGTGGTCATGTATGGATGTGAGAGTTGGACTGTGAAGAAAGCTGATCGCCGAAGAATCGATGCTTTTGAACTGTGGTGTTGGAGAAGACTCTTGAGAGTCCCTTGGACTGCAAGGAGATCCAACCAGTCCATTCTAAAGGAGATCAATCCTGGATGTTCTTTGGAAGGACTGATTCTAAAGCTGAAGCTGCAATACTTTGGCCACCTCATGCGACGAGTTGGCTCACTGGAAAAGACTCTGATGCTGGGAAAGGTTGGGGGCGGGAGGAGAAGGGGACGACGGAGAATGAGATGGCTGGATGGCATCACCGACTCTGTAACATGAATTTGAGTGTACTCTGGGAGTTGGTGATGGACAGGGAGGCCTGGCGTGCTGTGATTCATGGGGTCGCGGAGAGTCGGACATGACTGAGCGACTGAACTGAACTGAACTGAATAAAAAAAATGGGCCAAAGAACTAAGCAGTCATTTCCCCAAAGATGACATACAGATTGGTTAAAAACACATGAAAAGATACTCAACATCACTCATTATCAGAGAAATGCAAATCAAAACCACAATGAGGTACCATCTCACAGCAGTCAGAATGGCTGCTATCAAAAAGTCTACAAACAATAAATATTGGAGAGGGTGCAGAGAAAAGGGAACACTCTTACACATTGGTGGGAATGCAAACTAGTTCAGCCATTATGGAGAACAGTATGGAGATTCCTTAAAAACCTGGAAAGAGAACTGCCATATGACCCAGCAATCCCACTGCTGGGGATACACACTGAGGAAATCAGAATTGAAAGAGACACATGTACCCCAATGTTCATCACAGCACTGTTTACAATAGCCAGGACATGGAAGCAACCTAGATGTCCACTCGCAGAGGAATGGATAAGAAAACTGTGGTACATATACACAATGGAATATTACTCAGCTATTAAAAAGAATGCATTTGAATCAGGTCTAATGAGGTGCATGAAACTGGAGCCTATTATACAGAGTGAAGTAAGTCAGAAAGAAAAACACCAATACACTGTATTAACGCATATATATGGAATTTATAAAGATGGCAATGATGACCCTATATGTGAGGCAGCAAAAGAGACACAGAGATAAAGAACAGACTTTTGGACTCTGTGGGAGAAGGCAAGAGTGGGATGTTTTAAAGAATAGCATTGAAACATGTATATTACTATATGTGAAATAGCTCATCAGTCCAGGTTTGATGCATGAGACAGGGCACTCAGGGCCAGTGCACTGGGATGACCCTGAGGGATGGTATAGGGGGGAGGTGGGACAGGGGTTCAGGATGGGGGACATGTGTACATCTGTGGCTGATTGGTGTTGATATATGGGGAAAGCCACTACAATATTGCAAAGTAATTAGCCTCCAAATAAAATAAATAATTTTTTTAAAAAAATCTTAAAAAATGCTTAGTAAGCTTACATTATGTGACTTGCATTTATGTCACCTGAATTTTAGCAGCTAAAACAAGCTAAAATCAACTTCAATGATTAGAGGCGGTCTCTCCATGTTTATGCCAAAGAATGCTCAAACTACCGCACAATTGCACTCATCTCACAGGCTAGTAAAGTCATGCTCAAAATTCTCCAAGCCAGGCTACAGCAATACATGAACTGTGAACTTCCAGATGTTCAAGCTGGTTTTAGAATAGTCAGAGGAAACAGAGATCAAATTGCCAACATCCATTGGATCATCGAAAAAACAAGAGAGTTCCAGAAAAACATCTATTTCTGCTTTATTGACTATGCCAAAGCCTTTGACTGTGTGGATCACAATAAACTGTGGAAAATTCTGAAGGAGATGGGAATCCCAGACCACCTGACCTGCCTCTTGAGAAACCTGTATGCAGGTCAGGAAGCAACTGTTAGAACTGGACATGGAACAACAGACTGGTTCCAAATAGGGAAAGGAGTACGTCAAGGCTGTATCTTGTCACCCTGTTTATTTAACTTACATGCAGAGTACATAATGAGAAACGCTGGGCTGGAAGAAGCACAAGCTGGAATCAAGATTGCCGGGAGAAATATCAATAACCTCAGATATGCAGATGCCACCACCCTTATGGCAGAAAGTGAAGAACTACAGAACCTCTTGAAGAAAGTGAAAGAATAGAGTGAAAAAGTTGGTTTAAAGCTCAACATTCAGAAAACTAAGACCATGGCATCTGGTCCCATCATTTCATGGCAAATAGATGGGAAATAGTGGCTGACTTTATTTTTCTGGGCTCCAAAATCACTGCAGATGTTGACTGCAGCCATGAAAATAAAAGATGCTTACTCCATGGAAGGAAAGTTATGACCAACCTGGACAGCATATTAAAAAGCAGAGACATTACTTTGTCAAGAAAGTTTCGTCTAGTCAAGGCTATGGTTTTTCCAGTAGTCATGTATGGATGTGAGAGTTGGACTATAAAGAAAGCTGAGTGCCAAAGAATTGATGTTTTTGTGACTGTGGTGTTGGAGAAGACTCATGAGAGTCCCTTGGACTGCAAAGGGACCCAACCAGTCCAACCTAAAGGAGATCAGTCCTGAGTGTTCACTGGAAGGACTGATGCTAAAGCTGAAACTCTATACTTTGGCCACCTGATGCGAAGAGCTGACTCATTTCAAAAGACCTTGATGCTGGGAAAGACTGAGGGCAGGAGGAGAAGGGGCGACAGAGGATAAAATGGTTGGATGGCATCACCGACTCAATGGACATAGGTTTGGGTAGACTCCAGCAGTTGGTGATTGTTAGGGAGGCCTGGCGTGCTGCAGTTCATGAGGCTGCAAAGAATTGGACATGACTGAGCGACTGAACTGAACTTCATGTTTACCAGAGGATACACATATTCACTAGTATGTCCTTTCTCCCTAGCTCTTCCTAGTAGCTGAGAAGTCATAATTTGGTATAGAAAGAGTAGATATTTTACAAGAAGGAAGAATATTTAAAAATGTGGAGAGCTATCAAAATCCTTAGTTTAAAATTTACATCCACTAAAATGCATTGTAATTCATCTTATTTATGTTTGTTCTTGTCTAACCATGACTTTGTTAATTGCTTCCTTTCAGTATATCAGCTGCCATGAACCAGTGCTTTATGTATTAAATCAGGTAAGTTTGGTTCACCTCCTTGTATAGCTCTCCTCACTCTATGTTCACAAAAACACCTCTAATATGTACACTTCCCTCAATATCTGACCTTTACATAAAAATGAGAGTTAAGAAGGTAAACTTACTCTCTAGCAACACTGATAGAATTTTTGAAAGTGGAAATGTTAGTTGCTCAGCCATGTCTGACTCTTTGTGACCCTACAGACTGTAGTCTGCCAGGCTCCTCTGTTCATGAAATTCTCAGGCAAGAATACTAGAATGAGTTGCTGTTCCCTTCCCCAGGGGAACTTCCCAACCCAGGGATTGAACCCAGGGCTCCTGTGTCATATAATTCTTAGACTGAGTTTTGTCTTGATTAACAGTGAGTACCATAGAACTGATTAGCTTTCTCTGGTTAAAAATGTAAACCTAAGCTAAAAAGATTCTAAATGAAGGACTCTTTCAGGAGTCCTGATGTCAATACCAAAGTTCTGAAAGACTTCTAAGATTAAGCAATTTTTTCCCAGAATCTCATGCTGAGGAGAAATAGCTTCATCTTTTCTTAAATGTTTGAAATCTTACTTCTTTTATATCATCTCCTACTGAAAAATGCAAAACAAGATCCAAAAACTTATCTGTTATGTTACATTCACTTACACTACTTTCTGAATTGACAAATTATAGTTAACTCAAAATATATTCAGTTTTGCTCATTTCAGTTTCAAAATATATTAAACTTACATTTGATAAATTACAAAAATATGTATGCAGATAAATGGAATCCTTCATGCTCACCTTAACAACATTTTAGCTGCCTCTGTGTTTCTACCCAGACAACCTCCTCTGTTTCCCCATAAGATATAGAAAACATAGAACAATAAAGATAACATTTATGTCATATATGTGGGACCAAGAATTGTTGCTCAACACTGAACCATGTTGTACTCCAACTTACAACTGTGAAGTATTTCTAAAGTCAAGTCACGCAACAGTTAAATTCTAAGACATTCTTTATCTAGTTGCTGTTTAAGAGTTCAAAGCAAAAGAGATAAGCATCACTGTTCATGTTACACCTGGTAAGTCTTTCTGACATTTTAATTACCTGAGTACTGGTTCACGCAGAAAGAGGTACCAGAAAGAGTTTCATGTAATTGTGTTCTTATGGTGGCAGCAATGAAACAAACCCAGGGTCTCTCCTGGGAGATCCAGACACGGTGTTTTGAAAATAGTCCTAATAGGGTGACAATGAATCTCCAACCTCCTGTCTAACCATGTCTTTTCTTTTACTTGGTCCCACTTCTCTACTCCCAATTCCCCTTATCTCTTTCTAGTATTTGAGCACCTGATCTTTCTTGGCTCTCAGCTGGATATCAGTGAATCCCTAATAACCAAGATGTGAGCCAATAATCACTTCTACTTAACCCTCCTGTGGTTATGCCCATACCAAAAGGGAGGAGATAGTGCTGACGGTCCAAAAAGGAGTAAGGTATAGGGTGGACATTTTGAAAAAGTCATGCCTTTCTCTCCTCAATGGCTTCTCACATGTGACTTCCAATGTCAGTTGCTCTTATCAAATAGTAGACAGTAAAAACACAAACTAGAGTATCTTTTTGTGCTAGGAAAACAGCTGTCTGTTGATGCCTGATAGACAGGACAGGTGATCCAAACATATGACCAAGCAATGCTACAGGGGAGCTAGAAGAAAGTAGCAAGACTCCTTTCACCAGGGCAGCATGCCGTATTGTTCCAATTATTGAGTGGAAGCTTATACAAAAGTCTAGAATTCGAGTAGGGATTTTCATAATTTTTTTTTACATCATAAGATAGATATACCTCATTTTATTTCTCATTAAGGAACATGATTATCATAGAGATAATGAATATAATTAAATATTTTAATTAGTATTTTTAAATATACCTCAATACCGCATAGCAACTTAACAACTACAGCAAAATAGTTAAACAATACAAGAATAAAAATGGGAATTTTTCTTCAATGAAAAATTCTCCAATGGGGTATTTGGGATCAGAAATTCTACCCACAGTCCAGAAGACCCAATGCTTTTAAAAATTGAAAAATGATAAAAAAAGGCAACTTTACAATTCCAAATAGAACTAGAACATAAGTTGAGGTGAATACTCAAACAATGGGTAGGTCAGAGTTTATTGCCTTAAGCATCAGATCTCTATAACAAGTGACGCCTGTGAGACATGCTCTCAGGGGGTTAATGAAGCATGATAAGGACTCTTTTCCCATAGATTTTCCTAGCGCTGTTACCTGTAAGTTCTATGACACTAGACAAACCAAATGCCCTTTCTGATCTTCAGCTTCCTTGGTAAAAAGGAGATGGCAAAATCTACCTGATAAATTTACCAGGTGAATTATTGGCTTATTCAATGTAAACATAATTGTGTTAAATGCCTTTTCTGTAGATAAAATATATAGGCTCATTTCAGTAAATACAATAAAGTATAAGAAAGGAAATTCTACCAGTTCTTAAAAAAACTTTGTCTTTTTCTTCCATAATATTTCAAAAATATTTTTTGGCATCATAATCCCAAATCCTGGTTTATTTATGAGGTATCATGCCATGAGAGGTACATGAATTTTAGAGCTAGGAACCCCAGAAGTCTGAATGCCAGCTCTTCCATGAAATTGAAAAAATTTGCTTAAACTCTGTGAACCTCAATTTCTTTTCTCAGAGAATGGGGATAATATTAGCTACCTCATCTACTTCATGGGCACATTTAATGAGAGGAGGATAATAAGATGCCTAACACAGAGCTTAGTGTATAATTCATCAATAAATGGTAGTTCATTCCCATTCTACACCAAAACCTAGTGAAGTCAAGACAAGGGAACCATTAGGCAAATCCATCTGTCACCTAAGAATCATACTCAGCACTTCAGTGCTTTGAAAGGTGCCAGCAAGGCATGTGTGTGTGTATGTATGCATTCATGTGTGTATGTGTGTGTCAGCATATGTGTGTTTGCATACACACATGTGCATGCTTCCATGTACATTTCTTTAAGACCCAGTGAGTGGAAGCCTCTTCAGAGGCAATGACAAAGAACATGTCCTGGTAGGTGGATGACTTCTGAAGGACTCCAGAGAAAAACTGAGGCAGACCACCAATCACTCTGCAGTCCTACTTGATATCTCTGTCACCAACTGAAAAGGTGCCACCATTCATGTTAGAATCTGCCAGCCTTTAACCTGTGTAGTCTCCAAACAGCAGGCATCTCCATCCCTCACCTTAGAGCATCTGTGCTAAGATGGCATGCTGAGATTTTGCAAGTTCTGAACCAAAAGGATTATTTTTCAGCTGGATATGGCTCAGAAAATCTAAGGAGAGTGCAAGGTAATAAAATCAAGACTCTGCCAACAAAATTACCCGCCTATTCCCTGCATTAAGATAGTTCTGCCTTACTCTGCAGGATATAAAGAGGATTTGTTGAATAAATTATATTATTTATTACAGGTGCCATTTACAACAGAAATAGTTTCTATCTGCCTGCTTAGGAAAATGGGCAAATTACTAGATCATTGCTTATGGTCACAGAAACACAAGTCTCCTAGCTGGCAGTGAACTCCATGCTGCAGATTAAAAGATTCAAGATGATGGAGACTTAGAAGGTGATTGAGCAAGGAACAGTGACTTCCTACTTTCTAGCATCTATTCTAAAAGTCACAGGAATATGGTGGACTTCTGGAGACAGCAGTAAGAGCTATGAATATAGAAATACAGGTTTTCAGGTATATCCACACAGAAATTTAACCCTGAGAGGAGGCAAAGATTTGACCACAAATCACAGACAGGTTAAATTTCCTGCTTTCATAAAAACATTGTTGAAAATAAGAGTAAATAAATATAGTCCTTTCAAATAAACACATTCTATCTTTCATCCTCATCTATCGAAGCTCCAAGTGAAACATAATGCTTGGATACATTTAAGTTCCTTGACAGTTAAATGCATTTGCAACGTTGGTAAAGGAAAAATTACATACTGTAATGCATTAAAGCAAGAGAGGCGTCTATCCACTGCCATCTTTGAAAGTTTATATCTATAATTTTCCCTTTCAAAAGCTGTGATTGTTCCAACCCATCATGTTAGGTTAAAAGTAAAATAATTACTTTTAAAAAATTATACAAACATTTTGAATATTTTTTTGAAGAATCGTAGCCTTTAGTTGGTTACTAATTTGATAATTATTCAGCCAACCGAGTCTTCTAGTGTAGCTTCTCTTTAATTAGAGGCTGTAAAAATCTACAGATATCAATAATTTTGAATGGCTATTGATCCTAGAATGTCAACCCCATATAGATAAGCATCCCTAGTCTCCTGCAAAGCTGGGAAGGACACACACTTGGACAAGATACTAGGCTGTTGCCTAAGGAGTTGGAAACTGGCTTCCGGTCCCACCATCTCTGATGAGCATTTGACTTCAAAACAAGTGACTTAACTCCATAAAACCTAGTACACATATCTGCTTCCCATATGAGATTGTAGGCCATTAAGGGGATATATTTTTAAAATATATTTTTTAAGTATATATTTTAAAAAGAAAAAAAATGTTATCTTCCTGGATAAAAAATATTATGTTTTACAATATTAAATATTATAGAAATACATTTAGAGACAGCTAAATTTCCATTATCCTATCTTCTAGAGATAATTCCTTTCAATAGTTTTAATATTTCTCTTAGTGCATTTATATTACTATTATTTTTATTCTGATAGTATGACTGTTTAAACAAAAATGTAACCATGATATACATATTGCCCAACAACTCTTATTTTGCTTTGCAAGCCTACTTTCATAGTATGGAATTATTTCATTATGAATAACAAACTGCAAGTTTCTTACATCATGTGTATTTAATAACCCCTCAACTGAGGGATATTTGGGTTAATTCTCATTTACTATTAAACATGATATAATTAAAATTCAGTTATCTCTTTACACATGTACACACACACACAGATTTCACCATCAAAGAGACATCCAGAAATGGCAGTGGTAATGTAGAATAAAAGAAATATACATTTCAAATAATTATACCCAATTATCCTGCAAAAATGTACCAAGTTTCAGCCTCATCAACAGAGGTGGAGAATGTGTATGTCTTGAACTTCTTTACTTTCTCCTTGTATTTCCTGAAAAACATGTTATACTTCTTGGCATGTAACCAGCATGTGACACTTGCCTGAAGGGGTGAATAAAAGCATTGATGTTGAATAATCAAATCATTTAGCCACATAGTTATCAACATATATAGGCATATAGGTAGGTGCATGTATCTTTATAAATGTCATATTGTATACCTCAGATTCAACAAGCATACCAAATAGATCTATTTAGAAGATTTGAGATATGAAAATCGCCATGCTTCAATACAGTGTGATTGTTTAGTTCAATATAATTTGTAGCTTCTGAGCAGAGAGGACTTAGTCATGCAATGCTTTTCGGCATTTTCCGTGATATACACTTGCATTTTAAAGTCTTGAGATCAATGTAGCATCTCTATAATAACTTTCTTGAGGAGCACTCAACTACACCAAAAATAGTTTTATGATGTCTCAATACTTTGAAATGTAAGCTTTCACTTCAAACTAATGAACTAGTTTCTCTGATCACAAAGTACTCCCTGAAAGCAAGTTCTGTTTAGAAGTTGCTTAACTCTCAGGAGGCAAGAGGTTATAAATGTTTACATTATTATTTGGGGGAAGCAGTAACCTGGGCTTTGAGAGCACTGAACCAAGTTGATATTATGACCAATACTAGGGCCCCTTCACTTATGCAAGAGATGCTTTTTGTTAAGCAGTCATTAAGAAGAAGAAAAAAAAGGTGTTAAACTATATTTTAATTTCCCAGAAAAAAAATAGACCACTAGACAGGAGACTTACTTAAGACAATGTAGAACAGTTTATAGAACAATGGGATTTTTGGTAAATAACATTTTTATTACTCTGGTTTTTGGATCTATAATTCCACCTAAAGAGTTCTTAATTGGCATGTATGAATAGTGTCAAATTCAGAACTTAAGTTCAGTACTCAATGAGAGTAGCATAGTGGTGTAAAAGTTGTGAGTTCATTTGAACTAATGGGGCAAGAGGAAAGATTCAGAAGCCAACAGCCCAAAATCACACTGAAACAAGAGATCAAGGCAAAGAAGTGGCTTAAATGCTAGTAAATATTCCAGAGGTGGAGGTCATGAAGACTCAGAGTCAAGAAAGGTAAGTGGCAGAAATAAGGCAGATAGATGGGAAAAGAACTAACATGTATTGATTTCTTAAGATATACCAGGCACAATGACACCATCATTTCAGACAGCTCTTTTTTCTCTTAATCCTCCCAAATGCCTCTGACAGTCATTTATACTGTTATTTATAGAAAAGGAGAGAACTTAAGTGGCTTTGCAAGGGTTACCCAGTGATAAAAGTCAAGGTTAAAGCAACAAAGAGAGTGTTCTTTGAACTACCCCTATGTTACAGCCCAGTGTGAAGTCCCAAGTCAGAACAATCTATTTTATGAGCGAGCGAGAGTGAGAGCGAGAGCCTGTCTCTGAACCCCTCTCAATGGGAGTGGGAAGCAATAACTGATTTTCTAATATAAGATTAAGTCTAGCAGTTTCTTAAGTATTAATCCTGGTCCACTTCCTTAAATGCTGTCTGGTTTCTATTAAAAACTTAGGTTTCTCAACCCACTTATTATTATTATAAAGTCAGAGTCTTCAGGGGTTGGGAGGCTAGGAATCAGAGTTGTAACAAATATCCCAGGTAGCTTTTAAACACAGTGATGTTTTAGAAACACTGATTAAAACAAGTTGTGGATGTTTGACACCTAGCATATCCAGACAAACCTGGTATTTAAAATTCAGAGGAAATCCACCCAATTTTACAGTTTCTAAGTATGATTGAAAATGATAATGAAGAGAGGAAAACAAAATGGTTTCCATCTTTAACTGATGAATTAGTTAATAGCAGAAGAAAAAGAGATACATGTTGTAAGTCAATTTCAACAAATGTCAAATAACAAAATTACTAGACACTAGTAACAGAAGTATCAGTTGAATTAAAGCAAATTAAAGGTATCAAAATGACAAACTACCCAACCTGATATCATTGATGAGTTCTCAGACCTCTGAGGCTAGATGCAATGGCAATAGTTGAAGAGTGTTTTCTAAAGCAGTTCTTCACCTGGTGTTTCAGACACATGTGAATAAGGGCTCTGATAATTCAAGTTCTACCTTCAATTTAATTAACAACTCATCTCTTTGCTTGAACTTGGTAGATACTACATAGGAAGGTCAAGGAGGCCAAGGATCAAAAATACATAAGAGCTGGGAACTTTCCAAAAAATATTTTCTAATGGGCAAAGTGAGATTTTTTCTACACCACTTTTAGCAGTTACAATGGACTCTATTAAAATAATCAAGAAGAAAAACTGTTATTAGGAAAGAAATTTTATTTTCTTTTATTCCACATGCCTTTCAGAAACATTTGTGTGTGTGTGTGTTTTCTTTATTTGCATTTCAAATACCATCTATGCCCACAATAATTTCCTGGCTCATTCACCTAGAATAATTACATCTTTCAGGCCTAATATTCAAGTATAAAGCTCTTTTTAACCCATAGATAAGTTACATAGTCATTCAGATAAATAGAGTTAAATTTGCTGCAGAATCTATGTTCCTAGTACTGTTCAAATTATTTATATGATTCATCTAATTTAACTCTCGTAACAATTCTGTGAGATATAATGACTATGATATTCTTATTTTCCAAATAAGAAAATAAAGGTCCACAAATGACAGGAAAGTCGCCCAAGTTATGGAGATATCAAATATTAATAATAGGTTCAAGATTTGCTCTCAGGTAATCTGACTGAAACTCCAATACTTTGGCCACCTCATGCAACGAGTTGACTCACTGGAAAAGATTCTGATGCTGGGAGGGATTGGGGGTGGGAGGAGATGGGGACGACAGAGAATGAGATGGCTGGATGGCATCACCGACTCGATGGACGTGAGTTTGAGTGAACTCCGGGAGTTGGTGATGGACAGGGAGGCCTGGCGTGCTGTGATTCATGGGGTCGCAAAGAGTCAGTCACGACTGAGCGACTGAACTGAACTGAATCTGGCTTTAAATTGCATATCTTAAGCATCATGCTACACTAATGGTAACAATAACAGCACAGATATTCGATATCCACATTAGCAAACAAATGTCTCCTTTAGGGTGCACTTCATTATAAAAAAATTAATACTAAGTTTTATAAAATTTCGTGTAGTAAATGAATTCAGTAAGTAACTTTTAAAGTAAAGCACAGATTCCATCGGGCTTCCCTGGTGGCTCAGAGGTTAAAGCATCTGCCTCCAATGCGGGAGACCCGGGTTCGATCCCTGGGTCGGGAAGATCCCCTGGAGAAGGAAACGGTAACCCACTCCAGTATACTTGCCTGGAGAATCCCATGGACGGAGAAGCCTGGTAGGCTACAGTCCACGGGGTCGCAAAGAGTCGGACACGACTGAGCGACGGAACGGACGGACGGACAGATTCCATCTTGATCTACCTAGCTCATCTTCTAGCAGTTATATTTATAATGAGGATCAACATTTATACTGATGAAGGTGAATCTCTGACAGATTATCAAGTTCATTTTAAAAATGAAAAATAGGAATGGTTTCAGTACAATTAACATGCAGCTAATTGTTAGACAATGTATTTAATTCTTTCAACACTGACAATTCACATGTGGTTTTGAAATAATAAAGACTGTGTTTCAATCTGAACTTATTTGGTTATTGAATAAGTGCTATTGATGTGCTCTTGGCCAAGTAACCTTACTAGTTTAAGCTTCACTCTTATAATTCTATAAATTAAGCTGGTAAACTAATTATTATGCAAAATAATAATGAACAGGCTATATCAGAATACATATGGGAACTGGCTACAATTACTTTTTAGGATTTAGCCCAAAATATGCTAAATCAGGGGCTCTCCTTTTGATTCAGATGGTAAAGAATCTGCTGCCATGGGGAGACCTGGGTTCGATCCCTGGGTTGGAAAGATTCCCTGGAGGAGGGCATGGCAACCCACTCCAGTATTCTTGCCTGGAGAATCCCCATAGACAGAGGAGCCTGGTGGGCTACAGTCCACAGGGTCACAAAGAGTCAGACACAACTGAGCAACTAACACTTTCTATGCTAAATCAAATTCTTGGATGGTGGGGCTCATCAATTAAACAAGTTCTCGAGGTGAACCTGTGAGAACAAGTAACTACTGGACTTGATGACTTAAAAATTTCTAAGGCACACTTTCCCAATTAAGTTCAAGATAAATTAGAGCTTCTTTCCTCCTCCCCTATTTTAAAGAAAATAAAGATCAAAGAGCTAATAATTTAATTATATCAAAAATATAATTGGCAGTAACAAAGTTTCTATTTATCATTGCAAAATCATACAGAAAGAAAAGATTTTACAAAGCTATTTGATCTTTTCCGTTTAATTAAGGCTAGTTTCATCAGGATTGACATGTCACATTTGGAGAGTATTTCTTTCCATCACGCTGTTTATCCAAAAATATAATAGATTTCAAAAATGATCATGAGCAGATGCCCAGATAGTTACAATCCCATTAAAACACTAATTTCTGCTATCACTAGCTTGAGGGAATATTGCTTGAAAATTGCTCTATGTAAAAAGTAATTTATACTTACCTATAATTCATCCACCACAGTTAAATGTGAACTTAAAACACTAGAGCACCATAAGGTTTCCAGGTGGTGCCTTCATCAATTACAAGGATAAAATTCTAAAATTCTCTCTTGCCTCATAAAAGTAATTCCTTCACTGTTTTTAACTCTAACAATACAGGAAAAGTTACATTATTTGGAAACAAGTCAGAATGGAGTGCATTTCCATATAACATGTCAAAATAAATTTCCTAATAAAAAGTCTTAAGATAATTAACAGTAAATACATAAGTAGTACTTAACAAATATTTACTGAAATAATGCACTAGTTAACCAATTTATAATGTTTAAATAGGCCTGAAATAACAGTAACAAAAAAAATTCAGATAATTCAATTTTTAAAATGAGCAAATGAGTTAAACAGGTACTTTTTCAAAGAATATATACAAGCAGCCTATGAGCATGTGAAAAAGATGCACAACATCGATAATCACTGGGCTGATGTAAATCATAACCACAGTGCAATACCATCTCACAGTGAACAGAATGGCAATCATCAGAAAAACACAAACGAAAAACAAAACCGGAAAATAAAATGCTTCAAGATATGGAGACAGAAGAATCTTTATACATTGCTGGTGGAAATGTGAAATGGTGCAGCTGTCAAGGGAAGCAGTACATGGGTTCCTCAAAACTTAAAAAGAGAATTACAATATGATCTAGCAATTCCACTTCTGTGCATATACTCAAAAATAATTGAAGTCAAGGTCTTGAAAAGATACTTGTATTCCTATGTTCCCAGCAGCATTATTTGCAATAGCCAAAGCAGAAGAAACCCAAGTGCCCATCAACAGATGAATGAATAAACCAAATGTTAAAGTGGAATATTATTTAACTTTAAAAAAGAAGGCAATTCTGACACATGCTATAACTTGGATGAAGTTTGAGAATATTATGCCCAGTGAAATAAGTCAGTCATAAAAGGACAAATATAAAATTCCAATTATATGAAATACCTAGAGTAGTCAAAATTCAACAGAAAAATAAAAAAATGATTCTTTGGTGCTGGGGCTGGGTGGGGGCAATGAGAAGTTACTGGTTAAGAGGTACAGAGTTTTAGTTTTGCAAAATAAAAAGAGTTCTGTAGATGTATGGTGGAAGTGAAAAGACAACAGTGAATGTGCTTAATGACACTTATCTGCATACTTAAAAGTTCTGAACCCTTAAGTTCAAGTTTCAAGAAAAGAAGATGCCCTACTTAAAAAAAAAAAAAAAACCCTATTGTAAACTCCTTGAGCATGGGAGCTGCATGTTGCTGTTTGTATTCCAAGTGGCTAAAACAAGACCCAGAATGCAGTTTCTTAACGAATGGCAATTTAACTGATCAAAAAAATAAGCATTTTTTTAAAGTTCCTTGCCTCTTTTTTTAAATTTACATTTATTTATTTAGTTGCTGCATGTGGGATCTTAACTTCTCAACCAGAGATCAAACCCAGGCCCCTGCATTGGGAGTGCAGAGTCTTAGCCAATGGACCATGAGGTAAGTCCCCAAAAGAAGCATTTTTAATCAAAATTTTTTTTTCTTTTCTTTTAGGTGGGGAGAAGGAGTAGGATTTGTATTACATGAGCTCTATGAGTTAAACTTTAACATACAATGTTAATGAAATGCTAAAGAAATTGGATTTTATGGGCCAAATGCAGAGAAAACAAAGTTTTATTTATAACTAAGTTAAAATATATTTATATCTTTATATAAATTCCTATATATATAGGAATAAACACTTAGGAAAAAAATTTCTAGTTCCCAGATAGTAGAACAAATAAAAGAAGTCTGGAAACACAAGACAGAATGGTAAGATGTATGCACAATACAAACTTTCCAATTGGAATGGAAAACTGATGACAAATTTTACATCTATGCCTCTGAAAATTGAAGTAATAATATGGGGGTTAATTGTAATCTGATTAGGAGGACTTAGAAAAGGATCGTGCATAAAATTCTCACTGAAGAAGTCAAAGAAACTGGCTTTTCTAAAGACTATAAAGTTTTACAAAATAATTTTACCACAAAGAAGCAAAGTCTAACCTAAGTTATAAAAAATATTACTTGATGTGAGCAATTTGTGGTGTTGAAAAATACTAAAATACAAAATGGTACCTTATTAATGAATGTGAAATTCTAAAAGTGTAATTCTAATTAGTTACATATAATTAAATCTATTATTTTGTTGCAAAAGAACTGAATGAAAATAAAGTTTGAAAAGCATAAAAACCTAAGCTTTATTTTGCTATTGCATAATATTACTGGATACTCCTCCTTAGTGTATGGAAACACACCTTATATTTAAGTATGCATGCTAAGTTGCTTCAGTCGTGTATGACTCTTTGCAACTCTATGGACTGTAGCCTGCCAGGCTCCTGCGTCCATAGGATTTTTCAGGCAAGAATACTGGAGTGGGTTGCCATTTCCTACTCTAGGGGATCTTCCCGACCTAGGGATTGAACTCGAGTCTCTTATGTCTCCTGCATTGGCAGGCATATTCTTTACCACTAGTGCCACCTGGGAAACCCATATTTAATATACATATCTGATTCATAAATAAGAGATTATCAGAGTAGGGGAAAAAAAACTGCTTTATATTTTTAAAACAGCTTTTCATGAATTAAAGGCTATGAAATACTTGAAATGCACAAGGTTTTATAAACACATGGAGATTAAAGAGGTTGCTACACGTTCTCTCTGTGTTCTCTAAAGCATGCTGCCATCTGTCTGAAGGACCCTCATACAAAGCTCATTGGAGGGAACAATCCTTCTAAAGCTTGTTGAGTCTGTGAGCTGAAATTACATCACTTTTTTTTTCTAATTCAAAAAGGTAAATTTATTGGAACACAAAGCAGTTAAACAATTAAAAACTGATGTTTTTCTGAGTTGTCAAGTTAAGGTCAGAGAGCAGTGAAGCTAGAGGAGCAGTCCTAAACACTGCCCCTAAGGCCTCAGGTCCATGCTCTCCCTTTGTACCTTGGGATCTGAGCTCTCCAGGCTGCATTCTCAGGTTTCCCCATCAGGGCTACAGACTGAGTTTGGCATATGGCAGGTCCTGGCAGGAAACTAGAGGCAGGAGGAAGGGAGAAGGGAATTCCCCCCTCTCTCTCTACCTTGGGAAAGTTATTTTGTTACTCTCTTTTCCCTTATTTGACTTCACATTTTCTTTTTCATATAGCACTTGTGATTATCTGTAATTATAATATAGGTTCAGGTCAGTTCAGTTCAGTCACTCAGTCACGTCCAACCCTTTGAACCTCATTGACCGCAGCACACCAGGCCTATCTGTCCATCACCAACTCCCAGAATTTACCCAAACTCCTGTCCACTGAGTCGGTGATGCCATCCAACCATCTCATCCTCTGTTGTCCACTTCTCCTCCTGCCTTCAATCTTTCCCAGCATCAGGGTCTTTTCAAATGAGTCAGTTCTTCGCATCTGGTGGCCAAAGTACTTGAGTTAAAGCTTCAGTGTCAGTCCTTCCAATGAACACTCAGGACTGATCTCTTTTAGGATGGACTGGTTGGATCTCCTTGCAGTCCAAGGGACTCTCAAGAGTCTTCTCCAACACCACAGTTGCAAAAGCATCAATTCTTCAGCACTCAGCTTTCTTTATTGTCCAATTCTCACATCCAAACATGATTACTGGAAAAACAATAGCCTGGACTAGACACACCTTTATTGACAAAGTAATGTCTCTGCTTTTTAATATGCTGTCCAGGTTGGTCATAACTTTCCTTCCATGGAGTAAGCATCTTTTAATTTCATGGCGGCAATCACCATCTGCAGTGATTTTGGAGACCAGAAAAATAAAGTCAGCCACTGTTTCCACTGTTTCCCCATCCATTTACCATGAAGTGATGGGACCGGATGCCATAATCTTAGTTTTCTGAGTGTTGAGCTTCAAGCCAACTTTTTCACTCTCCTCTTTCACTTTCATCAAGAGGCTCTTTAGTTCTTCTTCACTTTTTGCCAAAAGAGTGGCGTCATCTGCATATCTACGGTTATTGATATTTCTCCTGGCAATCTTGATTTCACCTTGTGCTTCTTCCAGCCCAGCGTTTCTCATGATGTACTCTTCATATAAGTTTTAAATAAGCAGGATGACAATATACAGCCTTGACGTATTCCTTTTCCTATTTGGAACCAGTCTGTTGTTCCATGTCCAGTTCTAACTGTTGCATCCTGACCTGCATATAGGTTTCTCAAGAGGCAGGTCAGGTGGTTTGGTATTCCCATCTCTTTCAGAATTTTCCAAGGTTTATTGTGATCCACACAGTCAAAGGCTTTGGCATAGTCAATAAAGCAGAAATAGATGTTTATCTGGAACTCTCTTGCTTTTTCAATGATCCAACAGATGTTGGCAATTTGATCTCTGGTTCCTCTGCCTTTTCTAAGACCAGCTTGAACATCTGGAAGTTCTAGGTTCACGTATTGCTGAAGCCTGGCAGGGATTTTGAGCATGACTTTACTAGCGCATAAGATGAGTACAACTGTGCAGTAGTTTGAGTATTCTTTGAATTGCCTTTCTTTGGGATTGGAATGAAAACTGAACTTTTCCAGTTCTGTAGCCACTGCTGAGTTTTCCAAATTTGCTGGCGTAATGAGTGCAGCAGTTTAACAGCATCATCTTTTAGGATTTGAAATAGCTCAACTGGAATTCCATCACCTCCACTAGCTTTGTTCATAGTGATGCTTCCTAAGGCCCACTTGACTTCACATTCCAAGATATCTGGCTCTAGGTGAGTGATCACACCATCGTGATTATCTGGGTTGTGAAGATCTTTTTTGTACAGTTCTTCTGTGCATTGTTGCCACTCTTCTTAATATCTTCTGCTTCTATTAGGTCCATATCATTTCTGTTTTATTGAGCCCTTCTTTGCATGAAATGTTCCCTTGGTATCTCTAATTTTCTTTAAGAGATCACTAGTCTTTCCCATTCTATTGGTTTCCTCTATTTCTTTGCACTGATGTCACTGAGGAAGGCTTTCTTATCTCTCCTTGCTATTCTTTGGAACTCTGCATTCAAATGGGTATATCTTTCCTTTTCTCCTTTGCTTTTCACTTCTTTTCTCAGCTATTTGTCAGGCCTCCTCAGACAGCCATTTTGCTTTTTCCCATTTGTTTTTCTTGGGGATAGTCTTGATCCCTGTCTCATGTGCAGTGTCATGAACCTCCGTCCATAGTTCATCAGGCACTTTATCAGATCTAGTCCCTTAAATCTATTTCCCACTTTCACTGTATCATCATAAGTGATTTAATTTAGGATATCTGAATGGTTAGTGGTTTTCCCTACTTTCTTCAATATAAGTCTGAATTTGGCAATAAAGAGTTCATGATCTGAGCCACAGTCAGCTCCTGGTCTTGTTTTTGCTGACTGTATAGAGCTTCCCCATCTTTGGCTGCAAAGAATATAATCAATCTGATTTCGGTGTTGACCATCTGGTGATGTCCATGTGTAGAGTCTTCTCTTGTGTTGTTGGAAGAGGGTGTTTGTTATGACCAGTGCATTCTTTTGGCAAAACTCTATTAGCCTTTGCCCTGCTTCATTCCATACTCCAAGGCCAAAATTTGCTGTTACTCCAGGTGTTTCCTGACTTCCTTCCTTTTCATTCCAGTCCCCTATAATGTTAAGGACATCTTTTTTAAGGTGTTAGTTCTAAACGGTCTTGTAGGTCTTCATAGAACCATTCAACTTCAGCTTCTTCAGTGTTACTGGTTGGGGCATAGACTTGGATTACCGTGATATTGAATGGTTTGCCTTGGAAATGAACAGAGATCATTCTGTTCTTTTTGAGACTGCATCCAAGTACTGCATATTGTATATTACATCCAAGCACTGCATATTATAGGTAATAACATATTAAATGAGAATTTTTTTGTTGCTTGCAAATTTCACTAAAGCCAAAAGGATGAGGACAAAGCACAATAAGCAAACAGACTTCTGAAAAAGAGGTACTAAAAATATCCACGCAGGACTTACTAACCAACAGCAAGATCAGTCCATTGACCACCACCCCATCCAAGCTACTTAAGACTAAAGATTTGAGGCAGAATTCTTTGAAGGGAAATGCTAAAAGTAAGGAGTAATTATACTTTTATCTTCCTTCTCCATTCAGATAAAACCCAGGAGTGGTATTTCCACCTGCTAGAGAAGCACTCAAGGATGGAGGATGCAAAGAGAGAGATAAGCATTTCCCTCAGGCCAGAGCTCAGGAAGCTACAGAACTCAAAGGCTCAGCCCCAGGGGACCCACCACATGGTGAGGAATGAGAAGAGTTCTTAGAAGAACATGGCTTGTATCACCAAGATTCTAGACGGAGATGTGAACCCGAAGACGGATGCCTGCCTCGCACCTTGAGAAGGCCTGGTGCTGCCTGAAGCATCACACATGCCTCTTTTCTTATAAACCTCATTCTGCTGATGTAGTCATGAAAGTCACCCAGTAGGAGTAAGGAAGGAGTAGAGAAAGAGTGAAAGAAAAAAAAACAACAACAAGCCCCTTGATTAAACATCTATTTTTGTGTGTGGCTGATATCTTGTTTTATTTGAAATTAACTTTGTTTGCCCTAGTTGAAAGAGAAAAAGTGAAAGTGTCAGTCGCTCAGTTGTATCGGACTCTTTGCAACACCATGGACTGTAGCTCACCAGGCTTCTCTGTCCTTGGAATTCTCCAGGCAAGAATACTGGAGTGGGTAGCTATTCCCTTCTGCAGGGGATCTTTCTGACCCAGGGATCGAACCCAGGTCTCCTGGATTCCTTACTGTCTGAACCACAAGGGAAGCCTGTATGCCCTGGTTAATGGTAACTAACTGATAATTACATTGTATTATTAATTTTTTCAGTTAATTGCTACAGTGTAGAAAATGTGGCAAGTCAGTTTCAGACACAGGAGTCAAATGTGTTTTAACCCACTAAGAGGAGTTTTTAAATACAGTATAATATAATGCCAAGATTATTAAAAACCATTTCCTTTAGTAAGGCATCTATTAACTAATTAACTGAGAACCAATTCTGCAAAGTAGGACTCAGTAGTAGTGGCTTTCTTTTACTAGAGTGCTGCTGCTAAGTCGCTTCAGTCGTGTCCAACTCTGTGCGACCCCATAGACAGCAGCCCACCAGGCTCCCCCGTCCCTGAGATTCTCCAGGCAAGAATACTGGAGTGGGTGGCTAGACTAGATGCATCTTAAATGTCAGTGGTTAGAAAAATGGAGTCACCATATTCAAACCATCCAATAAACCAGTTAGAGAAATATTTTTTAAGTTAACGAGTCTGTATCCTTAGTAAATGTTTGCAGTATTGGTCAAGAACCTTGACTGGCTTCTATGCCATGTATTTTCAGCATCTAAAACTCAGCTTTGTACAAGGTCAAATCTCAGTTTGTTGGTGTTCAGTCACCCAGTCGTGTCCGACTCTGTGCAACCCCATGGACTACAGCACGCCAGGCCTCCCTGTCCCTCACCATCTAACGAAGTTTGACCAAGTTCATGTCCACTGCATCAGTGATGCCATCGAGCCAACTCATCCTCTACACCCTCTTTTCCTTATGATCTGTGAAGAGGATTCCCTTCACAGATCACTGCCTTGTTGTGACAAAGGGGCTTGTGTAACTCAATGAAACTATGAGTCACACATTGTAGGGCCACCCAAGACCAACAGGTCATAGTGGAGAGTTCTGACAAAACATGATACACTGGAGGAGGGAATGGTAAACCACTCCAGTATGCTTGTGGTGAGAATCTCATGAACTGTATAAAAAGGCAAATCTCAGTAAATAAATAAATAAAGGATTAAATAAGCACTTAAGAAGGATCTAAATAAAATTCTATACCAATAAGAAAGCAAATTACACATCGAGTTCATGCTTTTTTAAAAATTCTATTTATCTCTAATGCTTATAATAAATAATTGACTGAAATGTAGAAATTTCAGTGAATCATGAGTTTTGCCTAAAGCATCATAGAAGTTTTATTCCCCATCCCTCATCCCCACTCTCACATGTATACAAATATACTGAATCAGCGGCCTTTTTTTCTTTTCTTTTTTTTTTTGAATGACTGTTTAATGGAATAACTAGATATTTTGGTTTCACATCATCACAGCCAAGTGTGCAGTAATTAAAAAGATGATTTCAAATGGTATTTACATTTAACAACATGCACCAACTTCGCCATATGTTTTCTACCCTTGTCAACGTGTTTATGTGGCATTTTATCTGCAGAAAACAGCTTTGTTCCTCATGGCTGGAGTCACAAACGGTGAAAACAAACAGAATGAAAGGTAAAAGCAAACTGCTCACTGAATTCACCTGTGCAGAGGCAGTATCTCTCACTGAGACTCTGGTGTGATAATTCGGAGAACTCACAACACAAAGGGATACACTCAGCACAGGGTGTTTCACAATTCCTTTTCCTGAATTCTTAACATAGGGTGGTATCCAAACTCGAGTGGCCACAGACTAGGGCAAGTTTCTGCACTGGGTATGCATAAGAGTACATGCCACATGTGGGTATAATTTTGTTCCCCAGAAAGATTCTCCCCTTAAAAAATATCAGTAGTAGTTACCTTCATGAGAGGGACTAGTAAGCTGGAAATCGACATTTTATTCTGCTTTATAACTATCCATATTGATGCTATTTTTTTTTTCCTTTCAGGTTCTACAATTAACATTGAAATATAATCAATATACCAAGGTGTCATGGTTTCGTCAGATGATAATTTCTGCTTCTAGATTTGCACCTGCAAGTGTTAATGTCTCAGTCATGTCCGACTCTTTGCAACCTCATGAACCATAGAACCCGCCAGGCTCCTCTGTCCATGGAATTCTCCAGGCAAGAATACAGGAATAGGTTGCCATGCCCGCCTCAGATTTGCAACTAGATTTGTCACAAGAATGTCCTATATGAGTAGGATCTTTATATAGAAAAAGAGGTTCAAAATGTATGGAACAAACACAAGCATTATTTGTAACCATGTTCCGTCATCCAGTGTGGGAGAGAGGGACGACTGTCAGTTAAAACAAAAGTAAGGTTTTCACCACCTCCAGTCAGAATTTTGGTGAGAAAGAATGAGGACCATTATGAGTTCCTGTCCAGCCAGTAGGGAAATTCTCCTTCTTTGGTTGGCTACAGAAAACACAGTACAATAACATTAACTGTCTGTCTTGTTGCCATAGCCTGTCCAAAGAAACAGCCACTGAACACTTAAAGGACCATGTGACTGTTACACTATCAGTAAGACTGAAAAAGAAAGCATTGAGCTGCTTAGGTTTGGGCTGCCCACTGAAAATTAAGTCATCTAACCTTTTCTAAATGTTCAGATAAGGCATTAATTAATACTCTTATGTATCAAAAATAACATTCAAACATATCATGACTTACAACTGGAGCATAAAGACAGTTTATAACAGGCAAATATATTCCTAAGACGTGGAAGCTTAGTATCTGGTCACCAAAGAAAGAAAATTCCATTCAGTTCAGTTCAGTTCAGTCGCTCAGTTGTGTCCAACTCTTTGTGACCCCATGAATCACAGCACGCCAGGCCTCCCTGTCCATCACCAACTCCTGGAGTTCACTCAAACTCATGTCCATCAAGTCGGTGATGCCATCCAGCCATCTCATTCTCTGTCATCCCCTTCTCCTCTTGCCCCCAATCCTTTGGCTACCTTATGGGAAAATTCCATTACCAGGGGGTAATTGCTTCAAGAGTTTCTCAGCCTAGGAGAATATTATCTTAGCATTTCACAGTTTCAAAAATCTTCCTTAATGTGTCTTGGGTTGGTTTCCCAAGAAATAGACTCTGATACTGCTATTTGCATGCAGGAGTTTTGTTGGGAGGTGATGTAGTGAATAATTTAATCTATTTGTAGGACATATATTTCTAACCTTAAAAATGCATTCCAATATGCTTTGAATGTGTGGGTGCATGCCAAGTTTCATCCAACTCTTTGCAACACTATGAACTGCAGCCCACCAGCTCCTCTGCCCATGGGATTCTCCAGGCAAGAAAACTGGAGTGGGTTGCCATACTCTCTTCCAGGGTATCTTCCCAACCAGGGATCAAACCCCTGTCTCTTGCATCACCTGCATTGGCAGGCAGGTTCTTTACACTAGTGCCACCTGGAAAGCCCGTACAGGATACCTAGAATGGTCAAGTTCAAAGAGTCAGAAAGTACATTGGGAGATGCCAGTGGCCAGGGTGTGTGTGGTGGTGGTGGGGAAGGAGAATGGGGAATTGGTGTTTAATGGGGACAGTTTCAGTTTAGGAAGGTGAAAATTTGGGAGATGGGTGATGGTGAGAATTGCACAACAATGAGGATGTACTTAATGTCACTGAACTGTACAGTTAAATATGGTTAAAATAGTATGTTTTGTATTAGGTGACTTTTGAAATTGGAAGTGAAAGTGGCTCTTTCCAACTCTTGTCCAACTCTTTGCAACCACATGGACTATACAGTCCATGGAATTCTCCAGGCCAGAATACTGGAGTAGGTAGCCTTTCCCTTTTCCAGGGGATTTTTCCAACCCAGGGATCAAACCCAGGTCTCCCACACTGTGGGTGGATTCTTTACCAGCTGATCCACAAGGGAAGCTCAAGAATACTAGAATGGGTAGCCTATTCCTTTTCCAGAAGATCTTCCTGACCCAGGAATCGAACCAGGGTCTCATGCATTGCAGGTAGATTCATTACCAACTGAGCTATCAGGGAAGACCCAGGTGACTTTTATCACAATTTAAAAACAAAAATTAAAACTAAAAAAGAAAGCAAAACAAGGCTGAACAGAGGGAGAATTTGAAACATGACTGGATTTACAAGTGAGGCCTCAGTCAGTTCTCCAGGCTGTGGAACTGGTGTAGCCTTTCAGAATTGTCTCAAACTGAGACAAGCAGTCAGCACTTAATACCTTTCTATCAATCAGTCAGGGACTTTCCTGGTGGTCCAGTGGTTAAGAATCTACCTTGCAATGCAAGGGATGCAGGTTCGATCCCAGGGTCAGGAAGATCCCCTGGAGAAGGGCATGGCAACCCACTCCAGTATTCTTGCCTGGAGAATCCCATGGACAGAGGAGCCTGGCAGGCTACAGTTCATGGGGTTACAAAAGAGTCAGACACAACTTACCAACTAAACAACAAATCAAACTGTCGTAAGATAAGGGTGTCATTTTGGGACAGGCACCTTTCTGACAGAGGGCAAGCACTGAGGAGAACTCAGACAATAAACCTCCCTCCCTCATAGCTGAGGAAATAAGTGTCTTGGTCAGGAAAAAGGAATGAGGCATTACTTCACAGCATCCAATAGACAGGATGTCTTAACTACTGGGAAATGTACTGCCTGTGATAAATATCTCTGTCTCTCTGATGTTTTCATCTCTCAAATTAGACTGTGATGAATATATATATATATATATATATATATATATATATTTTAAAGAATAGTTAAAATCCCATGAATTTTATCTTTTGGGAATACTTGGACCTAAAAGGCCATGTTTCTGAATAACAGACAAGATGACTCCCCCCAAAATATGGAGAGGAAATAATGTATTGATAAAGAAGAATACAACATTTGTTATATGGTCTTCAGTGAATTAACTGGTATGAAAAACTTCACATTAATTGAATACAGTTGACAGAAATAACAGTATTATTTAACAGTGATGAGTGTTACAATGAACTGTGTTATACAGTCCAGGGGACTTGGATAAGTTCTTCTGTCTATCATAAAAGCCTGCTCTCTGGGGGAAGTCATCTGTTCTCAATAATAATGGTTAACAGTGGGTATGAGAACCCCGAGGACAACTCTCAAAGCCACTGTGACCACAGGCAATATAAATATATGAAACGATGACATTTGGGATGCTACCTGTACATCACAAGCAACAGTATTTAGTCATTCACTAGCTGAACTTCCTGCAGTGTATCAGGCTATATGTGTGTGTGTGCTCAGTTGCTCAGTCCTGTCCAACTCTTTGTGAACCCATGGAATGTACTGGGCCAGCCTCCTCTGTCCATGGGATTCTCCAGGCAAGAATACTGGAATGAGTTGCCATGCCCTCCTCCAAAATATCTTCCAGGTCCAGGGATTGAACCTATGTCTCTTATGTCTCTTGAGCTGTCAGCAATTCTTTACCACTGAGCCACCTGGGAAGCCCAGCAGGCAATATACAGATGCCTAGAACAAGATCTTATGGTAAAGATAATGAGTTCAAAATTGTGTACATGTATATATATAGATAGATAGATATTGTGTGTGTACACAGACATACACAATATTTACTTGATTCTAAAGATTTGTGATGCAAAAAAGTTTAAGATCTAGAGTTACAAAGATAAATATCATGGTCCCTGCCTATGGGTCCATTATCTCAGTGAAGATACTGCTGCTGAGGTGTGCTTGGTCAACACATGCTCTGAGAATGGAATGCAACTCCATAAGAAGGCAAAAGGACCAGGAGTTTTAGTTTGTAATTTTAAAGACACGAATCCTAGGCTTTCACTCATTGCATGAACATGGACAGCCTCTTAATCTTACCAAGTTTCAGACCATTTGTGAGAAGTAGGAAGACAAGTGACTACCTCATGGGACAGACTTCAGTATGTGCCCAGTTTTGTATGGTGCCTGGTATAGAGTACAATACACTAGATATTAGCTAGTATTAGTAGTTATTGATGTTTTTACAGTCTCCTCCCTGCCTCTATCAACACTCATTTTTAACATGCAACAAGTTCTCAGGAATAAAAGTAGGGTGAAGTGAAATGAAGTCGTTCAGTTGTGTTTGACTTTTTACAACCCCATGGACAATATAGTCCATGGAATTCTACAATAAGAATACTGGATTGGGTAGCCTATCCCATCTTCCCAACCCAAGAATTGAACCGGGGTCTCTTGCGTTGCTGCTGCTGCTAAGTCACGTCAGTCGTGTCCAACTCTGTGCGACCCCATAGACAGCAGCCCACCAGGCTCCTGTCCCTGGGATTCTCTAGGCAAGAACACTGGAGTGGGGTGCCATTTCCTTCTCCAGTGCATGAAAGTGAAAAGTGAAAGTGAAGTCGCTCAGTTGTGTCCGACTCTTCGCTACCCCATGGACTGTAGCCCACCAGTCTCCTCTGTCCATGGGATTTTCCAGGCAAGAGCACTGGAGTGGGTTGCCATTGCCTTCTCCGTCTTGCATTGCAGGTGGACTCTTTACCAACTGAGCTATTAGGGAAGCCCGAAACTAGAGTGAATAAAGGCAAAGAAACAAGAAAACCATCCAGGTCTCAGAGGGTAAGAGTATAAGACATAACTCTGCACCCAGGCTAATATTATTTCTCACCCAAAATATGTCATAATACCTTCTAAGTTATGTAAAGCCTAACATGGACTAAAATCAGTGTGTGTGTTTGTGTGTTAAGTTGCTTCAGTCGTGTCTGATTCTTTGCAACCCTATGGACCGTAGTCCTCCAGGCTCCTCTATGTCTATGGGATTCCCCAGGCAAGAATACTGGAGTGGAGTGCCATGCCCTCCTCCAGGGAATCTTTCTGACCCAGGGATTGAATTTGAATCTCTATGTCTCCTGCATTGGCAGGCAGGTTCTTTACCACTAGCACCACACGGGAAGCCCAAAATCAATATAGTGTACTGATATAAAATATAATACATATTATAATTAGAGCCCTCTGGTTGTCAAGGGGTATCAATTGGTGGTGAGAGGAAGCTAAGAGAAAAAGACTATTTTATTACTAGATCAATACTAAAGTCAACCATAAGTCAGATAGTGAACAAAATTGAAAATATAATGAGTTGGTCATAACAGCAGTCTCTTCGTTGATATAAGCCTTTAAAATGGAAGCATCATCCGTTTAAAGAAGGGACAGCTGTGAAGTCTTCCCGTCCTCTTATGATATGTACAAAGATATACTAAATGGATCCTTCCAGTATGTAAAATCTATTAGTTCTAAATATTAAATCACTGACAATTCAACAATGTTTATTTTGAATCCCAAGAGCATACCATAGCCCATTTGCAATAGTTTAAATCAGCTTTTCAGAATCTTAAATTATTCCATGTCCATTTTCTGCCCAGTGGGATTGGTATGGGAGAAAACTGAAGAATGACTGTACTTGGGGAGGACAAGGAAAGGAAAAGAAAGAAAATTCTTAAAGTTTCATGTGTCCTTGGAGGGGCTGATTTCAATCATGCATGGTAGTCCGTCCAGTACTGAATCCATTAGGACTCTTGATTGCAAGCAATGGGAACTAAATCTGATGGATTTAAACAGAATAATAAATTGAACTATGTACAAATAAATATAAATATTTTATATTTATAAATATTTTATATTTAAAATATACATCTATTCAGGGTAACTCACAGACTCAGAATGGCTAAGGAAACATGAATACATGGAGCTAGAACCCTATCGAAAATCACACCATAGGATCAGTGTGGTGAGAACACAACCTGCAGCTACCTCTGGGCACCAGACACAGACCTGGTCCAGTACCACCCCTTGAACAGGATGCTGTGGCTGTTTCCACATGACCACCCTTGGAAGCTGGAGGTGGATTTGACATCTCAGTGTTCAGAACAAATTGTCTCCTGCTTTTGCCTTTTTGTACAATTAGCTCCAGATTCAGATTCTGATGGGTGAAACCTGCCTAAAGTATTAAAGATCTGCACTTTCCAGCTTATAGATGGGAGGCGGACTCTGCTTCCTAACGTGACATATGGCAGAGAGTTTATCAAATGAAGGAAGCAATTGAGAGACTAGAAAGTGAAAGAAAATGACAGATTTCCTCTCTAAGGCCCAATGAGAAGTACCAGTTGCCAAAAGCCTTCCCTCCCGTGACTTCAAAGTTATTTTTTTTCT
Source organism: Moschus berezovskii (assembly GCF_049115385.1). Lineage (NCBI taxonomy): Eukaryota > Metazoa > Chordata > Mammalia > Artiodactyla > Moschidae > Moschus > Moschus berezovskii. The sequence continues at coordinate 76,868,519 of NC_142467.1, forward strand.
ATCTCATCAGCTGTTAGATTATTTCCAAGTCTTATGTAGATCATTTTGATAACTAGTATGTTTATGAAATTATCTACAGGTTTTAGACAGTTTGATTTCTTTAAATTTATATGCCTTGTTGAAGGTTACACACCAAATGGTGAAGAGGAATCAGATTTAAGGCACAGATACTGACTTCCCTGAATTTAATGCTAAAGACATTGTGTCCTTTTTGTGTTTTCTAAGGATAACAATTCATTATTCATTCAAATTGAATTGTTCTAGTGAACAACATGAAAATTATCTTACTTCAGCTATTCACAGCAAACTAAAAAAGCCAAGTGGGACTTCTATTGAATATTATAAGGGACAGATTCCAATAAAGCCCTTATCTCTTGATAACATTCACTAGTAACTCAATTCAGAAATTACCTAACAAAGTTCAGCTGTGAGGCAAGGCATTCAAATAAATTGTTCAAGCATGACCAAAAGACTTGTGCCAAAAACTGATTCATGACTCTTCAGGGCCTCTCTGAGTAATTTTCTTTGCCTATCACTATGATATATATGTTGGGGGGTAGTATATGCTATCTGATGTGAAAGCCCCAAAGAGTAGATGAGGACCTAACATCTGGTACATCTGTAGTGTTGTAGCCACAACAGGCAGAGGGGTCAGAGGAACCAGGTCAAAGAAATGGTCCTTCGCTTTTTCAGGCTGTGGTCTGTTTTGGAATTTTCTTACCATTGTTTGCTTTTGTCTTAGAGGATATTTTGCTAGTGTAGGCAGATTCATGGAGAAGGCAATGGCAACCCACTACAGTACTCTTGCCTGGAGAATCCCAGGGACAGGGGAGCCTGGTCAGCTGCAGTCCATGGGATCGCTAGGAGTCGGACACGACTGAGCGACTTCATTTTCACTTTTCACTTTCTCGCGTTGGAGAAGGAAATGGCGACCCACTCCAGTGTTCTTGCCTAGAGAATCCTGTAGACAGAGGAGCCTGGTGGGCTGCCGTCTATGGGGTCGCACAGTCGGACACGATTGAAGCGACTTAGCAGCAGCAGCAGCAGACAGGCAGATTAATTCCTAAATTTTTGGGAAAAAAAAAAGTTTCTTCTAAATTTTCAAGAATAGCTTTTATTTACCCTTCATACATGAAAATGTGTATATATGTAGAAGGTTGGCTGCCTTCCGTAGGCAAAAGAGGCCTTCACAGAGTTCAACCATTTCACCAGGAAGATGGCATTGGGGTTAAAAGCAAGAGATTCCTACAACGAATGGGTACCACTTTGTCCACGTGTGTGTATCTCCTTTGTGAACCTAAGCTGTGCATCCAGGAGAAAGAAGTAGGGATCAGACAGCATGGAATTAAGGAAATCCAGATTCTGAATGCAGTGTGCTTGTGTACTAAGTTGCTTAGGTCATGTCCTACTCTTTGTGACCCTATGGACCATAGCAGCCGACCCTCTAAATCCAGTTTCATTTGCTACAGAAACTACACAATGATTCAGGAGACAAAGAAGGCAACTCTCTGCCCTGACTGTTCCTGTAATGTAGATCAACTGAAAATTTAACAAGCTACCCAATAAGCAGACTGACCTAGGCAGATCATTTAAACACTCACAGGTAGACCTAAGGATACCGATTTCAGTTCTATAAAGTGGCTTCCTAACAACAAAAGCTCCTCAACAATGGAGTTGTGAGCCCCTGACCCCAAAGGCATTCTAGCAGAGAAAGGATGGCAGTAGGTTCCACATCCTACACAAGGCGCTCAGTTAATGGATTAATGATGGATAGCAGTCAGTGGTCTGCAAAATGCCTTCTAACCTCAAGGCCCCGTGATTCTAAAAGCCAGCTATTAGAAACAGAACTGCAGTCACACCAAACAGCTGCCAGATGAAACAGATAATGAAGACAAACATCGATGACAGGGTGGAGCCTGAAGAGCAAACTCTCAGAATCAATACCTCAGTTACTGAGTGACGGGTGGCCAAGATACTTGCCAGGGAGTTGCTGGCCTCTCCCAGGCAGGTCAACCTCTCTGACTTTTATGTATGTCTATTTGGCAGCTGTCCTAATGTAACTACTGCAGTAGTTCATTTGTAACTCTTTAACTTGAACAACAACAATAATGTATCATATCTGTTTAAATTTACCTCTTTTGCTAAGAAATTTTACAAAGGAGCACTATATTCTTAATTATCCTTATAAATAGCAGTACCATCTGAGCTCAATGCAACATTGCAAGCTTTTAGGGATGGCTTGAGAGGGAGATGTTTATAAAATAGGATTTATTTCAGCATCTAAGCCCTTATAAACATTAAAATATGTGAGGATCATCTTTTTAAGTAAAAAAGTAAAATTCCTGTTAATTTACTTCTTTCTGCCTTCACTGGTTGTCGGTTTTTTTGTGTGTGACAATATGATTTACCTTTTTTTTGTTTTTGACATTGAGTTTAGTAGAAAAGAAGGACTAATGTGTATTATGGACTCAGAGGAAATTTTATCACCCTGGGCAGCCAGTAATAAAACTTTTTTTTTTCCCCCTAGCAACCATTTCTTTCCTAAGTAATAGTCAGAAATGAGACATAACTAAAAGGAGGCCACCCATTTTGCCTTCAAACTCTTCCAAAATAGCTCTGATTGCTCCTCCAAAACCAAGCACTTCCTGGGAGTAGGAGTTGCTTTTGACTTGCTTTGAAGCAACATTCAAAATAATTCTAAATTTCATCTGTGAGTCTGAATTTTTAATCTACTGTTAATGCCTCAAAAAAAATTTTTTTCATTCATTAGGCAACATTTTCAAACTACATTTCCGTGTAATTTTTACCTTATTTAACATTATTACTTGAAATTATTCTGGGATGTGGCTAGTTGCAAGAATTTTCCATAAAATGAAGTTTCATTGCTCTGCTCAGTTAAGGACACAGATGATCGTAACAAAGGGAATGCGGATTATAAGCAACATGAAGTATGGGGCCAAGCATATGTGAGAATAAACATATTCATAATGTGTAAAAATTATAACATCATACTCTCCATTCTTAACAGAAATAAAAACTGTGCAAATATTATTCTCATAAGCAGATTACAAAAGACAAACTGTTCCCTCTACCTTCTTCTCTGCAAGACTACTTCAGTTCCATTTAGCTGTTGGAAACCCCATGAACACCTTGCGGGATGTTCATATAAAGTACCTGCAATTGCCTAATCCTTTGTCGTGTACACCTGCTTCAATTCTGTATTTGAAGTTAAAACTGCTTCACCAGGAGTTAAGGAAGGACTCTAGGAGAATTAAGATAGCCTAAGACATGTCAAATTAATTTAATATAATTGGAAGTTAGGCATTAGCCCTAAGATCCAGGAATAGCTATAATTGGAAATAATTTAAAAATTTGGAATAAGAGAGAAAGAAGGATTTAGACACGGTTCAGCTGAATCATTTTAGCCTGAAATTTTGGCATTTCTAATAATTGAAAGAGAAATAGGTTAGGGATTGGGGGAGGGTAGGGTGGAGAAGATGCACTTTCTTTGTAGTCATACACACAGCCAATAGGAAGCAGCTCTCTGGGCTCTCTTAGACAGTGAACTCTGATTAACTGGGATATCACTTTGCACCTTCCTTGAGGGACCCACAGAGGCACTGTGTAATGTACTTTCATTATTCACCCTTTTCTTCTGCACAAGCTCCTCTGTCAGTCACACATGGATCTTCTCATTGACTGTCTATCTCTATGGCATCACAGTTAACTTCCATTTTTGTTCCAACTTCAAATCACTGCCTAGGTGGTACCTCTTAATTCTTCTCTGACTCAATTTGTTGGAAGATTAAATGAAAAAATGAATGTAAACCACTGATTCCACCACCAGGAGTGAGGGACTAGAAAAAGCTAGCTTTAATCAGCAGTAAAGGCACTCTTATTCCTTCTGCCTTGAAAATACTCCTTATATTATCGAAAATATTAACAGTAATTCCATTCATTAAGATACACAGATACTAGTGTTCAATTAGATTTATTTACTAATAAGTTATCTGGAACAGCTGAACTTCATGGGAGAAGTGGGATGAAATGACATACAGTATGTTGTTTCGTTACTAATTCTTATGTGACCCCATGGGCCCACCAGGCTTTTCTGTTCATGGAATTTCCTAGGCAAGAATACTGGAGTGAGTTGCCATTTTCTTCTCCAGGGGATCTTACCCACCCAGGGATTGAACCCACATCTCCTGCATTTCAGGCAGATTTGTTAACACTGAGCCACAAAGAAAGCCCAACATACAGTGTACCTTGGAAAAAGTACCAAAATATTTTCCGTAGAATTAATTGGAAAATAAAATTGAGAGACATTTTACAGAAGGCAGTGTCACATTATGATAGTAAAGCATCTCTTTTGCAAAAACAGCCTCACTTTTACTGTTTTTAAAATATTTTTCTTTTTGATTTATTTCTCATATTCTCTTAATAGTTTTAACCAATCATTTGCATCAGCAACTCTTATTAACACAACCTTCAGTAAGAACATTAATAAATCTAGAGAAAATAATGGAATTCTGGACAAATCCACAAAGGAATTAAAGGGGAAATTTCCTAGAGTATTACAAAGTGTATTTGAGACTTGAGATTTTAAGTGTGGTCCATTTTATCCACTATCCTTCAAGTTTGCCTTTAGTGAGGCTGCTGTCACTGAAGGGTCGGACACGACTGAGCGACTTCACTTTCACTTTTCACTTTCACACATTGGAGAAGGAAATGGCGACCCACTCCAGTGTTCTTGCCTGGAGAATCCCAGGGACGGGGGAGCCTGATAGGCTTCCGTCCATGGGGTCACACAGAGTCGGACACGACTGAAGTGACTTAGTAGTAGTAGTAGTAGTACTGTCACTGAAGCTTTCAGTTCAGTTCAGTCACTCAGTCGTGTCCTACTCTTTGTGACCCCATGAATCACAGCACGCCTGGCCTCCCTGTCCATCACCAACTACCGGGGTTCATTCAAACTCATGTCCATCGAGTCGGTGATGCCATCCAGCCATCTCATTCTCTGTCGTCCCCTTTTCCTCCCACCCCCAATCCCTCCCAGCATCAGAATCTTTTCCAGTGAGTCAACTCTTCACATGAGGTGGCCAAAGTATTGGAGTTTCAGCTTTAGCATCAGTCCTTCCAATGAATACCCAGGACTGATCTCCTCTAGAATGGACTGGTTGGATCTCCTTGCAGTCCAGGGGATTCTCAAGAGTCTTCTCCAGCACCACAGTTCAAAAGCATCAATTCTTCGGTGATCAGCTTTCTTCACAGTCCAACTCTCACATCCATACATGACCACGGGAAAAACCATAGCCTTGACTAGACGGACCTTTGTTGGCAAAGTAATGTCTCTGCTTTTTAATATGCTATCTAGGTTGGTCATAACTTTCCTCCCAAGGAGTAAGCATCTTTTAATTTCATGGCTTTAGTTGTGGGCAATTCCAGACAAGGTTGCAAATCTGCTGAGGTTTATCTTTGGCACAGGTGTCTTCCAGTTTAATTGTCTCTCCTCTTTGTTGTCATTTCTCACTCCTAAGTAGAGTAACTCAGTTAAATAGTCATTTTTGGCAGTATACATCCATCCACTTCTCTTTACAGTAAGATTTTAAGCCAACAAACTAGTTTTCTGAATATTTCAAATTCAAACTCTCTAAAATAGAGGTTCAGATTGGTTTTGATAATGCCTATTACAAGCTTTACAGATTCTAACATCAGCTCCCATAGAGCCACTTGTCAATTCACTGGACAATGAAATAGATGTCCACCTTGGGTCATATGCTGTCTCTGACCCAATAAGTTGTGAAACAGGAGAATGAAGATCTTAATGACTTCAGAGTGAAGAAGGTTAGGGATTTTATTTCATTACAAAGATGAAGGATGGAATCTCTGTAGTGGCTTCATTAATGATTGTCAAGACTTAGAGACAATCAAGATGTCCTTCAATAGGTGAATGGATAAAAATAAACAAAAAACTATCGCCACATGATAGAATAGGAAGGGATACTCAGGGAAGAAAAATGAGCTATTAAGCCACAGAAAGTAATGGAGAAAACAAATGAATATTGCTAAGGGACAAAAGCCTGTTTTAAAAAGGTTACATAACTCTGTAAGTCCAACTATATGACATTATGGCAAAGAAGACAGTGAAGACAGTAAAAAGATTGGTGTTTGCCAGGGGCTCAGATAGATAGAGGGAAGGATGAACAAGTAGACCACGGTGGATTTTTGGAGCGGCAAGACAGTTATTCTGTATGGTTCTGTCTCAAATCCATGGAATATACAACACCGACAGTGAACCCTAATGTAAACTATGGTCTTTTGCTAATAATCATGAATCAGTATAGGCTTAACAATTGTAAAAAAAAATTGTACCACACAAGTGCAAGATAATGTTAAATTGTACCACACAAGTGCAAGAAATTCTGGCAGGGGAAAACTAGGAGGCATATGAGAACTCTCCCTACCTTCTGATAAATTTTCTAACTGCTCTAAAAAATAAAATCTATTAATTAAAAAAAAAAAAATTAAGGCAAGAGACAGAAATAAGTACACAGTGACCAGGAGGGAAATATAAAAGACAATAAAGTCTGTAAAAAATTCCTTTAAAACACTACTTTTTTCTATAGGTCCAAGTTTCTTAATAAAAAGTACTGAGTTATGCAACCAATGTGAGTTGTTTTTTTTATTTTAAACAATACGTGTAAAACCAATTACATTTCATCATTCCCCTGCTAGCAGATAAAAGTCTGAAATAATATCTAACCATCTAGCAACTTTAAACCAAGAATATAGCAATAAGAAGAACTGCTGAAATATTAAAATGTCTCTGTTTTTTTTTTTTATTTTCAGTTAAAAAAAATAGGTTGCTTTATATCTGAAAATGTAATGGAGTACATAATCAAGCATAATTTCCTAAAAGGAAAATAATGAAATGACATGTATTAATCCTGGAGAAGTTATAAAATATCTTTAATTGGTCAAGACTTGAAAAAGGCACTGCTTATGAAAAGAGAAAAGTCTTTAAGTTAAAAAAAACCACTCACACACAAAAAACCCACCAGAAAGTAACAACACTCAGATTTAAATGCAGTCTCCTGTCTCACAGTTCAGATCTCTTTTCACCACATCACAAGTGGAAAATAAGGCTTGGAAGGATGGTACAAACCTATGAAAAGTAAATACAAATAGAAGAGTCTTAATTACAGAGAAAATAGCATTTTGAACAAGGTTTTAATAAAGCAGGAGAGGTCAGGATAGACTGGAGTAAAGAACAGAAGTCAACCTTGACAAGTACCTACTTGATACTTTTATTAAAAATTAGAACTTGAAATAAAAGGAGGCCACACTAAAAAAAAAAAAAGATTTTGAAATATATACCAGTGTTTTTCACCCATGAAGAGATCTGGGAGTTCATGAAAGTCAGCAATTACTATTTGTCTGAGACTTGAAAAAAGTACTCTAGAGCTTATGTAAGAAGTGCCTTTTGAAATGAAGTTGAGTCAAGAGAAGTAATAACTTGTAGGATACAAGAAGTCCTCAAAAGACATATTAAGAAAAACCTTTTGTAACAGAACATAAAAGAGACTTTCTTAGGCAACAGATAGGAGAAATAATATTTAGAGAAAGGAAAAAAAGGATAGGATTATTTCCCATCATTTTATTACATAAAGGATATAATAGCATGTAGTCTAGCCAAATAAAAAGTGTAGCTCCAGAGAATATCTACATAGAAGGGTCTGAGGATTGACAAGATGTTGGGGTGGGGTGTGGTGGATATGACTGTGCTTTATATGGGATAATATAAGAAGAAAAAAATGATTATCCATGCAAAATAATGATCTTTCAATTATTTTGAGACAGCCACTAAAAATTTTATACTAAAGTTAACTGACTTTATTCAGTTCAGTCACTCAGTCATGTCCGACTCTTTGCGACCCCAAGGACTGCAACACAGAAGGTTTCCCTGTCCTTCACCAACTCCTGGAACTTGTTCAAATTCATGTCCACTGAGTCAGTGATGCCATTCAACCCTCTCATCCTTTCTCACCCCCTTCTCCTCCTGCCTTCAATCTTTCCCAGCATCAGGGTCTTTTCAAGGAGTCAGTTCTTCGCATTAAGTGCCAAAGTATTGGAGTTTCAGCTTCAGCATCAGTCCTTCCAAATAACATTCAGCACTGATTTCCTTTAGGATGCACTGATTTGATCTTGCAGTCCAAGGAACTCTCAAGAGTCTTCTCCAACACCACAGTTGAAAAGCATCAATTTTTCAGGGCTCAGCTTTCTTTATACTCCAAATCTCACATTCATACATGAGTACTGGAAAAACCACAGCTTTGATTAGACAGACATTTATTGGCAAAGTAATGTCTCTGCTTTTTAATATGCTGTTTAGGTTGGTCAACAGGCTTTATTACTGACTGATAAAAACAATTATGGATGAGATTAAAGCAGACTTTCAGCTTCCATTTAGTGCATGGTAAAGTAGAAAAGTATTCAATATTACAGTAATCCAAGTCTATGCCCCAACCAGTAATACTGAAGATGCTGAAGCTGAATGATTCTATGAAGACCTACAAGACTCCTAGAACTAACACCCCAAAAAAGATGTCCTTTTCATTATAGGGGACTGGAATGAAAAAGTAGGAAGTCAAGAGATGCCTGGAATAACAAGCAAATTTGGCCTTGGAGTACAAAATGAATCAGGGCAAAGGCTAATAGAGTTTTGCCAAGAGAACGCACTGGTCATAGCAAACACCCTCTTCCAACAACACAAGAGAACACTCTACACATGGACATCACCAGATGGTCAACACTGAAATCAGATTGATTATATTCTTTGCAGCCAAAGATTGAAAAGTTGTATATAGCTGGCAAAAACAAGACCAGAAGCTGACTGTGGCTCAGATCATGAACTCCTTATTTCAAAATTCAGACTTAATTGACGAAAGTAGGGAAAGCCACTAGGCCATTCTGGTATGACCTAAATCAAATCCCTTATGATTATACAGTAAAAGTGAGAAATAGATTCAAGGGATTAGATCTGATAGACAGAATGCCTAAAGAACTATGGATGGAGGTTTGTGACATTGTACATGAGGGAGTGATCAAGATCATCACCAAGAAAAAGAAATGTAAAAAGGCAAAATGGTTGTCTGAGGAGGCCTTACAAATAGCTGAGAAAAGAAGAGAAGTGAAAAGCAAAGGAGAAAAGGAAAGATATACCCATTTTAATGCAGAGTTCCAAAGAATAGCAAGGAGAGATAGGAAAGCCTTCCTCAGTGATCAGTGCAAAGAGATAGAGGAAAACAGTAGAATGGGAAAGACTAGTGATGTCTTCAAGAAAATGAGAGATACCATGGAAACATTTCATGCAAAGACGGGCTCAATAAAGGACAGAAATGGTATAAACCTAACAGAAGCAGAAGATATGAAGAAGAGGTGGCAAGAATACACAAAAGAACTATACAAAAAAGATTCATGACCCAGATAATCATGATGGTATTATCACTCACCTAGAACCAGACATCCTGCAATGCAAAGTTAAGTGGGCCTTAAGAAGCATTACTATGAAAAAGCTGGTGGAGGTGATGGAAATCCAGCTGAACTATTTCAAATCCTAAAAGATGATTCTGTGAAAGTGCTGTACTCAATATGCCAGCAAATTTGGAAAACTCAGCAGTGGCCACAGGACTGGAAAAGGTCCATTTTCATTCTAATCCCTAGGAAAGGCAATGTCAAAGAATGCTCAAACTATTGAACAGTTGCACTTACTTACACTAGTAAAGTAGTGTTCAAAATTTTCCAAGCCAGACTTCAACAGTACACGAACTGTGACCCTCCAGAATTTCAAGTTGGATTTAGAAAAGGCAGAGGAACCAGAGATCAAATGGCTAGCATGCGTTGCATCATCAAAAAATCAAGAGTGTCCCAGAAAAACATCTACTTCTGCTTTACTGACTATGCTAAAGCCTTTGACTGTGTTGATCACAGCAAACTGTGAAAGATTCTTAAAGAGATGGGAATAGCAGACCACCTGACTCTTGAGAAATCTGTATGCAGATCAAGAAGCAACAGTTAGAACTGGACATGGAACAACAGATTGGTTCCAAAGAGGAAAAGGCGTGTGTCAAGGCTGTATATTGTCACCCTGCTTATTTAACTTATATGCAGAGTACATCAAGCAAAATGCCAGGCTGGAGGAAGCACAAGCTGCAATCAAGATTGCTGGGAGAAATATCAATAACCTCAGATATGCAGATGGCACCACCCCTAAGGCAGAAAGCAAAGAGGAACTAAAGAGCCTCTTGATGAAAGTGTAAGAGTGAAAAAGCTGGCTTAAAACTCAACATTCAGAAAACAAAAACCATGGTATCTGGTCCCATTAGTTCAGTTCAGTCGCTCAGTCATGTCCGACTCTTTGCGACCCCATGAATCACAGCATGCCAGGCCTCCCTGTCCATCACCAACTCCCGGAGTTCACTCAAACTCATGTCCATCGAGTCAGTGATGCCATCCAGCCATCTCATTCTCTGTCGTCCCCTTCTCCTCCCACCCCCAATCCCTCCCAGCATCAGACTCTTTTCCAGTGAGTCAACTCTTTGCATGAGGTGGCCAAAGTATTGGAGTTTCAGCTTTAGCATCCGTCCTTCGAATGAAAACCCAGGATTGATCTCCTCCAGAATGGACTGGTTGGATCTCCTTGCAGTCCAAGGGACTCTCAAGAGTCTTTCTTCTCCAGCACCACAGTTCAAAAGCATCAATTCTTCAGCGATCAGCTTTCTTCACAGTCCAACTCTCACATCCATACATGACCATGGGAAAAACCATAGCCTTGACTAGATGGACCTTAGTTGGCAAAGTAATGTCTCTGCTTTTGAATATGCTATCTAGGTTGGTCATAACTTTCCTTCCAAGGAGTAAGCGTCTTTTAATTTCCTGGCTACAATCAGCATCTGCAGTGATTTTGGAGCCCAAAAAAATAAAGTCTGACACTGTTTCCACTGTTTCCCCATCTATTTCCCATGAATTGATGGGACCAGATGCCATGATCTTCGTTTTCTGAATGTTGAGCTTCAAGCCAAACTTTTCACTCTCTGGTCCCATCACTTCATGGCAAATAGATGGGGAAGCAATGGAAACAGTGAAAGACTTTTTGGGGGGCTCCAAAATCACTGCAGATGGTGACTGCAGACATGAAATTAAAAGACACTTGCTCCTTCGAAGAAAAGCTATGACCAACCTAGACAGCATACTGAAAAGCAGAGACATTGCTTTGCTGACAAAGGTCTGTCTAGCCAAAGCTATGGTTTTTCCAGTAGTCACATATGCATGTGAGAGTTGGACTATAAAGAAAGCTGAGCACAGAAGAATTGATGCTTTTGAACTGTGGTGTTGGAGAAGACTCTTGAGAGTCCCTTGGGCTGCAAGGAGATCCAACCGGTCAAAACTCAAGGAAATAAAAAAAACACAACAGCAAACTGTGGGCCAGAAAAAATGCCTCTTGGTTATGCTGCCTGGAGCAGAAAAGCAAACACAGTTGTGGAGAAGGCATGAAGCCTGGCCTGGAACTCTCTTCCTTCAGGAGCAAAAACCTTGAGCAACTGGGGCAAGGGCATCAAAAAACTGTCACCCAGAAGATAACTGTGAAGGTCACTGTGGCTGGGGCAAGGGCACAGGTTTAAAAACCTCTGTCTCTGGTGAGAGGCAGATGAGTACCCAGGACCTAGGCTGTTTGGGAGGGGCAGGGTCACTGAGAAAGTTCCACTCCCAAGGCCAGGGGACAGAGAGGCTGTAAGACTGTGGAGGAAGAACAAATACTAGCACTCCATCTCGTCCACAGCTGGCTCTGAAGGGCAGGGAAGCAAGGTCTTCTTTCTCAGGTGACTTTCTATTGGTCAAGATGGATTTCGAATTTTGTTTTGAATTCTCTTGTGATCCCACAGCACATTCTCTTGAATATTCATGGTATGGACTCATCACTGGTGTGGAATGTGATCTAATTTTTAAACACAATCTAGTCACTGGACATTAACAACTTGGTGACTAATGAGAGCATTACCTATTCCACTGCTATACAAAAGTAAGCAAATTCAAAATCAAACAAAATAAAATAAAAAAATAAAACAAAATGAAATAACATGATCGCTCTGCTTATTTAGTTATAAATTGAAACTTACACTAAAAAGAGAGTTTCTCAAATAGGAGCAAGGCTAGCTTAGTTGAATACATGTATAACGTGCCAAGATGACTACTTTGAAAGTCAGCTTCTATTTGCACATACATGTCACGCCATTCTCATCACTGTGTTATCTAAACTTCATCCATTACAACTACTGTAATGTAAACAGTTTGGAGGAGGGTCTTGTTAGCTTTGCTGTTAACAAAAGTAACCACCTCTGACTAATCCAGCTAGTGATCAGCCCAAACTCCTAGACCCCTCCGCTGTACTTGGCCACTGCCAGTGATGCTCATTTTGCATCTGTGTTCAGTCTCTGTCCAATTACCCAGGCTAATGGAGGACAGCAAGTATGAGTGAACTCCAAGAGTTGGTGATGGACAGGGAGGCCTGGCATGCTGTGATTCATGGGGTCGCAAAGAGTCAGACACGACTGAGCGACTGAACTGAACTGAACTGAACTGAATGGAGGACAGCAATAGCGCAGATCATCTCAAATAGCAGCTGACCATAATGCATTTTATTTTTGTTTTTTTGTTTTGGAATACATGAAAAACTTTGCAAAGAATATACCTTCATATTTACAGCTGACTTAGGCTAGCATCAGAGAGAGAGAGAGTGTGTGTGTGTGTGTTCTTACAGGCACTCCCGAGCAGTAGGAAGTCATCCAAGAGCAAGGAGGGCAGTGAAGCACAGCTGGCTCAGTGGGTAAGAGTTGGTCAGTAGGAAAACTCTCCAAGAATAGTTAAAATGAGAGCTGCTTTATGTAGTTTTAAAAATTTTGTTTCTATTGCCACTGATATACTGCCTACTTTACATTTTCCCATTTGTACATCATATACTTTAGCCAAACTGGAGTACTATCCTTTCTTTTGTATTCATGAACTTATTCATTTGTTTATTTAATAAAAAATATATTGAGCTCTATCTGTCAATAATTACTCTAGCCACTGAACAGAATAATAATAAATAATATTATTTAATAATAATAAATAATAAACACACCTTAATCTTACTCTGATACACTTCTTTGCTAAAATAATTCCTTATGCCTGAAATTCCCTCCTTTCTGCTCTAGACTCTGGGGCATCTCCCTTACTTTTAAACACTGATCATTTCCACTTGGGTATCACTTGGTTCAAGAGATGGGGCTCTTCCCTGAGGTCTAGGAGTCAAACATTTGATCCCAACCAGGCACCCTGAGGGAATCCCAGGCCTTAGGCAAGGAATCCCAGGACACGTGTCTGCTATGCACTCTGAGGAATGACATCTGAAGCGTGGAAACTTCTACAAAGGCTCAACCACCACAAGAGAGACTGATTACCTGCAGCCAACATTGATCCATGAATAGCAAGACTAAAATGAGGAGGTTAGTTTGAGACTTTGATCAAGCATTTCAGTACTTTTTAATGACATGAGCAAATTATCTTGTTTTATTATTTAAATCACTTTGAGAGAGGTTTTCTGTCACTTGTGAATAACAATGTCATAATTGAAAAATACTCACTGCCCTGTAAAGTACTACTGATACTCAAGAGCCATCATAAAAGTTTTCCTGATCCCTGAAACAGAACACAGCATACTTCCTGTGAAAGGCACTCGTGGCCCCACAAACAAAAACCAGAATATGCACTCCTCCAGTAGCAGAACATTTTCTGCATCCTTGACTTGAATCTGGGACCTTCCCAGTAGCTCAGTAGTAAAGAATCTGCCTGCAATGCAAGAGACACATGAGACTTGGGTTCAGTCCCTGAGTGGGGAAGATCCCCTGGAGGAGGGCATGGCAACCCCCTCCAATATTCTTGCCTGGAGAATACCATGGACAGAAGAGCCTGGTAGCTACAGTCCCTGGGGTTTCAAAGAGTCAGATACAACTGAAGCAACTTAGCATAACATGACTTGAATCAAGGTGAGATGTAGTTTTTCTCCACTGAGCTTTCCTGACACTTCACATGAACCTCTCTTATTAGGCATTGCATCCTACTCTGTTTTAAGATTATTTCTCTGTTTATATTCTTCCTCCTTCTACAGTGTGGTCCTTTAATTGAATTGTCCCTGCTGAATTTCATTTGTTTTCTTTTCCAGCTTGCCTCAGTAATTTTAAATTTTAATGCCAATGTCTGTGCCACCAGACTCTCCACTCAACATAATATCATTAGAGAACCAGAATAGCTCATTGTCTGTGTCATAATCCAAGATCAATACTTATATAGAGGGTAGAGTAAAGCTCTCAGTAGATTACACCTCAGAGTTAGCTATTTAAATATTTCATTTTCACTTCAGGTTTCCTGCAACTGAATCAAAACAGAGAAGCATGATCAAAGTTATTCATATTCCTGAAATCAGAGAACCTGAGTTCAAGGGCCAAATCCATTACCTACTAGCTATGTGGCTTTTAGCCAGACACTTCTCTGAGCCTCACGTTACCCAAATAAATGGAGATTGTACCTTACTACTCATTTATTTTGTTAACTATAAACATCTTCCAACTTGAATACCTTTACCTTTATACTCAACAATATCTGTTGAACTTCTAAGTCCCTAGTCAATGTGAAAGCCCTCAGGGATACCAAATAAATGCTGTCAATTACTCCATTATAGGGAAATAGCAATTGAAGGAAAATTAAAATTCAGAGAAAGGCAACTTGGAAAAATTTCTTCATTGGTGATGACATGGACTGCTAGCTATTCATACATTTTAAAAAATCTATATCTTATTATGGTACACATAGCAATACCACATTTCCAAACCTCACTTGCAGGTAGGTGTGGAAATTATTACTCATAAAACTGAGTAATAAGATATGGAAGCATAAGTGGAAAAGGTATATACCATTTCCAAGTCCAGTAAAGTAAGAGGTGGAAATACATACTCCAGCAATATTCCTAAACTGTTAACTTAAAATAACAGTGAATCCCCAGGGGATGGTGGCACCAGGCATAAGTTAGAGAAATCCTGCATAGCTGACTCATTTCATGAAACACAGGTATTCTCTATCCCTGGACATCTGGCTTAAATCATTAGGTCATGGAAAAACAAATATCTGCTGTGTTTCAACCATTAAATATTTGTTGTCATTTTATTACTTCAGACTAACTTGCCTTAATCACTATCCTAGGACACTGATCTTTGGTTTTATTGAATGGCTACCCACTCCAATATTCTTGCCTGGAAGAGGAGCCTGGTAGGCTACAGTCCATGGGGTCACAAAGAGTTAGACATGACTGAGCAACGAACACTACTTGATTGGCAGTTCCTTCTCATTCTTGCTTCCCTGGTGGCTCAGATGGTAAAGAATCTGCCTGCAATGTAGGAGACCAGGGTTTGATCCCTGGGTTGGGAAGATCCCCGGAGAAGGAAATGGCGACCCACTCCAGTATTACTGCCTGCAGAATCCCATGGACAGAGGAGCTCGAGGGCCACAGTCCATGGGACGCAAAGTCAGACTCCACTGAGCGACTAACACTTTCTCAGTCTTTTCGCTGATTCCTTCAAATCTTTAAGCTTTAGATTCCAAAAATGTCCCTTGTCTGTGAACATTTTCTATTTTAACTTCTTCCTTGGTGATTATAGGATTTTGGCTTTCACTCTGAGTTAAGAAAGGAAGCCATCCAATTGTATGGATTTAACTACCATCTCCATGATAGTCATTCTTAAATGTTCCTCTCTAGCAAAGATCTTTCCCTGAAATCCAGACTCAATTATCCAACTGTGTACTTGACATGCCTACTTGGGTAACTCATGGTCATTTCAAACTTAGCATGCCTCAAACTGACCTCCTTAAACTCCTTCCCAATCCCACCCCCAGTCTTTCCATGTCAATTGCTTATGCCAAATTCTCATACATCTCAACTCTCAGCTATATTATTTAAATATATGGAGAATTTAACTACCTTTTCATCACCTTCATCACCACAGCCCTAAACAAGCCAATATCACCTCAAATTACATTATTATGGTAGCCTACTAAGTAGTCTCCTAACATTGATCTTTGCCCTTTTACTGTGTACTCTCAATATAACAGTCCAAGCCATTCTTTGCTTTCCATTTAAAATGTTTCATTGGCTTCCTGTTCCAAAGTCATACAGTGGCCTCCATGTCCCTATAATTGGGTCTTTCACTATATTTTTAATCTCATTTTTACTCTTCTGGTTTTCCTTGTTTTATTAACTATTCTGGTTTTCCTTGTTTTCTTGTCACTCCTCAAGCACTCCAGGTCTCCTTATCCTTCAAGGTCATTGCAGTTACTTAGATGACATGCTTCATTACCTTCTTAGGTCTTTCCTCAAAAGTCCCCTCTTTATCCTATCTAAAATTATAACCCCAAATATTTCTCATCACTCTTCTCTAATTAATCTTTTTGGTTACTTCTGACTAGGCATCATTTTATGTATTTTATGTATTACTTTATTGGCTATCCCTGCTATTGGAATATGAGTTCTGAGAGGTGGATTTTTGCTTGTTCTGTTAACTTTTGCATCATCAGAACATCGTGTAACGTCAGATACATAAGAATAGTTCAAAGAATATTTGCTGTGAATAAATAAATAATGGTGATACTTGCTCCTTGGAAGGATAGCTATGACTAACCTAGACAGCATATTAAAAAGCAGACATATCACTTTGCCAACAAAGGTCCATATAGTCAAAGCTATAGTTTTTCTAGAAGTCATGTACCAGAAGTGAGAGTTGGACCATAAAGAAGGCTGAGCACTGAAGAATTGATGCTTTTGAACTGTGGTGCTGAATAAGACTCTTGAGAGTCCCCTGGACTGCAAGGAGATCCAACCAGTCCATCCTAAAAGAGATCAGTCCTGGATGTTCATTGGAAGGACTGATGTTGAAGCTGAAACTCCAATACTTTGGCCACCTCATGCAAAGAGCTGACTCATTGGAAAAACCCCTGATGCTGGGAAAGATTTAGGGCATGAGGAGAAGGGGCCAACAGAGGGCAAGATGATTGGATAGCATTATGGACTCAATGGACATGAGTTTGAGCAAACTCTGGGAGACAGTGAAGGATAGGGAAGCCTAGTGTGCTGCAGTCCAAGGGGTCACAAAGAGTAGAATGTGACTTTGCAACTGAACAACAAGAGATTGAGATATAGAAATAAATTCAGAACAGATTGGGATGATGCTGACACGTGATTTATTTCAGAGTTCCTTAATAACCTACTTCCTTTGTCCCTGGGTTACTGTTCCACCTGAGGAGGAAACTTGATTTCTTGACTGACCACCAAGAGCCTAGATGGTGCAGTCTGAAAGTTAGTTCCTCAGAGTGTGAATATAAGCAATAGAATATGTGAAACTATGGAGAGAATCAGGCATTTAAATTCCTCCTCTGTTCTCTCTTCTGTAGAGCACTTCAAGGCATGACTTCAACTTGCAACATGATCAGAGAAGTTCTGCAGGCCCAGAAAACACACCTTATGAAGGATTTGCTATCCCCCTTTCTAGTCTGTTGCAAAGAAAGTATCAACCTAACAAAGAGCCTCACCACATGGTTTACATATTACCTTGTGTTCCTTTTGTCCATCCTGGATGTGCATTTCTCAAATAAAGTGCTAACATGTTAGTCCTTGTGTCAGGATCTGCTCTCTACAGCACATAAATTCTAATGTTTTAAGTTGGATTTGGGGTGAATTTGGGGATATTCAGTCCCTAGGTCATGTCTGAGTCTTTGCAACACTATGAACTACAGCATGCCATGCTGCCCTGTCCTTCACTATCTCCCAGAGATCACTCAAACTCATGTCTATTGAATTGGTGATGCCATCTGACCCCCTCATCCTTTGTCTCTATCTTCTCCACCTGCCCTCAATCTTTCTGAGCATCAGGGTTGCATGAATAGTGGTTCCATTTGGGCTTAGGAAGAGGGTTAATAAAATCCATATTGATAAGATTCTGATTCAAGAGTTACAAAAACTGCAAATAAATATTCTGCTCTGGAATTTGAAGAAGAATGTTTGGATGAGAGGTGCAGATCTACAGAGGTACAGAAAACACGGGCATAAAGATTTTGGTAGACCCTTGAGTGCTATGGACTGAATGTATGTGTACCCACAAAATACATATATTAGAAACCTAGTGCCCAATGTGATGGACTTGGCATGTGGGACCTTTGGGGGTTAGGTAGGTCAGGAGGCTCTGTCCTCATTAATGGGATTAGAGCCTCTATTAAAGAAATTTGGAGGAGCTTCCTGCCCCACTCCACCATAAGAGGATACAGTGAAAAGTCCTCAGCCCAGAAGAAAAAATGCTGGCCTGTTGTCACCCTGAACTCAGATTTCCAGTCTCCTGAACTGTGAGAAATAAATTTCTGTTGTTTATAAACTACCTAGTCTATGGAATTCTGTTATAGTAAAGCAAGCAGATTAAGACAGGATAAAGAAGAGACAATGTCTATGGCACATGAATTTGTAAGAACTGTGTAGATATCGGAGAGGAATTACTCAAAATATAGAATAAAAATAAAAGAATGGTTCAATAGAAGTTAAGAGCGGAGAGAGTTGCAAGAGGGACAAAGTGTACAATAGTGTCAGGTGTGTTTGAGATGCCAAATACAGAAAGGAGTATAAAATGACAGATTTTGCAATTAGTCTGCTATTGTCAATATTGTTGGGTGCTCTTTCCATGGAATGGAAGTGTCAGAAAGAAAACTGTAGTAGGTTAAGCAGTGTCAGAGAATTTGTGAAGTAGAAATTATACATTCCTTTTATAAGAGACATTATTTGGAAGAGAAAGAGGTCACTGGCACTTTCACCCTAGAGATAAATTTCACTGCCAGCATGCTTTTCTGAATGACATAAAGCAGCAGTGGCATTTAAAAATAATGCAAAGGTTATTAGAGATAGCATCCTTCTATAGCTATTGCTAGTATTAAACCCAGTGATTTTGTTAGCTAGAAGAAACTGCAAATCACATATAAGCATTACACTGAAGTTATTGGATATGTTGATACTGTTGCAACAAAGTAATATGGAATTAGTGATTCTTTTTATACCAAAAATAATACTAATCCTGGAAGATATTCTTTCTATAATGTACCACAAAAAATTCTATAAAACTACTTCCATTGTCACAGAACAAAGTCAGTCATTTCTGACTGAGCTACAATAAATATTTATAGGTAATGATATAGAAGGGAGGGATATCACTAAATCCCCAAACCATACAAATCTGTTCAATAACAAATTTAATTCCAGCAGTAGCCATAACCATACAGTTTATAAAGGCTCCACACTTAAAGTCTGATATGCAAGTAACTTATTCAGGGAGATTAAGAGTTTTAAGCTGTTACTAGAAACACTCTAAATCAAGAAGGTGATGACTCTGATGCTGCTTAGTAAAAGAAGTATGGTAACATAGGACTGATGCTGAAGCTGAAGCTCCAATACTTTCACCACCTAAAGCAAAGAACTGACTCCTTAGAAAATACCCTTATTCTGGGCAAGATTAAAGGCAGGAAGAGAAGGGGTGACAGAGGATGAGATGGTTGGATGGTATCACCAACTCGATGGACATGAGTCTGAGCAAGCTCTAAGAATTGGTGATGGACAGGAAAGCCTCACATGCTGCAATCCATGGGATCACAAAGAGTCTGACACATCTGAGCAACTGGACTGAACTGAATGTAGAATCAAGACTAGTAGGTAATGACCTGAAAAAAATGATAATCAAAAACCAGCATCTGGACATATCGAAGAAAAAGACTCTTTAGCCATGCATGGATTGCTTTCACCAATAAGAAGACTGGAATTCATATTTAAGCCACATTACTTATTATTTGGTGGCTATGTTAATAGAGACATATGGCCTGTAGGTCTCCAGGCATTTCCCTTAATAAAAACAGAGTAAGCTCTCATCAGATTTCATAGGAAATCCAAATTTGGATTTCCTTCTCCACATATTTCCAGGAATCCTCATGAAATTTACTCAACATTTCATAAACACAAGAAGGCTGTACCTTGTCTTCTCCACCACTGGTCTTCCTGAAGACATCTATTGACTGATGTAACTATGGACATAATGTAACTTTTCATTTTAACCTGGTTTAATGACTATTTTGCCTTACATCTGTGTAACTGTATAATGGGGTTTTCTAACCATCTAAAAGCTTTTAATTTACAAATGGTTGTCCAAGCTCCTACGAGTGTCACAGCCTCCTCCAACTATTACTTGGGGCCTCTGGATCAGAGACCCTCAATCCGAGGGTTAGGAGAATATGTTGCCTCAACAATTTTGGGACCACGCCCCTAAACAGCAGGAAGTAGTTATGGAGTGAAAGCGATGCCCCTTTCCCTTGGCAACATAATTCTCATAAAAGAAAAGGGGGGAATGAGAGTCATTTCCTAGGCAGGTTGATAAGAAGTCTAGGGGTCCCCAAGGAAAGAGAGGTCTGGAATTCTCAAGGAGGAGAAAAGGACAAATTTATCTTTCCTCTGCATTCCTTAGGATTTTGTATCCTGCCTGAGGACAGTCTCTATATTAAACCTGGCTAATCATGTTATCTTAAAATGTAAATTATGGGAGTAGGTCTGGTCTTTACAAGGATTATACAACAATAATGTATCCTGCCTAAAGGCAGTCTCTGGATTAAACCTTCTGGCTAAAAAAAAAAAAAAAGAGAGAGATTCTCTGTCAATCCTGTCTTGACATCATACACCATTCATCCCAGACTGAGATCATTCCTTTTGTATCATTTTACCCAAATTTAGACACAGATCTCTCCCTAAACTTCGATCAGTTTAGATTTCAAGTAAGACTTGATTGAGAAGTTTAACAAAACTTCCCTGACACTTCAAGATAAAAGGAGGAAATTGAACCTCAGGAAAGAAAATTGGAATTAAGTTATGATCAGAATTCACAAGTCAAGACACTTCCTTAATATCTGAATCCCTAGTTTACTAAACTCTATAGGGGTCACTAACAGCCAAATCTAGGGCTATGACTCATTGAGCCTCCTCACCCTGAAGTCTAGACCTTCAACCACACTGAAGACCTCACAGAAGAAAGTCATTTGTTTTCTAAAAGTAGATTGTTTATAGATGCGACATAAACACCTTTTCACATCTTCATTTTCTTGAAATTACCAATGCCTCTGGTTTAATTAGCATAATGGAAAAGTCCATTAAGCTGTTTTTCCTAAAATAAAGGAATTCTGCCCTCAAAGGTGAACTCAGCTACATCTCTACTCTCATTATTATTATTTTTCAAATGGGGGCAAGGAAGTTCAGTCTCAGCTAGAGCAGACATTACAGCACTATGAAATTTATTTCTTAATTTGTTTTCAAACATCAGAACTCAGTGTATCAGATATTGGCAATGGAGGACAGAGACTCCTGAGACGGAGAATAAATGAGATATAGGAAACAAAACAATGGCAGCAGCTTACTACCTGGAAACACTTCTGGGTTGCGATGCTGACAGAGGGGACACAAGTAGATGCCACTGGTTTCCCTGAATCAGACAACATAACTGAGAGCTCAGGAATTCACGATGACTAGAGTTCACAAGGCGGAGTGCCAGTCCTACTCTAGACACCTTGTTTTGGAATATAAGCTTTTGTATAAACATCCAAGCATTTACTTCCGGTTTTATCCCTGTGGAAATTTTCCCCTCAAAATTATCTTTTAGGCAAGTCAAACTATTTACAGTTCTCTAAGCATCTTCCCAGTGAGAATTTTTCACACTGCCCACTGCTGGATACCTTGTGTTCGGCAAGTGAGTATTTACTCAGTGGCCAAATCTCGACTCAAACAATAAACACTTCAAAGAAGTCTCCTGTAATATCCTACATCCACCTACTCCTAATATGCAAAATATCATTCCTCTGAACTCCACTACAGCTGTGGTACGTTAGTTACTGTTTCCCCACAAAACATCAAAGTCCAAATTCCAAGTGCCCAGGTGATCCCAATATAATCACAAGAGTCTTTATGAGAAGTAGGTAGGATGGTCAGAGTCAGAAAAAGTGATGCAATGATAGAAGCAGGGAGACTGAGAGTGAAACTGGAAGATGCCATGTTGCTGGCTTTAAAGATGGAGAGGAGAGCCACAAGCAAAGGAATGCAGGCCGATTTTAGAAGCTAGAAAAGCCAAGGAAATGGACTCTCCCATTGATCTACATAAAGAATGCACTCTGCCAGTGTTTTGATTTTAGGACTTTAGTGTGGATTTTAGAACAATAAGATAATAAATTTGTGCTGTGTTAGGTCATTGAGTTTGTGTGCTTTTATAGCAGTAATAAGAAACACAAAATAGCCTTTGGTCATTTCTCCTACAATGTCCAGAATGCATTATTACTACATATCTTTGTTTATATGTATGTCTTTTCTAATGAAATATAAACTTTCTAAAAAATTTTATTGAAGTATAGTTCATTAACAATGTTGTATTAATATCTGCTGTATAGCAAAGTCATTTAGTTATACACATATGTTCTTTTTCACATTCTTTACATTATGGTTTATCACAGGATACTGAACATAATTCCAGTAGGACCCTGTTGTTTATCCATCCTATATATAATAATTTGCATCTGCTAATCCCAAACCCCAATCCTTCCTTCCCTTATGACCTTCACCCCTGGCAACTAAAATCTGTTCTCAAAGTCTGTGAGACTGTTTCTGTTTTATAGATATGTTCATGTGTGTCATATTTTAGATTCCACATATTAGTGTATTTTAGGGTATTTGTCTTTCTCCTTCTGACTCATTTTTCCTAGCCCGATAATCTCTAGATCCACCCACGTTGCTGAAATGGCATTATTTCATTTTTCATGACTGAGTAGTATCATACATATAGAGTATATATAAGTGTGTGTGCAGACATACAGAGAGAGAGAGAGACACACCTTCACTATCCATTCATCTATTGATGGAAATTTGGGTTGTTGCCAACTATTGTAAATAGTGCTGCTATGAATATAAGGGTGCATATATCTTTTCTAATTATACTTTTGTCTGGGTATAGACTCAGCAGTGAGATTGCTGGATCATATGGCAACTCTTAGATTTCTGAGGAACTTTCATACCATTTTCCCTGGTGGCTGCACCAATTTACATTCCCACCAACAGTGTAAAAGGGTTCCCATCTCTCCACATTCTCTCTAGCATTTATTATTATAGACATTTTAATGATAGTCATTCTGATTTGTGTGAAGTTGTACTTGATTGCTTTGATTTGCATTTCTCTAATGTTAGTGAGAAACCTGTACACAGGTCAGGAAGCAACAGTTAGAACTGGACATGGAACAACAGACTGGTTCCAAATAGGAAAAGGAGTACATCATGGTTGTATACTGTCATCCTGCTTATTTAACTTCTATGCAGAGTACATCATGAGGAATGCTGGGCTGGAAGAAGCACAAGCTGGAATCAAGATTGCTGGGAGAAATATCAATAACCTCAGGTATGCAGATGACACCACCCTTATGGCAGAAAGTGAAGAGGAACTCAAAGCCTCTTGATGAAAGTGAAAGAGGAGAGTGAAAAGGTTGGCTTGAAGCTCAACATTCAGAAAACGAAGATCACCAACCTAGATAGCATATTAAAAAGCAGAGACATTACTTTTCCAACGAAGGTCCATCTAGTCAAGGCTATGGTTTTTCCAGTGGTCATGTATGGATGTGAGAGTTGGACTGTGAAGAAAGCTGATCGCCGAAGAATCGATGCTTTTGAACTGTGGTGCTGGAGAAGACTCTTGAGAGTTCCTTGGACTGCAAGGAGATCCAACCAGTCCATTCTAAAGGAGATCAGTCCTGGGTGTTCATTGGAAGGACTGATGCTGAAGCTGAAACTCCAATACTTTGGCCACCTCATGCAAAGAGTTGACTCACTGGAAAAAGACTCTGATGCTGGGAAGGATTGGGGGCGGGAGGAGAAGGGGACAACAGAGAATGAGATGGCCGATAGGCACATGAAAAGATGCTCAACATCACTAACATTCAGTCAGTTAAGTTCAGTCGTTCAGTCCAGTCATTCAGTCGTGTCTGACTCTATGCAACCCGATGAATCACAGCACTGCAGGCCTCCCTGTCCATCACCAACTCCCGGAGTTCACTCAAACTCATGTCCATCGAGTGGGTGATTCCATCCAGCCATCTCATTCTCTGTCATCCCCGTCTCCTCCCGCCCCCAATCCCTCCCAGCATTAGAGTCTTTTCCAGTGAGTCAACTCATCGCATGAGGTGGCTAAAGTATTGGAGTTTCAGCTTTAGCATCGGCCATCTATACGTCTGTTTAGTTTTTCTGCTCATTTTTCAATTGGATTTTTTTTAATTATTGAATTGTATAAGCTGTTTCTATATTTTGGAAATGAAGCCCTTGTCTATCATATCATTTGCAAACATTTTCTCCCAGTGCACAGATTGTCTTTTCATTTTGTTTATGGTTTCCCTTGTTGTACAAAACTTCTAAGTCTGGCTAGGTCCCATTTCTTTATTTTTACTTTTATTTCTATTGCCTTGGGAGACTGACCTAAGAACACATCAGTACTGTTTATGTCAGAGAATGTTTTGCGTATGTTTTCTTCTAGGAGTTTTATGGTGTCATATCTTAAATTTAAGTCTTTAAGCCATTTGAATGTATTTTTGCTTGATGTAAGGATGTGTTCTGTGTTCTAACTATATCGATTTACATGTGGCTGTCCAAATTCCCAACACGAATTGCTGAAGAGACTGTCCTAAATGAAGAAATGTTATAGAATCACAGAAAGAAGTATTTTTGAAGAATTTTTTAAATCTATAGAAAACAGGTATGTGTTAGTCACTCAGTAATGTCTGACTTTTGTGCAACCCCATGGACTGTAGCCCACCAGGACCCTCTGTCCATGAAATTCTCCAGGCAAGAATACAGGAGTGGGGTGCCATTCTCTTCTCTAGGATATCTTTACAACCCAGGGATTGAACCCAGGTCTCCTGCATTACAGGCAGATTCTTTACCATCTGAGTCACCAGGGAAGCTGGTTAAAGGTGAACAGGATAGAAAACAGGGGAAAGGCTGTAAATCCCTGCTGATCCCAGCCTGAGCCAGTACTTCATTCCTGAGAAAAGAAATCTAAGTGCTGGACTGTGAGCTGAACTGGGCAGCTCAGTTCACTGTCTGCCTGTAGGTGGATACTTTTCTCACACATCCTTACTACCCATCATTCCCTGCCTGTGAGCCTGCCCCAACCGTGGTAGCTACCACCAGTGACCTGTTAGTTAATTCATGTTGCTCAGTCATGTCCAACTCTTTGCGACCCCATGGACTGCAGCATGCCAGGCTTCCCTGTCCATCACCAACTCCCAGAGCTTGCTCAAACTCATGTCCATCACATCAGTGATGCCATTCAACCGTCTGATTCTGTCATCCCATTCTTCTCCTGCCTTCATTCTTTCCCAGCATCAGGGTCTTTTCCAATGAGTCAGTTCTTCGCATCAGGTGGTGAAAGTATTGGAACTTCAGCTTCAGGATCAGTCCTTCCAATGAATATTGAGGACTCATTTCCTTTAGGACTGACTGGTTGATCTCCTTGCAGTCCAAGGGACTCTCAAGAGTCTTCAAAAAACATCAGTTCTTTGGCACTCAGTTTTATTTCTCACATCCATACATGACTACTGGAAAAACCATAGCTTTAACTAGACAGACTTTGTTGGCAAAGTAATGTCTCTGCTTTTTAATATGCTGTCTAGGTTGGTCATAGCTTTTAGGAGAAACAATGGAAACAGTGACAGACTTTATTTTCTTGGTCTCCAAAATCACTGTAGATGGTGACTGCAGTCATGAAAATAAAAGACACTTACTCCTTGGAAGAAATGCTATGACCATTTAATTTGTCTGGGGTCAGACAAGAGAGAAAAGGCTGATGCTAAACAAAAAATGCCAGGAGAGAGAAACCGTTAAGGTTGTTTGCCTGTGACCATCAGCAAATGAGACTTTGCTCCCCTTCCAGGGTCTTACTTTGGAATATGGTGGCTCTATAGTGTCACTGCCAAGAAAGGAGAGTATGGGACCCCTATATTTTTCTAGCTTCAAAATCACTAGGGAAGTTGAAGCTGTTAATAAAAAATCAGATTTAAATTTTATTCAGCTCATCACCCCCCTTATTGAAGGCATTAACAGAGATGATACTTTCTAGTCAACTCAGTTTGGATCTGTAAGTGCATTTTCTATGGAAATATAATCTTTCAAGATGTGATAACAAGATTCTAGCCACAATGTCTGTAATGGGTTGAATATATCTTTACTGGTTGATCTATGAATCTCACCGTCATTTAAAACATTTTGATGGTACATGACTTTGGGTCCCAAACAGACTACTTAAATATCATACTGCATCTAGCTCAAACAAAATCTTAATTTCTAAGTAACTAAACACACATCATGCCAAGTAAACAACTTTGGAAAAATCATATGTTTTTCATTCATCAGAGGCTCAAAATTTGAGCAGAATAAAATTTAAATCTGATTTTTTATTTACAAGTTCAACTTCCCTAGTGATTTTGAAGCTAGAAAAATACAGGGATCTCATACTCTCCTTTCTTGGCAGTGACATTAAAGAGCCACCATATTCCAAAGTAGACCCTGAAAGGGGAACAAAGTCTCACTTGCTGATGGTCACAGGCAAACAACTTCAACGATTTCTCTCTCCTAGCATCTCCTGTTTAACATCAACCTTTTCTCTCCTTTCTGATGCCAGACAAACTAAATGATCAGGGCTACCACTTGCTATTGAACATCCAAAGAGATTAAATTTCAAATATTCAGCAAAAGATTGATATTGCTGGAAGAAAAACTGGAAGCCAATAAATTGCTAGATTGAGTTTATGGCTCCATATGTAATGTCATCTAAAAGAGTATGTGGAAGTTTGCAAAACAAGCAGGCTCCAGGCAGCATAAGCATGTGGCTCAGGCATTTTAACAAGAACACCAAACTGGGTTCTTGCATCCGCAGTGCCTCCAACCCTCTCATGATTCTATCACTATTTGGGTGTCTCTTATTGAGTTCTAGCTAGCAAACTCACAGCCAAGGTGACCCAGCTTAATAGACTCATTCAGCAGTTCGTGGCTCAAGAAAACCCCTAATGAAATTACATGACATTTGGAGTAAACATTACAGATTCACTTAGGGAAAATAAATCAGTCTGATATTTCAAGACTCCCAGTAGTTCTAATTCAATGGGAAAAAGAAAACAGAAGGAGCCTGTCATCTCTGTTTCTCATCAGATTATGTACAGGTAGTTGGCATGAGTCACGGAGAAGGAAATGGCAGCCCACTCCAGTGTTCTTGCCCGGAGAATCACAGAGAAGGGGGAGCCTGGTGGGCTGCCATCTATGGGGTCGCACAAAGTCGGACACGACTGAAGCGACTTAGCAGCAGCAGCAGCAGTTAGCCTGAGTCAAGTCATTCCCTTTTTTAAGAAGCTGTTAATCATCAAAAAGAGAGAGAGAGATGGTAGTATTTTGAGTACTTTTCCTCAACAATTACCTTTTCATTTGTAATTTCAGAAACTAGTTTTTTTCTCTCCATCCTACAATTGAAAATGTTTTCCTAACTCTGAGAGATATTCACAGTGAAAAGCAGAACTTACATTCTAGTGCCTTTTTATCTTTTAATTTAACCCACTTATAGTATAGGTAATAGATCTATTCTAGATATACTGTCAATAATTAAAGTAAACAAAAATATCATTCAGGCTGACTTTTGCTTGGGATTTGTGCTAAAGTATTCTAGGCTTTTATGGTCATAGAGAAATCACTACACTGTTTACATGAATAGATTTCTAGTCACTGATCATACATTAAATCAATAACTTCCCAACTTTTCAGTATAGAAACAACTTCAGCAGGACAAAACCCCTTTTCTTCGTCAAGGATACTACCCAACATAGAACAGTGCATGCATTGCTCCTGATAGCCTGTCCAGGCCCTTTTCTCAGACCTTGGGAAAGAAAGCTTTGGGCAGGATGTAGCAGAGAAGAGACCAGGAGCTGGAGAAAAACCACCCTCCTTCTTGAGACTTTGTCTGCTTCTTCTTTTCCCTCTATCACTTCAGTACATAGCTGACAGTGGGTAGCATTCCACTGCAAATGTTCTGGCAAGACTGGGGTTAGTGGTAGTAACATAATTAATTCTACCCAAGGTTCTAAAGCCATACAGTTATTCAGGGTAAAAAGGCGATTCAAATGTTTTCCTTTTCATCTTCATTAGTCATACTATCTCATCTTTCAGCATATTAATTCATCTCTTTAAATTATAAATAGCAAATGCTTATTTTGGTGTATTTTAGAAAAGGCACTGAACTAAGCAAAACTGATTTGTCCACTTTTTTTTGGAAGGAATCTTTAGATTTTAAGTCTAAAATTTCCATTGAGACTTAATCTTTTCCTTTTTTCCATTCATATTCCTTCTTCCCTCCCTTCCTTCCTTCTTTTCACAAATATACCCCAAAGGTATTTTTACTCTTACTTCCTATGTCTAACATTTAAATTCTTATATAGTTACACTGGGTCAAAATAGGAGTAGCATATAAATATTCGGAGAAGGGGAGAGCTAATTAAATGTATGTCAAAGAAAATAATCTTGTAAAAAAGGAAAATACCATATCCTATATGGAGCTCTAGCTTCAAAATTGTTTTAGACATCTGTCTGATACTTTCAGCTCATAAATAGTTATCATAATACCAAAACAAGCCTGAATTAAATTAATTATTACTGTTCTATGAATATCTTACTCTCAGAACTAAAACTTGCTTAATATTTTTGTTTAGATTTTATATTTTTCCTAATATCATTATTTTGGAAATATTAATGCTTATGACATTCTAACCTATAGGGAAATTTAATCTCAACTATATTTATGATAAAACTATATTTTTGGAAAAATATATCCTCCTTTCATATTCTCCTAGTCTGTGTCATCAATTGTATGGGACTTGTGGCGGCAAGCCCTAAACATTTTCTCAGCCCGTCTAGATAGCAATGTGAGAATTTCTTTCCATATATTCATATTCATACGCACAATACATAATTTCTGGTGTATTTATAACAAACTGGATAAAGTTTCTAACTCTGCCTTCATTTCCCTCTAAATCTTGATTAATGGATATAACACTTGCACCCTAAAAAACATGAACTGAGTTATAACCTAGCAATATCACCTGCATTTTGTACACAGCAATGAAAAATGTCAGAATTCAGCTCTAGTGCTAAGTCTGCTGACCTGTTAAGTTAGCATTAAGAAAGGCATTTTCCATCCCAAGGCCTGAGTCTTCTGATATATTAAATAAGAAAAATTTTAAAGCTAGTTTCTACACCTACTTTCAACTCACAGATTTTAAGCCTTTTCTTTGTTTTATTGTGTATGTGGTTTCATTTTAAAATCAATGTTATTAAAATATAAAGTAAAAGTTGCTCAGTTGTGTCTGACACTTTGCAACGTCATGGACTATATGCTTCATGGATTTCTCCAGGCCAGAATACTGTAGTGGGTACTTTCCCTTCTCCAAGGGATCTTCCCAACCCAGGGACTGAACTCAGGTCTCCCGCATTGCAGGCAGATTCTTTAACAGCTGAGCCACCAGGGAACACTTTACAAATACAAAAGTACTGATTTTAAAGTGTATCATTCATGAATTTTGACTTATATATGTATATATAAAACTGACATATATATATGACACTGGCATACATATATGACTGAGATATATATATATATATATATGTATAACTAGCGTTTCAAACAAAAGAAATTTCCAGCTTCTCAGAAAGTGCCATCAGGGCCTTTTCTGCTGACTACTAAGCCTTCCAAGCCTGGCTTCAGCAAAATGTGTACCGTGAACTCCCAGATGTTCAAGCAGGTTTTAGAAAAGGCAGAGGCACCAGAGATCAAATTGCCAACATCCGCTGGATCATGGAGAAAGCAAGAGAGTTCCAGAAAAACATCTATTTCTGCTTCATTGACTATGCCAAAGCCTTTGACTGTGTGGATCACAATAAACTGTGGAACATTCTGAAAGAGATGGGAATCCCAGACCACCTGACCTGCCTCTTGAGAAACCTGTATGCAGGTCAGGAAGCAACAGTTAGAACTGGACATGGAACAACAGACTGGTTCCAAATAGGAAAAGGAGTACGTCAAGGCTGTATATTGTCACCCTGCTTATTTAACTTATATGCAGAGTACATCATGAGGAACGCTGGGCTGGAGGAAGCACAAGCTGGAATCAAGATTGCTGGGAGAAATATCAATAACCTCAGATATCCAGATGACACCACCCTTATGGCAGAAAGTGAAGAGGAACTCAAAAGCCTCTTGATGAAAGTGAAAGAGGAGAGTGAAAAGGTTGGCTTGAAGCTCAACATTAAGAAAACAAAGATCATGGCATCTGGTCCCATCACGTCATGGGAAATAGATGGGGAAACAGTGGAAGCAGTGTCAGACTTTATTTTTGGGGGATCCAGAATCACTGTGGATGCTGACTACAGCCATGAAATTAAAAGACACTTACTCCTTGGAAAGAAAGTTATGACCAACCTAGACAACATACTGAAAAGCAGAGACATTACTTTGCCAACCAAGTCCATCTAGTCAAGGCTATGTTTTTTCCAGTGGTCATGTATGGATGTGAGAGTTGGACTGTGAAGAAGGCCAATCGCCGAAGAATTAATGCTTTTGAACTGTGGTGCTGGAGAAGACTCTTGAGAGTCCCTTGGACTGCAAGGAGATCCAACCAGTCCATTCTAGAGGAGATCAATCCTGGGTGTTCATTGGAAGGACTGATGCTAAAGCTGAAACTCCAATACTTTGGCCACCTCATGTGAAGAGTTGACTCACTGGAAAAGACTCTGATGCTGGGAGGGATTGGGGGCGGGAGGAGAAGGGGACGACAGAGAATGAGATGGCTGGATGGCATCACCACTTGATGGACATGAGTTTGAGTGAACTCCAGGAGTTGGTGATGGACAGGGAGGCCTTGTGTGCTGTGATTCATGGGGTCGCAAAGAGTCGGACACGACGGAGCGACTGAACTGAACTGAAGCCTTCCATGTGGATGCCGGCAATCACTCACTGACAGCCCCTCTGACTCTTCTAAAAAAACATGCATTGGTAGTCATTCAGGACAGCTTCTTTTGTTTGAATTATACTCAGTATAATCTATTTGAGAATTGCACATATTCTTATGAGTATCAGCAGATTATTTCTTTTTATTGATGAATCACATTCCTTTTTGTGTATTTACTATATTTTGTTTAACCAATTGCCTGCTACTCTGAATATCTGTATACAAGTTTTTGTGCGGACATGTTTTCATTTCTCTTGGTCTTTTATCTAGGAGCAGAATTACTGGAACTCGTTATAATTCTAGGTTTAATCATTTGATAAACTGCCTGACTGCTTTCCAGAGTGACTGTATCACATGATATTTCCCAGTGTATGAGGGTTTTAATTTCTCTATCCCCTTGTCAAAATGTGTTATTATCTGTCTTTTTTGAATTGGTATCTCATTGTGGTTTTGATTTGCAATCCTCTCATGTCTAATGATACTGATATATTCATGCACTTACTGCCATTTCTATATATTCTTTTGGAAAATACCTATTCATATTATTTGTCCATTTTTAGTTGTGTTATTTCTTTTTATTTTTGAGCTATATGAATTATCTACATCCTTAACAGATATGTTATTTGCAAACTATTCTCCTATTCTGTGAGTTGTATTTCACTTTCTTGATGGTGTCCTTTGAGTCACCAGAACTTTTCATTTTGATGATGTTCAATTTATTTTTTTATTTGTAAATATGGGCTTTTGTTGTCATATCTAAGAAACCATTACATCATACAAGATTATGAATATTTATGCTTATATTTTATTATGAGCCTCAGAGAGTTTTATCTCATATTTAGGTCTTTGATCCATTTTGAATTCATTTTGGTATATGGTGTGAGGTAGGGGCCCACTTACTAGCATGTGAGATGAGTGCAACTGTGTGGTAGTTTGAGCATTCTTTGGCATTGCCTTTCTTTGGGATTGGAATGAAGACTGACATTTTCCAGTCCTGTGGCCACTGCTGAGTTTTCCAAATTTTCTGGCATATTGAGTGCAGCACTTTCACAGCATCATCTTTCAAGATTTGAAATAGCTCAACTGGAATTCCATCACCTCCACTAGCTTTGTTCGTAGTGATGCTCTCTAAGGCCCTCTTGACTTCACATTCCAAGATGTCTGGCTCTAGGTCAGTGATCACGTTATTGTGATTATCTTGGTCATGAAGATCTTTTTTGTACAGTTCTTCTGTGTATTCTTGCCACCTCTTCTTAATATCTTCTGCTTCTGTTAGGCCCATACCATTTCTGTCCTTTATCGAGCCCATCTTTGCATGAAATATTCCCTTGGAATCTCTAATTTTCTTGAAGAGATGTCTTGTTTTTCCTATTCTGTTGTTTTCCTCTATTTCTTTCACTGATCGCTGAGGAAGGCTTTCTTATCTCTCCTTGCTATTCTTTGGAACTCTGCATTCAGATGCTTATATCTTTCTTTTTCTCCTTTGTTTTCACCTCTCTTCTTTCCACAGCTATTTGTAAGGCCTCCTCAGACAGCCATTTTGGTTTTTGCATTTCTTTTCCATGGGGATGGTCTTGATCCCTGTCTCCTGTACAATGTCACGAACCTCCATCCGGAGTTCATCAGGCACTCTATCAATCAGATCTAGTCCCTTAAATCTATTTCTCACTTCCACTGTAATATCATAAGGGATTTGATTTAGGTCATATCTGAATGGTCTAGTGGTTTTCCTTACTTTCTTCAATTGAAGTCTGAATTTGGCAATAAGGAGTTCATGATCTGAGCCACAGTCAGCTCCTGGTCTTGTTTTTGCTAACTGTATACAACTTCTCCATCTTTGGCTGCAAAGAATATAATCAATCTGATTTCGGTTATGACCATCTGGTGATGTCCATGTGTAGAGTATTCTCTTGTGTTGTTGGAAGAGGGTGTTTGCTATGACCAGTGCATTCTCTTGACAAAACTCTATTAGCCTTTGCCCTGCTTCATTCCGTGCTCCAAGGCCAAATTTGCCTGTTACTCCAGGTGTTTCTTGACTTCCTACATTTGCATTCCAGTCCCCTATAATGAAAAGGATATCTTTTTTGGGTGTTAGTTCTAAAAGGTCTTGTAGATCTTCATAGAACCATTCAACTTCGGCTTCTTCAGCATTACTGGTTGGGTCATAGGCCTGGATTACACTAATATTGAATGGTTTGCCTTGGAAACGAACAGAAATCATTCTATCATTTTTAAGATTGCATCCAAGTACTGCATTTTGGACTCTTTTGTTGACCATGATGGCTACTCCATTTCTTCTAAGGGATTCCTGCCCACAGTAGTAAATATAATGGTCATCTGAGTTAAATTTATGCATTCCAGTCCATTTTAGTTCACGATTTCTAGGATGTCTATGTTCACTCTTGCCATCTCCTGTTTGATCACTTCCAATTTGCCTTGATTCATAGACCTAACATTCCAGGTTCCTATGCAATATTGCTCTTTACAGCATCGAACCTTGCTTCTATCACCAGTCACATCCACATCTGGGTATTGCTTTGGCTCCATCCCTTCATTCCTTCTAGAGTTATTTCTCCACTGATCTCCAGTAGCATACTGGGCACCTACTGGCCTGGGGAATTCCTCATTCAGTATCCTATCATTTTGCCCTTTGATACAGTTCATGGGGTTCTCAAGGCAAGTATACTGAAGTGGTTTGCCATTCCCTTCTCCAGTGGACCCCACTCAGCTGTGGTCCATGTGATCAGATCGACTATTTTCCTGTGCTTATGATTTCAGTGTGTCTGCCCTCTGATGCCCCCTCGCAATACCTACCTTCTTATTTGGGTTTCTCTTACCTTGGGCATGGGATCTCTCTTCACAGCTGCTCATCTCACACGCTAGTAAAGTCATGCTCAAAATTCTCCAAGCCAGGCATCAGCAATATGTGAACCGTGAACTCCCAGATGTTCATGCAGGTTTTAGAAAAGGCAGAGGCACCAGAGATCAAATTGCCAACATCCACTGGATCATGGAGAAAGCAAGAGAGTTCCAGAAAAACATCTATTTCTGCTTCATTGACTATGCCAAAGCCTTTGACTGTGTGGATCACAATAAACTGTGGAACATTCTGAAAGAGATGGGAATCCCAGACCATCTGACCTGCCTCTTGAGAAACCTGTATGCAGGTCAGGAAGCAACAGAACTGGACATGGAACAACAGACTGGTTCCAAATAGGAAAAGGAGTGCGTCAAGGTTGTATATTGTCACCTTGCTTATTTAACTTATATGCAGAGTACATCATGAGGAACGCTGGGCTGGAGGAAGCACAAGCTGGAATCAAGATTGCTGGGAGAAATATCAATAACCTCAGATATGCAGATGACACTACCCTTATGGCAGAAAGTGAAGAGGAACTCAAAAGCCTCCTGATGAAAGTGAAAGAGGAGAGTGAAAAGGTTGGCTTGAAGCTCAACATTCAGAAAACGAAGATCATGGCATCTGGTCCCATCGCTTCATGGGAAATAGATGGGGAAACAGTGGAAGCAGTGTCAGACTTTATTTTTTTGGGTTCCAAAATCACTGCAGATGCTGATTGCAGCCATGAAATTAAAAGACACTTACTCCTTGGAAAGAAAGTTATGACCAACCTAGATAGCATATTAAAAAGCAGAGACATTACTTTGCCAACCAAGGTCCGTCTAGTCAAGGCTATGGTTTTTCCTGTGGTCATGTATGGATGTGAGAGTTGGACTGTGAAGAAAGCTGATCACTGAAGGATTGATGCTTTTGAACTGTGGTGCTGGAGAAGACTCTTGAGAGTCCCTTGGACTGCAAGGAGATCCAACCAGTCCATTCTAAAGGAGATCGATACTGGGTGTTCATTGGAAGGACTGATGCTAAAGCTGAAACTGCAATACTTTGGCCACCTCATGCGACGAGTTGACTCACTGGAAAGACTCTGATGCTGGGAGGGATTGGGGACGGGAGGAGAAGGGGACAACAGAGAATGAGATGGGTGGATGGCATCACCGACTCGATGGACATGAGTCTGAATGAACTCCGGGAGTTGGGGATGGACCGGAAGGCCTGGCGTGCTGTGATTCATGGGGTCGCAAAGAGTCGGACACGACTGAGCAACTGAACTGAACTGAACTGAGGGGCCCACTTAATTCTTTTGCCTATAGATGTGCAATGTCCCAGCACCCTTTATTGAAAATACCATTCTTTCTCTGTTGAACTTTCTTGGTATCCTTGTTAAAATCCTTTGATTGTAAATGTGATTATTTATTTTTGGACTCTCAATTCTGTTCAACAGCTGTATATGGCTTATGCTATACCATATTATCTTGATTGCTGCAACTTTGTATTAAGTTATCAACCTTATATCTTATGAATTTGCTAAATATATTTACTAGTTCTAATGATTTTGGTAGCACTTTTTGGATTGTATACATAGATATATATATAATGTCATCAACAAATAAACAGGTTTCCTCCTCCTTTTAAAGTGGATACTTTTTATTTATTTTCATTGTCTGGTTGGAATCTCCATTACAGTTTTAGTTAGATATAATAAGAATAAGTACCCTTTTCTTATTCTCAAATTTAGAGGAAGAAACATTCATTCTTTTACCATTAACTATGACATTAAGCGTAAGAGTCTATAAATGTCCTTTTATAGTCTCTTCTTTATTTGCTGAAAACTTTTATCAAAAATTGATGTTAAATGTTATCAAAATAAGTCTATTTGTTTTTTAAAAAAAATAATATTTTGCTTCCTGTGAACTAGGCACTGCTCTAAAATGCTTTACAAATAGTATCTCATTTAATCCTCTACTAATTCTAGTAACCTGAACTAGTTTTGAACAAGTAATGAAGTATTGTACCCATTCACAGATAAAGAAATAGGCATAGAGAGTTTAAGTAACTTGCCCAAAATGATATGGCTAATAAATAGCAAATGTGGGATTTGAACTAACAGCATTTGTCTCCAAAACCTGTAGTGGTAACCACTATATCATGCTGCTCATTTTCCAAGTGTTCCTTGCAAATGGTACAGCCTAAATAAACACAGCCAAGATTAGTTTTCTCTAACAATGAGTAAGCAGTTGTGTAAACCATGGATGGATTGCCAACCACTCAAGACATTAAACAAGAAAGCGCATGGATAGAGATAGAACAGGTGATAAAGATTCCAATACATTTCAATAAAGTCATTTGACAATCTGTTTTCCTCATGCTTACTTAGCACAATTCCAAGTACTAAGTCTTGTAATATACTTCTCCATTCTTACTGAAACATATGGGCTATATTTCAAAATTTTAGAAATAGTTTATATGAATAAATGATTATATTCCTGAAAAAAGCACACACACAAAAAGCCTCTGTAACTCATGGTAATGTTTTAGTGATGCATTCAAGATTGGCCTTCCAACTAACCTGCTTGACATTAAAGTTCATCTCCTCCTCTGGCAAACTGGATACTCTTGGACAAATTATTTACCTTTCTGTTCTACTTGTTTCTTCATCTATACAATTGGGATAACAGCACTTCCTATTATAAGAACATTAAAGTGAATGCTGAATGGTAAACTGAATATGTGGTACCTGAAACATTGCCTAGTATGTTCAATTAGTGTCAATTTTACTTTCACTCATGTACCCATGTAATAATTGTACTAATTCAGTGAAACCTATCATAATTTCTTACACTGTTTCCATAGGAAAATCAATTCTGAATTCCAAATTGGGACCCCAGGACCACATTTAAACCAAAACAGAGGAAATGTCATTGGCAAATATTTGGGGCCAAGGTAGAAGCTTTGTGTTATCATGTTGATTTTATTGTTCTATACAACCTTGAGATAGTATGTGTAAATCATTTATTACTGAAACTTCTACAATGGAAATGTTAAAAAATAATCACAAGAGGTTCCCATTGAGTTATAATATACCCTGAATTCTCTACTGGTAATATCCTATATCTATATATTCTTGAAATTGAGCTCTATCAGTTTGATAGGATTCATGAATACATTCCATGTTTGTACTATAAAACCAAGAGGGAAATAATGCCTTCACTTGAAAAAGAATCCGTAGAGATCTGGCTTCATTATGGGATGTTCTTCTCACTCACATTTTTTTTGTTTGTTTGTTTTATTTATATTTCAGTTTCTAGCAGCTACAAAACTGTATTCAAAATATCCAAAGTGTTAAATCTTCTACAAAGACCAGCTGTCTGCCTAACTGCAAGTTTTTAAAATTAAGCTTTCTAGATTGGAGGGCCAAAAAGGAAAAAATAAGAAAAAATAGAGGGTAGAATAGGTCGATTGAGTACATATGAAAGTCAAAGTCTTAGTTTCTATTATAAGAAAACTGCTAAATAGATCAAAATCTTACAATATATAAATCTAGAAATGCTTCCATATGTTATTTTTTCTCTAATGAGAGTGATGGACAAACCAAGAATGTCAACAACTTCGTATGTTAGTCCAGCTATATTTTTCCAAATAAACCCCAAATTATGTGCTAACAAATGTTATTCCTGCCAAAATGATAATTTTTACCATAAAAATGTCATGAAGAATAGAGTAAAATTTTTATAGTGGAAAAATCTGGAGCAACGAACTGGGGATACGATTGATTCTTGTTCAGTATAGCTGGGATAAATATTAAATCTTAGTAATCAGTTTTCTAATAGAAATCTCATTTCAACCTTAATTATATCTATTCTCTTGGTACCATGACTATAAAAATTCAAGGAGAAAAATATTTAAGAATAAGTTGTCATTCATAAAAGAGTTTCAGTCCCTTTGGAATGGATCATGATTCAATGTGACCAGCACAATTATTTCTGCTAGCACAAGGATCACTTTACTGGGTGAAATACCTTAGGCTTCTCCCCATCTCATCTACACCTTATTAAGAAAATCCTAAATATATTTCTTTTTCTTTTTGCCTGCTCTTACTATGGTAACTAATAAAACTGATACACTAAAGCATTGTGTCTTGAGTTTTCTATAGACTCTGCCTCTAGAAAATAGTAACATTTTAGGAAACACATTTAAGAAGGGTGGCTTTGTGTATAAACGAAGAAATATATTAGTTTTGGTTCAAAATATGTATATGTGATATATCAGTGCGTATGTATGTGTATAGGACGTGTGTGTATATACATGTATACACACACATATATATATATAGAGAGAGAGAGAGACTTCCCTGGTGGCTCATACGGTAAAGAGTCTGCCTGCAGACAACACCGGAGACCTGGGTTCAATTCTTGGGTCTGGAAGATCCCCTGGAGAAGGAAATGGCAACCCACTCCAGCATTCTTGCCTGGAAAATCCCATGGACAGAGGCGCCTGACAGGTTTCAGTTCATGGGGTTGCAAAGAGTCAGACATGACAGAGTAATTAACACTGGAAAAGAGACAGAGAAGCTGATTATGTAAACAAGCGTGTTGGCATATGATTAAATAGTCAAATATTTTAGGGTTATTTCCAAAAAACAAATCCCAAATGTGTGGAAGAGAGTTACTTGCTGTCAT
Source organism: Moschus berezovskii (assembly GCF_049115385.1). Lineage (NCBI taxonomy): Eukaryota > Metazoa > Chordata > Mammalia > Artiodactyla > Moschidae > Moschus > Moschus berezovskii. The sequence continues at coordinate 76,907,276 of NC_142467.1, forward strand.
AAACTCAATGAGGAAGATTTTTTTTCGGGGGGGGGGGTATCTGCTTTCAGAGGAGAACAATATTATCCAGATGTGGCCCTGCTATTACTGGTATCTGCTAAAAAAGCTGGGTCACTATCAGCTGAAAGACCCACACATGTGTTAATCATGAACACTCTTGCCAACTTGGGGGAGTGGAAATATTGTAGTTTGTAAATGGCCTGTATCACTTGAACGCCTGGCAGCTTCCATTATTTCTCCTCTCTGCCCTCTATTCAGCCCCGCTTCCTCACCCGAAGGGTCTTGCTTTATGGGTGCCCAACCCCACCCAATCAAGCCAGTAAGTCCTGCTGATGCCTCTGACGCAGGGAGGTGAACAAGCGAGTCATGTTTATCCTGGCTCCTCAACTCCTCAGAATGGAGCACCTAAAAGCAAGCAGTCCTCTTTCTTGCAGACTCTTTGCAGTGTTATCTGAGATGTCTCCCTCCATGACAGGACTAAATGATTGGCATGTAAGAGTGGATGTGAGAAATCCCCTTTTGCCAAATCGGTGAAGGTGAGAAACAATGGAAGTAAACGCTATTCAGAGGACAAAAACCTCCATCCTGCCACATGTACTGTCAGAACCTAACTAACCACTCACCCTGGTGGCTCAGTTGGTAAAGAATCTGCATTCAATGCAGGAGACTCAAGTTCAATCCCTGGGTCAGGAAGACCCCTTGGAGAAAGAAATCTCAACCCACTACTGTATTATTGCCTGGAGAATTCCATAAACAGAGAAGCCTGGCAGGCTACAGTCCATGGGGTTGCAAAGAGTTGGACACAACTGAGCGACTAAACCACCAACCACTCACCAATAATCAATGGAAACAGAGCAACCAGAAGTTGTTCAGAGCAACCTTTTATGGTAGGAAAAAACGTTTCCAATATTTTTTTCTTTCAATGAAGCTTAAGAATATGTTCCAAGCTACCCACCATAATTTTGTTTTGGTTGGCTATTGTAAATTTAATGTTTCTCGTGGACTAAATGATCAGAATCTCCAAAATAAATACAAAAGACATTGTTAAATATCACTTGTGAACTTTTCATCAGAGTGGGAAATTATTTTAAAAGAAACTATGCATGAATAGTACGAAAGATGAAAGTGTTAGTCATTCAGTCATGTCTGACTCTTTGCAATGCCATAGACTGTGGCCCACCAGGCTCCTCTGTTCATGGAATTCTCTAGGCAAGAATCCTAGAGCTGCCATTCCCTCCTCCAGGGGAGTTTCCCAATCCAGGGATCGAATCTGGGTCTCCTACATTTAATTGCATAATAAAAATGACCGTCTCTTCGATAATTCTTACTTCTTATACTATATAACAAACTCACTCTATCTCTGCATATCAACATTATCCTATATCCAAGTATATATATACTCTCTTTTTTGAATAATTATATTGTCTAATCTTTTTCCTATTGACTTTGCTAATTACACATAACTCTCATATGACTGATCAATGTTCTGAAGGTATGGCAGGTGTCTCACACAATGCTTTAGGAATTCAGGACAGCATCCTTTCAGAAGCCATAAAAGTAGTTTTCATCTATAAATTTCCCTTGAGTTTACTTAGTAAGTGCTGGGTCTCTCTGATGTGCAACATCTCATGGGCAGAATCTATTTGCTTTTCTAATTTTCATATTTTTGCCAGGTTTCTAACCAAGGGAAAAAAATTCTAGGCAGGGATAATGTTATCTCTCCACTTCAAGACCTCTTAAATAATAGAAAATTAATTGCAATCTTTTCTTTCTCAATGAAGCATAAAGACTTTCTAAAGAAAGCAGTTGTTACTCACTAGGTTAACCATACATTTTGAACATAAAAGCTGGTTTTTTTAACTACCAAGATCATACTTGATACAAAGAAAAATTTGTTGGTTTTTAAACACTGTTTTTAAAGCTAGATTTAACCATAGGACTTCATTGAGGGTTCCTCTATTCTGGGATTTTCCAGGCATGAGTACTGGAGTAGGTTGCCATTTCCTTCTCCAAGGGGTCTTCCTGACCCAGGGATGGATCCCAGGTCTCCCGCATTGTAGGTAGACGTTTTTACCATCTGAGCCACCAGGGAAGTCCATTGAGGGTTTGGACTTAGAGAAGACAATGAGGAAAGATGCTTAGATGGTACAAATAAGCTAAAGAATAATAGAAAAAGATCTAGCAATCAGTGAGATACTTTTTAATTAAAAATAAAAATTCATGAGATCCTGTGCAAGCAGTAAAGTACAGAAAGCTAATATTTGTTCATAAAACCATCTCAATGAAAGTTGAATGCAGAATATTAAACTATTAGACTACTTATGAGATAGAGCAAAGGAGTTCATTTAATTCCTTAATAAATGGAAATAGAAAAATATACCCTGAAAGGGAAAAATATGCAGTCAACGCCTTACAAAAGACATTGGCCATTGAGATGCAGGATGATTTATATTAGGATAATAGGCTTTTTGTTTGTAGATCTTACATTTGAAAAGATATGATTTCTTATTTTTGTCCACTAAATTCCCCGCAGACTTCAAGCCCAGCTAGTCTTTGTTATTACCTTGAATATAGATCCTTTCAATTCCACAGGCATCAACCTAATGCAAATATTGTCACCTCATACCTGAATTCTGATTGTGGTCTCTTAACTGACCTTTTTTTTTTTTCCTTGCTCCATCTATCTTTTTCTACCTACCGCTTCCAGAGTAAAACCTTTATAGTAATGCATCTTCCCTTTTACCAAGCCCTTTCATATTTCTCCAAATCCTACCAAGTCAAGGAAATGCAGCTTAGTGCTAAAGGTCCTCACTGAACTGATCTCAGCCAACCATGCCTCTGCTTCTCCTCCACGCTGTGTCAGAGCTAGGCTGCCTGTCAATACCTACACACACCCTGTGTTCTCAGCCTGCCTGTTCACTCTATAATTCCCTTAGAATGAAAGGCTCTTTTAATCTCCTTCTACCTATCTCTGTTCTATTCATATTTTACAGCTTTCTCAAATTAGACCATAGACCATATTTTTTTCATATTTTTGCAGTTGAAAATTATTTCCATCTTTTAATCCACAAGCCTTGCTCTGGCATAAGTGAAATTTATCAAGTGTAACTGACCAAGGGCTTAAGGTTTGCCTAGCTCTGGCACTTTTCATGTCTTATGTCCTCCACTGCTTCTAGATATCCAAAGTATCAAGCCCAAGGCTGTCACATAGCAGTAACACACTGAATCATTGTTGAGTGAATGATACATGCAAAATCTTAGTGGTAACGTAATAATGAACCATATACCCCGTAATCATAGTTGTTGAATTTACAAAATAATTACCAAAAAGTATACTACCTATCCTTCACTTACTACTTTTTGAGAAATCTAACAAATTTATGCCCAAAATGTTACTGTTGTTATAAGTTTTAGTAATTATATTAGTTGTACTTGTAACAGTATTATTGTGTGTGAAGGCTTATGTCTGTCTTCATCTGCTTTGCATATGCTCCTACTCAGTGAATTTAAAATGCATTTATACAAAAAGAGAGTAAAGAGAAAAATATTGAGTGTTACATATCACAATCAGCACTCAAACACAGAAATTAGAAGTCCATTTTTTCAGTTCAAAAGTGAGTTCACTTTTTACCACATTTCCTAAAGTGAGTTATCATGTCTAACATGTAGCAACCTGATGACTAAAAGTGAAAATTCATCACTGCCCTGTGAAATCTCCACACTTATTCTCCGACTTCTAAGACAGAGCCTTGTCCTAATCTTTATTTTCTTGTTTCAAATTTACCCAAAGCAAGAATTTTCCTCACCAAAATTATAGTAACTCTTTGGCAGATAGATTGGTTGTACACAAAGCTCAAAATTTCATAATTAAGAATTCTATAGTTTCTGAAAAGAGAAAGGTTTTTCTCTGAAAGTTAACTGCTGTACACTATAGGAGGAGGAGCTGGGGGAGACGAAGATGCCAACATTCCAGGAACAGACTAAAATTAGAGGCAAGCAAGCTGATGGACAATGATGAACCAGCTTTACTCTCATACCATCCTGACTGAAAGGAATTAAGAGGAAAGTGACGGCTTTCTGGTCTAAAGTTAGGAAGTACATGATCTTCCCTGTTTGAATACAGCTTGGATCCTCCAAGGAATATTGTGAAATGTTATATTATTAATACTTCAGTTAGTTCCTATTTTCCAATACTCTGATCAGCTCACTTTCCAAAGAAGAAATAGATTGCCCTATGAAAAATCTGGATAGAGTGAAGCCACTTCAGAAGTATGGTTAACAATAAGCAAATGCCTTCAGGCAAGGGCATTAATAACACAAGGAATTTGCACCTAAAAATTCTATCTAAAAAATATTAGTTGATAGAGAATGGGTAATATTTACCTAGATCAGCTTTCAGTTCAGTTCAGTCGCTCAGTCGTGTCCAACTCTCCGCGACCCCATGAATCACAGCACGCCAGGCCTCCCTGTCCATCACCAACTCCCGGAGTTCACTCAAACTCATGTCCACAGAGTCGGTGATGCCATCCAGCCATCTCATTCTCTGTCATCCCCTTCTCCTCCTGCCTCCAACCTTTCCCAGCATCAGAGTCTTTTCCAGTGAGTCAACTCGTCGCATGAGGTAGCCAAAGTATTGCAGTTTCAGCTTTAGCATCAGTCCCTCCAATGAACATCCAGGATTGATCTCCTTTAGAATGGACTGGTTGGATCTCCTTGCAGTATAAGGGACTCTCAAGAGTCTTCTCCAACACCACAGCTCAAAAGCACCGATTCTTCAGCAATCAGCTTTCTTCACAGTCCAACTCTCACATCCATACATGACCACGGGAAAAACCATTGCCTTGACTAGACGGACCTTGGTTGGCAAAGTAATGTCTCTGCTTTTTAATATACTATCAAGGTTGGTCATAACTTTCCTTCCAAGGAGCAAGTGTCTTTTAATTTCATGGCTGCAATCAGCATCCACAGTGATTTTGGAGCCCAAAAAAATAAAGTCTGACACTGTTTCCACTGTTTCCCCATCTATTTCCCATGAAGTGATGGGACCAGATGCCATGATCTTTGTTTTCTGAATGTTGAGCTTCAAGCCAACCTTTTCACTCTCCTCTTTCACTTTCATCAAGAGGCTTTTGAGTTCCTCTTCACTTTCTGCCATAAGGGTAGTGTCATCTGCATATCTGAGGTTATTGATATTTCTCCCAGCAATCTTGATTCCAGCTTGTGCTTTACTTGCCCTTAAATGTTTATTTTCGCTATGATTAATCTTATAGCTTTAAAAAATGATACTGTCTTAGGTGAGTGGGCAACTGAGTAGGGGGACATTTCATTCAAGGAATACAGATAAGTAGGAGCAATAATAACAACCTGTGTACCAAAGAACACAGTTTAAATGACAATATCACATATCCATTTGAGGAAAGATTTTTGGGGTACTATTTGTGTGGTGCACTGGAGAAATTAGGAAGTATATTTTATTGTTTAAAAGTGCTAAATAAAGTGGCATCATTTCTAGCATTACGGGTCAGCTTCTTGGTGAACAATCTTCAAACACTCTGCAGTTCATAGTCTAGGAGTACAAAGTTGAATATATCATTAGGATAATTTATCCAACTTAAAGGTTTCAGAGTGTGACCATCTGGAGCCAAAATATATTCTCAGTTGGAAATCCAGTTTCCCTTTCTTATTGAAAACACTTCTCTGTCTTCAAGAAAAACAGGTTGTTTCATATAATAGGTTCAAGGTTAATTTTCAATGAAAAAAAATTAGAAATATTTCTGAGAAGAGTTTAAGCTTTTATTTGAAAAAGGTAATTATGAAGCAATTTCCCAAAGATACTGAAAAGCTGATTTTGTTCTCTTCTGTTCTTTTTCTTTTAAAAAAAAAACCTAAAAGGATATCTGTACATCCATATACACACGTACCAAAAAAAGTATAGGTTACAGATTGAGGAATAGTAAGCCAGATCAAATACAGTGGTGATATGGCAGAAGATAAAGAACAACTTTTCTAAATTTTATGTAAGGCAACTTCATCCTAAATATGAAGTAGTAGCAGAAAACAAAATGCTTTGGGAAATCAAGATTGAGTTAGCCTTTGTCATGTGATCTTAGAAATTCATACAACTACTGGATACTACATCAACAAAGCACCGAAATCAGGAGGTAGAAGACAATTAAGAAAATTATGTTTTTAGGCATTTGTATATGAAAGCATACATCAGGTGTTACAAATAGCCCCCTCCGTGTTAAACATTTTTTTCTACCCTGAAGGTGTTTATAACCTAATGAAAGGGAATAACATGTTCAAAACTAACATTAATATAAACAAAATAAATACATAAATAAGTTGTGAAACTTTATTTTAAATATAAGAACACTAAGGAGTTTTAATCATCAGATTGGAAGTTTTTTTTTAAGTTTGATCACATCAAGAATTAAAGAGAATGAGAGAAAATATATTTGTGCAACAAGAGTTATATGAAAAGCAGCTCCTTATAGCTACTCCAAAGAGAAAACTGGCAGATTCTATTAAAATCTTTAGAATACACACCTCTTGTGATCCAGAAATTACACATTTTGGTTTGTCTTCTAAAGCAACACTTATCCATGGGATTAAGGCAACACGAACAGAGATAATCATCGCAGTATTCTCTTTAAACAAAACAAAAAAATAAAACCAGCTTTAAGGTAGATGCAATTTATCCCACCAGGAGTAGCAATCAACTGTTAACTTTGCTAGTACAGACTTATTTTATTTTACCTCTTGCGTAATCCTTTGGACAATAGTTGGGCTAATATCAAGTGAAGCTCTCTTGTCAAACTCTCTTTTGACCTTTACTTTTGAGCAGAGTGATAAGAACTCAAGAAAAATAAATTGGGACTCATTGGCTCTCAAAGTATCCTTTCAGACAAGACAAATGTTCCTGCTGCCTCAACTCTTAGAGATGTATGGACTCTGCTCTTTTTGGATTTGGAAATTTGCCAATGAACTATTAGACTAAATCGTCGTGTCTCAAATGCTGCCGAAATAGCATTGCAATCTTAGATGATATATTTCAGATATAAGATTGATATGGAAAAAAGCAATAGTTTGTCTGTATACCAGAAAGGTAAAATGTATATGAATCCCATTCCTAAAGAAACTGACAAAAATTGCCTGTGATTAAAACTAACAATTATATGAAAAAATTAGAAAAGTTAAAATTATAAAAATTTAACACAGGACATAAACTAGGACTTAATTAACCAGAATGGCACACTGTATTTTTTTATGGAGAGACAAAATACATTAAAAAGCCCTTTATAAAAGAATGAACAATACTAAGGTAATCCCACTTAAAATTTCAGTGAAGTTTAACTTAACAGGTTAAGCTTATTTTAAACATATGTGTGAGAAATGTGTGATAGAAGAGCTAAAACTCTTTTTAAAAGGACAATTTCAGGGTAAATGAAATGTAGGATACCGATACATGGAAAATTCATGAAATTTTAAGAGTTTTTTTTTTGTAAAATGTCTAGATGTACTAAAGGAAAACAATGAAAAGTCAACATGCAAACTTGTCTATTCAGAGAGATTAATTTTATGATACCTGCAGCACTTTAGTGAGTAAAGAATTTCATTAAAGGCTTGGGAAAATCTGGAGAAAACAAAACCACATGTCTGTTATAAACCATACCCCCAAATAAACTGCAGGTATGTTAGAGTAGCAGAATATAAATTTAAAATCACAATACATTTTTAAAAAATAGACAGCATTTTTATGATTTTGATTAGAAAGCATCTTTGTACATAAGACCAAAAAAGTAAACAAGCAAACAATAAAAACAAAACCCCCCAAACCCAGAAATCATAGCATTTTTCTATGTAAAAACTTTAAAATTATTTCAAATAAATCATGCATCATAAATAAAGTAAAGAAAGACAAATCTTTAAATCTTTAAATACAGGATAGAAACAGACTGTGGGGGAGATGGACTGCCAGGCTAAGTAGAGTAAATTTTCATCTTCCTGGTGAGCAACCAGGAAGCATAAAAGCATTTTGATAAGAAGACTAGAGTGATCAAAGATGCCTTTTAACAATGGAATTTGTTCAGCCATATAAAGGATGAATTAGAGTCACAGCAGCAGGCCAGGTGGGAGGAGAGTGCTGTGTACACAGCTGTTCAATTTGGAGTCAAAAAGATCAATTATGAAGTAGTAACAAGGCATGACACAGCAAGGGCCACTGTGATAACTATGGGAAGGTGAGAATCACATGTGAGAATTGTAAGACAGGTCCAAGAACTAATATTTCTTGAATACGTGTGTTTATTAAAATTTTTAATTTGCCCAAGGGGACCCAAAATATATTGCTAAGTCTGATCTCTCCAATGCCAATCCTGTGTTTTCTCTCTATATATATATTTCAAGTGAAGTGAAGTGAAAGTTTCAGGTGTGTCTGACTATTTGCAGCCCCATGGACTGTAGTTTTCCAGGCTCCTCTGTCCATGGAATTCTCCAAGCAAGAATACTGCGGTGGGTAACCATTTCCAACTCCAGGGGATCTTCCCAACCCAGGGAACAAACTTAGGTCTCCTGCATTACAGGCAGATTCTTTACCGATGGAGCTACCAGAGAAGCTCAAATTACCTCATAAATAACCTACCCTTAATCTAGGTGTGATGATCCTTGGTCCAATCAAAAAATCAGCTCAGTTCAGTCATGTCTGACTCGTTTCCACTCCATGGACTGTAGCAAACCAGGCCTCCCTGTCCATCACCAACTCCCGGACTTTACTCAGAATCACGTCCATTGAGTGATGCCATCCAACCATCTCATCCTCTGTCATCCCCTTATCCTTCCTCCTCAATCTTTCCTAGCATCAGGGTCTTATCAAATGAGTCAGTTCTTTGCATCAGGTGGCCGAAGTATTGGAGTTTCAGCATCAGTCCTTCCAATGAATATTCAGGACTCATTTCCTTTAGAACTGACCGGTTGGATCTCCTTGCTGTCCAAGAGACTCTCAAGAGTCTTCTCCACATCACAGTTCAAAAGCATCAATTCTTTGGTGCTCAGCTTTCTTTATAGTCCAACTCTCACATCCATACATGACTACTGGAAAAACCATAGCTTTGATTAGACAGACCTTTGTAGGCAAAGTAATGTCTCTGCTTTTTAATATGCTGTCTAGGTTAATAATAGCTTTTCTTCCAAGGAGCAAGCATCTTTTAAATTCATGGCTGCAGTCACCATCTGCAGTGATTTTGGAGCCCAAGAAAATAAAATCTGTCACTTTCCATTGTTTCCCCATCTATTTGCCGTGAAATGATGACACCAGATGCCATCATCTTAGTTTTCTGAATGTTGAGTTTTTTCACTCTCCTCTTTCTCTTTCATCAAGAGGCAGTTTAGTTCTTCACTTTCTGCCATAAGGGTGGTATCATCTGCACATCTGAGATTATTGCTATTTCTCCCAGCAATCTTGATTCCAGCCTGTGCTTCATCCAGCCTGGCATTTCACATGTTTTCCACATATAAATTAAATAAGCAGGGTGACAATATACAGCCTTGACATACTCCTTTCCTGATCTGGAACCAGTCTGTTGTTTCATGTTCAGTTCTAACTGTTGCTTCTTGACCTGCATACAGATTTTTCAGGAGGTGGGTCAGGTGGTCTGGTATTCCCATCTCTTTCAGAATGTTCCACAGTTTGTTGTGATCCACACAGTCAAAGGCTTTAGTGTAGTAAATGAAGCAGATATTTTCCTGGAACTCTCTTGCTTTTCCGATGATCCAACAGATATTGGCAATTTGATCTTTGGTTCCCCTGCCTTTTCTAAATCCAGTTTGAAAATCAAAAAATATCAGGGTTAAAACATAAGACAGAAGTATCTGTAAGTGGGGTAGGGACAGGAAGGGGTTAACTCAGCAGGCTGAGTTTTTCAAACTCAATGACTTTCCCCAAAACTCAAAAAAAAAAAAAAAAAAAAGGCTTGTATTCATGATTGGCCCTCCACAAACTTCTAAGAAATGACCTTGTAATATTCTGGCTGATACAAGTATTTGTATATCTGAAGTCTTTGGCCATGAATTAGCAGTTTAATCAGATAGTTTATGCTAACCACATGATGTATGATGAGTATCTCCTTTTACTCCGAGGGATTGGAGTCTGAGTACCTGATGTTAGAAACATCACTGTTGGATGAAGGAAGCCAGTCTCAATGCAACTCAGCTGGGAGGCAACATATGGAAGACTATGCCTTGGTTCTCTGCCTTTTCCCTTTGCCGATTGTAAAATCTGTAATCTTTTGGTATAATAAACTTTAACCATGGCAGAAAGTGAAGAGGAACTCAAAAGCCTCTTGATGAAAGTGAAAGAGGAGAGTGAAAATGTTGGCTTAAAGCTCAACATTCAGAAAACTAAGATCATGGCATCTGGTCCCATTACTTCATGGCAAATAGATGGGGAAACAGTGGAAACAGTGTCAGACTTTATCTTTTTGGGCTCCAAAATCACTGCGGATGCTGATTGCAGCCATGAAATTAAAAGACGGTTACTCCTTGGAAGGAAAGTTATGACCAACCTAGATAGCATATTAAAAAGCAGAGTCATTACTTTGCCAACCAAGGTCCATCTAGTCAAGGCTATGGTTTTTCCAGTAGTCATGTATGGATGTGAGAGTTGGACTGTGAAGAAAGCTGAGCACTGAAGAACTGATGTTTTTGAACTGTGATGTTGGAGAAGACTCTTGAGAGTCCCTTGGACTGCAAGGAGATCCAACCAGTCCATCCTAAAGGAGATCAGTCCTGGGTGTTCATTGGAAGGACTGATGCTGAGGCTGAAACTCCAATACTTTGGCCACCTCATGTGAAGAGTTGACTCACTGGAAAAGACCCTGATGCTGGGAGGGATTGGGGGCAGGAGGAGAAGGGGATGACAGAGGATGAGATGGCTGGATGGCATCACCGACTCAATAGACATGAGTTTGAGTGAACTCGGGGAGTTGGTGATGGACAGGGAGGCCTGGCGTGCTGTGATTCATGGGGTTGCAAAGAGTCGGTCATGACTGAGCGACTGAACTGAACTGATCTGAAAACATCTTTGCTGATTCCTGTGCGTTTTCTCAGCAAATTTTGGAGACTATGGGTACTCTTAGGGACGCCTGACACACAGCAGTTGTTCTAGGAAAGACTACTCTCTGATACTTACTAATAATTTTTCTTCTAGGATGGCTAGTGAAGGAATTTGAGAGAAACAAAAGCAAGAGTACAATGTTTTAGAAAACAGGGGAGGATAGAAAGAAGAAAGAAGGGAAAGGAGGTAGGGTGTGGAGAAGGAAGGAATAAAAGATAAAAGTAGATTTCAAAGTAAATAAAGAATGCAATTACAGCTTCCCAGGTGGTCAATGGTTAAGAATCTGCCTGCCAATGCAGGGGACATGGGTTAGATCTCTGGTCAGCAAGATCCCATGTGCCCTGGAGCAATTAAGCCTGTGTGCCACAGCTACTGAGCCCATGTACCAAGACCCTGTGCATTGCAACAGAAGAAGCACTGCAATGAAAAGCCCTCACCACAACAGAGAATAGCCCCCACTTGCCTGAACTAAAGAAAAGCAGCAATGAAGACAGCATAGCCAAAAGTAAATCAATTTTTTAAAGAATGAAATCATAAAAAACCAGTGATAACTTCATGAAGAAAGCAATCAGTACAACGAAGAAAACTAATTATAAAAGGGTTCAACAGTTAGCAGGCCATGAGGAAACAGGCTTTACATGTAGACTACTCAAGCAACCTGGTGGGATAAAGGAAAAAGACCAGAGTTTGACTCAGCCATAGAGGTAAGTTTTATTTGTTTTTAATAGGATGCTAAGACATATAAGTTCAATCACAAGACCTTGGTTCAATTTCTGCTCTGCCATTTATTTCCTCTGTGACTAATACTTATCCACTTATCTCTGGACCCCAGTTATCTCATCTGTAATCAAAGGTGCTAATCCTATTATATTTGCTTTCCAATACGGTTATTGTGAAGGTCAAATAAGTTCTTTTGTGAAAATGTTTGGGAGAAATCTAAAATACTCAACACTTTTAATGATTATTTTTACCTCCATTTTATGTGTATACATAAAATATAATTGGGCAAAATGTTAAAAAGAACCTAAACCACCTTATTCTCTCTGGTTTTAGTTAATGGATATACAATGAGTCCTTGAAGTAATGTACAAAAAAAGTATTAGTATGAGGTATCCTCTTTACTATTGCTTGTAAATTACTAGAGTTACTGAAGAAGCATCAAGTTGTTGAAGTTTTCCATCTCTCACTATTATATTAATAGACAGGGAACGATTACAATTTAGACTGGAAATGATCCTCAAATTTCATCCTCCTTTGTGTGGGGAGCTATTATTTAGCCATCTAGTAAGAACACTATATGCCAGATAAGAAGATTAATTCTAGATCATTATTGTGTAAGAAACTGAAAAGATTGTAATTTGATTTGATCAATGTATTCTTCAATAAAATTTGAACAACATTAAAAATAATTATTTTGTGAAATATTCAAATATATACCATAAGTTTAAATACCATTTTTCCTAAAAACAAAGCAGTTTAACTAACTTATAGCTGAGTGTTATTTTTTAAAGATAATTTCTCTTCTCCTAACTCTGATAGATGTCGTTTCTGAAATGCTGTGATCCCATCAACATGTACTTTATTGCCTCCTGAACTACAAAAAAGAATACTGGAATCAACAGAATAGGGATTATAGGAATCTGGACCCACTGTGTGAACTAAAGGAGAAAAAACAGTCTCAACACTCAAAAGTTGGTTATTCAGAAGCAGCTTCAAAAAACAAGTTGGCTGATTTCAAACTGACTTTATTTAAGGAGAGCCACTAACACTTCTTGGAAAAGGGAATGGCTACCCTTTATTAAAATTAAGTGATGCCTGCTCCTTGGAAGAAAAGCTATGACCAACATAGACAGCATATTAAAAAGCAGAGACATTACTTTGCCAACAAAGGTCCATCTAGTCAAAGCTATGGTTTTTCTAGTAGCCATGTATGGATGTGAGAGTTGGACCATAAAGAAAGCTGAGCACCAAAGATTTGATGTTTTGGAGAAGACTCTTGAGAGTCCCTTGGACTGCAAGGAGATCAAATAAGTCAATCCTAAAGGAATTGGAAGGACTGAAGCTGAAGCTGAAGCTTCAACGCTTTGCTCACCAGATTCGAAGAACTGATTCATGGGGAAAGACCCTGATGCTGGGAAAGATTGAAGGCAGGAGGAGAAGGGGACAAAAGAGGATGAGATGGTTGGATAGCATCACCTACTCAATGGATATGAGTTTGAGCAATCTCCAGGAGTTGGTGATGGACAATATGTCCTGGCATGCTGCAATCCATGGGGTAGCAAAGAGTCAGACGTGACTGAGTGACTGAACTGAACTGAATCCACTGCAGTGTTCTTTCCTGGAGAATTCCATGGACAGAGGAGCCTGATGGGCTACAGTCCATGGTGTTGCAAAGAGTCTGACATGACTAATTATCTAAGCATGAAAGCCTCTTTAGGTAGCAGTGTAACAATAAAAATGTCATGCTCCTGAAATATCTCAAATTTGCCATGATATTTCTAATAAGAAATAGAGTGATAGAGTGAAACTGCCAAGATGTACATGGAGGAAAATTAGTAAACAAGATAATGCGCAGAGACCCACAGTGAAGCACTATGTCATAAATCATGCTTCTATGTTCTTTCTCTTCACATTTTCATACAGTCTTAAAGTGGAGTGCTGCTGCTGCTGCTAAGTCACTTCAGTCGTGTCCGACTCTGTGTGACCCCACAGACAGAAGCCCACCAGGCTCCCCCATCCCTAGGATTCTCCAGGCAAGAACACTGGAGTTGGTTGCCATTTCCTTCTCCAATGCATGAAAGTGAAAAGTGAAAGTGAAGTCGCTCAGTCGTGTCCAACTCTTAGCAACCCCATGGATTGCAGCATACCAGGCTCCTCCATCCATGGGATTTTCCAGGCAAGAGCAGACCTCCAAAATACCTGAATAGAGGTTTTTCCAAATAAGACATACAGATGTCCAAAAGGCACATGAAAAGAAACTTACAATCCCTAATCAGAATAATGCAAATCAAAACCTTAATGAGACATCAGCACACACCCGTCAGAATGGCCATCATCCAGAACACCACAAATAAAAAATGGTGATGGTAATGTAGAGAAAAGGAAACCCTCATACACTGTTAGTGGGGATGTAAATTGATAGAGCTGCTATCAAAAACAGTATGGAACATGCTTAAAAGACAACTACAACTTGACAGTTCCACTCCTAGGCATATGTATGAATAAGAGGAAAATACTAATTTGAAAAGATGAATGCACCCCAGTGTTCATAGAAGACTTATTTACGGTAGCCAAGATACACAACCTGTGTCCACCAACAAAAAAGTGAACAAAGAAGATGTGGTATATATACATATAAACACAATGGAACATCATTTAGCCATAAGAAAGAAAAACATCACCATTTGCAATAATATGGATGTACCTGGAGGGCACTATGCTTAGTGAAACATCAGAAAGACAAATACTGTACATCATCACTTACATGTGGAATTTAAAAAATAAAACCAAAAAATGAATATAACAAAACAGACTCATAAACAGAGAACAACCTTGCTTACCAATGTGTAAGGGAAGAATGGAAGGGCAAGGAATGGTTAGGGAATTAAAACACACAGACTACTATATATAAAACAAATAAGCTTCAAGGATATACAGTACAAGGAATATAGTCAATATTTGATCATAACTCTAAAATGAGTATAATCTATACATTATTGAATCATCTTATTATACACGTAAAACTATCATAATATTAAAGTTCAGTTCAGGTCATTTCAGTCGCTCAGTCATGTTCAAATCTTTGTGACCCCATGGACTGCAGCATGCCAGGTCTCCCTGTCCATCACCTACTCCTGGAGTTTACGCAAACTCATGTCCATCAAGTCGGTGATGCCATGCAAACATCTCATCCTCTGTCATCTCCATCTCCTCCCGCCTTCAATCTTTCCCAGCATCAGGGTCTTTTCAAATAAGTCAGTTCTTCACATCAGGTGGCCAAAGTATTGGAGTTTCAGCTTCAGCATTAGTCCTTCCAATGAATATTCAGGACTGATTTCCTTTAGAATGGACTGGTTGGATCTCCTTGCTGTCCAAGGGTCTCTCAAGAGTCTTTTCCACATCATAGTTCAAAAGCATCAATTTTTCAACACTCAGTTTTGTTTATTGTAGAAGGAAATGGTAACCCATTCCAGTACTCTTGCCTGGAAAATCCCATGGATGGAGGAGCCTGGTAGGCTGCAGTTCATGGGGTGGCTAAGAGTCGGACACGACTGAGCGACTTCACTTTCACTTTTCACTTTCACACATTGGAGAAGGAAATGGCAACCAGCTCCAGTATTCTTGCCTGGAGAATCTCAGGGACAGAGGAGTCTGGTGGGCTGCCATCTATGGGATCCCACAGAGTCGGACATGCTGAAGTGACTTAGCAGCAGCAGCTTTCTTTATAGTACAGCTCTCACACCCTTACATGATTACTGGCAAAACCATAGCCTAGACTAGATAGACTTTTGTTGGCAAAGCAATGTCTCTGCTTTTTAACATGCAGTCTAGTTTGGTCATAACTTTTCTTCCAAGGAGCAAAGTGTCTTTTAATTTCATGGCCAAAGACACCATATGCAGTGATTTTGGAGCCCCCCCAAAAAATAAAGTCTGTCACTGTTTTCCGATCTTTTTGCCATGAAGTGATGACACCACATGCCACGATCTTAGTTTTCTAAATGTTGAGTTTTAAGCCAACTTTTTCACTCTCCTCTTTCACTTTCATCAAGAGGCTCTTTAGTTGTTCTTCACTTTCTGCCATAAGGGTGGTGTCATCTGCATATCTGAGGTCAGTGATATTTCTCCCAGCAATCTTGATTCCAGCTTGTGCTTCATACAAAGCAGCGTTTCTCATGATGGACTCTGCATATAAGTTAAATAAACAGGGTGACAGTATGCAGCCTTGACGTACTCCTTTCCTGATCTGGAACTAGTCTGTTGTTCCATGTCCAGTTCTAACTGTTGCTTCTTGACCTGTATACAGATTTCTCAGGAGTCAGGTAAGATGGTCTGGTATTCCCAGCTATTTATGAATTTTCCATAGTTTGTTGTGATTCACACAGTCAAAAGCTTTGGCATTGTCAATAAAGCCAAAGTGGATGTTTTACTGGAACTCTCTTGCTTTTTTGATGATCCAGTGGATGTTGGCAATTTGATCTCTGGTTCCTCTGCCTTTTCTAAATCCAGCTTGAACATCTGGAAGTTCACAGTTCACATACTGTGGAAGCCTGGTTTGGAGAATTTTGAGCATTACTTTTCTAGCATATGTGATGAGTACAATTGTGCAGTAGTTTGAGCATTCTTTGGCATTGCCTTTCTTTGGGATCAGAATGAAAACTGACTTTTTCCAGTCCTGTGGCCACTGCTGAGTTTTCCAAATTTGCTGGCATTATAAATCTACTATACTTCAATAAAAAAAAAAAAGTTGAGTACCTCTCTAAGGGATCAGTATTAGAGACAAAGCCATAGTACCAGAAAGCAGTGCTGCCAAAATCTCTGATTTCAAGAACAAATTATAGCTCCAGAGTAAATGCATATTCAAAACATTTGATTCTCTCTCATAACTGCAACAAATGGTTTCTCTCTGAGGAAATTATTACTGAGATCGTTTTAAAATCTCTTAGATCCTAAGAGATGTATAGTGTAAAATATCTGAATAGGACACCCATCTTTTTAATATATATGGACATTGGCTTACTTAACATTAACAACCAATTGTTCAAAAACTGGTATGCAGGTTAATTTTTGCCAGAGCTTAAGTGCCTGGTTCACAGATTTGGCCTTCAGAATCAAGTGGTTGTTCATTTCAGAAATTGCTTTTATTTATAAGAAAAAGACTAAAGATAGTCTGGCAGCCAGAAATAATTGATTGTTTTAATAAAATGTCAAATGTATATTCATGGTATCTTCCCACAGAAAGACAGAATTAGTCAACTCAAACTGAATCTCCATCCAGTGATCCTTTAGGAAAGTGAAGTCTCAAAAAACTAGACTTTAAAATTCTGTTGGAGTTTTGGCATAAACCAAATGCAGACTATAAATTAAACACAAGTCATCTGCCAATAGTATTTTACTGCTTTTAGAGAACTGCTAGCATGTTGAATGAACAACGGATAACAAGAGCTTTCTTGCAATTTTAAAACTCATGTATCTAGTTTAAAGCTATCACTTCCTTCATCCCTCCTTCCCTCCCTCTGACTCAGCCCTTCCTACCCAACCCTTCCTTCCTAGCTTCCTTCCTTCCTTGCTTCTTTGCTTTCAAACAGGAATATGGAAGTATATCAAAAAAGAATATTTTCTGTTAGAAAGAAAGGGGAGATTACCAATAAAATTGCCAATTGATACCAGCTAATCCCCATCTAGTCAAGGCTATGGTTTTTCCAGTGGTCATGTATGGATGTGAGAGTTGGACTGTGAAGAAAGCTGATTGCCAAAGAATTCATGCTTTTGAACTGTGGTGTTGGAGAAGACTCTTGAGAATCCCTTGTACTGCAAGGAGATCCAACCAGTCCATCCTAAAGGAGATCAATCCTGGGTGTTCATTGGAAGGACTGATGCTAAAGCTGAAACTCCAATACTTTGGCCACCTCATGCGAAGAGTTGACTCACTGGAAAAGACTCTGATGCTTGGAGGGATTGGGGGCGGGAGAAGACGGGGACGACAGAGAATGAGATGGCTGGATGGCATCACTGACTCGATGGGCTTGAGTTTGAGTGAACTCTGGGAGTTGGTGATGGACAGGGAGGTCTGGCGTGCTGTGATTCATGGGTCGCAAAGAGTTGGACACAACTGAGCAACTGAACTGAACTGAACTGAATCTACTGGTGTGGCTAAGTAACTACTGAGTAATTGTGTTTTTTTGGCTTCATATTAGGCCAAACAGATGGGAGGGCTTGTCAAATAAACACGTATTTGGATTGTCTTTTAAAGGCATGAATTTATTTAAATTTTATTTGTAAATAGTCTCCATGATTCCAGTCAACTAATGTCTAAACCAAGCTTTCAAAACTTTAGGGCACTTATTTGTTTCTGACAAGATACTCAATAAATCTCTAAATATTGCCTCTCGGTTTATGAATATCTCTATGTTCTTGTCAAAACAAAACCTAAATTACTGTGTGCATAAGGAGAGGAAGAGCAACAGGAGTACACAGAGATGACTGAATTTAGAAATCTGCAATTATTTTCTTGCTTCCCCCCTCTTCCCTAACCAGAACCAATATGCTAAAAAGTATATTGTTTGTTTTTTATTTTCCAATTAATTTAGAAGAGCTTTCTGCTCCTCGGAACCACTGCTTTCTATAAGATATGAAAATGGGATGCCCAATCATTTTATTCAAGCACTGGGAAAAGTATTTCTGATGAAGTCTAATGTTAAAAGCCAATGATCACAGTATGTCTTGGACAGAATTTTGCCCAATTATCACTGACTCCAGGAAACCCTTGGTGTTTTTTTTTTTTTTTTTTCTTAATACCACCACTAGTGCCTAAAATGAAGGAGCTATAAAATTCTTTGGGTCACAACTGAAGTGTTTCAGCAAATGTGTGGAGGATCACTAGATTCCCTCCAGAATCTGCTGTGACCTTTCTTACTAATTAAGTTGTTGCCCAGGAGCCACTGGCCAGACATGGGCTACAGTTCCCAGCTGACCTTGCAGCTAGGCATAGACATGTGACTAGTTTTCAACATGGGGATGGTGCAGAATTAGTTCCTACCACTTCTAGGCCGAAACATTTAAAAGGTGGTTGTGCCTCCTTAGCATATTTCCCCCTCTTTGCCTGGAATGTTCATGAGAAGACTGACCTTGAAAGAAGACCCACTGAAGATGGCAAAGCCACTCTCAGCCTGGGCCTCTGAATGACTGAGGAGAGCAGTGCCACCTGTCACATCGCAATAGATGATCACAGGAGAGAGAAATAAACTTTAAGTTACTGAATGAAGAATCCTTGCATTCCTGGGATAAAGCCCACTTGGTCATGAGGTATGATCTTTTTAATGTGTCGTTGGATTCTGATTGCGAGAATTTTATTCAGGATTTTTGCATCTATGTTCATCAGTGATATTGGCCTGTAGTTCTCTTTTTTTGTGGCATCTTTGTCAGGTTTTGGTATTAGGGTGATAAGTTTCCCTTTCTCAGCAATCTTCTGGAAGAGTTTGAGTAGGATAGGTGTTAGCTCTTCTCTAAATTTTTGGTAGAATTCAGCTATGAAGCTGTCTGGACCTGAGGTTTTGTTTCCTGGAAGATATCTGATTACAGTTTTAATTTCCGTGCTCGTGATGGGTCTGTTAAGATTTTCTATTTCTTCCTGGTTCAGTTTTGGAAAGTTGTACTTTTCTAAGAATTTGTCCAATTCTTCCAAGTTGTCCATTTTATTGGCATATAATTGCTGATAGTAGTCTCTTATGATCCTTTGTATTTCTGTGTTGTCAGTTGTGATCTCTCCATTTTCATTTCTAATTTTATTGATTTGGTTTTTCTCCCTTTGTTTCTTGATGAGTCTGGCTAGTGGTTTGTCAGTTTTATTTACCCTCTCAAAGAACCAGCTTTTGGCTTTGTTGATTTTTACTATGGTCTCTTTTGTTTCTTTTGCATTTATTTCTGCCCTAATTTTTAATATTTCTTTCTTTCTATTAACCCTAGGGTTCTTCATTTCTTCCTTTTCTAGTTGCTTTAGGTGTAGAGTTAGGTTATTTAGTTGACTTTTTTCTTGTTTCTTGAGGTATGCCTGTATTGCTATGAACATTCCCCTTAGCGTTGCTTTTACAGTGTCCCAGAGGTTTTGGGTTGTTGTGTTTTCATTTTCATTCATTTATATGCATATTTTGATTTCTTTTTTGATTTCTTCTATGATTTGTTGGTTATTCAGCAGCATGTTGTTTAGCCTCCATATGTTGGTATTTTTAATATTTTTTCTCCTGTAGTTGAGATCTAATCTTACTACATTGTGGTCAGAAAAGATGCTTGGAATGATTTCAATTTTTTTGAATTTACCAAGGCTAAATTTATGGCCCAGGATGTGATCTATCCTGGAGAAGGTTCTGTGTGTGCTTGAGAAAAAGGTGAAATTCATTGTTTTGGGGTGAAATGTCCTATAGATATCAATTAGGTCTAACTGGTCTATTAACCAAGGTCCGTCTAGTCAAGGCAATGGTTTTTCCCGTGGTCATGTATGGTTGTGAGAGTTGGACTGTGAAGAAGGCTGATCGCCGAAGAATCGATGCTTTTGAACTGTGGTGTTGGAGAAGACTCTTGAGAGTCCCTTATACTGCAAGGAGATCCAACCAGTCCATTCTAAAGGAGATCAATCCTAGATGTTCATTGGAGGGACTGATGCTAAAGCTGAAACTGCAATACTTTGGCCACCTCATGCGACGAGTTGACTCACTGGAAAAGACTCTGATGCTGGGAAAGGTTGGGGGCAGGAGGAGAAGGGGACGACGGAGAATGAGATGGCTGGATGGCATCACCGACTCTGTGGACATGAGTTTGAGTGTACTCCGGGAGTTGGTGATGGACAGGGAGGCCTGGCGTGCTGTGATTCATGGGGTCGCGGAGAGTCGGACACGACTGAACTGAACTGAACTGGTCTATTGTATCATTTAACATTTGTGTTTCCTTGTTAATTTTCTGTTTAGTTGATCTATCCATAGGTGTGAGTGAGGTATTAAAGTCTCCCACTATTATTGTGTTATTGTTAATTTCCCCTTTCATACTTGTTAGCATTTGTCTTACATATTGCAGTGCTCCTATGTTGGGTACATATATATTTATAATTGTTATATCTTCTTCTTGGATTGATCCTTTGATCATTATTTAGTGTCCTTCTTTGTCTCTTTTCATAACCTTTGTTTTACAGTCTATTTTATCTGATATGAGTATTGCTACTCCTGCTTTCTTTTGGTCTCTATTTGCGTGGAATATCTTTTTCTAGCCCTTCACTTTCATTCTGTGTGTGCCCCTCATTTCGAGGTGGTCTCTTGTAGACAATATATATAGGGGTCTTGTTTTTGTATTCATTCAGTCATCTTTGTCTCTTGGTTGGGGCATTCAACCCATTTACATTTAAAGTAGTTATTGATAAGTATGATCCCTTTGCCATTTACTTTATTGCTTTGGGTTTGAGTTTATACACCGAATTTTTCAATATTTGCAAATCAATCAATGTAATACATCACATTAACAAAATGAAAAATAAAAACCATATGATTATCTCAATAGATGCAGAAAAAGTCTTTGACAAAATTCAACATCCATTTATGATAAAAACCCTCTAGAAGGCGGGAATAGAAGGAATATACATCAGCATAATAAAAGCTATATGTGACAAACCCACAGCAAACATTATCCTAAGTGGTGAAAAATTGAAAGCATTTCCCCTAAAGTCAGGAACAAGACAAGGGTGCCCAAAACTTTTCAACATAGTTTTGAGAATTTTGACCACAGCAATCAGAGCAGAAAAAGACATAAAAGGAATCCAAATTGGAAAAGAAGAAGTAAAACTCTCACTGTTGGCAGATTACATGATCCTCTACACAGAAAACCCTAAAGACTCTACCAGAAAATTACAAGAGCTAATCAATGAATACAGTAAAGTTGCAGGATATAAAATCAACACACAGAAATCCCTTGCATTCCTATACACTAATGAGAAAATAGAGAAATTAAGGAAACTATTCGATTCACCGTTGCAACTAAAAGAATAAAATACTTAAGAATATATCTACGTAAAGGAACAAAAGACCTATATATAGAAAACTATAAAACACTGGTGAAAGAAATCAAAGAGGACACTAATAGATGGAGAAATATACTGTGTTCGTGAATTGGAAGAATTAATATTGTGAAAATGTATATACTACCCAAAATAATTTATAGATTCAATGCAATCCCTATCAAGTTACCAATGGTATTTTTCACAGAGCTAGAACAAATAATTTCAAATACAAAAAACCTCAAATAGCCAAAACAATCTTGAGAAAGAAGAATGGAGCTGGGGGAATCAACCTGCCAGACTTCAGGCTCTACTACAAAGCCACAGTCATCAAGACAGTATGGTACTGGCATAAAGACAGAAATATAGATCAATGGAACAAAATAGAAAGCCCAGAGATAAATCCACGCACTTATGGACACCTTATCTTTGACAAAGGAGGCAAGAATATAAAATGGAGAAAAGACAGTCTCTTTAACAAGTGGTGCTGGGAAAACTGGTCAGCCACTTGTAAAAGAATGAAACTAGAACACTTCCTAATACCATACACCAAAATAAACTCAATATGGATTAAAGATCTAAATGTAAGACCAGAAACTATAAAACTCCTAGAGGAGAAGATAGGCAAAATACTCTCCGACATAAATCACAGCAGGATCCTCCATGACCCACCTCCCAGAATATTGGAAATAAAAGCAAAAATAAACAAATGGTACCTAATTAAAATTAAAAGCTTCTGCAAAAAAAAAGTCACTGAATGATTCGGGTCTTTTTGTTATAGCAACTAGCACTGCATCCGTGAAAACTTCTAGAAAGTGGATTGTTTACAAGAATCCATCAACAGTGAAATACAAAATGCTGATGAGGATGTGGAATCACAGAGATTCTTGTTCAGTGCTGGTGGGAATGCAAATTGGTGCAGCCACTTTGGAAGACCTTTTGGCGGTTTCTAACAAAACTAAACATATTCTTATCGTATAGTGCAGCAATAGCTCTTTTTTTCCTGTTTACCCAAATTAGTGAAACTTGCTGCTGCTGCTGCTAAGTCACTTCAGTCGTGTCCGACTCTGTGTGACCCATAGACGGAAGCCCACCAGGCTCTCCCGTCCCTGGGATTCTCCAGGTAAGAACACTGGAGTGGGTTGCCATTTCCTTCTCCAATGTGTGAAAGTGAAAAGTAAAAGTGAAGTCGCTCAGTCGTGTCTGACCCTTAGTGACCCCAAGGAATGCAGCCTACCAGGCAAGAGTACTGGAGTGGCTTGCCATTGCCTTCAGTTCAGTTCACTCGCTCAGTCGTGTCCGACTCTCCGCGACCCCAGGAATCACAGCACGCCAGGCCTCCCTGTCCATCACCAACTCCCGGAGTTCACTGAGATTGCTGAGAGAAATATCAATAACCTCAGATATGCAGATGACACCACTCTTATGGCAGAAAGTGAAGAGGAACTCAAAAGCCTCTTGATGAAAGTGAAAAAGGAGAGTGAAAAGGTTGGCTTGAAGCTCAACATTCAGAAAACTAAGATCTTGGGCATCTGGTCCCATCACTTCATGGGAAATAGATGGGGAAACAGTGGAAACAGTGTCAGACTTTATTTTTTGAGGCTCCAAAATCACTGCAGATGCTGATTGCAGCCATGAAATTAAAAGACGCCTACTCCTTGGAAGGAAAGTTATGACCAACCTAGATAGTATATTAAAAAGCAGAGACATTACTTTGCCAACCAAGGTCCGTCTAGTCAAGGCTACAGTTTTTCTAGTGGTCATGTATGGATGTGAGAGTTGGACTGTGAAGAAAGCTGATCGCCGAAGAATCGATGCTTTTGAACTGTGGTGCTGGAGAAGACTCTTGAGAGTCCCTTGGACTGCAAGGAGATCCAACCAGTCCATTCTAAAGGAGATCAATCCTGCGTGTTCATTGGAAGGACTGATGCTAAAGCTAAACTCCAATACTTTGGCCACCTCATGCGAAGAGTGGACTCACTGGAAAAGACTCTGATGCTGGGAGGGATTGGGGGCGGGAGGAGAAGGGGACGACAAAGAATGAGATGGCTGGATGGCATCACCAACTCAATGGAATAAGTTTGAGTGAACTCTGGGAGTTGGTGATGGACAGGGAGGCCTGGTGTGCTGTGATTCATGGGGTTGCAAAGAGTTGTTCACAACTGAGCAACTGAACTGAACTGAAAACCATAGAGACAGTAAAAAGATCAGTGATTCCCAGGAGTTATAGGGAAGGAAGGGTTGAATATGTGGACCATAATGAAAGTTTAGGCCAGTGAAACTGGCCTGTATGATACTCTATGGTAGATACATACTATTATACATTGTCAAATGGGCTTCCCTTGTTTCTCAGCTGGAAAATAATCCACCTGCAATGTGGGAGACCTGGGTTCAATACCTGGGTTGGAAAGATTCCCTGGAGAAGGAAAGGCTATCCACCCCATTATTCTGGCCTGGAGAATTCAATGGACTGTATAGTCCAAGCAAAGAGTCAGACATGACTAAGAGACTTTCTTTACTTTATACATTCAAAAGCCAGAAAATATACAATGCAAACAAGTACTTAAACCATGAACTTTAGTTAATAATAATGGAACAGTATTAGCTCTTTATTTTTACCAAATATACGTTATTAATACAAGATGTAAAGATAATGGGAAAAAATGTGGGAGAGAGGAATGATTAAAGAACATATGGGGGAATTCCCTGAAGGCCCAAGGTTAGAACTTTGTGCTTTACTGCCATAGGCCCAGGTTCAGTCCCTGGTCAGGTAACTAAAATCCCAAAAGCTAGACTATGTGGTCCAAAAAGTAAAGAAAAGAAATATATGTACATACATATATATATATACAGAACTCTTTGTACTCTTTGTTCAGTTTTTCCATAAACCTAAAATTTCTCTAAAATATCTTATTAATTAAAAGAGTCTGTGCTTTGTTTTCATCATTAATACATCTATACTCACACATAGACACACATGTATACACGACAGGACTTGCTGAGGAAATAAGGAGGAACATACAAAGGAAACTTAAATTGACATTTTAAAAAGTGATGAAACTGGAACAGGGAAACATAAAAAGAGAGGAGTTGAAGTATCAATGAGAGAACAGTGAGAGTATGGAACACATTTAGCTTAGACACAAAAAAAGATTTAGAGCAAAATGTTCATGGTTCTCATCTCATCCTCGCTGTTTATTGTCTGCTCATTTGCCAGTGGGAAACTCAAAAGTGGTTCTAGATCTCCAAGATCACTAGAATTCTCATGATGTTTTCAACTATAATCACGTCAGCCCTATACCTACAGCTTAAACCACACACAAAAGCAATTTCACCAAAGCAATATTTAAACAATATCATTTGACTGTTCATTTGTTGCTATGAGCACTTTCACTTGTTTACATACTTTATATTTCTATTTTAAAGATAAGGAACTGCAGCTCACAGAGTCAAACAACTTGCCTAAAGTTATGCCTTGAGTTCAAAGCTTGCATTTGAGCCCTAGTGACTTATCCAACATGCAAGCTTTCCTCCTAGATTCCTGGCATTCATCTATTGCCAACAGTAACCACTGAGCCTCTGAGATAGACCCTTGCTTAGTAGTTCAGTTTCTATTTTATATATAGAGTCCCCTATTACCCCCAAGTGTAACCTCACCAACCCCTCTGTGGAGAAGCTGGAATCAAGATTGCTGGGAGAAACATCAATAACCTCTGATAGGCAGACGACACCACCCTTATGGCAGAAAGCAAAGAGGAACTAAAGAACCTCTTGATGAAGGTGAAAGAGGAGAGTGAACAAGCTACCTTAAAATTCAACATTTTAAGAATGAAGATCATAGCATCCGGTCTCTCACTTCATGGCACATGCTGCTGCTAAGTCACTTCAGTCGTGTCCGACTCTGTGCGACCCCATAGACGGAAGCCCACCAGGCTCCCCCGTCCCTGGGATTCTCCAGGCAAGAACACTGGAGTGGGTTGCCATTTCATGGCACATAGATGGGGAAAAATTGAAAGTGACAGATTTTATTTTCTTGGGCTCCAAAATCATTGTGGACAGTGACTGCAACCATGAAATTAAAACATACTTGCTCCTGGAAGAAAAGCTATGAACAACCTAGACAGCATATTAAAAAGCAGAGATATCACCTTGCTGACAAAGGTCTGTATAGTCAAAGCTATGGTTTTTCCAGCAGTCATGTATGGATATGAATGTTGGACCACAAAGAAAGGTGAGTGCAAAAGAGTTGATGCTTTCAAACTGTGGCATTGGAGAAGACTCTTAAGAGTCCCTTGGATAACAAGGAAATCAAACCAGTCAATCCTAAAGGAAATCAACCCTGAATATTCATTAGAAGGACTAATGCTGAAGCTAAGCTCCAATACTTTGGCCACCTGATGTGAAGAGACAACTCGCTGGAGAAGACCCTGATGGTGGGAAAGCCTGAAGGCAAAAGAGAAGAGGGCATCAGAGAATGAGATGGTTAGATAGCACCACTGACTCAATAGACATGAATTTGAGCAAACTCCAGGAGATGGTGAAGGACAGGGCCAAAAGACCATTTGCTTAGATCCACAGGAATGAAGCCTGTGTGACTTCTTGTATTTGAATGACAAGATCATCAGAACTAAGCAGAGCCTCTGAGTCGTCAACATCTGCTTAAATCAAGCCTTAATTAATAACTTCTACAATTCTCCTTTGATACTGTTCATGGGGTTCTCAAGGCAAGTATACTGAAGTGGTTTGCCATTCCCTTCTCCAGTGGACCACATTCGGCTGTGGTCCATGTGATCAGATCGATTAGTTTCCTGTGATTATGATTTCAGTGTGTCTGCCCGCTGATGCCCCCTGGCAATACCTACTGTCTTATTTGGGTTTCTCTTACCTTGGGCATGGGATATCTCTTCACAGCTGCTCCAAGAAAGCTCAGCCGCTGCACCTTACCTTGGAAAGGGGTATCTCCTCAAGGCCGCCCCCCTGACCTTGAACGTGGAGTAGCTCCTCTCGGCCCTCCTGCGTCCGCTCAGCCACCGCCTGTTGGACGTGGGGTAGCTCCTCTCGGCCTCCGGCCCTGGCCTCAGGCGTGGGGTAGCTCCTCACGGCCGCGCCTGTTTGCGTGGTCAGTTGTGCCGCCGGGGCGGAGTCTCTCGCGTCTGCGATTATCCTTTGAAACCACTTCAATTGACTTCCCTGGTGGCTCAGAGGTTAAAGCGTCTGCCTCCAATGCGGGAGACCCGGGTTCGACCCCTGGGTCGGGAAGATCCCCTGGAGAAGGAAACGGTAACCCACTCCAGTATTCTTGCCTGGAGAATCCCATGGACGGAGAAGCCTGGTAGGCTACATGTTCACGGGGTCGCAAAGAGTCGGACACGACTGAGCGACGGAACAGAACAGAACCACCCCACTAGACCTATGTCACATGTTCCAACATTTCTTACAGTCATCACTATGCTAGTTATGGTACCTGAATGTGAATACCTTGGAATCCATTGTAAGATATGATAGTTAAGAATCAGAAATCATCACTTTCCCAACGTATGGCTTTCTATGGGGTTAAATTGCAAGTCAAAGATTGTTTGAGCAAAACTGAGGAACTCCTAATGAGGCTCTGAATAAAACAGACATGCTTATGGAAGACAAGTGAGGCATGTTTATTTCTTGAAATTAACCAGTAAAAGAATAAAGTAAATTTTGTTAGCTCTCCCAGATTTTTAGATGCATATACAATCTATTGATTCCATGGGTTGTTTTAGGGCTATTTAAAGTCCTAGGGTTGGTTCTGGATGACTTGTGTGGTCTAATTTTTGTTTTGAGGTTTATAGTTTTCTGTTTGGTTAGTTTAAAACTTTTACAGATGGATTTTTATAACTTTTGAAAAAATAATTACGCTACTTTTTTTTAGAAGATCAGAGAGTATGGAGCATACAGGGTTCCCCCTACTACTCTGCCCCGATGTGGCTCAGCAAAAATATTGCTTGAGAAGATTTCAAAACTTTTATAGGATATATACAGTTTGCTGAAAACGTTTTTCAGCAAAATAACTTAAGGAAATAAAAAATATCATGAATTCCCAAAATCATAGAAACTTACAGTTATTTTGCTGCAGCCTCAGTGTCTCAAAAGAACCCAAAACAATGGGAAAAAAAAAAAAAGCTGAGTAAAATATCCTACAACAAGAGGCGTTAAATAAAGGGTGTGCGCTAAGGCACTGCAGTTGTGTCCGACTCTTTGTGATCCTGTGGACCACAGTCTGCTAGGCTCTTCGGTCCATGGGATTCTTCAGGCAAGAATATTGGAGTGGGTTGCCATGCCCTCCTCCAGGGGATCTTCCTGATAAAGGATACCTAGATTGTGGTCAAGGATCTAACACCTGTAATTTGGGTTATTTTCAATGGTTTCCATCACAAAAACAGTTTGATAACATTGGAGATTCAAAGGAGTAAGTGCTATTGCTCCCTAAGTGCACTGATCACATTCACTGATGGTATTAATTCAACCACTCTGAATGTGCACTGATTCACTTCAACATCAGCACTCTATGAGTTCCTACCTAGCAGTACCTATAAAGAAGTAGACAATATGGGTATAAAATAATGTCCAGTAAACTAGTGCCTGTGGGAATACAGAGTATAGTCCTGGTTTAATGAAAAGAACAGAATAAGCAGCATCTGAAAC
Source organism: Moschus berezovskii (assembly GCF_049115385.1). Classification (NCBI taxonomy): domain Eukaryota; kingdom Metazoa; phylum Chordata; class Mammalia; order Artiodactyla; family Moschidae; genus Moschus; species Moschus berezovskii. The sequence goes on from NC_142467.1 coordinate 76,935,817, forward strand.
TTCAGCAAATCACTTACCTGGTATAAAATTTCTTCCAGAACAGAAGAGAAATCAAGGGAAAATCAACTTCAAAGTCTATGTTGCATGTTCTGAGAGTCAGTTTCCCATGTGAGGCTGGAGAGTTCCACCCACACCAACAATCAATTCTCAGACACCAGCAGGATGTCTATTCCACAGGTTAAGGGCTCAGTCCTAACAAGACTCCCCCACGTACCACTTTAGACACAAGTTGTGAGCACTAGCTGTTAACCTGTGCTTCTAACCTATGGGCTATAGAATGGAGGTTCCAATGACCCTCTCCTATTCAAGATACCAATTCCAAGACTAAGTTGTTAACCTGTACTTCCGAGCAACTGGCTATAAATCAGAGGCTCTCAAGATCTTCTTCTCGAGTTTGCTTAATTTTTACTAGAGTGCCTCACAGAATGCAGAGAAACATTTTACTAACTAGATTACCAATTAATTATAAAGGATAAAACCCAGGAACAGCCGGTTGGAAGAGACACACAGGTTATGGTACAGTAAAAAAAATCTCAGAGCTTTCAAATTCACTGTCTAGACTCCTCACTCACCAACACAGAAGCTCTCCAAATTGTCCTTGTGGAGTTTTATGAAAGGTTCATTACAAAGATCATGATTGATTACATCCTTGGCCATTGGTTATTTCTTTGTCCTGGGGGTGGGGGGTGCCCTCTCCCCTCCCCAAAAGTCAGAGGGTGGGACTGAAAGTTCCAACCCTCTATCACCTTGTTGACTCATTTGCAAACTGCTTCCATTCTTAGGTGCTTTCCCAAAGTGGCCTCTTTAACATAACAAAAGATACCTCAATCACTCTCAACCCTTAGGAAATTACAGGGATTTTGTCACTGATTGTGCCGGCATGCGCCTGTGCATGCATGTTACTCAGTCCTGTAGGACTCTTTGCGACCCCATGGACTGTAGCCCGCCAGGCTCCCCTGTCCACGGGGATTCTCCAGGCAAGAATATTGGAGTGGGTTGCCATACCCTTCTCCATCAGCAACTGTGAATGAAGAACAAATATACGAGAAATACATTTTGTTCATCTGAATGACCAAATAAATATTTCTACCTGGTAGTCCAGTGGATAAGACTGTGCTCCCAATGCAAAGACCTAGGTTCGATCCCTGGTCAGGGAACTAGATCCCACATGCCACAACTAAGAGTTTGCATCTGTTACAGCCAAATAAATAAAAATAAATATTTTTATTTTAAATATTTAAATAATAAATATTTCTTATAAATCACGATACTACAGATATATGATATATGCACATACTATTCTACACTGGATCAAGAAAAGATAACTGGAGCTAACTTTTAAGAAACCATTATGTTGCTGATGATGTATCTGTTAGATTGTGTTTAGTTATCTGCTAGCCATGCCCAAAGAGTTGGGCACAACTGAGCAACTGAACAAGCCATGCCCATTACACAAGAAAGTGAGCTCTTAGCTTTTGACCTGTATAGATAAATTACTTCCTTATTTCTCAGCACTATCTCTAAAGACACAGGATTTAAAATCCAGAAATGGGAAGTTGGGGTTTTGGTTTCATTTGTAGGCACAACTCGTCACGTGACTTCATCAATGAGTCAATTAACAATACTTCAGAGTCAAGGGTCATTTAAGATAATACAGTAATATACGCCATAGAGAGCTGTGGCATAAATTACATGTGGAGAGCTGGACAATTAAAAAGGCTGAGCACCAAAGAATTGATGACTTTCAACTGAGGTGCCTGGCGTGCTTCAGTCCATGGGGTTGCAAAGAATCGGACGTGACTGAGCAACTGAACAAGAACATAATATGCCATAGAGTCAAAGCAAGCTAAAGAGAAACACCCTAGCCATAGGTCAGCTCACTTACCTTCTTACGTGAGTTACTTCATTCAAGCACTTCAGAACCCACAGGGCACTCAGGATTACGGTTCATAAATGATAGTTCAGGAAACATGTGAAGGCCCTAAAAACATCTGAAAGGGCCGTTTGAAGTAAATGTCCATGCTAAATAAAGGAAACACTTAAGTTCTCAGGGAAGAGTACAAACTTATTTCTGTTTTGAAAAATGAAAATTATTGATTTACATATGATTACTATTTCCAAGTTGAGTTCCAAAGTAATAAATATTATCTCATGATTTTTTTCCAGAATTTTCTGGCGAAGAATAAATTTTGTATCTATTTTTGTTCACACAGGCAAAGAGTGCACATAATGTATAAACAGTGACTCTTTCTTTAGTATTTGCTGGTTTTCTGATTTCGCTTATTAATCACCATCGTTTCCACTCAAATTTGAAATACCAACACCTTAAAGAATCATAATCAAGGCATAATTTCTAGTTCAGTTCACAGATATTCTAAGGAAGTGCCCCAAACATAACATAATTTCTGAATAAACTGTAGGAAATGTGCACTGCAGCACTGCAGAAATAGCAAAGACCCATGTTGCTGATTCTTTGCTTCGCTGCCTTCAAGGCAAGTCATCTACCAAAGTAATGAGGCAGAAGACAGAAAACTTAATATTAATTTTGTGAGGCCCATTCAAACCTTTTTCCTCCCAAGAAAATGTTTCTGTGGTTTTACTTAAACTAATATCACTTCTTCAGAGAGATCACGCTTTGGGTTTGTGTTTGTGAAACTAGACTACCGAGGTTGAAAAAAATGTTTCACTGTCTAACATGAACCTTAGCCTAGAGCAAAACAACAAAGCCTCTATTTGGTAAAGCTGAACTGCTTTTATGAAATGCGGCAGTTGATTTCTTTTTCAACAATTGATTTTTATTATATTCCACAGTCAGGCCTCTAAGTGAATATAAAGATTATCTGCAGTATGTGTTCTTAGAAGAAAAACGATTCACTTAAAAAGGTGGTTTTGGAACTGTTTCTGTAAATGTGTCTCACCATTTAATATTATCAGTCAAAATAAATCCTTGGGCATTGGCAGTGTTGATTAGAGCAAAAAAATGGATAATGACAAAAGTGATTTTCATAGCAACATAAATATACTAATTGCAATAGGAAATATGAAGTTGGCATTAATTGTAATATTAGAACATAGAAAAGAAAAGAGAATATTTTTCTCTTGTAATTGTGTTTGTGCTCTTGAGTCTTCCATTCTTTGTCAACTGCTTCTTACTCACGTCACACTTAATTTCCCTCTTTTTATCCTTGTGTAGAACTTTCTTGTGTGTGAGCAGGAGGAATAGCTGTGATACTCTAAACATATCCCATTTCCTACTCTAATATACCAATTTTACATCCTGTCTGCTACAGCTGAAGACCTGACAAGGCCTTTGGTGAGTTGTTTCTTTTCCAGAACTCACCATGGGCTATGCTGACACTTCAGAAAACAGCCCCGGTACATTCAGTTCAGTTCAGTTCAGTCGCTCAGTCGTGTCCGACTCTCCGTGACCCCATGAATCACAGCACGCCAGGCCTCCCTGTCCATCACCAACTCCCGGAGTACACTCAAACTCATGTCCACAGAGTCGGTGATGCCATCCAGCCATCTCATTCTCTGTCGTCCCCTTCTCCTCCCGCCCCCAACCTTTCCCAGCATCAGAGTCTTTTCCAGTGAGTCAACTCGTCGCATGAGGTGGCCAAAGTATTGCAGTTTCAGCTTTAGCATCTGTCCCTCCAATGAACATCCAGGATTGATCTCCTTTAGAATGGACTGGTTGGATCTCCTTGCAGTATAAGGGACTCTCAAGAGTCTTCTCCAACACCACAGTTCAAAAGCATCGATTCTTCGGCGATCAGCCTTCTTCACAGTCCAACTCTCACATCCATACATGACCACGGGAAAAACCATTGCCTTGACTAGACGGACCTTGGTCGGCAAAGTAATGTCTCTGCTTTTTAATATACTATCAAGGTTGGTCATAACTTTCCTTCCAAGGAGCAAGCGTCTTTTAATTTCATGGCTGCAATCAGCATCTGCAGTGATTTTGGAGCCCAAAAAAACAAAGTCTGACACTGTTTCCACTGTTTTTCCATCTATTTCCCATGAAGTGATGGGACCAGATGCCATGATCTTTGTTTTCTGAATGTTGAGCTTCAAGCCAACCTTTTCACTCTCCTCTTTCACTTTCATCAAGAGGCTTTTGAGTTCCTCTTCACTTTCTGCCATAAGGGTAGTGTCATCTGCATATCTGAGGTTATTGATATTTCTCCCAGCAATCTTGATTCCAGCTTGTGCTTCTTCCAGCCCAGCGTTCCTCATGATGTACTCTGCATATAAGTTAAATAAGCAAGGTGACAATATACAACCTTGACGTACACCTTTTCCTATTTGGAACCAGTCTGTTGTTCCATGACCGGTTCTAACTGTTGCTTCCTGACCTGCATACAGGTTTCTCAAGAGGCAGGTCAGGTGGTCTGGGATTCCCATCTCTTTCAGAATGTTCCACAGTTGATTGTGATCCACACGGTCAAAGGCTTTGGCATAGTCAATGAAGAAGAAATAGATGTTTTTCTGGAACTCTCTTGCTTTCTCCATGATCCAGCGGATGTTGGCAATTTGATCTCTGGTGCCTCTGCCTTTTCTAAAACCTGCTTGAACATCTGGGAGTTCACGGTTTACATATTGCTGAAGCCTGGCTTGGAGAATTTTGAGCATGACTTTACTAGCGTGTGAGATGAGTGCAATTGTGCGGTAGTTTGAGCATTCTTTGGCATTCCCTTTCTTTGGGATTGGAATGAAGACTGACCTCTTCCAGTCCTGTGGCCACTGCTGAGTTTTCCAAATCTGCTGGCATATTGAGTGCAGCACTTTCACAGCATCATCTTTCAAGACTTGAAATAGCTCAACTGGAATTCCATCACCTCCACTAGCTTTGTTCGTAGTGATGCTTTCTAAGGCCCACTTGACTTCACATTCCAAGATGTCTGGCTCTAGGTCAGTGATCACATTATCGTGACTATCTTGGTCGTGAAGATCTTTTTTGTACAGTTCTTCTGTGTATTCCTGCCACCTCTTCTTAATATCTTCTGCTTCTGTTAGGTCCATACCATTTCTGTCCTTTATCGAGCCCATCTTTGCATGAAAAGTTCCCTTGGAATCTCTAATTTTCTTGAAGAGCTCTCTTGTTTTTCCTATTCTGTTGTTTTCCTCTATTTCTTTGCATTGATCACTGAGGAAGTCTTTCTTATCTCTCCTTGCTATTCTTTGGAACTCTGCATTCAGATGCTTATATCTTTCCTTTTCTCCTTTGCTTTTCGCCTCTCTTCTTTTTACAGCTATTTGTAAGGCCTCCTCAGACAGCCATTTCGCTCTTCTGCATTTCTTTTCCATGGGGATGGTCTTGGTCCCTGTCTCCTGTACAATGTCACGAACCTCCGTCCAGAGTTCATCAGGCACTCTATCAATCAGATCTAGTCCCTTAAATCTATTTCTCACTTCCACTGCATAATCATAAGGGATTTGATTGAGGTCATATCTGAATGGTCTAGTGGTTTTCCCTACTTTCTTCAATTTAAGTCTGAACTTCGCAATAAGGAGTTCATGATCTGAGCCACAGTCAGCTCCTGGTCTTGTTTTCGCTAACTGTATACAGCTTCTCCATCTTTGGTTGCAAAGAATATAATCAATCTGATTTCGGTGTTGACCATCTGGTGATGTCCATGTGTAGAGTCTTCTCTTGTGTTGTTGGAAGAGGGTGTTTGCTATGACCAGTGCATTCTCTTGACAAAACTCTATTAGCCTTTGCCCTGCTTCATTCCGTGCTCCAAGGCCAAATTTGCCAGTGACTCCAGGTGTTTCTTGACTTCCTACTTTTGCATTCCAGTCCCCTAGAATGAAAAGGACATCTTTTTTGGGTGTTAGTTCTAAAAGGTCTTGTAGGTCTTCATAGAACCGATTAACTTCGGCTTCTTCAGCAGTACTGGTTGGGGCATAGGCCTGGATTACTGTAATATTGAATGGTTTGCCTTGGAAACGAACAGAAATCATCCTGTCATTTTTAAGATTGCATCCAAGTACTGCATTTCGGACTCTTTTGTTGACCACGATGGCTACTCCATTTCTTCTAAGGGATTCCTGCCCACAGTAGTAGATATAATGGTCATCCGAGTTAAATTCACCCATTCCAGTCCATTTTAATTCACTGATTCCTAGAATGTCGACGTTCACTCTTGCCATCTCCTGTTTGACCACTTCCAATTTGCCTTGATTCATGGACCTAACATTCCAGGTTCCTATGCAATATTGCTCTTTACAGCACCGGACCTTGTTTCTATCATTGGTCACATCCACAACTGGGTATTGGTTTTGCTTTTGCTCCATTCCTTTATTCCTTCTATAGTTATTTCTCCACTGAGCTCCAGTAGCATACTGGGCACCTACCAACCTGGGGAATTCCTCATTCAGTATCCTATCATTTTGCCCTTTGTTACTGTTCATGGGGTTCTCAAGGCAAGTATACTGAAGTGGTTTGCCATTCCCTTCTCCAGGGGACCACATTCGGCTGTGGTCCATGTGATTAGATCAGCTAGTTTCCTGTGATTATGATTTCAGTTTGTCTGCCCTCTGGTGCCCCCTAGCAATACCTACCTTCTTATTTGGGTTTCTCTTACCTTGTTCGTGGAAAATCTCTTCACAGCCGCTCCAGCAAATTGCAGCCGCTGTATACATTAGTGGGTCCTTAACTCTGAACTCACTGGACATGGAACAACAGACTGGTTCCAAATAGGAAAAGGAATACATCAAGGTTGTATATTGTCACCCTGCTTATTTAACTTATATGCAGAGTACATCATGAGGAATGCTGGGCTGGAAGAAGCACAAGCTGGAATCAAGATTGCCGGGAGAAATATCAGTAACCTCAGATATGGAGATGACACCATCCTTATGGCAGAAAGTGAAGAGGAACTCAAAGGCCACTTGATGAAAGTGAAAGAGGAGAGTGAAAAGGTTGGCTTGAAGCTCAACATTCAGAAAACAAAGATCATGGCATCTGGTCCCATCACTTCATGGGAAATAGATGGGGAACCAGTGGAAACCATGTCAGACTTTATTTTTTTGGGCTCCAAAATCACTGCAGATGCTGACTGCAGCCATGAAATTAAAAGACGCTTACTCCTTGGAAGGAAAGTTATGACCAGCCTAGATAGCATATTAAAAAGCAGAGACATTACTTTGCCAACCAAGGTCCGTCTAGTCAAGGCTATGATTTTTCCCGTGGTCATGTATGGATGTGAGAGTTGGACTGTGAAGAAGGCTGATCGCCGAAGAATTGATGCTTTTGAACTGTGGTGCTGGAGAAGACTCTTGAGAGTCCCTTGGACTGCAAGGAGATCCAACCAGTCCATTCTAAAGGAGATCAATCCTGGGTATTCATTGGAAGGACTGATGCTAAAGCTGAAACTCCAATATTTTGGCCACCTCATGCGACGAGTTGACTCACTGGAAAAGAGACTGATGCTAGGAGGGATTGGGGGTAGGAGGAGACAGGGACGACAGAGAATGAGATGGCTGGATGGCATCACCGATTCGATGGACATGAGTTTGAGTGAACTCCGGGAGTTGGTGATGGACAGGGAGGCCTGGCGTGCTGTGATTCATGGGGTCTCAAAGAGTCGGACATGACTAAGCAACTGAACTGAACTCTGAACTCAAAAAGCTTATTTCTAAACTGAAAATGACCTACCATCCTGGGGATTTGTGGTCCTTTATAGGACACTGAGGGAGAAGGAAATGGCAACCCACTCCACTGTTCTTGCCTGGAGAATCCCAGGGACGGGAGAGCCTGGTGGGCTTGCATCTTTGGGGTCGCACAGAGTCGGACACGACTGAAGCGACTTAGCAGCAGCAGCAGCAGCATAGGACGCTGAGAGGTTGTCTCGGCTTATGCTGGAGCCTATGCAACTCTGTGACCTCTCTTACCTGTCACTCATTATTTTCTAGAAAAAAGTGATTGAGAATAAAATTAGTTTTTTTAAAAAATCCTATTATTAATTTAATAGTGTAAAAGTGTTATTATTCCTGTCCTCTATCGCCATCCAACACAGTGCCATTTCCTAAGTTACTATAGTTCATTAGCTGAAAAAAACCAGCTCTGCTGGTATAAATTTTTTTTTAGATAAGTTCACCTTTCTCAAAGAACAAATGAAAAGGGCAAAGCATGACAATTTCTCATTTTATAATGGGAAATTTATTCAAGACTCCCTCCCCCCATTTATCACTGAAGACACATTACAATTAAATGCCTTCATTTGCACATAAGTAGCCTACAGACTCTTTTTTTTTAAACCCCTGAGGTATTTACAGTGTGTTTCTCTCTAGATATTTTAAGTTTCATTTTCACTCTCTTCACCTATTAAGCAGTCTGACTCAGAACCTGGATTAAGAACAGCAGTAAACAACAAAAGGGCTGTTGCAGAATGATTTTCACTGTCTTGCACAGGTTACCAAAACGAAAATAAGAAAACAAGTTATAAAAGAAAATGCATGCATTTCTACTCTCTGATTATCAATATGCTGATTAATGGAATAATCATTTTTATGACAATGTTGACAGAAAATAGGAAACTAAAAATTATGGAAAAGTTCATTTCTAAACATTCGATTACATCTTTGGTAGAAAGTGACCTATTTTTTTTTTTTTTTCTTAAAACTGAAAAATCTTATCACCTAAATAGTTTAGAAGCCGAGGTACACACTCTTCATTACATTATACGCCTTCTCCTTTCATTTATTAATATATAGATGTGGTTGTGTTTGCTCTTGGAATTAAGAAGCAATTGCCATGGTATTTTTTATCGTGTTAATAACCAGTATCTTTGTAGTTGCCCCTTAGAGGTCTAGAACAGAAATATACTTTATATTTTTCAGTATAAATATTTCAATTTTACCACTCAGTTTCCCAAACTGAATTATGAATTACCAAACTTGTGTAATACTATAAAGATGTAGGCTGAGAATTTGAAAATGTGGATTCTAATGCTGGTCTCACTGACTTTGAAAAAAGACTAATAACTACTCTGAGTTCTCATATTCTGCAAAGTTCTTTAAAAATATAAGTATTGTTATTACTATACTTTATGTATTAAGTGAAACTATCATGTTAAATGATCTCTGATGATATTATTTGATAAATGATATTTATATGTCAAAAACTATGACGATTTACTCAAATATAAATAGTACTGATGTCTATTATTCCAATTAATTTCAAACATGAGCATGCAAAAGAACAATTACCTATACAAATCACTAAATAGACAATATATTCTATATCACAGAGAATGTGCTGAATATTAATATTCAACATAGGTGCAGAATCTGATTTCAATTTCTCCTTGACTTTAAGAAGATGAAGGTCATTTATATAGGTCATTTGAAAGGTAATTTTCCTAGATTTTCTTTTTTTTGTTGTTTTTATTTTTTTAATTTATTTATTATTTTATTGGAGGCAAATTATTTTACAATATTATATTGGTTGGTTTTGCCATACATTGACATGAATTCATCCCAGGTGTACATAAGTTCCCCCTCCTGAACCCCCCTCCTACCTCCCTCCTCCCTTTATCCTCCCTCTGGGTCATCCCCACACGCCAGCCCCGAGCATCCTATAACATGCATTGACCCTGAACTGGTGATTCGTTTCACATATGACAACATACATGTTTCACTAGATTTTCAATAAAGTCATGAGTTTTACTGTTTGAACTCTAGGTCAACTCTCTAATTGTAATAAATTGAAAAATTAATTTTCAAAAAAACATTCTTTAAATTCTTAAATTTGTAAAGTTAAGTTTTTTATGTTGGGTTTTCCCTGTATTTCTTAATTATATCTTTACCGTTTGATTACTGCTTTACAAACTTTTGAAAATTATAAAATCCTTTTTAAAACAAACTCAAGTTATATAAAAGAATAGTAATGAAATGTGTGTGAAACAACACCATAAACCCCCAGGCAAACTTATGATCAAACATCCCCAGAAAAGTTTCCAAAGTTCATGAATATATATGGAGTCAGTGATAAAGTGAAGACAGGGTTTTTGTAGAGAAAGATCTTTCACAGTGCTTTTCCTGTATTCTCCTTCTACATGGAAGATTCAAAGGAGGTGCACCTCACACACCTTCCCATTAAGGTAAAGTAGGAAATCTTCAGGGGAATGATTTTGAGATCTTGGCCTTGCAAATTCTGAAATGTTGAGGGGTACAAGAATTAACATCTGACCATCATTTATAAAAACTAAAGCAGCTAAGAATTTGCATCTGACAAGACATTTGAGAGTCCCTTGGACTGCAAGGAGATCAAACCAGTCAATCTTAAATTAAATCAATCAAAAATACTCATTGGAAGGACTGATGCTGAAGTTGAAGCCCCAGTACTTTGGCCACCTGATGCAAAGAGCTGATTCATTGGAAAAGATTGAAGGCAGGAGAAGAAGGGGACCACAGAAGATGAGATCATTGGATGGCATCATGGACTAATGGACATGAGTTTGAGCAAACTCTGGGAGATGGTGAAGGACAGAGAAGCCTGGCATGCTGTAGTCCTTGGGGTCCCAAAGAGTCAGACGTGACTTGGCAACTAAAGAGTCGGACACAACTTCATGCCTGAACAACTCGAACAAGATCAAGAGAATAAGACAAGAGCTAACTAGTGCCTGCAGAGACAGAGACAGAAGTATATGGTGCATGTTGGGATCAATCTTCTGTTGCATTTGTGACTAATTCTGAGCTAGTTCAAGATGGTACATGAGTTTCCCATGAGGAGATGAGGCCATACAGCAGAAATCCTGAGCAGGAACAACCTAGGTGCTTATCACCAATAAATAAGACTTAAGAAATTAATGCAGAGATAACACAGGGAATAGAGCTAAGTACATTGTCAGCCAGCCAATCAAGAGCCCTGCAAAAAGCCAATGAAGAAGTTACAAGAATACTCCAGGAGAGAAAGATTCAAGTTTAATTTTCAAGACCAACTAAGAATCTCAGCTCTAATCTTTTTTGAAACCAAATCAGTGGTTTCATCAGTATCTTAAATTTTACATTCTAAAAGTTGAATGGAATCACTGTTTCCAACTTAAGGTAGTCTTAGGACTTAGCTGGTTGTTATCTAGAAGACAGCATAAAAGTGTGGTTGCCTAGTAGCTAAGACTCCAAGCTCCTAATGCAGTGGTCCCAGGTTTGATCTCTGGTCAGGGAACTAGATCCCACATGCCAGAGCTAAGAGTTCACATGCTGCAATTAAAGATCCCACAGATCATAACTAAGACCCAGTATAAATAAATAAATAAATATTATTTAAAATTATGAGATCAGCTAGCATTGCTTTCTGGAGCAAAGAAAGATTTTCCCACTGAAACAAACTCAAGGACATTGGAAGATAGAAATAAATTTGTATTTAATATTCATTAACTGTGCTTGTCCAGGGACATGCCTACTATCTCAATCCCACTGTGCTCAGTATATTTCCAAAGAAACTTAATTTCACCAAAAATGATTTGAAAGCCATGCTATGCACCATCACTATAGGAAAAGACATTCTAAATATTCAAAGTTAATCAAATGGACTCTTACCTAAGGACCCAATATATAAAATATCACTGGCACAACATTTTCAAATCAAGGTATACAATCAATAGTTAAATTTAAATTTGCAATTATAGACTCAAACAGATTTTCTAGATACTGTGAAAATCTAGACTTGGAAAGCTTTCTCCTGACTTAGAAAGAGGGTATATGAGGATAAACATGAATTTATGGGAAAATATGGTAAAAATATGAATTTGTGGGAAAAAGGAATTGATGCTTTTGAACTGTGGTGCTGGAGAAGACTCTTGAGAGTCCCTTGGACTGCAAGGAGATCCAACCAGTCCATTCTAAAGGAGATCAATCCTGGGTGTTCATTGGAAGGACTGATGCTAAAGCTGAAACTCCAATACTTTGGCCACCTCATGCGGCAAGTTGACTCACTGGAAAAGAGTCTGATGCTGGGAGGGATTGGGGGTGGGAGGAGACGGGGACAACAGAGAGTGAGATGGCTGGATGGCATCACTGACCTGATGGACATGAGTTTGAGTGAACTCTGGGAGTTGGTGATGGACAAAGAGGCCTGGCATGCTGTGATTCATGGGGTTGCAAAGAGTCGGACACGACTGAGCGACTGAACTGAACTGAACTGAACCAATGCACAAATAAAAGTGTAACAAATAGACTTCAGAGCAGAAACAAAACAAAATCAAAACAAGATCATTTAAGATATGGAGTGACTTGTAGGCTTTAACTCATGGAACTGTCTTATTCACAACTGTGATATATTTAATTCTAATTTAAAAAGATTAGCAAACCTCCAAACTAGCAGTTAAGGGCATTTTGAGAAACACAAAATAATTTATATATCTTCTCTATATAGTACTTCCTTCAAACAAGTTCAGGTTTAGGAAATCTTTATTTTCCTAAAATATTTTAAAGAACACAATTAGGAAGTAACCAATGGAAATCAGTGAGAAATGAAGATTTGTTAAACAGTGTTTAATTGTTGTGTGTTAATTTCTCAGTCATGTCTGACTCTTTGTGAACCCACGGACTATAGCCCAATAGGCTCCTCTGTCCATGGGATTCTCTAGGCAAGAATACTGAAGTGGGTTGCCATTCATTTCTCCAGGGGATCTTCCTGACCCAGGGATTCAACCCAGGTCTCCTGCATTGGAAGCAGATTCTTTACCTTCTGAGCCACCAGGGAAGTGTTTAATTGCATATATATATTTCAATCCATGTTCCCCAAGCTTTAGTTACATAGATTGTCTCTAGTTGTATTTATAATTCAAGAAATTAAACCAATGACACAATGATGGACTATGCACCTGATTTCACATTTAAAAAGAGATGACCAATATAGCTTAATTGAATTCAAACAATAAAGAAGTTTTTGATGTTTTACAAAAACAACAAAGATGTTTCTTTGTGCAAAATAATGTGTTGCATATGAAATCAAATTATTGAGACTCATGGCAAACCACTTCAGCATTCTTGTCTTGAGAACCCCATGAACAGTATGAAAAGACAAAAAAATGAAAGATGAACCACCGAAGTCAGGAGGTGTCCAATATGCTACTGGGGAAGAGTGGAGAAATAGCTCCAGAAAGAAGGAAAAGACAGCCAAAGCGGAAACGACACCCAGCTGTGGATATGTCTGGTGGTGAAAGTAAAGTACCATGCTAAGAAGAACAATATTGCATAGGAACTTGGAAAGCTAGGCCCATGAATCAAAGTAAATTGGGAGTGGTCAAAAAGGATATGGCAAGAGTAAACATCGACATTTTAGGAATCAGTGAACTAAAATGGACGGGAATGGGCGAATTTAATTCAGATGACCATTATATCTACAACTGAAGGCAAGTATCCCTTAGAAGAAATGGAGTAGCCCTCATAGTCAATGCTGCTGCTGCTAAGTCACTTCAGTCGTGTCCGACTCTGTGTGACCCCCACAGACGGAAGCCCACCAGGCTCCCCCATCCCTGGGACTCTTCAGGCAAGAACACCGAAGTGGGTTGCCATTTCCCTCTCCAATGTGTGAAAGTGAAAAGTGAAAGCAAAGCCGCTCAGTCGTGTCCGACCCTTAGCGACCTACCAGGCTCCTCCATCCATGGGATTTTCCAGGCAAGAGTACTGGAGTGGCTTGCCATTGCAGAAGATTCCAAAATGCAGTACTTGTGTGCAATATCAAAAATGACAGAATGACCTCAGTTCATTTTCAAGGGAAACCATTCAAAATCACAGTAATCCAAGTCTATGCCCAGCCACTAATACTGAAGAAGCTGATCGGTTCTTTGAAGACCTACAAGACCTCCTTAAACTAGCAACAACAACAACAAAAAGAAGATGTCCTTTTCATCATAGGGGATTGGAATAAAAAAATAGGAAGTCAAGAGATACCTGGAGTAATAGGCAAGTTTGACTTTGGAATACAAAATGAAGCAGGGCAAAGGCTAACAGAGGTTTGCCAAGAGAATGCATGGGTCACAGCAAGCACCCTCTTCCAACAACACAAGAGATGACTCTACACATGGACATCACCAGATGGTCAATACTGAAATCAGATTGATTATATTCTTTGCAGCCAAAGATGGAGAAGCTCTATACAGTCAGCAAAAACAAGACCAGGAGCTGACTCTGGTTCAGACCATGAACTCCTTATTGAAAAATTCAGACTTAAATTGAAGAAAGCAGGGAAAACCACTAGACCATTCAGGTATGACCTAAATCAAATCCCTTACAATTATACAGTGGAAGTGACAAATAGATTCAAGGGTTTAGATCTGATAGATAGAGTGCCTGAATAACTATGGATCGAGGTTAATGAGATTGTACAGGAGGCAGTGACAAGATCATCCCCAAGAAAAAGAAATGCAAAAAAGGCAAAATGGTTGTCTGAGGAGACCTTGCAAATAGCTGAAAAAAGAAGCGAAGCTAAAGGCAAAGGAGAAAAGGAAAGATATACTCATTTGAATCCAGAATTCCAAAGACTGCCAGAACAAACCAGTCAATCCAAAAGGAAATCAACCCTAAATATTCACTGGAAGAACTGATGCTGAAGCTGAAGCTCCAATACTTTGGCCACCTGATGCAAAGAGCCTACTCATTGGAAAAGACCCTGATGCTGAGAAAGACTGAACACAGTAGAAGAAAGGGACAACAGAGGATGAGATGTTGGATGACATCACTGATTCAATGGACATGAGTTTGAGTAAACTCCAGGAGATTGTGAAGAACAGGGAAGGCTAGAATGCTGCAGTCCATGTGGTTGTGAAGAGTCGGACATGACTGACCAAATGAACAACAAATCTTTTCTATTTAAATGCAATTTTCATATTATTTATCCATTTTTTTCCTTCAAAAAGAACATAATTGAAACAAAGAAAAAGAGACAAAAGGAAAAAGAATCGAGAATAAAACCAAAAAATAAATCTCAATAAAATAATTTTGTGATTTACTGAAAAAGAAATCAATGGAAAACATGATTAGCCATTTAGGACTTTGATTAACAAGATACAATTAAGAAGAGATTAAGTTTCAAAACTCTACAATTATAGAAAGTAGAATTGACAGTCACTTAGTCATGTTCAACTCTGCAACCCTACGGATTGTAGCCCACCCGGCTCCTCTGTGCATGAAATTCTCCAGGGAAGAATACTGGAGTGAGTAGCCATTCATTTCTCCAGGGTTCTTCCTGATCAGGGGCTCTAACCTGCATTGCAGGCAAATTCTTTACGATCTGAGCCACCAGGGAAGAAATGAAGGTCAGAGCTACACTGATTACTTATGCTTATATCACTCTTATCTAGTATCTAAGCTCAATAGAAATGAAGTCAAGACCAGAATCTGTTAAAATGTTAACAACTGCAGAGACGTTACTTACAACAATTAACAAAATTAATCTAGCTAATTTACTAGATAAACTGCTGCAAGAAACACACACATAGATACACACACACAGATGTGCAAATACTTGCAGACACACACAGAGATGCATACACAAGAGAAAACTGTCCTGAAATGATGACTGTATTTGCTTAGGAATGGGACTTCACCAGTACTCAGATAGCTCAGCTTCATCAGGTACCCTAACTTCTCCATTTAATCTTGTCTTGTATTTAATTACATATTTTTGAAGAAAGCAATATTAATGTAGTTTCAATTCATTTACACTTAAATAATAATCAAAATGTTGCTGTAAATATTCTTCTTGAAATGGAAGAAACTGACAAAATTCTCTCTCTCCTTTTTCCCAGTTCTGACTGTGCTTTGAATCTCAAATGATATATACTCTGAGGTCTAAACTGAGCAGTAAGGCAGTTCAAACAGTGCATCTATTTTCTAGGGCATTATTGCTGTTAAAGGATTTATTCTCTATTAGGTTAACTGAGGATAAAGTACACTTTAAAACTGTTGAAACAGATATGGAGACTATAGACTTCATGGCTTACTGAAGATGCTGCAATCTAGCTGGTAAATAACATGCATTTTAAATTGGTAAAATATTTGGATACGATACTCAGTGATGAGCTTATGGCCCCTGTGGAGACACTGTAATCTACTGTGCCACACTGAGTTGGTATTTGCAAGGGATCTTTTTTCTCCCTTTTAAAATATGTTAATTTTCTAAACCCAAAGAGCCCTGAATCCAAACACTAAGTACATAAAAATAATGATTCTGTTTATAACTTTTAGTCATAAATTTCTAAATAAAATTCAAATGCATCTGTTTTCTACTAAGGATATAAAGGTATTTCCATTATTTTATGCTTATTAAGTTGTAATAGCAAGCATCAAATGCTACAGGGAAGTAGCAGAGCTGACTGTGTTAAGCCATTAAAGTCATTATTGCTAGCAGAAAACACGTTTAAGGCAAATTTTCTTGCCATAGACTTAAATCCATCTTTCAGAATGTGTGAACTCTGAGGTCACAGACTGGTACCCTGAGCACCAAATTCATTCTCAGACATGGTATCTGGGGCCTCCATGGTGATAAAATGTTTTATTGGCTGCTGACATTTAAAAATTTGGAGATTTTGCACAAAAACTTTATATTTCTAAGATTTTTGAAAAACGGGATGTCTGGTAATATGTGGGTTGCCATTAAGTAATAAGACAATAAGCAGCAGAAGTTGAGTTGTGGTTCCTCTTTTTCACACTCTACTACACACAGTCACCACCATCCCCTATTTTCTTGCAATGTTGAAGGTGCAAATTAGCTACTATTTATTTTGTGTTTGGTATTGTCTCATTTATCTTAAAACCTTCTCACAATATTCATTTATTTTACTGCTTGTGTTGTGTGTTAGTCACTCAGTCATGTCCAACTCTTTGTGACCACATGGACTGTAGCCCACCAGGCTCCTCTGTCCATGGGATTTCCCAGGCAAGAATACTGGAGAGGGTTGCCATTTCCTTCTCCAGTGGATCTTCCCTACCCAGGGATCAAACCCAGGTCTCCAGCATCGCAAGCAGATTCTTTATGCCTGAGCCACCAGAGAAGCCTACTCCCTAATAAAGGGTACTTAAGACCTCTTTTATCTATTCAATCTCTTACCATGAAATCCATATGACCTTTTCTATATGGCCACTTAATATTTCACTACTAAGTCAAAAGTCTTTAATATTAGGTGACCTCAATTATCATATATCTTATAATATGTACTTTCTTTCTCCCCTAATAAACTGTAAACACTAGAAGAAGGATTGTGCCTTTTCAACTATTTGATTTCCCAGCTTTCAAAGTATGTCCAAGATATAATGGATCCTTGATAAATGTTTTGATAATACTGTTACTGGTGGTGCTGTTAACATTACAGCTCAAATTCTGCTCCAGTTATCACCTCTAATAATTTCCCCAGAGTCTTGTGTACATGCGTGCTAAGTCACTTCGGTTGTGTCTAACTCTTTGTGACCCCGTAGACTGTAGCCTGCCAGGCCTGTCTGTCTATGGGCTTCTCCAGGCAAGAATACTGGAGTGAGTTGCCATTTCCTTCTCCAGGGCATCTTCCTGACCCAGGGATCAAACGTCTTCTGCATAGGCAGATGGGTTCTTCACCACTAGCACCACCTGGGAAGCACCCCAGGGTCTTGAGGCAATATGAAAGTTAATATTATCTAGAAATATGTGGATTTTAGGAAATGGACAAAAGGGGTGGGATAATGCTCATTTGAGAATAAAAAATATACATATATACTTACCCAATACAAAACATTATACTGTTGAAAATAATGAGACCATTTCAAAAGTCTAAAATAAAACCGACATTCCATGATTTTAGTCATTTATACATAAAATCTGATCACTAAATTTCCCATCATGTCATATTCAGAGTTACTGGCGCTGAACTTGTCCTTCTCTCTAAAGAGCAACTCATAACATATATGAGGCAAATGTCTTAAGATGCAAAACAATAGGCAACAAAGGTTTGTGATACTTAAGAAAAGACACAAAGTAGATCGCCATACACATTCTGGATCTCTGCCAGGGAGCACTTCCTGTCATAAAGCAGGGAAGTAGAATTCAAACAGACCATCAATTTACTGAACTGAGAAAGCAGAAATCAGAGGTCATGATCTTGGTTCAGGGCAGGTGGTATACCAAGTAGGAGGTCATGGATTGAGAGATCAATAGAAGAGTTGAGATAATAAACTTCCCACAGATTTGTCTGATCAATAAATTGCACGAGTGTGGGAAAGTCAGGAAGCCCAACAAAAATGAAAGTCAGGGGAAACTTGAGAACTTGAAAACTTTCAGCATGCTCCTCATACAAAGCAGACAGGAAAAACATTGCAGCCTTAGGATGTCTGAGCATGTATAATCTCTGCCCAAGTCAGTGGCTGAGCACTCCATCACACAGACACAGGGGATATCTTTAGGAATGCAGAGAAAGAATTGAGCAGAGATATCAGTGGTTATACACTACTATAGGAAGATGAATTCTGCCATTGAAGTTGAGGCAAGTTAAGAAAACAAACAAAACCCAAGAACTTTGGGAAAATTAAAAAAAGAATCCAGAGTTGCTCCAACATACTATTGACAGTGTTGGTTTTCAATCAAAAATCAATAAATGTGACCTACACCCATACTCAAGAAACAAAATAGAAAATGGTCTATCCTCTGCTTCTTCAGCTCAGTGAAACCATTTTGGATGTTTCAAAACTGCTGATCTAAATAAAGGACATGTTATCACTAAGACATCAAATAGAGGTTATCAACAGAAAAATTTAAACTACACAAAGAACCACATGATAATTCAAGAGATTAAAAGTTAAATACCTGAAGGGAAGGTTTCTCTAGATGGGCCCAAGGACAAATTTGAGACAGCAAAACTAAGAAACAGAAGACCCAAATAGATGTCACCAAAATTATCCAGTCCCAAACTAATGACTCTTGAATGCAGCAAGAAAAATAATCACTACACATCACAAAGAGAACAATAATAATGATAGTCAATTTCTAATCAGAAACACTAGACAAAAAAGAAAGCTATCACCTAAGAATTATATATCCGATGAAACTATCCTTTAAGAAAAGTGAAAACATTGCTGCAAATCTCCATACATATATATACATACACCCATATATATGTTCTTGTGTATATATATTTTCTTTCATTGATGTATTTTTATAATCATTTGACTGCTTAATGCCAAATTACAACTTTGTATTGTTATGTTCATAATACAGATAATGGAGAAATTGTCATAAACTGTATTTTCAATTACTAATGCTTTAATAAACAGTTTTTTCAGTAGATACAATATTTCAATAAATGGTGCTGAGACAACAGATATTCAAGTGCAAAAGAACAAAATTAAACAGAATTCAATCTTAACTTTAGGATACAATCAAAAATTTCCTAAAAATGGATTACAGATGCCTAATATAAAACTTGCAGAAGAAACATAGTAGAAAAATGTGTGAATTGGTTAGTAAACGAAAAGCAGGTATTATCTTGACAACAAAAATCTGAACCATTTATGCAAACCAAAAGAAGTGGACAAAAATGATTGGGAAATAAATCAATAAAGTAATATGTCACCAGATAGAAAAAAATGAGCAAGTGAAACCTGGATAAGTTTCTCTAAACTTTCTGAGATAATTATCTTTGTCACAGCCATGTAATGCCCATATAGTCTAAAGCACTCATGGCATTAGCACAATTTCTATTACCATAATGTTTATTTTTGAAAGATTACTGGAAAGGATGATGGATTTGGCTCCAAAAGCAAAGCAAAATTTTGGCATTAGAAGACTCTTGAGAGTCCCTTGGACTGCAAGGAGATCCAGCCAGTCCATTCTAAAGGAGATCAATCCTGGGTGTTCATTGGAGGGACTGATGCTAAAACTGAAACTCCAATACTTTGGCCACCTCATGCGACGAGTTGACTCACTGGAAAAGACTCTGATACTGGGAAGGATTGGGGGCGGTAGGAGAAGGGGACGACAGAGAATGAGATGGATGGATGGCATCACCAACTCAATAGACATGAGTTTGAGCGAATTCCGGGAGTTGGTGATGGACAAGGAGGCCTGGCATGCTGTGATTCATGGGGTCGCAAAGAGTCGGACACGACTGAGCGACTGAACTGACTGATACCGTTTTACCAACTGATGCTAAGTGGTAATCTGAATAAAACATATTTGAAACATTATAAGAATGTATTAGTGTCTTTAATATGTAAAGAACTCAATAAAATCAATGAGAAAAAATAGCAACCCCAATAAAAACAAGAAAAATGATGATGTGCAAACCCCCATGGGGGGGAAAATAAAGTTGTGCTTAGAAAAGATATTCATCTCTAGAGTAACCAGCATTAAAATTAAAATATAATTGCATGACATTTAGTTGATTAATAATTACATACATTGATATTATCCACCTTTCATTAAAGAATTGCATTTAAATTGGCATTATGCTTGTCAGGATTCCAGCAGGAAAAAGTATACTAAAACTGAGTAATCATTTATAAAAGGTATGAGCAGAGCTTTCAAACAGTATCAAAGAAAATCATCCCTACAATGGGCATAGTGGAAGCGACTGCCACATCTAGGCTGGCAGGAGCAAGGGAAAAGAGCAGTTTTCAATATCCCCTGGAATGCGGGAGGACTAGGCGACTCAGGGCAACTGATAGGAGCTATGGCCTTTATCCTACAGCTACTAGCATCCCAGCAGGAAGAAAGAGAATACATGACCTCGCTTTCCTCCTTCCTGCTGATCTCCAGCTGGTGGTTACTTTGCTTGAACTCAGCAAGAGGCCAGAGAGGAATGGAGATTTACAGGTCAGACTCCCAGGGCACAAAGTCTTGTGGAGCACAGTGGAGAGTAGGTACAGAGAAACAAACATCAGATAACCTGCCCAGACACAATCTTGCAAGGAGGGGGGGTGGGGAAGCACTGCTGTAATTTTTAAAATCTTTCACAAGGTTACTTGATGACCTAATAAAAGCCTCAAAATTATGATTTATTTGGCCTAGGATTTCTATTTCTAGAAATTTATCCTAAGGAAAGAATGTACACAACAATCTCTGCATAAATATGCTTATTGCAGAATGATCATATAAGTTTGAAATAACTTTTCAACAATAAGTGAAAAATCATATGACTGAATATAATTAAATATCATTCACGTTCTATAGAAATTATCTAATGAGTTGGAAAACTGTTTACAAAAATTATTAAATTTAAGATGCAGAAAGCAAAATTACCTATATAGTGAGTTGGGAAGATTCCTTGAAGAATAGGATGGCAACCCACTCCAGCATTCTTGTCCGGAGAATCCCATGGACAGAGGAGCCTGGCAGGCTATGTTCCATAGTGTCGCAAACAGTCAGACGTGACTGAAGCGACTGAGCATACAGGCACACACATGTGAGCACCCTGTGGAGAGAAGCTTTGATTTACCTCTATGTATTTTCTTCTATATATTTACTTCTATTTATTTTCAGCATCTAGAACAATGCCTGGCATACAGCATAAGCTATAGGCAAATATATATACATCAGGCAGAATTACAGAACACATTTCAAAAAAGTAACAGTGCCTCTTTGTGGATGGTAGATTTAAGGGTGATGTTTGTTATTTTCACATTTAAATTTTCTTATTCTATAATAAGAAAAAAATCCTTTTTAAGATTTTTTTATAATTTTTGAAGCATCATTATAGAAACCCTGTAAAAACTTCTAGGATCCTTATCCTATTGAGGTCACTCCATCATCACTGGAAATCCCCTAGCAAAGTTCAGCATAAAGATTAAAATTTCAGGGGAAATAAAAGAAAAGAACTGAAAATCCACTCCATCCTTCTACCAGCATTGGAAGCAGCAGCAAGATTTTCACTCTTCTGGTAATTCTTTCACATTTCCTGAGGCTGTACTGAGTCACCTTCTGTGGTGATAGGAGTCTTAGACTTGAATCTCTTTTCTGTGAAATGTTTAAAATAGTTCACGAAGAAGGGAGTGAACTACCTTTGAGAGAATTTAGAGTGTAACGGAACCATTAGAAATACTTTCCAGGATAAAGATTAAGAATTCTAAGTATCATGAAACCAAGCTCAATTTCTTTCTATAACAGATTTGGAAAATGAAGCTCATTGCATTCAGCATTTGCTCTATTCTCATGGAATCCATATACAAGAAGTTTGGTCTGCTGGGTCCTCGTTTAGTATATTGCTATTTTTGGTATGTGAAAACTGATTTCAAAAAAAGAGTTCAAAGCTACAGCTATGCCAGTCCAATTGAAACAAAGGTTTACTTAGTATTAGGAAACCTTAGTTGAATCCCCCTTTCCAAATGAATTTGCTCTATGCATACACTGTAATTCAAATAAATAGATATATATTTTTATATTGCCAGTTTCAAAATGTTCTTGGGAGCTTTTAATTTCCTTGAAGGATTTAAAAGTTCAAGAGAGAGGTTTTTAAATTTAGGTCAAACCAGGGGACAGAAACCACTCAGTGATTTAAACAGGATAAGTTTCATACAACAAAGTATTAAACCACGATTATAGAGTAATTCTACGATGGAAGGAGAATGCTAAAGGGCACTGCATTGCTGAGACTATCCAAGGAAGGGAAACTTGAAAAAGAGATCTCCTCTCCAAGGCTGAGGATCAAACCTCACTGGAGAAGGCATGGCTGCAGCCACCTGGATGCTAGAGAATTACACTGCGATGTCCAGCTCAGAGCTGGACCAAAGTCAATAAGTGAACAGGAAACAAGTCTGAAGGACAACTGAGTGGCAACTGGTGGAGAATATACTGCTGATGATCAGTGACCAGCTGCTGAACCCACAAAGGAGTTTTTCCTCCTACAACATCTGTCCAACAGCCTCCACTGAGAAAGTGTAACATTGTGTAGACTTTAAAGAAATTCCATCCATTATTGCAGAGAGAGTTTTAAAGGGCAATTTTAGGCTGAGGCAATAAACTGATAAGTTGGGAAGGAGGCCTAATAGGTCAGGCTCTAAGCCTTATCCTTATTTCGTCCGGAGCAGTTCTGCAATTACATGTTTAATAAATAGTGGTTCCCTGCAATAGTAATTTGAAAGCCAAAAAATACTGAAAGACATTACACTGGAAAAGATATAGGGACATAAATATTTTAATTTTAGATTTAAAGAAAACCATTAACAAAATAAAGATGTAATTGGTATTAGCAAATTCTTATTACAGAGCAGCCCAGACTAGAGGAGGAAAGAGGGCTGCAAGTAGGGGCTCCAGAAAACAAAACAAAATGCAATAGTAATGATTTGCCCTTACCCTTTTGAAGAAAGAAAAGTATTAGCATGGAACAAGTGAGTTAAGTCTTTTAATTAAGTTGATAATTCCATTGAAATCAAGAAACTAGAAAAGAAGGAAGTATTTTTGAAGTTATACAGGAAGGAAAATAATCATTGCCTTGTCCTTGGTTCAGTAATGAGAGGTATTTATATAGTCATAGTAAACACTGATTGTGAGAAAATTTCTGCTATGATTTCATCAAATTATTGGAGCAAGAGAAAAAGAGAGAGATTACAAAATAAACCCTACTGAATCAGACCAAAGATTTACTACATAATGCCAAAAAAACAGAAATCAAGAGTTGTATAATAATTTTCTCTGTCTTAGAAATATGGAAGCAAATACCAAATGCTATAAAAAACAGCCCAAGGGTGAAAATCTTTTGGGTTGTGGAACTAGAGATTCAAGGGGGAGTGAAGCTTTTTCACAATAATTGTTTTATCTTTATTGAATTTTTAAATTATGCACAGGTTTTAATTGGATGAGAAAAGGCCATATCTTAAATGTACATGATTTCTACATTGCAAAATTCGTAGGGAAAACATTGGGAGAAAATATTCTAAAATAAGGACAGTGATTGCTATTCAACATGATTGTTAACTCTGCCTTTATATTTTTAATATTTCAAAATTATCTAAAGTGAGTATGATCAGAAAAAAACAGTATCATGGAGAGACCAAGCAAAGGGTTAAGCAAAGACATTAGATTTATGAGAATAGAAAATATAAAAGATAAATGAAAATGAATGCAGAAATATCATACCATCAGACAAACAATATTTATTAAGTGACGACTGTAAGTCATCAGTCAATGCTATGATTTTTCCAATAGTCATGTACAGATGTGAGAGTTGGATCATAAAGAAGGCTGACTGCCAAAGAATTGATGCTTTTGATTTGTGGTGCTGGAGAAAACTCTCGAGAGTTCCTTGGATTGCAAGATCAAACCAGCCAATCCTAAAAGAAATTAACCCTGAATATTAACTGGAGGGACTGATGGTGAAGTTCAATGCTTTGGCCACCTGATGTGAAGAGCCAACTCACTGGAAGACCCTGATGCTGGGAAAGATTGAAGGCAGAGGAGAAGAGGGCAACAAAGGATGAGATAGTTGGATGGATTCATCAATTCAATGGCATGAGTTTGAGCAAACTCCAGGAGATACTGAAGGACAGGGAAGCCTAGTGTGCTACAGTTCATGGGCTTGCAAAGAGTTGGATATGTTGAGCAACTGCTGTTGCTGCTGCTAAGTCACTTCAGTCAAACAAGAACAATTTTAAGTCTAGCACTAGAGGTAATAAATAAACAAAAAATGATAAAGCAATGTCGATTCCCTTGAGGCACTTAAAATTAAATGGAGGAAATAAAGGTTAAATATTAGATTATATTTTAATGACAATTTTTAAATAATAAAATAACAATTAAAAATCTTTTTTTTGACAGGAAGTTTAAAGATCTGTTACTCAAAAATCAGTTGAAATGAAGGAATAATTTCTTCTCTTTTTCTTTCTCCTACCAAAGATAATTAGTTATAAATACTTCTCACATAAAATTATGAACATTACTGTAAACTCCCTAAGTGTATTATTCAATTTGCAAAATTGAACAGGACTTTTCCCTAAAGATTCATCTTGTGTATTCTCAGGACAGCTGCTTATCCTAATACCAGTGGTAATGATGATCTTTCATTCTTTTATAGCATTTACCACTTGCCTGAATTGGTTTCAAATATCAAGTCAAATATCAAGTCACTTTCATGTCTGCCCTTAGTTCAGATGTGAATTAACCAACATGGTAATTAAACTTAAATGTCAGCGCCTCCTCCTTGCATGGACCCCTTCTAGCAATATATTCTATATGTTTTTGTAGGATTTGCAAACACAAGACACTTTAACCAAAATTAGGTAAGATTGTTGTCACTTTCTGTTCCAGTTTACTCTCCAACATACTTCTACTTATGTCGGATCACATTTGGAGTGGCTATGAAGTAGCTGAGCTGGGAACAATTGAGTCTGATTTAGTTATATCTGTGCATATGGATCACAGTCATGTCCAAGTATATATTTTAGCATTTCCTAGCCATTGTGGTATAGGTATGACTTCCAGGAAATTCTCACAACCTACAATAGGATCTCCCTCATTGTTGAGACCACAAGATGCAAAGCAGAGTTTTTATGGAGCAATTAATATGTCCTACTGAGATTAGCACTGAAAGAATTAGGATAATGAGAGGGAAAACGTTTCAAATACATAACAATAGAGCACAAAAACCAGCTTGTGGAAAGTTCCTTCAATCCTTACATTTCATTTTAAAGAAAGAACTTTTGATAAAGCTTTTCCCTCCATATTTGACAGTAATAGTATAGTATTTACCTGACATTACAGTAAGTTATGAATTAGCAAAAAATTTTTGAGTTATCAATAATGTAAAAAAAAATAAAGAGATAATAAAAAATTCTCTATGCTCTATAGAAAACATTATTAAATCACATTCATATGAAATTGCAATCATACAAAATGGCAATCAAATTGAAAGCTAAAAAATAAATAGGAAAGAAATACTATAAAGTTGTATTAGGCATTTAATTAATTAAAATATAATTTTTTCTGGGTTTTATAATTTTACTGGTATTGGGTAGCTTTTTAAAAGTTGCAGTTTATTAAAATTTATTTTCTTATCTTAAATGTTCACTCTTGGAGCTAATTTTTTATTATTAGACTTGATTTTCCTTTAAATTTTCCCAATTTGTGTACAATTGAAGCCTCATAAAACTGAGACCCCCTGGATGTTTTTTTAAATCATTATTTCAAAGCACTAATAATACCATGTTATGCAATTCCTATTAAACAAGCTTTATATATCGACCCAGCATTTAGATCACTTTCGCATAACAATATGCCTATTTTTCCCTTTGCTCCCCGAGAACAACAAGGTCAGATTTCAGATAATGCAAAAAATAAATAAATAAATAAATAAAATACAACAAAAATTGAGGTGAAAGGTCATAGTAAATATTTATAACAGCAATGGTGAGAAAATATTCTGTACATAAAGCCATTGGAAGCTGTTCACTGTTTCATTCCTTTTTCCTTTTTCCACCCATGTTATCCTTTAGGAGGTAGCTGGCTCATTCAAAGATGGAAAAGTGTCACTGGCCCCTACATAAGAACTGCTAAGCAAACATAAAACAAAAAAAAATCCTAGAGAAAGAACAGAAGGAAAAAACATACACAAAAAGTAGAGGAACACTCTAAAGCATAGCAAGAAATATCTTAGAAAGTAGAAAATGAATTCAAAGAAATAGAGTGTCATCTCAGTTGATATTACAAAAATCTTTTTCTTAGAGAAAAGGAAATGAAACAAATATTTAAAGAAGAGATTTCAATATATAAAAGAAATTAAAACTGGCTACTAGAAATTAGAAAAGAAATGGAAAATCAAAGCAAATATATTGCACAGGGTTATCCTCTATTACAGAGATTACACAATGAATATGACTGAAGATTATATACACACAGTCTTGATACATGGCCTTGAGGAAATTAGAGATGGAAGGAAAAAACACAGACAAAAAGACAAAGAAAGAAAGAGATAAAGACAATGATAAGGGAACAAATGTCCAGTAAGCACACGTCTTGTCCCTATTCACAAAGAAAATTTAATGTGGCCTATCAGGTCCTCCATGCCAAAAATTGGCAAAGAATACACAAGAAAATAGACCTTCAGGAAGGTGTTGAAGTTGCAAGATGAATAGAAAATCACATAGGATCTGCAGCAGAAAAAATGTCATACACAATAGGTGAAAGTTCAGGTGGCCTCAACTCTCTTTACAACCCTACCCAAGACCAGGGACAAACAGAAATAACAGTTTTTTGCTTAGTGTTGTCACCCAAATGTGCCATTTGAAATTACTGATCACTATCTTGGGACCCTGGAGAAGGCAATGGCAACCCACTCCAGTACTCTTGCTTAGAAAATCCCATGGATGGAGGAGCCTGGTAGGCTGCTGTCTATGGGGTTGCACAGAGTCGGACACAACTGAAGTGACTTAGCAGCAGCAGCAGCAGCAGCAGCATCTTGGGACCCAGATAGAAACAAGAGGACAGCTCAACATCCACACAGTGGCAAAAGCTGAAGCTGTTTTCAGTCAACTCTAGATCCATCCAGTATATCTGAGTGATAACCCTTTTTAATTACATAAGCCACTGTGATTTCATTCCTTGACTAACTGTGGAAACTTTACTACCTAATGCAAAGAGGATATGAATATTACAAAAAAAATCAACCATGGAAAAATAGTAACATGAGTAACAGAAATCAGAGTAAGGGTGAAGATGAAGAAGGTTGGATAAAGTATACTAATTTCCTTATCATTCATATGTAAAATTCAATAAATATACTATAAAGTTGAAGCAGTATAATAATTACACTTAAACTTTTTTTTTTTCCTTTTCCTAATCTCCTAAAGGAAATCAGTCCTGAATATTCCTTGGAAGGACTGATGCTAAAGCTGAAACTCCAATACTTTGGCCACCCGATGCGAAGAACTGACTCATTGGGAAAGATCCTGATGCTGGGAAAGATTGAAGGCAGGAGGATAAGGGGATGACAACCTGTATGCAGGTCAGGAAGCAACAGTTAGAACTGGACATGGAACAACAGACTGGTTCCAAATAGGAAAAGGAGTACGTCAAGTTTGTATATTGTCACCCTGCTTATTTAACTTATATGCAGAGTACATCATGAGGAACGCTGGGCTGGAAGAAGTACAAGCTGGAATCAAGATTTCCGGGAGAAATATCAATAACCTCAGATATGCAGATGACACCACCCTTATGGCAGAAAGTGAAGAGGAACTCAAAGGCCTCTTGATGAAAGTGAAAGAGGAGAGTGAAAGGTTGGCTTGAAGCTCAACATTCAGAAAATGAAGATCATGGCATCTGGTCCCATCATTCCTTGGGAAATAGATAGGGAAACAGTGGAAACCATGTCAGACTTTATTTTTTTGGGCTCCAAAATCACTGTGGATGCTGATTGCAGCCATGAAATTAAAATACGCTTACTCCTTGGAAGGAAAGTTATGACCAACCTAGATAGCATATTAAAAAGCAGAGACATTACTTTGCCAACCAAGGTCCATCTAGTCAAGGCTATGGTTTTTCCCGTGGTCATGTATGGATGTGAGAGTTGGATTGTGAAGAAAGCTGATCGCTGAAGAATTGATGCTTTCTAACTGTGGTGCTGGAGAAGACTCTTGAGAGTCCCTTGGACTGCAAGGAGATCCAACCAGTCCATTCTAAACGAGATCAATCCTGGGTGTACATTGGAAGGACTTATGCTAAAGCTGAAACTCCAATACTTTGGCCACCTCATGCGACGAGTTGACTCACTGGAAAAGACTCTGATGCTGGGAGGGACTGGGGGCAGGAGGAGACGGGGACAACAGAGAATGAGATGGCTGGATGGCATCACCGACTCGATGGACATGAGTTTGAGTGAACTCCGGGAGTTGGTGATGGACAGGGAGGCCTGGCGTGCTGTGGTTCATGGGGTCGCTAAGAGTCGGACACGACTAAGCAACTGAACTGAACTGAACTGAACTGAAGATGAGATGGTTGGATGGCATCACCAACTCCATGGACATGAGTTTGAGTGAACTCTGGGAGTTGGTAATGGACAGGGAAGCCTGGTGTGCTGCAGTCTAAGGGGTCTCAAAGAGTCAGACACAACTGAGTGACTGAAATGACTGAATCTTACAGGAATCTTTCAAAACTTAATATTTCTTATACTGAAGAAATTTACTGTTTTCTCAAAATATTAGCCATGTTTGTTTCATTTCAATGTTTTACTTTGTTAAATTTAAATAAAACTAATTTAAAAGAAAATAATACATAGTATAAGCTAATATTTTAAATAATTATTTCCATGCTTCTCTCCTTGAGTTTTTATACAGAAATATCTGAATTTTAGGATATCAAATATTAATATTAGTTTCTCCTGGATAGTAAAAATTTGTGGTAGAATTTACCCTTTTATTTTTCTGCTTTTCAAAATCTACCTTTTTTTCTTATTTTCCAAAAAATGCAAATTAAATAAAACAATAAAATATATACAAAACAAATGCAATTTGGTTTTACAAAACAATAAAGTCATTAGTCATAAAAATGAGCACCTATTTTGAACACTTACTTTACACTGTTAGGCACAGACACAAATTACAAGCAATAAGATAATATTTTGCTTCACATTTCATAATTACACAAAACTTTAACAGTTACAAAAATACATGCCAACAAAATTTTAAACTTATTATTGAAAAAGTATGAATGAGAGATACAGATATTGGAATTTAATCTTCTAGATCAAAATTTAGATTATGTATTGCTTTTAATTTATATTTTTAAAATCCACTTTTCAAGGCAAAAATATTTTATATTCGGCTGGCTTATGAAAGTATAACTATCAGAGAACTATCTTAAATGTTTTTAGAAAGAAAGCAAATCATATTTGGATAATAAAGAGTATTCCTAAAAGGGTGCCAGAAAGCTTCCTACATGCAACAGGGCTTCCTGTGTTTTGCCTCATTTGTTAATGCTCATCTGGTTACTATTTAGCCTTCAGGAATCACCTTGGGCATCATCTTGTTATAGTCTTTGAAATTCCCATGTTAGTCCAAGTGACAATATTACAGTGACACCCTGTCTATATCCTTGCGAGATAAATTACCTCCATTATATTGAAATTACCTGTTAGGCTACGGTTCTCAAATTTGGCCTCCAAGCCAGCAGTGTCAGCATCACCTGTGGACTTGTAAGAAATGTGTGTTTTCAGACTTCACCTTAAACACACTAATTCAGGAATTCCCCGGGTGGGGCCCAACCATCTGCTAATAACAAGCTCTCCGTGTGATTCTGATACAGGCTAGCTTGGGAGCACTCACTAGTCTACTGTTTTCCCCAGTAAAAGGTAAGCTCTGTATGGACATGGCCTTTTCTCATTCATTGTTGTATTCCTGAATCCTAGCCTCATGCCAGGCACACAGCACATGGTCCTTGGAGGCTCAGTCTAACAAAAACAGAGCCTACATATAATGAAAATAATAGCTAACATTTAATGTGTCATTATTGTGTTTTGGGCATGCCCAGTGGCTCAGTGATAATCTACCTGCAATGCAGGTGATACAGGAGACACACATTTAATCCCTGGTTTGGAAAGATCTCCTGGAGGAGGCTATGGCAACCCACTTCAGTATTCTTGTCTAGAGAATTCCACAGACAGAGCAGCCTGGTGGGCTACAATCCATGGTGTCACAGAGAGTCAGACACGACTGAAGTGACTAAGCACACACACCGTGTTTCATGCACACATGTCGTGTTTCAGGCATTCTATTAAGCATTTCATGTGTATTTATCCACTTAATTCTCCCAGTATTCTGATGGGGAAGATACTATTTACTGTCCCCATTATTATACATTAAGAAATGAAGCACAGAAAGTTTAGGAAACTTGCCAAGGATACACAATTAGCAAATTGCAGAGACATGATAGAATTTCAGTCAGTTCTTATTCAGAGCCCTGCTACTAATCATGAAATTATATAGACTCACAATTTGTGGAAATATTTAGAAAAATTACTTGAGATAATTTTTCCTCCTCAGGTATTTGTAAGTGCGTAGGTTCTTTGTGCTCTTTATTGGTAAATAAAGACATTTTGGCCCCAGAAAGATTATTTTATATGCACACTTCCACTGATAACAGATGACCTCTTAAAACCACTTACTACTGAACTTCCCTCAACAACCATTGAATGGGCATGGATTTGCTCAGAGTCATTTTAGATCTCTATCTGAACAATTTTCTAATAAAGACTCAGTTCTATTTTCTGATTACTAAAACCCCTTTTTGAGCTTGAGGCTCCCACTCAAATCTTACAGATGCTGAGAATTTGTTGAAAGATTTGGAATTGGTTATTAGTTACTGTGTGATGAATTAGAACTCAGATTGACAGTGTGACAAAACGAACTCGCCCATCATCAGATCCTTTAGCGGGTACGGCTCAGATAAAATATATATGAGTGTTTTCATCAATTGCTTTAATTGAAAGTTAAGCTGTTATAATTTTTAACAATATTTAAGAAAAGAAGACCACAAATTATAAAAAGCATAAGATGGCTACTTTCAGAATGTCAGCTCACCTTTAGGTATACATGACTATACCTATAACACATAATTTTGCTGTGGTCAAGTTAGGACAAGATGTGCTCAGGTTGCTTACGAGCTGTGGTTTGCTCATTTCTACTGAATTTTACTTGGGACCATGCCTAATGCTCAGGCTCTACATGGGCTGCAATTTCTACATGTAAAATTATGTCAATTTATTTTCATTTTGAAAAAAAATGCCATTACCCTCCCCATTTCTTAAAATGACAAAATCCCAACAGATTCAACTGTTCACAATCGATTGCTAGAACCATCTTACAGTGAAACTAAGATTTAGTGGAATAATTCAAATTACCACAAGGCTAATTATCATTTTTATCTTCATTATGTGAGCTGACTATAGCACTTCTTAATTCCATCATTCCTTGGTGCTCTGGCAAAATAGCTAACTGCCAGGTGTTGTGACTCTGGCTCCTGGAATTCTGCCTGATCTCCATTTTGTATGGTAACATTGCAGCCAGGAAACAGATTAGATTATGCTGAGCTGAGCTATGGAAATCCTGCTCAGTCCAGTCTTCTTATAACAAAGCAGCCTGGCAGCATTAAAATTGAAGCTTAGTTAGAAGTAAAGTTTGATTCCATCACATTATGAGGTATTGGCCACGTGTAGAAATTAGTCATGTGAAGAAGGGAGTAGGAAAAGGAATTTAAGATATGCCACTTGTCAACAATATATGGAAAGAAGCAAGTGTTCAAAGGAGACATAAAGATTGCTATTTTCCTTGAGCTGGTATATCTTTTGCTGCATACTTAAGGAGGATAAAACTCTCTCAAGATCTGTTCATTGTGAAAGGAAGGATGATGGAAATACACATACACACACAAAAAAACAAAAAACAGGAATCTCTGATTGATTTCTCTGGCAACATATGGCAATACTCTATGCATGAAGAGAAGTCACTCTATTCTGATTTCTTGACAGCTTTACTCTGTGGTTCATGGATCATCTGTCAAAGGGTACGGAGCCAGAAACAGAGACTGTGCACTGAATCACTCCAAGAATGCGTATATCACAGTCAGCATCTGCTAATTATATGCTGAATTTCCTACTGGCCTTCTCATTACTCTGAAGGGAAATTAGCCCTTAGAGAAAACTCTTTGGATACTGTCTGCAGTTCACAGACAGATGACAAATACACCTAGATTAAGCAGATTTGCTGAAACTGAAGATGGATTGATCATATGTTGAGCTGGTTGCTTTGGGTGAAAACAGTCAAGACATTCAATGAGTAAAACCAGAAAAATTTCAAATTCCAAACAGTTTATCCCATATTTACCTAGAACTTAATTAGTGTTTTTTTTTCCTTAAAAATGTTTCAGATAGTCCAATAGGTAGAATTCTAAGAATCCCCAGACCCTGATTTGCATATCTTGTATAATACCCTTCCCTGGCAAGACTTAGGATAACACATGACTGATTAGGTTATTAATAAGTTGACAGTGAGTTAATCAAACTAGAGATCATCCTGTATTGTTGTTCAGTCACTACATCTTATCTGACTCTTTGAAACCCCATGGACTATAGACTGCCAGGTTTCTCTGTCCTCCACTATCTAACAGAGTTTGCTCAAATTCATGTTCCTATACTTTCTAACCATCTCAACCTCTGCCCCCACTTCTCCCACTTCTCCTTTTGCCTTATCCTGTGTCAGTTCAGTCGCTCAGTCGTGTCCGACTCTGTGCGACCCCATGAATCACAGCACACAAGGCCTCCCTGTCCATCACCAACTTCCAGAGTTCACTCAAACTTATTCCATCGAGTCGGTGATGCCATCCAGCCATCTCATTCTCTGTCGTCCCCTTCTCCTCCCGCCCCCAATCCCTCCCAGCATCAGACTCTTTTCCAGTGAGTCAAATCTTCGCATGTGGTGGCCAAAGTATTGGAGTTTCAGCTTTAGCACCAGTCCTTCCAATGAACACCCAGGATTGATCTCGTTTAGAATGGACTGGTTGGATCTCCTTGCAGTCCAAGGGACTCTCAAGAGTCTTCTCCAACACCACAGTTCAAAAGCATCAATTCTTTGGCGAACAGCTTTCTTCACAGTCCAACTCTCACATCCATACATGACCACGGGAAAAACCATAGCCTTGACTAGACGGGCCTTGGTTGGCAAAGTAATGTCTCTGCTTTTTAATATACTATCAAGGTTGGTCATAACTTTCCTTCCAAGGAGTAAGCATCTTTTAATTTCATGGCTGCAATCAGCATCTGCAGTGATTTTGGAGCCCCCCAAAATAAAGTCTGACACTGTTTCCACTGTTTCCCCATCTATTTCCCATGAAGTGATGGAACCAGATGCCATGATCTTTCTTTTCTGAATGTTGAGCTTCAAGACAACCTTTTCACTCTCCTCTTCCACTTTCATCAAGAGGCCTTTGAGTTCCTCTTCACTTTCTGCCATAAGGGTGGTGTCATTTGCATATCTGAGGTTATTGATATTTCTCCCAGCAATCTTCATTCCAGTCTGTGCTTCTTCCAACCCAGCGTTCCTCATGATGTACTCTGCATAGAAGTTAAATAAGCAAGGTGACAATGTACAGCCTTGACATACTCCTTTTCCTATTTGGAACCAGTTTGTTGTTCCATGTCCAGTTCTGACTGTTGCTTCCTGACCTGCATACAGGTTTCTTAAGAGGCAGGTCAGGTGGTCTGGTATTCCCATCTCTTTCAGAATGTTCCACAGTTTATTGTGATCCACACAGTTAAAGGCTTTGGCACAGTCAATAAAGCAGAAATAGATGTTTTTCTGGAACTCTCTTGCTTTCTCCATGTAGACCTGACCTAATCAGCTGAGCCCTTTAAAAGAGAAGGGCTGGCTTTGAAGACACAGCCTCCATGAGCTCTACATTTGCAAAGAAGTAAATTCCAACAACTACATGAATTTCCAAAAGATTTTCCAACCCTCGACAAGATCCCAGGCTTGCCTAACACCTTGACTGCAATCTGAGGAGCACTTGATCAGAGGACCCAACTGACCTTGCAAAACTTCTAACCCACAGAAATTACAGGGAAATATACATGTATTGTTTTACATTACTAAGTTTATAGTGGCTTGTTACACAGGAAGAGAAAATTAACAGATTTGATATTCAAAACTGAGCTTTTTAAAGCCTTTTTATCTGGAACATGTTTCTTTATATGTGATGTTCTCTACTTCATCAATAGGATTCTCCAGTATATTTCCCTGTCTGAATCTGAACTGAATCTTATTTCTAATCCTCATTCAGTTCCATCTGTCACAGATATCACTATAAAACCCTGAATTTTCAGAACTATTGTGAAACCTCAAATACTTCAGTCCCTCTGGATTAATTTTCATTTGTTTTCTGTAAAATTTTTGCTACATTCTGAGGGAAAATTAGTAAAGATAGTTGTTTTTCCTTTCAATTGATTTCAGTCAGCTTTATGTCTTCCTAATTACTGAGGAAAAGCAAAATGTTTTTTAAAAATTACATCTTGTTATAATTTAGTTACCTTATTTCACTTTAGAAAATATTGTTTTGATGTTTAAAGATAGTCAACTTGGACTGCAAGGAGATCCAACCAGTCCATTCCAAAGGAGATCAATCCTGGGTGTTCATTGGAAGGACTGATGCTAAAGCTGAAACTCCAATACTTTGGCCACCTCATGCGACAAGTTGACTCACTGGAAAGACTCTGATGCTGGGAAGGATTGGGGGCGGGAGGAGAAGGGGACGACAGAGAATGAGATGGCTGGATGGCATCACCAACTCGATGGACATGAGTTTGAGTGAACTCTGGGAGTTGGTGATGGACAGGGAGGCCTGGCGTGCTGTGATTCATGGGGTCGCAAAGAGTCAGACACGACTGAGCAACTGAACTGAACTGAAAGGAGATTCAAAAACCATTCAACAATTAACCTTGGATCTAAACATCTACATTTTACCCAGCATCTCACATAGCACCTAGTACAGTAAAAACCAAATAAATACTCGTTGTATGAATGACTAGAAATAAGAAACTTTGATGTGTACAAAATGTCAATTGCCATTTATCTTTTCAGCGTAATAGATGAATAATGTACTTCACACTTTGGATTCCACAATTCTATACTGAGAAATAACACACAAAGAAAATTCACAATGCATTGAATAGCTGATGGATGGAATAAAGATCTCTTTATGATGGAAACATAGGTCATTATTTTTAAGGTCTGTATGTTGTCAAGAATATATCTAGATAAAAATTTCATAACATACATGGGGAGCTCCTGACTTAGTTTGAAAATCTTTCTTTGGAAGCTTTAACAATAGACTGATGTTAATTAACTATTAATACATAGTGCATGAGCTTTCCTTAATAATGCTTCTATAATACTTGAAGTTTGCTCTCTGGAACCTGTTATTGTTGTTGTTTAGTTGCTAAGTCATATCCGACTCTTTTGCAAGTAGCCTGCCAGCTTTCTCTGTCCGTGGAATTTTCCAGGCAAGAATACTGGAATGGGTTGCCATTTCCTTCTTCAGGGGATCTTCCCAACCCAGGGATCAAACCTACATCTCCTGCATTAGCAGGTAGATTCTTTATCACTGAGTCACCAGGGAAGCCCCAGTAGAACCTGTACTGTGCTACAAGGTGGAGAAGACAGGAAGGAAGGGGGACTATCCTCATGGAGGGAAGCCTTTCAGAATGTTTCCAAGAAGTGTCATAAAACTCAAAATAACTCTGTTGGTACTAGAGGATTATGGATGGTGGACTACCACATCCCAAGAGAACAGGAGGTTTAATTGTGTAGAGAAATAGCATGGAAATTTCACTTGCTCATACTGTTTAGAACTTTTGCTCCAAGATCTCTAGTTTCTCTACACTTACCACAGTTTCAGACATCCACCTAGCTGTGGAAATGAGTCCTCCAGGAGCCCTCCCCTGCTCCTGCCTTGATCATTCTGCTCAGTGAATTTTCTGAGAATAAAGGATCTACAAACAGTGCTATCATGCACACCTTAGCTTTCCCTGCAAAAACTTCTAAAAAGTCACAAGGACACTGGATCCCTCCTGCTGTTTCTCTACTTAAGAGGCTTAGAGATGTCTTGGCATCCATGCTATGGGATTGTGTCTGGTCTAAGATGACTCCCATCTGGTTGACATTCATAAGAACCTTCTGAGAGTAGAAAAAGGCTATCACCAAACATGTCTTGTGCTGAACCAATAACACAGAACTGAAAGCATCAGTGACATGATTGCCAACATGTACTGTACGGAAGTAGGAACTATACAACACACAATCAACAGCTTTTATTTTTTTTAAACAACTACAGAATATTTTATGTACTACATTAAAGCCAATGCAAAAACACTGAAACATGTAACACTGATCTCTCGTGTGATATGAATGGCAAGTGTGGTCACTTTTGAAGCAATATCATTTCATGACCAAAGAAAACAACTCACTGTCCCTCAATCATCAGGAGAGAGGGTATGAAGTGCAACCAAGGAGAACAGTTCTGGGAACTGAAAGCTGTGAAGTTCAAATGCCTTCTGCCTACTATGAGAACAAAAATCTCAGCCATAGAAAATCATTGTATTTAACTAAGTCCAACTGTAGCTAGATAGGACAAATTGTGAATCATCTAGAGACTTAAAAAAAGAAAGAAAAAAAAAATTCCTTAGGCCCTGTCCAAGTGTTACTGAAATACACCCTCTGAGATGTAGTCTAAGAATCTTTATTTTTGGAAAGCTAACTCGATTGATTCTTCCTATTATGATCCAGCTTCAGAAGTCAAATCTAGTGGATACTGTGGTTTGTTGCTCAAATTATCCTCTCAGGAAGACTTAATCACCCTCAAGTTCCCACCTTTGTGGGTGCAGAAGGCATTCAATGACTGGCTGATATGACAGGTCAAAGACCTCATACACACACTTTGGTTCAGGATAATGCTAAAGAAATAAAAGCTGCAGAGTCTCCTCTGACCTTGACTGCTTCTCTCAGTCCCTCAGAGGTGTTATTTCAGGAACAACAAGAAAATTCCTGCAAGCAACTTTTCATCTCAGAATAAGTCACTCCAGACACCCAGGCAAGGAGTGTTGGTTCTTAAGTGTTCCTTGAATATGGACCCTCAACTCAGCAGTAACTGACAGTGAAGCAAAATGAGAAAGATGTAAGGATTAGGGGTCTCAAGTACCATGAGTTAGAATATGAGCAATGCAGGAACTCAACGCAGCATTCAGGCAGAGAATGGCACAAGGGGAAGAGTCAGAGGCTCAGTGGGGTGAGGAAGACATGAGGAGGTTGGCCTGAACAGGATGTCTGAAGTGGGAAGGGATTTAGATTGGAGCTGTGGCAGGTCAGCCCAGCATGGACAAATGAAGCTGGGGAAGGGTAAGAAGAAATCCTTCTAGGGCTAATGCAGCAATTCAAGTCCAGTAATGGTTTTAGAAACCCAGTGAGGAGGGTGTTTGTATAAGGGGTAATACAACAGAAACTTGGACTCGGGAATCAGCCAAAGTGAGTTAGGTAGGGTGTCTGCCTGGGTGTTGTTGAAAGGAGGCAGGAAATTGGTTATATAGACAGGGGTGAACAAATAAACAAATGCACTGAGTATAGGAGTATATACTCTCTACATAAATGTAATTATATAGTGATATAATGGTTATGATATTATGCGTGCATACTCAGTCAAGTCCAACTGTCTGCAACCCTTTTGGACTATGGCCTACCAGGTTCCTCTGGCCATGGAATTTTCCAGGCAAGAATGCTGGAGTGGGTTGACATTTCCAGCTCCAAGGGATCTTCCCAACCCAGGGATTGAACCCTCATTTCCTGAGTCTCCTGCATTGACAGGCAGATTCTTTACTAATGCACCACCTGGGAAGCCTGAGTATGCACCTGTGATATAATATATATTTATAATTTTATATATATTTTAGAGAATATATGTAGAAATATATATTTATATACTTCATATTTATATGTAGTTACAATTCCGTCTAGTCAAGGCTATGGTTTTTCCCGTGGTCATGTATGGATGTGAGAATTGGACTGTGAAGAAAGCTGATCGCCGAAGAATTGATGCTTTTGAACTGTGGTGCTGAAGAAGACTCTTGAGAGTCCCTTGGACTGCAAGGAGATCCAACCAGTCCATTCTAGAGGAGATCAATCCTGGATGTTCACTGGAAGGACTTATGCTAAAGCTGAAACTCCAATACTTTGGCCACCTGATGTGACGAGTTGACTCACTGGAAAAGAGTCTGATGCT
The DNA here is from genome assembly GCF_049115385.1 of Moschus berezovskii. NCBI lineage: Eukaryota > Metazoa > Chordata > Mammalia > Artiodactyla > Moschidae > Moschus > Moschus berezovskii. The sequence goes on from NC_142467.1 coordinate 76,974,536, forward strand.
AGGAGGGATTGGGGGTGGGAGGAGAAGGGGACGACAGAGAATGAGATGGCTGGATGGTATCACCGACTCTATGGACATGAGTTTGAGTGAACTCTGGGAGTTGGTGATGGACAGGGAGGCCTGGCGTGCTGTGATTCATGGGGTCGCAAGGAGTCGGACACGACTGAGCGACTAAACTGAACTGATATATTAAATATTTAAATATATACATTTCCACACAGATTCTCTAGCCCTGTTTAGTGAGAGGGCCTAATAGTGACACCCCAATAGCAATGTGATACCCCAATAGCAATGTGTATACTTAACACCCACACACATTTTTGCTCCTAAATTTAATTCTCCACATACAAGAACCAGAACAACTTAGAGAAATGACTAATTCCAGGACTGACACAGAGGATGTACAACAGATGAATGTGGAACACCTTTCGGAGATGAAATAAGGAAGGATTCAAGATGATGAGATGTATGCTGCTGCTGCTGCTGCTAAGTCGCTTCAGTTATGTCCAACTCTGTGCGACCCTATAGACGGCAGCCCACCAGGCTCCTCCATCCCCGGGATTCTCCAGGCAAGAACACTGGAGGGGGTTGCCATTTCCTTCTCTAATGTATGAAAGTGAAAAGTGAAAGCGAAGTCGTTCAGTCATGTCCGACTCTCAGTGACCCCATGGACTGCAGCCTACCAGCTCCTCTGTCCATGGGATTTTCCAGGCAAGAGTACTGGAGTGGGTTGCAATTTCCTTCTCCAGATGAGATGTACAGAGCAAAAAAATCAACTTGAAGGGGCTCCACTGGCAAAATCTGGAACAAATTGAGCATCAGCATGAGTAGTAGTGATGAAAAATTAAAACCAATGAATAAAATATGAATTCATGAGTATATAGTGATATCAATTAATTAAAAATTAAAAGTTTAAAGTGGGATATGTATTTAGACCAAAAGTATCTCCTAATGAAGTACTTATTAACACCAGAGAATAAAAGAATAGTTTTATAATGGATATCCTTTTAAGGATTCAGATAATTCAACTATCAATGGGACAAATCATATTGGTACACTACTTGGTATGATATAATGAATAACAGCATCACTCTGTCATTTCTTCCAAATTACACTGTAGAACCCAAATCCAATGAAGAAGAAACATCCAATAAACCCAAACTGAGACGCATCCTACAAAATAAATTGCCTAAAATCTTAAAAAATGTCAATATCAAGAAAGTCAAGGAAAAAAACTATTCCAGACTAGAGAAAACTGAAGAAAATATGACAGCAAAATGCAGTATATCATTCCGTATTGAATACTTTTGCTATAAGGACCTAATTAATGGTACAATTCATAAAATTTGTATAGAGTTTGAAGATTAGATGGTAGTAATGTTTCATCACTATTTTCCTCATTGTGATGGTTGTATTGAGCTTAAATAGGATAATATGCTTGTTTGTAAAACAATACACAAAATATTTGGCAGTGATGAGATGATCTGTCGGTGACATGTTCCCAGAAGTTCCAAGGAAAAAGTTATTTTTATTGTTCTTGAATTTTCTTTCAAAATTTTTATAAAAAAGTACATTGAAATTAAATATAATGAGATTTACTACCTTCCACACTGCACACAATGAAGACCCAATTGCTAGTAGTAAGGGATATACTGCTAATTCCTGGCATGCTACAATCATGAAAGTGTTGTGTTCACGGAAGTTGAGTTACAATAGTATGTCAGTTAAAGGTGGATGAACATACTATATCAGGCATTCAAAAGATTCACAAGCAATCATTGCAAGTATATTGGAACTGGATGACTGTTGTTAAAAGTAGGATTGCACTTAATAAAAAGGAAGGCTAAGGGTGATTATCAACTTGAGCACTAGTGTGAAAATTAGAGACACCTGTAAAGTATTACAATATGATAAGGGCTATGCCACTTTCCCAACTTAAGCAATAATACAGTACAAGTGGTTTTGAACTATCTGGATATCTCACAGCATATCACATAGGTCTACTATGTAATAGAGAACATATACAGCATTTGAAAAACAATTCTTGGCATGATACTGGGCCCTGATAGATATTCTAAAGGTTGAGCCTAAGATCAGGAGCAGGACTATATTAGATGCACTAAGAACAAGGTGATGGGCACAGCATGAAGAATGGTGGAAGAAAAAGTTCCAACACTTATTGTGGATAGGTCAGTAAAATATGTATAAAAAAGTCTCAAAATGACTGATAGTAAAGTATAGCTCAATTCAGGAAAACACTGGTGGAGAGAAATCCTCCAATGGGCAGTAATAAGCATAGTAATGAACTTAGACTCAAAGGAGAAAAGGAAAGATATAAGCATCTGAATGCAGAGTTCCAAAGAATAGCAAGGAGAGATAAGAAAGCCTTCCTCAGTGATCAATGCAAAGAAATAGAGGAAAACAACAGAATAGGAAAAACAAGAGACCTCTTCAAGAAAATTAGAGATTCCAAGGGAACTTTTCATGCAAAGATGGGCTCGATAAAGGACAGAAATGGTATGGACCTAACAGAAGCAGAAGATATTAAGACGAGGTGGCAGGAATACACAGAAGAACTGTACAAAAAAGACCTTCCCGACCAAGATAGTCACGATAATGTGATCACTGACCTAGAGCCAGACATCTTGGAATGTGAAGTCAAGTGGGCCTTAGAAAGCATCACTACGAACAAAGCTAGTGGAGGTGATGGAATTCCAGTTGAGCTCTTTCAAGTCTTGAAAGATGATGCTGTGAAAGTGCTGCACTCAATATGCCAGCAGATTTGGAAAACTCAGCAGTGGCCACAGGACTGGAAGAGGTCAGTCTTCATTCCAATCCCAAAGAAAGGCAATGCCAAAGAATGCTCAAACTACCGCACAATTGCACTCATCTCACACGCTAGTAAAGTCATGCTCAAAATTCTCCAAGCCAGGCTTCAGCAGTATGTAAACCGTGAACTCCCAGATGTTCAAGCAGGTTTTAGAAAAGGCGGAGGCACCAGAGATCAAATTGCCAACATCCGCTGGATCATGGAGAAAGCAAGAGAGTTCCAGAAAAACATCTATTTCTGCTTCATTGACTATGCCAAAGCCTTTGACTGTGTGGATCACAATAAACTGTGGAACATTCTGAAAGAGATGGGAATCCCAGACCACCTGACCTGCCTCTTCAGAAACCTGTATGCAGGTCAGGAAGCAACAGTTAGAACCGGTCATGGAACAACAGACTGGTTCCAAATAGGAAAAGGTGTACGTCAAGGTTGTATATTGTCACCTTGCTTATTTAACTTATATGCAGAGTACATCATGAGGAACGCTGGGCTGGAAGAAGCACAAGCTGGAATCAAGATTGCTGGGAGAAATATCAATAACCTCAGATATGCAGATGACACCACCCTTATGGCTGAAAGTGAAGAGGAACTCAAAAGCCTCTTGATGAAAGTGAAAGAGGAGAGTGAAAAGGTTGGCTTGAAGCTCAACATTCAGAAAACAAAGATCATGGCATCTGGTCCCATCACTTCATGGGAAATAGATGGAAAAACAATGGAAACAGTGTCAGACTTTGTTTTTTTGGGCTCCAAAATCACTGCAGATGCTGATTGCAGCCATGAAATTAAAAGACGCTTGCTCCTTGGCAGGAAAGTTATGACCAACCTTGATAGTATATTAAAAAGCAGAGACATTACTTTGCCGACCAAGGTCCGTCTAGTCAAGGCAATGGTTTTTCCCGTGGTCATGTATGGATGTGAGAGTTGGACTGTGAAGAAAGCTGATCGCCGAAGAATCGATGCTTTTGAACTGTGGTGTTGGAGAAGACTCTTGAGAGTCCCTTATACTGCAAGGAGATCCAACCAGTCCATTCTAAAGGAGATCAATCCTGGATGTTCATTGGAGGGACTGATGCTAAAGCTGAAACTCCAATACTTTGGCCACCTCATGCGACGAGTTAACTCAATGGAAAAGACTCTGATGCTGGGAAAGGTTGGGGGCGGGAGGAGAAGGGGACGACGGAGAATGAGATGGCTGGATGGCATCACCGACTCTGTGGACATGAGTTTGAGTGTACTCCGGGAGTTGGTGATGGACAGGGAGGCCTGGCGTGCTGTGATTCATGGGGTCGCGGAGAGTCGGACACGACTGAGCGACTGAACTGAACTGAACTGAACTGAACTGAACTGAATGAACTTAGACTACTGGGCAGCAGTGAATGGCTTAGGTAGATGGCCAGTGTCCTGAGAAGAAAAGATCAGAATATAACAAACAAGGATTTTGAGGAAAGACCACGTGGATGCACCTATGGGGCAGTGCATGAATGGTGAAGATTATTGTGTCACACGTTAAACACTATAGAAGAGTGATTCAATCATTCACTATCTGTCAGCTTCTGCCATTGGCCACTCCAGTGCTTGCACAATGGACTTGTGAATACAATAGCTATGGTGGCAGAGTGGAGGCTCTTCATGGGCTCAACTGCCTATACTCCTTACCAGTGCTCATCTAGTATCTACTGCTACTAAATATCAAACCTTTCAGCAATAGAGACTAACTCTGAGTTGCAGATATAACACCATTCTTTCATGAATACAACTAGGCACTTGGTGGTAGGTTGACTACATTGGACTCCCTCTACTCCAAGATGGTTACCTATTAATATTTCTGGGGTTGAGCTATGTAATGGCTATGGTTTGCCTTAGCCAGAAATACTACCCAAGATCTTACAGAGTTTTTAATCCACCTCCATGGTATCTAACCTTAAATCAAAGGATTTCTATCATAACAGTACAGTAGTAGTACCATGACCATGGGATCCACTCATGCCATCATATACTATACCACCCAAAGGTGCCATAAGAGCAAAAGAAAGAGCATTGGAACAGAGCAATGGAACAGCAACTTGAAAGTATGTCTGAAGCACCAACATAGAGAAAACACACAGCAAAGATGAGACAACAACCTGCATGATGCAATATATTTCTTAAATCTAAAATATCATAAGGAGCTGTGTCTTTGGTAGATAGAACGGGTATTGGTTCCAGAATGAAGGGTTGAAGTAGCAATGGCTCACTTGCCGTAACTCCAAGTTATCCACTAGAAGTCTTTGTGCTTCTTTTCAGTTTTAGGCTTTATGGATTTAGAGTTCCTTGTTCCCAGGGGAAATACTTCAAACAGGGGGCACACTAAGTAGTCCACTAAATTTTAAGCTATGACTGCCACCTCTTCTTGCCAAGAGGCCAGAAGATAAGGAAATGATGACCGCTTTGGAAGGACATGAGGCTACTGTTACCGAATGGGGATATCCACTTTAATTTGGTAAGTGCACAAGCACAATAGCAGATTCTCAGATCTCTAAGACACCAGGATCTGTAATACTCTACTATTTAAAACATGAAGTCCAGTGGAGGTATTGCGATGGGAAGAAATTAGAATGAAGGGAGATGTGTGTCAGTTGCAGGCCTGAGACTGGCTACATCATCAAAGTTATAGTTCATCCTATTAATCTTACTTTCCTGAGATTTTCCAGGGAAAGGGAACAACCAGACTCCTGGAGGAACTTTTCCAGATTAAGTTGACTTACTTTGTGAAGCAAGCAGGAAGCAGTGGTATAAGAGTTAAGTATAGTGGATACTAGGTGGGCCACCCTGGACCCCTTTTGGGACCAGGCACTCATCTGTCCCTTCACCTAAGCAGCCCATATTCTTGATTGGTGGATGCAATGATACAAGAGCTAGGGCATTTTGCTTAAATCTAGGATAACTCTTGAAGAACCATCTCAAATTCATAACTACCCTTGGGGTTGGCTTAACCTCTGTTGAGTTTAAATGATGGTTCAACTTCTCCTCTGACATTCTTTCTTTCCTTTTTCCCACACAGGTACTGTGTTTGAAAACTCTTTCCAATAAACTTGCTGCATACAAACTCTGATCTCAGATTGTTTCTTGGAAAACCTGATCTAAAAGACCACTAGATAGGAAGCATCTAATTTGGATCTACTGAGAAGGGGACTAACTACTTGAAAGACTTGGGTTCCATCTTTTATCATGCCTTGAGTGCCTGTGTGCTAAGTCACTTCAGTTGTGTCTGACTCTTTGTGACCCTATGGACTGTAGCCCTCCAGGCTTCTCTGTCCACGGGGTTCTCCATTCTCTCTCCATGGAGTGGATTGCCATGCCCTCCTCCAGGAGATCTTCCCGACCCAGGGATTGAACCTGTGTCTTCTGTATTGCAGGAGGATTCTTTACCACGGAGCCACTGGGGAAGCCCAGTATCATACCTTAGAGTCTTGTAAAACAAAACACAAATATTTACAATGAGAGGGAAGAGAGTCCAGAGTCAAAAGGAGAGTGAAAAAAGGAGAAGCAGCTATGTGTATTGGACACCTAATATGACCCTCACTATAGAAGCTTTACACCTTTAGTCAGACTGTATTCTCAACAACCACACAAAGGAATTATCATCCCAATTTCATGGTGGAGGAACTAAAAGTTAGAGAATTTTAATATAGAACTAGTAGCATCCATACTACCTAGACCCCAAACTGACTGATTAATTCTCTCTAGAACTTCTCCTTCCACTTTTAAGAAAATGGGTTAAAGGAGACAAAGTTGAGAAGATTGGCAAAGCCATATCAGGTTCTAGGCAATTGATAATAAATAGCTCAAGGGTCAGAGTATAACAGCTAGTAAGTAAGATGTATTGAATAGTTCTTCTATGCCAAGAACTATTCGAAGATACTTACATGGACTTTTTTCACTTATTCCTTAGGACTCCTGCCAAAGTAGTGGTAGTATTATTAACCCCTTTTTACCAATGAGAGTGCTGATTTACTTGAAGGAGTTAAACATCGTATTCAGGCTGACACACATAGTGTAGTCTGTTGGTTCCCGAACTTTATCATGAAGGATGATCTGGAAAACTTGCTAAGATACAGAATATATGTTTCTCCTCCAAGAGCTGATGATTTAGAAGATCTAGAGTGTGGGGTGTGAGAATTTGCTGTTTCTACAAATTCCCACATTATGCTGATTCATAAACCACGTTTCAGAATCACTCGGATAGTCAAGGACAAGGTTCAAAGCCAATCTCAGGCATCCTAACTACAGAGCCCACAAAGTCTGTGCTAAATACACATTTCTAGCAGAATTAACCCTAGGTTAAGGATGAGAGCCATTATACCAGTCTGATCCACTTCATGATGCTAAGCAAACCATTTTGTATTTCGATGTCTTTCTAAAATAATAATAAACCTTCTGCCAAACATATGAAATACTTGACACTTGACATTTTTCCTAATATAGATATAAATTTTCATAAGAGGTGTAACCAATAAGGAAATAGTAATTATTGTACTTGGTGGACTGTAAGAGATCCAGAGACTTAAGCACTTTCCAGAGGAAGTAGGTGACACACTAACCGCCCTTAAGAACAAAGGAAACTGCTGGGTATCAGGCAGGAAAGAAGAGAAGGACTAGAAGGCAGAAGAGATGAGGAAAGAGAAAGTTATCAGTAAATAATTCACTTACTGTAATTTCCCCTTAATTTGGCCTTAAAAGGGGGCAGTGGTTTTCTGCACATTTTTTAGAATTAGACCAGAGATGGATGAGTCGAGGTCCTGCTCTAGGAGGCCTTATAGTCATTTAAATCCCACTGCCTGACTCTATAAAGGATGGGTAAAATGTACACCTCAAGTGGCCTGCAGTGTTTTGAGAAAGAAATGGCTTACAGTCATGTAACCATTAGAAGATAGCACTGAACAAGTACTTGCAGTGTGGCATGATTCAAAGTCAAAATGTTAGTTGCTCAGTCATGCTTGACTCTGTGTGACCCCATGGACTGTAACCTGCCAGGCTCCTCTGTCCATGGAATTCTCCAGGCAAGAATACTGGAATGGGTTGCCATTCCCTTCTGTAGGGGATCTTCCTGTCCCAGGGATCAAACCCCAGTCTCTCGCACTGCAGGAAGATTTTTTACCATCTGAGCTACCAAGGAAGTCTGATTAGTGTTAGTATAAGTCACAAATAATAGAGTAGGAGGACTTCAAGGTGGAAACATCAGCACTCAATCCTGGGCTTCACAGAGCCCAAGACAACAGAATTCAAAAAAGGAAATGATGGAAGTCATGCCCAAGCAAGTCCTCCAAAACAGAAAAAGTCTTAGGACTCTGTGGCACCTTGGATAAAGCCTGTTCTTGCAGCCCGGAAACCTGGTTTCTTTTTTGCTTTCTTCAAATTTTTACTTTTTTAAAATTGAAAATAGAGTTGATTTGCAATATTACATTAGCCTCAGGTGTAAAATATTGTGATTCAATCTTTTTATAGATTATACTCCAGTTAAAGTTATTATAAAAAATTGGCTATTACAAGCGTATTAGGCAATTATACACAACTGATGCTAAAGCTGAAACTCCAATACTTTGGCCACCTCATGCGACGAGTTGACTCACTGGAAAAGAGTCTGATGTGAGGAGGGATTGGGGGCGGGAGGAGACGGGGACAACAGAGAATGAGATGGCTGGATGGCATCCCCGACTCTGTGGACATGAGTTTGAGTGAAGTCTGGGAGTTGGTGATGGACAGGGAGGCCTGGTGTGCTGTGATTCATGGGGTCGCAAAGAGTCGGACACGACTGAGCGACTGAACTGAGATATAAATGACTGAATTAATTTTTAAAAGAAGCAGCACTATGTGTTTTACAACATAGTTCTTCTGAGAATCTGAGAATCCTTTCAAATGTTTTTCTTATCTTTCTATCACTTGGGAAGGGTGAGGCACATGTAATTAAAAAGAAATTATACCCATTGCTTTTCAAGTGAGATGACTTTGGACTCTTTTTTCCAAAATACTCAAATATTATAGCATCTCTGCTGTTTCAACATCATTTTCTTCCTCTTAAAATTAATGCATTTTTTAATGGGATATAGTTGATGTACAGTATTATATAAATTACAGGTATATAACAGTGATTCACAATTTTTAAAACATTATATTTCATTTATTGTTATTATAAACTTTATATGATTTGTGTTGTACAATATATCCCTGGAATTTATTAACTTTATACATAATAATTAGTACCTCTTAGCTCCCTGTCCTTTATTGCCCCTCCCCCCTTACCTTTCCCCACTGGTTAACAACTGGTTTGTTCTCTGTTTATGTGGGTCTGTTTAATTTTTGTTATATTCACAAGTTTAATTTTTTCACACATAAGAGATATTGTACATTATTTGTCTTTCTCTGTCTGACTTATTTCACTTAGTATATTTTTTCCACCACACCACTTAGGACTAGTTACCTAGTTCAGGGAAATAAAATAACCAAATCTTGGAAATAATGCAAAAAGAATACTTACATAATTTCTTTAAATGTTTTACTACAGTATTTTATAATAAGACTTCCTGAGGGTCATCTGATTTTCTCATGGGATATAATTTTGATTTACTATTCACAGTTGATTAAGGCTCATATGTCTTATAACTCTGTAAAGTCAGAGATTGATTTGTGGAAAATGAACCAGGTGTGATTTTTTTTTTTTCCCATTTGATACAGAAGGTATCCAAAGGTTATAGCTTATTGCCTTGTAGGATATTAATGAGATTTTTTTTTTATCAGACCAAGCCATCTCAATCCAAATTTCTTTTTCCATTGACCTTATAAATCTGAACTTCTCATATCCTCATTGAATCACCTTTGTCATCCTGTATTAATGAACTGAATAAAATTTTGAAATGTGCTAACTACTTGTATGAGTTTTTTTTAACAATTTGAGAATCGCACATTTTCTTATATAATGGATGGTTAATGTTCAAATCTTTTATCTAGATTTTTTAAAATCTCACTTTAAACTTGGATAGGAGGCAGTGGTTTGAATAGAAGCAGAAACGAATACAGTAAGGTCAGTAGTCATATCATAGGTATCAGGCAGCAAGACTTAAGTTTCTTGCTACCTTATCCAGAGCTTTGGAAAAAATTGAGTATTAATGAGTATAATTATATAAATTTAAGAAGTCTTAGCTCAGTTAAATCAACTGAATTTGCTCCCTTGGAACAGACCTATTCTCTCTCTTATCATGGAATTGTGGATATTTGTAACTAGATTCAAAAAAAAAAAAAAACACCTCTGATTGATAGTGGAACAAAAGAGGAATAAGACATAGTCCATGCTCTTGTAGACTTTTCAGTTCCATCCGTTGATTTATTTAGTATATATTTATTGAGTGTTTTCTAAATATCCACTCTTGCTTGATATAAGCAGTAAACTTTTTTTTTTTCCCTTTCACTAAGCATACTTTTCAGAAAAGTAGGAATGAGAAACAAAAATGGATGCATAAAAAGTTAGGTGTTGATATATGCCATGAAGAAAAGTTAAGGGGAATAAAAGTAAAGATGTTACGGAGGCTGTTATTTCATATGCGGTTGGAGTATGTATGTGTCGGAGATGGTTTCTCTGAGGAATTTACATTTGAGCCAGGGATAGAATGAAGTGAGGGGATACTGTTATTCTTAATTTATATTAGTCCAAGACACATGATGTCATAAATATTCATTGTTTATCTTTCAAAAGCATTTTAAGAGAATATTAAAATATATAAACCCCTGCCAAGTGATAAATGAGAAATAATCAACCCAAGATAGAATTTCTATTACAACATTGTCTACAAATTGACACTAGAAGTTAAAAACAAAATGAATTTTATTTTCCTTAACCATATAAATACAGTTAACTAAACAGCAAAGGATAATAGAATTTCTATTTTCCTGGTCAGAATCTCTTGGATTCCTACCATCAAAGTCAAAATAATTACCTTTCCTTATTTTCCTTTAATTCCTGCAAATCATGTCAAATTTATCTTGCTTATCATGAGACTAGGATTCCAAAACATAGCTTCACACTGGAATTACCTGGGGAATTTCAAATACACGTACGTTTCCTAGATTCCAATAGCCCAAATCTGATGTGATTGGCCTGGGTGGGTATCTTGAGCACCAGGATTTTGATAGCTCTCAAAGGACACTAATGTGATGTCAAAGTTAAATAGCATCCATGAAAACCATGACTTCATTTGGCAGTTCCCCTCTCTGTCCACCCCCATCATATCCACCCCCAGAGTTACTGTCTTTCAACTTGTTGACAGAAGAGATACAACTTGTTCATCCCATTCATATCTTCTAACTCTTAGTAGTCCTCTGATTGGCCGATACCATTTCATTCTTTACCTGTGGAGCCATCTTTTTTCACCTTAGAGATCACTGTTTTCCTCCTTTAACTGAACAAATCACTTTCTAGAAATTTCCAAAATTAGAGTGGCAAAGGATATTGAAATAATTTTTCAGTTAATTATATCAGTGCTGAATAAGTCTGATTCTAAAAATTAAAAAAATTAAAAAAAATGGAGACAAAGAACAACTTGCATAGAAGTTTAGTGTAAGCATTTCTTACACCAGTGGTTGTCACCATGTGGTTGGTCAGTATCTTGAGGAGGAGATTGAATTGAGTCACCAGTATTTTTCAAAGCTCCCAAGTGATTCTAATATGCAGTCATGTTGGAAGACTACTATCTGATATTTCAGAAAATGTCAACAATTGTATCAATATTTTTAAAGACCAGGTCTAAATTATAATAAAATTTTAATGCTAGTGAAATATGGTGGAAGTTAAAGCAGAATTATTTAAAATAATATTTGCCTGTTTGTTGGAATCTCCTGGGACAGTGGCTGAAAATGTCAATTCACTGGGTCCTCTCCTGATTTGGGTCAGATTTAGTAGGTCTGGAGAAAGAACCAGGAATCTGCATCCTAACACATAATCCAGCTGATTCACATGATTATACATGGGTAGAAAATACAAGGTATAGAACCCCAAAAAAAGACAAGATTCAAAGAAGACTCAAATATAGTGTTAAGATCATGGGCACATGTCAGAATTCTCATGTGTACAGCACGCTGGAAGTCTTTTCTTTTTTTTTTGATTTGGGTGTCAGAGGGAGAGAAGAAGTATAGGGAGGTGGAATTTCAGAGGGGAGACTGACATGGGGTGAGGAATCAGGTTTACATGATATTAGAGTTAATGGAAAAAAAAGAGAGAGAGAGAGAGCAAATGTGGTAAGGATTTGGTGACCTGTTTTATAATGGCTGTAATTTTATTTAGTACCTTACCAGGTACCTCATTTAACCCTCCCCTATATGGGGTCGCTAAGGGTCGGACACGACTGAGCGACTTCACTTTCACACATTGGAGAAGGAAATGGCAACCCACTCCAGTGTTCTTGCCTGGAGAATCCCAGGGACTGGGGAGCCTGATGGGCTTTCGTCTATGGGGTCACACAGAGTCGGACACGACTGAAGTGACTTAGCAGCAGCAGCAGCTTATATATAGAAATAAACCTCTGCTTTGGGATTTTGACAGAAAAATAAATCTGATTGAAAGAATCTTATGAAATTAATATGATTTACTATAACAGATAAGAGGAGGCAAGAATATACAATAGAGAAAAGCACCACACTTCAATAAGTGGTGCTGGGAAAACTAGACAGCAACATGTAAAAGAATGAAATCAGGACATTATCTAACACCACACATCAAAAATAAACTCAAAATGGAAATCTTGACACTCTCGTGGATCACAGAAAAATATGTAGTGGATTATAGAACAATTCTTAGAGGTACAGGTATTTTGGATAATATCATAGAACTCATCTCACCAGGCTGGCAGAGAGCAGTAATCAGCATGTAAAGGAGGTTGCGCTGACTGATGCAGGTGACAATGGGGCTCACCTCTCCTTGACCCCATTCTATGGAGACTCACTATGGGGAACCTATCCTCACCCTCTGTTGCTTTATGCTAAACACTCTTTCTCACTTTGTGTTTAGTGCCAGGAGGAGTACCTAAGTATGGAGTCCTTGACTTTTATTTAACTATTTAACTATATATAGGTTAGGTGAATCACTTTCTTTTGGACATGGATGAAAGAAAGTGAAAGTGAAGTCGCTTAGTAGTGTTGGACTCTTTGTGACACCATGGACTGTAGCCCACCAGGCTCCTCTGTTCAAGGGATTTTCCAGGCAAGAGTACTGGAGTGGGTTGCCACTTCCTTCTCTAGGGAAACTTCCTACACAGGGATTGAACCTGGGTCTCCCACATTGCAGGCAGACTCTTAATCATCTGAGCCACAAGGGAAACTTGGATGACATGGATGAGAGATGTAAAAATAGGTACTGCTTAAGGTCATGAGGGCTTCCCTGGTGGCTCAGTGGTAAAGAATCCACCTGCCAATGCAGGAGACACAAGTTTGATCCCTGGGTGGGGAAGGTCCCCTGGAGAAGGAAACAGCAGCCCACTCCAGTATTCTTGTCTGGAAAATCCCATGGAAGGAGAATCCTATCTGGCTATAGGCCACAGGATTGCAAAGATATGACTTAACAACTAAACAACAGCAATGACAACAAGATCATGCCCAGGTTCAGCAAAATATAACCCTTTTTGTAAAGAAAATTTTATTGGAACACAGTATACTGATTATATATTTGTGGCTGCATTGGCACTGCAATGTCAGAGTTGTATAGCTCTGACACAGGTTGACTAGTCTTAAAATCTGAAAGTATTTACTATGTAGCAGAAAAATTTTCCTAGCCCCTGTGTCATACTGCCACCATGAAAGTACCTGGGATCATGTCACCTCAGCATAAAGCACAGTATGAGACAGTGCCAGGCTGAGCCATGAACACTCTAGCCACCTGAAGCTATTTCTACTCTTGGTCTTCTCCATTTGAAACTATAAATGGTATTTTTTGTTTTGCTTTAGTTTGGCTTCACTTTGCTTTTACTTAAGCCATTGGAGTTGAGTTTACCTTAATTTACCCCTTCCCCCAAATAGTTCTAATTCCAAGTATTAAAATTAAAAATATAAGCAGAGGAGAAAAAAATAACAGCTGAAATCAATGTTAAGTGAAAGTGTTAGTCACTCAGTTTTGCCCAACTCTTTGAGACCCCTGTCACCCACCAGGCTCCTCTATCCATGGAATTTTCCAGGCAAGAAGAGTGGTATGAGTTGCCATTTCCTTCGCCAAAGGATCTTTCTGACCCAGGAATCCTGCATTGCAGGCAGATTATTTACTAGCTGAACCACCAGGGGAGCCCTGAAATCAGTGTAGTAAGTATTTAATTATCTGACCAACTTTGAGTGAGAAATGAAATTATTTTTGCAGCAAACATAAAGACTCCTCCATAAAAATAGTAGTAAATGCTCACAGAATCAATCGAAGACAGTCAAAGCGAGGATGACTCCAATAAGACCAAGACAGACAATATGCCAGCCATTCGGTGAGCAGGTTGTCACCAAGAGCTTAGAGAGTTTGGATCAATGGTTCATGAATATGTCATACACTCAATAACAGTGTTTCATGTTTTGCATTTTTAGACTGATGCTAGTGCTAGTTGAAACTGACACAGCTATTATAGTTTAACTCTTCTGTTAGTCTAATTCAGAAATGTCTTATGTTTACTCCTTACTTTCTAGCACAGGATCTGGCTTATGGTAGATTCTCAATAAAAAGAACAAATGAGCCTGAACTAGACAACCCAACATTTTTATTTTGGGATGCAGATCCAAGTAGTATATATCAAGAACTTAAATACTTATTCCTCTCAGAGTGCATCCTTATCTGAGATAGTCTCCAGTATCTGTACTCTTTTCCAAGTGGATACATCTCCCTAAAACATCCTGTTTGTCTAATAAATTCTTAATTGTAATGACCTATGCTGACCAGCGGGCTTTCCTGGTGGCTCAGACAGTAAAGAATCTGCCTGCAATGCAGGAGACCGGGGTTCGATCCCTGGGTCAGGAAGGTCCCCTGGAGAAGGGCGTGGCAATACACTCCAGTATTCTTGCCTGGAAAACCCCATGGACAGAGAAGCCTGGCAGGCTACAGTCCATGTGGTCACAAAAAGTCGGACAGAATGAGCAACTAACATTTTCGCTTTCAAGCTGATCAATGAGTCGGACACAACTGAGCACACTCACACAATCACTGAGCCTCCTTATTCCTGACATTTGATAATGTTTGTGGTTGACTGTTGCAGACACCTAACCTTAAAGAAATAAAATATGCATGAGACCTGGGAAAGAGAGTTAATTTTCTGTTAATTAGCAGTATTCTCTTGAAGGATAAGCCCATCTCGGATTTGTTGGGAGGGTTAAGCCATGTTGTGTAAAGCAATAATGTCTCCTATTAACTGGTCAAAAATATAGTGAGCCCTTGTCTATGCAAAGAAGATCTTTCTGTGTTTCAAGCTTCAATTGAAATACATACATATATATATATATGTATATACATATATATATATATATATCTGTGAGTCTGGTGGTTTAATCCCTTTGTTTCCATTAGGATAAAATTTGCTTTATGTAATTCCTTTTCAAGTACTTAATTGAGAACAAGAAGCCTAGGTTAAGATTAATTCTAACAGTCTGAGATTCTTCATTTTACTGATAACAAAGGGTAATATAGAACTCCTCTGTTTAACATAAAGCTCACTTGAAGATTGGAGAAGAAGATTGCTAGTTAATCTTCCAAAATTCCAAATAAGGCTTGAATTCATTAACTGAAGCATCTACATTTTACTGAAGTGGTTCTTATTAAGAAACTCCTTTTTAACTCACCATACATCTGGCTTACACCTTGTTCTCTACCAATAGCAATCAAAGGACACAAGTCCATATTAATTATCTATAGCTGTATAATATAATACTTTACAATTCAGCGGCTCAAAACAACAGTATTCATTATGTCACAGCATGTCAAGAATCCAAGCACAGCTTAGCTGGGTCCTCTGGTTCTGATCTCTCACCAGGCTGCCATCAAGGAGCTAACAGAGTTGCTGTCATTTTAAGGCTCAGTTGAGAGAAGATCTATTTCTATGCTTGCTCACCTTGTTGTTCCAAGATTTAGTTCTCTATGGGCTCTTGGTCTAAGGGGCTCAATCCCCCATCATATACAAACCCGAGGACTCTCTCCTTGGTTCCTTGCCATGAGAATCTTTCCAAAGGGCAGCTCACGACATGGCAGCTGATTTCATCAGAATGAGCAAGTGAACAGGCAAGAGAGAAGGAGAAAGTGCTAGCAAGGGACTTCCCTGGTGGCCCAGTGGCTAAGACCCTCCCAATGCAGGGGGTCAGTGTTTGACCTCTGGTCAGGAGCTAGATCCCGCATGCTGCAACTAAGAGTTAATTTGCCATAAACTAAAGATCCCACATGCCACGACTAAAAGATCCTACATGTTGCAATGAAGATTGAAGATTCCATGTGTGGCTAAGACTTGGTGCTGCTAAATAAATAATTTTCTTTTAAGTGCTAGCAAGATGAAGTCATAGTCTTCTACAACTTCATCTCAGGAGTGATATTCCATCACTTTTATAATATTCTATTTATTTAGCAAGTCACCAAGTCCAGTCCACACTTAGGTTGAGAAGATTATACAGGGTATATATATATATATATATATATATATATATCAGGAAGGAGAGGGATCATTGGCAGCTCTCATTTTTTAAAAAAAATATTTTTTATTTTAAAATTATTACAGATAAATAGGAAGATACTTCAAAATTACATAGATACTGTATACCCTTTAACCAATTCATTCCCCATCCCCCAATGGTAAGATTTTGCAACACTATCATGCAATCACAAAACTAGGAAACCAATATTGTTACAATCCACTAGCCCCATTTAATCAGTTTTATGTACCCTCATTTGTGATTATATAATTCTATACAATCTTATCAAAAGTGCAAGTTTGTGTAACTACCAGCATGTTTACAGTATTAACAGTATCATCACCTTAAGGACATTTTGTATTTTTGTTCTCTTGTAAATGCAGTCAACCTCCTCCCCATCTCTAACAAAAGACAGTCACTAATCTGTTCTCAAGGTCTATATTTTTTCATGTTGAAAATACTACATAAATTGAATAATACAGTATGTGGCCTATTGGCACTGAGATCTTTCAGACAGCATAATCTCTTTTAGATTGAGCCAAGATGTTTATTTATTAATAGTCTGTTCCCATCTAATGTTGAGTATGGGCTTCCCAGGTGTCTCAGATGGTAAAGAATCTGCCTGCAATGCAGGAGACCTGGGTTCAATCCCTGGGTTGGGAAGCTCCTCTGGAGAAGGGAACGGCTACCCACTTCAGAATTCCATGGACAGAGGAACTTGACAGGCTTCAGTCCATGGGGTCAGAAGGAGTCATTCACAACTAAGAGACTAACACTATTTTTATTACCACTATGGTTGAGTATGGAGGAACTATCTTAGATGTCTGATTACCACAATGTTTTCATGACTAAAGTTGCCAAAAGGGGTTGATCAGTTCAGTTCAGTTCAGTCACTCAGTCATAACTGACTCTTTGTGACCCCATGAATCACAGCATGCCAGGCCTCCCTGTCCATCACCAACTCCCGGAATTCATTCAAATTCATGTCCATCAAGTTGGTGATGCCATCCAGCCATCTCATTCTCTGTCATCCCCTTCTCCTTCCACCCCCAATCCCTCCCAGCATCAGAGTCTTTTCCAGTGAGTCAACTCGTCGCATGAGGTGGCCAAAGTATTGGAGTTTCAGCTTTAGCATCAGCCCTTCCAATGAACACCCAGGATTGATCTCCTTTAGAATGGACTGGTTGGATCCCTTTGCAGTCCAAGGAACTCTCAAGAGTCTTCTCCAGCACCACAGTTCAAAAGCATCAATTCTTCAGCAATCAGCTTTCTTCACAGTCCAACTCTCAATGGGGGTTGATATCTTAAGAGAAATAACACTGAGTAGTAGGAGTTGATTTGGAAGACTGACAGGAGTTGTCGAATGTTGGAAAAAGACTTGCACCATGCTTATCAGGGGCAGCTACTTCACACTTACTCCTCACAAATCTGTCCAACCCTGCTCTCCCATGTTCTTCTGCAGTTCCTTACTCACAGAGAAAATGTTCCTTACAGAGACATTATCCTTACTCACAGAGGAAATGTGAACAATCAAATAAGACATCTAAATTACTGACTCTCAAAAGGAAATTGTGTGCCTGTATTTTTGCTCATTCTTTCTTTTTTTTAATTGGAGGCTAATTACTTTACAAATTACATTGGTTGGTTTTGCCATACATTGACATGAATCTGCCCCAGGTGTACATGTGTACCCCTTCTTGAACCCCCCTCCCACTTCCCTCCTTCCCTTATCCTCCCTCTGGGTCATCCCCATGCACCAGCCCCGTGCATCCTGTATCATGCGTCGAACCTGGACTGGTGATTCATTTCCCATATGATAATATACATGTTTCAATGCCATTCTCCCAAATCATCCCACCCTCACCCTCTCCCACAGAGTCCCAAAGACTGTTCTGTACACCTGTGTCTCTTTTGCTGTCTTGTATACAGGGTTATCGTTACCATCTTTCTAAATTCCATATATATGCATTAGTATACTGTATTGGTGTTTTTCTTTCTGGCTTACTTCATTTTTATTCTGATTTCAAAGGAAGAGATATTCCTGTTTTAGAATAATTCCTTGATGATATATCTTTCTTTTCTACTCAGGTCTTAACTTCCCATCACAACAAGGCTCTCTGATGACTTCAGTCAGGCCTTATCAAGTGCCCAGGTTTCTCCTGTGTTCTTTCCTTGTACCCTTTGGATAGCACCTCGATGCTCTTCAGAAAACTCCTCACCTCCTTCACCTCAGTGCCCTTAAATGGGGCTACTATTTGCATCAAGGCACTAGTCCAGCTTTTCTCAAGATAGTATGCTTATAGCTAAATTCAATTTTCAGGCTTTAGCTTAACCAGCTTTCTTTATAATTTAGAACTTCTGACTGTACTAGCTTTCTAGTGATACTCTCCTCCTCTCATTTCCATCAGTTCAGTTCAATTGCTTAGTCATGTCAAACTCTTTGCCAGTCCTTGCATTGCAGCATGCCAGGCTTCCCTGTTCACAACCAACTCCCAGAGCTTTCTCAAACTCATGTCCATCATTGGTGATGCCATCCAACCATCTCTTCCTCTGTCGTCCCCTTTCTCCTTTTGCCTTAAATCTTTCCCAGCATCAGGGTCTTTTCCAAAGAGTCAGTTCTCCACATCAGGTGGCCGAAATATTGGAGCTTCAGCTTTAGCATCAGTCCTTCCAATGAACACCCAGGATTGATCTCCTTTAGAATGGACTGGTTGGATCTCCTTGCAGTCCAAGGGACTCTCAAGAGTCTTCTCCAACACCACAGTTCAAAAGCATCAATTCTTCGGCACTCAGCTTTGTTTATAGTCCGACTCTCACATCCATACATGACTACTGAAAAAACTATAGCTTTGACTAAGATGGACCTTTGTCAGCAAAGTAATGTTTCTGCATTTTAATATGCTATCTAGGTTTGTCATAGCTTTTCTTCCAAGGAAAATACCCATAATACCACTCTTTTATGTTGTTGTCCTACCTGACTGTCCACTCCTTCTCCATCTCTTTTGCAGAGGAATAAATCTGTCCTTTAATGCTTCGCTTCTGATTTCTAGGTAAGGCATTGACTTTTTATAAGTACCTCCAAGAAGATTTTTTTAACTTTCCTGATTTTAATTACCATCTCTATGTGAACAACTCCTAAAGTTTTATCTTCATAAATTTCTCTTTCCTAAGCCTCATGTTCCTATATAACTATGCAAGAAAAATTCATTTCTTCATTTAAATTCAATTTCAAACTGAACTCCTCATCACCCTCAACCAAATCTACAGCTCCTAAAAGTTTCTTCCTTTCTATGAGTAGAACTCCTTCCATTCTGCTAGGTGGGTCAGAATCCTGCATAAACCCTCCTCATCTATCCAATTGACCATAAAGTTTCAGTCAATAGAAAGAAAAGATAAGGTGCTAGCATAATCTTTACCCAGTACTTTATAGTCCTATGCTCCATATTTAACCTTCAAATTGAATGAAAATAAAATATAGAAAAAGTGACCTTAAACAAAAATCAAGATGGTGTTTATGCTAGGCAGAATAATGGCCCTTCCAAAGATATTCATTTTCTAATTTTCAGAACCTACCACTATGTTACATTACATGGCATGGGAGAAATATCACTTCAGATCCTATTAAGGTTGCAAATTAGATGGTCATAAAATAGGGGAAATTATCTTGATTTATTTGGATAGGCCCAATGTAATTATAAGGGTTCTTAAAGGTGGATGTGGGAAGAAAAAGAACAGTCAGTTTCAGAGCACTAAGATAGAAGAAAAACCACACTAGCTATTGCTGACCTTGAAAACGGAAGGGAGCTGTGGACTAAGGAATGAGGATACATTTTAGAAGACGGACAAGGCATGAAAATGGATTCTCTTCTAAAAACTGAAAGGAACACAGGCGTGCCAGCACCTGGATTTTAACCTGCTGAAATATTTTTCAGATTTCTGATCTCTAGAATTATAAAACACTAAATTTCCCTGCTTTTATCCACTAAGTTTGTGGTAATTTTATACCACAAACTTAGTGGAGATAGGAGACCTATACAGTTTATCTTATTTAAGTAACTTTTTATCTTTTATGTTATCCACTTTTATCCACTAAGTTTGTGGTAATGTTTTACCACAAACATAGTGGCAACAGGAAACCTATACAGCTTATCTTATTTAAGTAACTTTTTATCCTTTATGTTAGACTAAATTGAAAGTGATGTCTCTCAGTCATGTCCAACTCTTTGAAACAGCATGGACTGTAGCTTATCAGGCTCCTAAGGGCATGGGATTTTCCAGGCAAGAATACTGGAGTGGGTGGCCATTTCCTTCTCCAAGCAGAGATCAACTGTTACTAAAATCGGAAATGACAGTGCAAATATTACCACTAATCCTGCAGAAATAAAACCATTATAAGAGAGTACTCTGAACAATTTTAATCCAACAAACTGGATGACCTAAATAAAATTTAAAAATTCCCAGAAACACAAAAACACATTAAGACTTATCTGAACAGACTGTGACTAATAAGAAACTTGAATCAGTGATTAAATATCTCCCAACAATGGCAAGCCACTCCAGTACTCTCGCCTGGAGAATCCCATTGACAAAGGAGCCTGGTAGGCTGCAGTCCGTGGGGTCGCTAAGGGTCGGACACGACTGAGCGACTTCACTTTCAATTTCCACTTTCACACATTGGAGAAGGAAATGGCAACCCACCCCAGTGTTCTTGCCTGGAGAATCCCAGGGACAGGGGAGCCTGGTGGGCTTCCGTCTATGGGGTCACACAGAGTTGGACACGACTGAAGTGACTTAGCAGCAGCAGCAACATACAAAAGCCATGGGCCAGATGGCTTCACTGGTGAATCTGACCAAACATTTGAAGAACAACACCATTCCTTCTAAATTTTTTTCAAAACACTGAAGAGTAAACGCTTTCTAACTACCTCAAATATGCAGATGACACCACCCTTATGGCAGAAAATGAAGAGGAACTAAAAAGCCTCTTGATGAAAGTGAAAGAGGAGAGTGAAAAAGTTGGCTTGAAGCTCAACATTCAGAAAACAAAGATCATGGCATCTGGTCCCATCACTTCATGGCAAATAGATGGGGAAACAGTGGAAACAGTGGCTGACTTTGTTTTCTTTGGGCTCCAAAATCACTGCGGATGTTGATTGCTGCCATGAAATTAAAAGACGCTTACTCCTTGGAAGGAAAGTTATGACCAACCTAGATAGTACATTAAAAAGCAGAGACATTACTTTGCCAACAAAGGTCTGTCTAGTCAAGGCTATGGTTTTCCATTGATCATGTATGGATGTGAGAGTTGGACTATGAAGAAAGCTGATCGCCAAAGAATTGATGCTTTTGAACTGTGGTGCTGGAGAAGACTCTTGAGAGTCCCTTGGACTGCAAGGAGATCCAACCAGTCCATTCCAAAGGAGATCCATCCTGGGGGTTCTTTGGAAGGACTGATGCTAAAGCTGAAACTCCAATACTTTGGCCACCCATGCGAAGAGTTGACTCCCTGGAAAAGACTCTGATGGTGGGAAGGATTGGGGGTGGGAGGAGAAGGGGTCGACAGAGGATGAGATGGCTGGATGGCATCACCGACTCGATGGACGTGAGTTTGAGTGAACTCTGGGAGTGGTGATGGACAGGGAGGCCTGGCGTGCTGTGATTCATGGGGTCGCAAAGAGTCGGTCATGACTGAGCAACTGAACTGAACTGAACTGAACTCATTTTTTGAGGCTGCATTAAATGGCAACCCACTCCAGTATTCTTGCCTGGAGAATCCCATGGACAGAGGAGCCTGGCAGGGTACAGGCCATGGGATCACAATGAGTCGGACACGACTGAGACTTCACGTTCGTTCATTCATTACCCTGATACCAAAACCAGACTAAGAATAAGAAAAGAAACTCACAGACCAATAAATCTTATAAAGATATGATGCAAAAATCCTCAGCAAAGCACAGGAATACCTCATGTCACTGTACTTCACCTTACTGTTCTTCACTGATGATATGTTTTTACAAATTGAAGGTATGCGGTAACCCTGCACAGAGCGATTCTATGGGCATCAATTTTCCAACAACATTTTCTCACTTTGTGTTTCCACATCACACTGTGGTGATTTTCACAATATTTCAAACTTTTTCATTTTTCATCAAATATTTCATTTATTTTATTTGTTCATTTATTACATTTGTTCTGTTCATATTTATTAAATATGTTCACAGATATTTGTCCTGATATCTATGATCAGTGATCGCTACCACTACAAAAAGATTATAATTCACTGAAGGCTCAGATCATGGCTAGCATTTTTTAGTTATAAGGTATTTTTAAATTAAGACATATACCTTTTAAAGACACAATTCTATTGCACACTGAATAGACTACAGTATCGTAAACATAACTTGTATATGCACTGGGAAGCCAAAAATTTTGTATGCCTCACTTTATTACAACATTTGCTTTATTGAGGTGGTCTGGAACAGAACTTGCCATATGTTCAAGGTTTTTTCAGTTCAGTTCAGTCACTCAGTCGTGTCCGACTCTTTGTGACCCCTGAATCACAGCACGCCAGGCCTCCTTGTCCATCACCAACTCCCAGAGTTCACTCAAACTCATGTCCATCGAGTTGGTGACGCCATCCAGTTATTTCATTCTCTGTCGTCCCCTTCTCCTCCTGCCCCTAATCCCTCCCAGCATCAGAGTCTTTTCCAGTGAGTCAACTAACAACCAAATTCAGCAGCATATTAAATGAATCATGTGAAACCTGTCACAAGCTTATTCTCTCTTAAGACTGGTATTTAACACTGTACTTCAAGTACCAGCTGATAACAAAGACAAGGAAAGGAGATAAAGGCATACAAATAGGGAAGGAAATCAAACTATCTTTGTTTCCAGAGGACATTAGTGTCTAAGCCACTCCTCAAGTTGACTTCCTAAAACCCTCCAGAAACCAATAAACTAGGATGAAAGCCAATTATTTTTGTATCATTTTATATTTGTTGATGTTGTTTTAGTCGCTAAGGCATGTCTGACTCTTTTGTGACCACTTGGACTGTAGCCTGCCAGGCTCCTCTTTCCATGTGGTTTCCAAGACAAGAATACTGAAGTGGGTTGCCATTTCCTTCTTTAGGGGATCTTCCCAACTTAGGAATCAAAACCATCTCTTATTCTCTTATGTCTCCTGCATTGTCAGGTCGATTCTTTACCACTGTGCCACCAGGAAACCCCGTCCTTATATACACCAGCAGTGAAAACCTAGAACTTGAAAAATTCTTAAAAACTGATTATTTACAATAGTACCCCCTAAAAGAAATACTCATGTATAAATCAAATGAATTTGTACAGAATCTTTATACATGAAAATACCAAAACCCTGACAAAAGAAATCAAAAATCAAAATATCACAATAAAGATTGCCGAGGAATCCAAGTCAAGGAGTTACATTCAATAAAGGAGACAAGACCTCAATCAGTTCAGTTCAGTCACTCAGTCGTATGCGACTCTCCGCGACCCCATGAATCACAGAACGCCAGGCCTCCCTGTCTATCACCAACACCCGGAGTTCACTCAAACTCATGTCCATCGAGTTGGTGATGCCATCCAGCCATCTCATTCTCTGTCGTCCCCTACTCCTCCCGCCCCCAACCTTTCCCAACATCAGAATCTTTTCCAGTGAGTCAACTCTTCGCATGAGGTGGCCAAAGTATTGGAGTTTCAGCTTTAGCGTAAGTCCCTCCAATGAACACCCAGGACTGATCTCCTTTGAAATGGACTGGTTGGATCTCCTTGCAGTTTAAGGGACTCTTAAGAGGATTCTCCAGCACCACAGTTCAAAAGCATCAATTCTTCAGCGATCAGCTTTCTTCACAGTCCAACTCTCACATCTATACATGACCATGGGAAAAACCATAGCCTTGACTAGACGGACCTTGGTTGGCAAAGGAATGTCTCTGCTTTTTAATATATTATCAAGGTTGGTCATAACTTTCCTTCCAAGGAGTAAGTGTCTTTTAATTTCATGGCTGCAATCAGAATCTGTAGTGATTTTAGAGCCCAAAAAAATAAAGTCTGAAACTGTTTCCACTGTTTTCCGATCTATTTCCCATGAAGTGATGGGACCAGATGCCATGATCTTTGTTTTCTGAATGTTGAACTTCAAGCCAACCTTTTCACTCTCCTCTTTCACTTTCCTCAAGAGGCTTTTGAGTTCCTCTTCACTTTCTGCCATAAGGGTAGTGCCATCTGAATATCTGAGATTATTAATATTTCTCCCAGCAATCTTGATTCCAGCTTGTGCTTCTTCCAGCCCAACGTTCCTCATGATGTACTTTGCATATAAGTTAAATAAGCAAGGTGACAATATACAGCCTTGACGCACTCCTTTTCCTATTTGGAACCAGTTGGTTGTTCCATGTCCAGTTCTGACTGTTGCTTCCTGACCTGCATACAGGTTTCTGAAGAGGCAGGTCAGGTGGTCTGGGATTCCCATCTCTTTCAGAATGTTCCACAGTTGATTGTGATCCACACAGTCAAAGGCTTTGGCATAGTCAATGAAGCAGAAATAGATGTTTTTCTGGAACGTTCTTGCTTTCTCCATGATCCAGCGGATGTTGGCAATTTGATCTCTGGTGCCTCTGCCTTTTCTAAAACCTGCTTGGACATCTGGGAGTTCACGGTTCACATATTGCTGAAGCCTGGCTTGGAGAATTTTGAGCATGACTTTACAAGCGTGTGAGATGAGTGCAACTGTGCGGTAGTTTGAGCATTCTTTGGCATTGCCTTTCTTTGGGATTGGAATGAAGACTGACCTTTTCCAGTCTGTGGCCACTGCTGAGTTTTCCAAATTTGCTGGCATTTTGAGTGCAGCACTTTCACAGCATCATCTTTCAAGATTTGAAATAGCTCAACTGGAATTCCATCACCTCCACTAGCTTTGTTCGTAGTGATGCTCTCTAAGGCCCACTTGACTTCACATTCCAAGATGTCTGGCTCTAGGTCAGTGATCACGTTATCGTGACTATCTTGGTCGTGAAGATCTTTTTTGTACAGTTCTTCTGTGTATTCTTGCCACCTCTTCTTAATATCTTCTGCTTCTGTTAGGTCCACACCATTTCTGTCCTTTATCAAGCCCATCTTTGCATGAAATATTCCCTTGGAATCTCTAATTTTCTTGAAGAGATCTCTTGTTTTTCCTATTCTGTTGTTTTCCTCTATTTCTTTGCATTGATCACTGAGGAAGGCTTTCTTATCTCTCCTTGCTATTCTTTGGAACTCTGCATTCAGATGCTTATATCTTTCCTTTTCTCCTTTCCTTTTCGCTTCTCTTCTTTTCACAGCTATTTGTAAGGCCTCCTCAGACAGCCATTTTGCTTTGTTGCATTTCTTTTCCATGGGGATGGTCTTGGTCCCTGTCTCTTGTACAATGTCACGAACCTCCGTCCAGAGTTCATCAGGCACTCTATCTATCAGATCTAGTCCCTTAAATCTATTTCTCACTTCCACTGTATAATCATAAGGGATTTGATTTAGGTCATATCTGAATGGTCTAGTGGTTTGCCCTACTTTCTTCAATTTAAGTCTGAATTTGGCAATAAGGAGTTCATGATCTGAGCCACAGTCAGCTCCTGGTCTTGTTTTTGCTAACTGTATAGAGCTTCTCCATCTTTGGCTGCAAAGAATATAATCAATCTGATTTTGGTGTTGACCATCTGGTGATGTCCATGTGTAGACTCTTCTCTTGTGTTGTTGGAAGAGGGTGTTTGCTGTGACCAGTGCGTTCTCTTGACAAAACTCTTATTAGCCTTTGCCTGCTTCATTCCATGGTCCAAGGCCAAATTCCAACACCTGTTACTCCAAGTGTTTCTTGACTTCCTACTTTTGCATTCCAGTCCCCTATAATGAAAAGGACATCTTTTTTGGGTGTTAGTTCTAAAAGGTCTTGTAGGTCTTCATAGAACCGTTCAACTTCGGCTTCTTCAGCGTTACTGGTTGGGGTTAGGCCTGGATTACCGTAATATTGAATGGTTTGCCTTAGAAACGAACAGAAATCATTCTGTCGTTTTTAAGACTGCATTCAAGTACTGCATTTCGGACTCTTTTGTTGACCATGATGGCAACTCCATTTCTTCTAAGGGATTTTGCCCACAGTAGTAGATATAATGGTCATCTGAGTTAAATTCACCCATTCCAGTCCATTTTAATTCACTGATTCCTAGAATGTCTATGTTCACTCTTGCCATCTCCTGTTTGACCACTTTCAATTTGCCGTGATTCATGGACCTAACATTCCAGGTTCCTATGCAATATTGTTCTTTACAGCACCGGACCTTGCTTCTATCATCGGTCACATCCACAACTGGGTATTGGTTTTGCTTTTGCTCCATCCTTTTATTCCTTCTAGAGTTACTTCCCCACTGATCTGCAGTAGCATACTGGGCACCTACCGACCTGGGGAATTCCTCATTCAGTAGCCTATCATTTTGCCTTTTGATATTGTTCATGGGGTTCTCAAGGCAAGTATACTGAAGTGGTTTGCCATTCCCTTCTCCAGTGGACCACATTCGGCTGTGGTCCATGTGATCAGATCAACTAGTTTCCTGTGATTATGATTTCAGTGTGTCTGCCCTCTGATGCCCCGTCTTATTTGGGTTTCTCTTACCTTGGTCATGGAAAATCTCTTCACAGCCGCTCCAGCAAAGTGCAGCCACTGTACCTTACCTTGGACGAGGGGTATCTCCTCAAGGCCACCCCTCCTGACCTTGAACGTGGAGTAGCTCCTCTCGGCCCTCCTGCGCCCGCGCAGCCACCCCCTGTTGAATGTGGGGCAGCTCCTCTCGGCCGCAGGCCCTGGCCTCAGGCGTGGGGTAGCTCCTCTCGGCCGCGCCTCTTTGCCTGGTCGGTTGCCCCAGGGCCGGCGTCTCTCGCATCTGCGTTTCTCACAGAATCTCAAGGATGGTTGATCTGTCTCTTTATTCTTCTACCACTTCTTTCAGTCACCATCTTTGTCACAACTTTCTTCAGTTAACGTCATTTCATAGCTCTAATAAAACTATATAATTTGAAATGATTGGTAGTGCCAATTTGTATATGTGTGAATATGCACTCCAGTGTGATGTGTCTATAAACAGTTATTTTAATTTGGAGAGAATAGTATGCTTGATATATGTTTTTTTCTATAATATCAAGCCTACAATGTGATAACTTTTTTGTTTTTAATGTATATACAATAATTATCAATGTCATATTAATACTTAAATTACAGTACTCTGCTTCTGCTATACCTATCCCATCAATGAGATTTAACCATAATCAATGTCCTTCAAGTGTACCATGAGATAAACAACTTATTAAATCAATACCAATAGTATACAAAAGTGGTCTTTTTCTACTTTTCTAAAATTGGATCCAAGCAATTTTCAAAAGCTATAAAGAAGGCAAAAATAAAGTTCTATAAACTACCATAACTTGACACAGTATATGACAGTGATTAAATATAAGCTATGCTCTCACTTTTCACATGATGAAAGGTATTTTTCACACTTTAAAAAAGGAAGTGCAACAAATCTGTTCATGGCACTGGACAACATAATGCATGATATATACTTCTTCTTACAGTCAATAAGCAAAGTTCAGAAAGATATTAATTACTGACTCAAAAAAAGTAAAATAAAACAGCCCAGAAACTTTTAGGGACATAGAGTGTAACAGGATCTGTCTACTATTTCAAAGGTCAAAGTGTACTACTAGGAGATGAACTGCAAAACTGGATATTTTGCAGAGCATTAGTCTTAAATTTGTTCATATCTAGTAGTATTTTGAAATGAAGCACCAATTTTCATAGAGCAAGATAAATGCTACTGACTTAGCAGCAGCAGCAGCAGGGTGTCTTCACTAGCTTAGAACTCCGCCAAAAAAGGCCAGAAAATCAGAAAAGTGCAAGTGTGAATTAGACAAGTAAAGATATTTTTCACATCTAATAAATTTCCAAATAACACATATACCCTGAAAATATTGTGGCACTGGCTCACATACAGAAACTATATACTTGTTAAGGAGTGACTGAAAATTGCACAAAGTGCTTTATTGGCTTTATGTCACTCTTTGAATGGTGGCAAATAATGAACTCCTTGATGGAAAGAAGCCACTTGTATTCAAGTGCCAGTTATGCACTTTTCTAATCAATTGCGTCATTCTTTACATTGCCTTCTCTGAAACAAAAGGAGTTTGGAGCTGGGAAAAAGTTAAAGTGATGTTCTCCATTGTCCAAATTACAAAACATTATGTTTTAGTAGATTAATTACATCCACATGTGCTAAAGATGTTATCTAATGTGGAATAACAGTAGCATTTACTTGTCAACACTAAAATATAATTCCAAGTTTCAGTATAAATCCTGGAATAGTTCAGTATCATATTACTTCAATCTAATACAGGTCCTAATAGTTGGCATTAGCCATACACATTTCCTTATCTCCATAGAGACTAAAGAATAATCACTTTTATATGTAAATACATTTAGTATAACTACTCTAGAGACCACAGTGACTGCTAAGGTTATTAATGAAGCTGCACTTAATTTGACTCTCACCCAAATGACTCTCTAGGAAAAATTCAAGAGCCTGAACATAATCCGAGCTCAGATTCCACACTTGCTATATTTGATAAACCAGGATAGAACTAGTAAAATTGTTTTGCATGTTAAAATGATGGCTGCTTTTCTGGTTAGGATGTGAATAGGCAAGTGTCCTCTCCTCCCAAGGTCAGTCAGTATTTTGTTCTGAGCATGCTGCTTGCATCTCCTCATGTCCTTATCTCCAGATTCAACAGCTAGTCTTTGTGCATGATACAGCAAACACGAAGCTCAGATCAACAATAAAAGCTAAAATAAGGACTGTAGATTATTGCTGGGGCACACATTTGCATGTTTTGTCACCATGTTATTTTGTTATTTGAAAAACTTCCACCAAAAATACACACACTTTCAATGAGTTGTGCGTTGGATTAAACTTGGAAAATTTGGTTGGCTAAATCTTAGCATATAAATTGTTAGTTCACAGGTGCAGGGTACCTCAAGACACTTCCTGCAGACTGTGCTGGGACTACTCAGATTCTCCGCGCAAATACACAGTTCTGGCCTTTAAATCACCAACCCCATTAATAAACTTTGTAGTTAGTGTATACCGGTGATACAACTTTCCTTATTTTGTCAGGCTTTCTGCCCAGACCTGGACTTGTGTCCAGAGATTCTCTTGCCATTTGCACCCCTGTCTGTCCCATCCAGTTTCCACAGCCTGCCAAATCAGTAGCTAATTTCCACCCTCATTTGTGTTTTCTGTTCTTGCTTCCATTTCGTATCTGCCAATAAAGACCTACATCCATCTATATTTGGTCAGTTTCTATTTCAGCAAACCATTCCTTTACTTTTGGAAGTCTCTTTAAATCAGAACACCACATTGAATAGCTAGGTGGAAAGAGGTAAATATCATTCAATGTTGACTTGAGAAATTTTTTGCTTCTCCAAACCTGCCTACTTTAAAATCACAACCTCAGACCACAGCTTAAGTAGTTGGAGCTCACAGTTATGATTATAAAATTACTTTGTTCCCACACTGGCTGAATTTCTGGCTCCAAAGAAGCAATATCTTACTGAATACTACAGAAACTATAGTACTGGCTGCACTGCACCCAGGGCTGGCTTACACTATCTGATTGAACTGAATAATAAGTAAATTCAAAATTTTTGATGAAAAAAGGAGAAAATTAAGAGCTTCTAGTGGAAGAGTCTTCCTGAGGAGCAGGGCCAATCACTTCCTAAATCATCTCTTTCTAGCCCAAATGTAGAAACTTCTGTCTCATTATGAATTGGGCTCAGGAATATCCAACCCTGCACCCATCCCTGCACCATACTAATTCAATAAGATGAAATACCAAACACAGTTCTTACACTGTGAGGTGGTTGTGTTTGTGTGTTGGGTGTTGGGATTTAATTTGATTGGTAAAATTTGGACAGTACTTCCCTGTGTTTAGCATCATACAATTGAGTTTTTAAGCTAGTAAGGAGTTTTAGCTTTATCATTAATTTATTTTCAGTTAAGAAAAGTGAAAGTGAAAGTTGCTCAGTCTTGTCCGACTCTTGGCGACGCCACGGACTATCCAGTCCATGGAATTCTCCAGGCCAGAATACTGGAGTGGGCAGTCTTTCCCTTTTCCAGGGGATCTTCCCAACCCAGGGATTGAACCCAGTAAAGAACAGAGAAGTAAACACTTATTGTCACTCAGGTTAGTCATCCGTTCATTCGTGAATGCTTGATAACTCCTGCCAGGCCCTACACCAACCTGCAGAGAAAATTTACCCACTTCTTCATTTAAATAAGAAATGCAACACATGAAGCACGTGATTTTAAGAGCCTTTAAAATTGTAGAATCACAGAAATATTTTAATTCAAATCCTATTAAATGATTCTGTTATCCCCTAGACTGACATCCCTACTCAGCCATGGATTTTCTTTTTCTTCTATAAACTTTTAACTTGCATAGTATTTAGTCTCCTGCTTCTGCCCTTTGTATTTATCCTGGGAACTTAGGTCTCCACCCTGTGACACAGTGTAATTAAACTACACCACAGCATCTTCCCCCAGATATGCATGTTCAGTTACTCAGTCCTGTTCAACTCTTTGCAACCCCATGGTCTGTAACCCACCAGGCTGCTCTGTTCATGGGATTTTCCATTCAAGAATACTGGAGTAGGTTGCCATTTCCTCCTCCAAGTAATCTTCCTGACCCAGGGATTGAACTCGCATCTATTGCATCTCCTGCATTGTCAGGCTGGTTCTTTATCACTGAGTCACTTGGGAAGCCCTCTTCCCCAAACACATACATCCAAATTTGTCACAATGATGTGCAAAACAATTTAAGACCCATCCTTCTCTGAGGACACTTTAGTAGTCCCCTTTAATTCACATGACCTTTACTTTCTTATCTCTGAATCAAACCTCTGCACACTCAGACATTTCAAAACCCATCTTGTCAAAATTCTTCACTATTCTACTTAAGAATATTTGTGAATAAAATTTCGTATCTTTATACACAGCAGTTGGTGTCTTCCAAACATAAACTGAGATGAAAAGAATTTCACCATGTTACTCTGCCCCCTTTTCCTTGATAGCCTCAAGTCTATTGATTTTTTTGCACATTCCATTTTCTTAAGAACATATTACTTAATTCAGAAGAAAACCCTGCTCTCTACTTTCACCAATGTCCATTGGTTGCTGACCTTCAAGTGTACAGTGAAATTCTTAAGTTTCCCATGTACAGATCACCTTCTGTAGGTGATCTGTAGGTCTGGAATAGTCTAAAACAAAGTACCAAAACAGGGAGATGGATGCAGAGCTTTTCTCATGTACCATAAATTCTGCCTTTTGTGAGACTCTAGGAAAAATCAGGCATCAGACACCTTATTTATCAAACTGTTCTGTATGAAAGCTTCACTCTACAAAATATAGATACTTTGGGGGCTCAATGATGACACAGAAGTGGTCTTAGGATTAATTTTTATAACATCTGGGATATTCTCCAAACTTTTCAGCAAAAGAAAAACGTATCCTAGTGAAATGCTATTAATTATTAAGCAGTTAGGCATTTAAAATGTCATTTTTGTGTGCTTTCATTAACCAATATCCTTTTATCACTTTAAAAAATATGAGTGTCCCTAATCCTCAATTTGGAATTAAATTTGATTACTAACTGACATTTTCAATGACTTCTAATTAAAAATAGAGATTTTGAAATCCAATCTAGCATTTTATTCCCATGTTAGCCAGTAATTAGGATATTCATGATTTAGTTTGGTTTCTCTTTTGTTCTTCATCAAAACATATGCTGCCATATATTAAACCTGATTTAGAGTGATGCAGCTTTTACAATTTTGCATCATTTGATCACTATCAGTAATGAAATGTACTGTAATTCAAACCAGGAGTTAGCCATTAATCTTTAAAACAATGATCAGTGACATTTAATAAAATATATTATGTGAAGACCATGGTTTAATTCTGCTACCAATATTCTCCATCACATCTGTTCTCCTCTGTACTTTCTCTTATAAAATAAACAAGAGAATTACTACTCTTTGGGGCTGATGGTTGGTCGAAGAAGATTGGTAGTGCAATTTCAAGTCTGCTATTATAAGTCATGATCTAGTAATTTAATACAAAAGAGTTAAGCAATTTCAGTTACATATTCCCATTATGCAACTCAATGACAAGAAATTTTGTTTGTGTGCAGAACCCCTCATGTCATTGGACTCGATTTTTTTTTTCTTTCTTCAGTTTGCATCATACAATCAAGGCTAAATTAACCATATTTCTCCCAAAGTTGGCCTTACATCTGGACTTCTCAATTTCTTTAAATATGAGTACTTTTCTCCAAGTTACTCAGGCTTGGTCAACCCAATGTTTCTTGACCTCTTTCTTTTCTTAACCCACTATACTCAATCATTCTAATGCTCAGGTGTCTTTTATACTCATTTCTTTTTGTTTTTTCCTTTTGTATTATATATACATATGTGTGTGTATTTTACATTCACTTCCCAATACTTTAAGCTTGAATTTAGGTTTAATAATTATAAACTAATGCAACTGAAGAAGATTTGAGTAATATTAAGTGACATATATATATATATATACAAAACATTAATAAAATAGAAACAAAGGCAGTATCATGGAAGAATTTATGATTTCAGGTAACATAATTTTTTTCAGCAGACATCAGTTCAGTTCAGTCACTTAGTTGTGTCCGACTCTGCAACCCCATGGACTGTAGCACACCAGGCTCCCTGTCCATCACCAACTCCCAGAGTTTACTCAAACTCATATCCATGGAGTGGGTGATACTATCCAACCATCTCATCCTCTGTTGTCCCCTCTCCTCCCACCCTCAATCTTTCCCAGCATCAGGGCCTTTTCAAATGAGTCAGCTCTTCGCATCAGCTGGCCAAAGTATTGGAGTTTCAGCTTCAACATCAGTCCTTCCAATGAATATTCAGGACTCATTTCCTTTAGGATGGACTGGTTTAATCTCCTTGCAGTCCAAGGGACTCTCAAAGTGTTCTCCAACACCACAGTTCAAAAGCATCAATTCTTCAACACTCAGCTTTCTTTATAGCCCAACTCTCACATCCATATATGACCACTGGAAAAACCATAGCCTTGAATAAACGGACCCTTGTTGACAAAGTAATGTCTCTGATTTTTAATATGCTATCCATGTTGGCCAAAGCCTTTGACTGTGTGGATCACAATAAACTGTAGAAAATTCTGAAAGAGATGGGAATACCAGACCACCTGACCTGCCTCTTGAGAAACCTGTATGCAGGTCAGGAAGCAACAGTCAGAACTGGACATGGAACATCAGACTGGTTCCAAATAGGAAAAGGAATATGTCAAGGTTGTATATTGTCACCCTGCTTATTTAACTTCTATGCAAAGTACATCATGAGGAACGCTGGGCTGGAAGAAGCACAAGCTGGAATCAAGATTACCGGGAGAAATATCAATAACCTCAGATATGCAGATGACACCACCCTTATGGCAGAAAGTGAAGAGGAACTCAAAAGCCTGTTGATGAAAGTGAAAGAGGAGAGTGAGAAGGTTGGCATGAAGCTCAACATTCAGAAAACTAAGATCATGGCATCTGGTCCCATCACTTTATGGGAAATAGATGGAAAAACAATGGAAACAGTGTCAGACTTGAGTTTTTTGGGCTCCAAAATCACTACAGATGCTGATTGCAGCCATGAAATTAAAAGACGCTTACTCCTTGGAAGGAAAGTTATGACCAACCTAGATAGTATATTAAAAAGCAGAGACATTACTTTGCCAACAAAGGTCCATCTAGTCAAGGCTATGGTTTTTCTAGTGGTCATGTATGGATGTAAGAGTTGGACTGTGAAGAAAGCTGATTGCCGAAGAATTGATGTTTTTGAACTGTGGAGCTGGAGAAGACTCTTGAGAGTCCCTTGGACTGCAAGGAGATCCAACCAGTCCATTCTAAAGGAGATCGATCTTGGGTGTTCATTGGAAGGACTGATGCTAAAGCTGAAACTCCAATACTTTGGCTACCTCATGCAACAAGTTGACTCACTGGAAAAGACTCTGATGCTGGGAAGGATTGGGGGCGGGAGGAGAAGGGGACAACAGAGAATGAGATGGCTGGATGGCATCACCGACTCAATGGACATGAGTTTGAGTGAACTCTGGGAGTTGGTGATGGACAGGGAGGCTTGGCATGCTGTGATTCATGGGGTCGCAAGGAGTCGGACATGACTGAGCGACTGAACTGAACTGATGTTGGTCATAACTTTTCTTCCAAGAAGTAAGAGTCTTTTAATTTCCTGGCTGCAGTCACCATCTGCAGTGATTTTGGAGCCCAAAAAAATAAAGTCTGCCACTGTTTCCACTGTTTCTCCATCTATTTGCCATGAAGTGATGGGACTGTATGCCATGCTCTTAGTTTTCTGAATGTTGAGCTTTAAGCCAACTTTTTCACTCAGTAGGCATAAAGATTAAAAAATTGCCATATTTAGATGGACTAAATTTTTTTCTTTATATATATTTTATGAAGTATAGTTGGCTTACAATGCTTCAGATGCACAGCAAGAAGATTCAGTTATATATATGCACATATATTATTTTTGAGATTATTTTCCTTAATAGGTAATTATAAGATATTCACTATAGGTCCCTGTGCTATACAAAAGCCTTTGTTACTTGTTGCATATCTATTTTTTTAAATATAAGTCTAGCATTTTATTCATACTAAGTCAAACAAGTAGAATCAAAATATCAAATTTTGTAGTTAGGTAAAAATTTATGTTTTTAAAAAAATATATATAGATAGATACATTAAACATACTATTTATATATATGTATACAAAAGCTTTTCTACTGTGCTTGATAAGGCCTTGAGAAAGAACGACAACAACAAAAAAATAAAAAGAAGAGACAGAGAAACTGGAAAACATAAGCTAAATGAATTGGAGCACTGAATGTGAAATAGGAGAAGTGAAACAAACCAGATAAAAGTAAAACCATCCAATAGTCCAATTGTTTTCAAACATGGCTGCTCATTAGAAACATATTGGGAGCTTTGGAGAAAAAAAGCAGCAATACATGGGCATTTGTAGTTTTCAAATAATTCCAAGATATTTCTGATACACATCTGGATTGTAAAAAGTGATTAGATGTTTTCCTATCAAATGGTAGTTTTGGTTATATAGAATCATACTAGTTTTCTGTTGACCAATCACGATACAACAGTATTAAGTGAGCAATGGTTACATAATCACAGTGGTAAAAGATGTCTACACTTCCCAATATTTTGATCCAAATAGTCACTCCATTTATTTGGACAATTCCAATTACTTCCCATCTATCTCTGTACTTCTAAACTCTCTGTCTGCAATTCAAACTATTTACAAATGTCACATTCATCTTCTCACTATTATAAAGTTTACATCACTCCCCTGCTTTTTTCAAGTCCTCACAAATTTCTCATTGCTTAAAAATAAAACTCAAATGATTAACCTAGTACTCAAAATCCTACACAATCTGAACCCAACTTCTTCATATTGTTCAAGATGCAAGTCATAATGAATTTGTTTTAAGTTTATCCTTACTTTTGTTTCTATTTTTGTTTTTTGCCACCCCCTGACTATGCCAAATGCTTTGACTGTGTGGATCACAATAAACTGTGGAAAATTCTGAAAGAGATGGGAATACCACACCACCTGACCTGACTCTTGATAAACCTGTATGCAGGTCAGGAAGCAACAGTTAGAACTGGACATGGAACTACACACTGGTTCCAAAGAGGAGAAGGAGTATGTCAAGGCTGTATATTTTCACCCTGCTTATTTAACTTATATGCAGAGCACATCATGAGGAATGCTGGGCTGGAAGAAGCACAAACTGGAATCAAGATTGCCGAGAGAAATATCAATAACCTCAGATATGCAGATGACAGCACCCTTATGGTGGAAAGTGAGGAAGAACTAAAGAGCCTCTTGATGAAAGTGAAAGAGGAGAGTGAAAAAGTTGGTTTAAAGCTCAACATTCAGAAAACCAAGATCATGGCATCCAGTCCCATCACTTCATGGCAAATAGATGGGGAAACAGTGGAAACAGTGGCTGACTTTATGTGGGGGGCTCCAAAATTACTGCAGATGGTGATTGCAGCCATGAAATTAAAAGATGTTTACTCCTTGTAAGGAAAGTTATGACCAACCTAGACAGCATATTAAAAAGCAGAGACATTACTTTGCCAACAAAGGTCTGTCTAGTCAAAGCTGTGGTTTTACCAGTAGACATGTATGGATGTGAAAGTTGGACTATAAAGAAAGCTGAGCACTGGAAAATTGATGCTTTTGAACTGTGGTATTGGAGAAGACTCTTGAGAGTCCCTTGGACTACAAGGAGATCCAACCAGTCCATCCTAAAGCAATCAGTCCTGGGTGTTCATTGAAAGGACTGATGTTGAAGCTGAAACTCCAATACTTTGGCCACCTGATGCAAAGGGCTGACTCATTTGAAAAGACCCTGATGCTAGGAAAGATTGAGGGCGGGAGGTGAAGGGGACAACAGAGGATGAGATGGTTGGATGGCATCACCTACTCAATGGACATGAGTTTGGGTAGAATCTGGGAGTTGGTGATAGACAGGGAGGCCTGGCGTGCTGTGGTTCATGGGGTCACAAAGAGTCAGACACGACTGAGCGACTGAACTGAACTGGTACATTTATATACATTTATGTACATTTATATACAGCTTCCATGGTGGCTTAGATGGTAAGAATCTGCCTGCCATGCAGGAGACCCATTTTGATCTCTGGGTTGAAAATATTCCCCTGGAGAAGGAAATGGCCACCCACTCAGTATTTTTGCCTGGAGAATCCCATGGACAGAGGAGCCTGGCAGGCTACAGTCCATGGGGTCACAAAGCATCACCACTGAATGACTAACACTTTTACTTTCACACGTTTAACACTCTCTATGCTTTTCTTTTTTAATACGATTTATTCTTCAAGTTTTGTTATTTCGATCCACCTATCTCATATGACCGAACGTTCTGGAAGAGATTGCTCTCTTAAATTTTTTAAAAAACTTTATGCTGCATTACTTATGAGGCATTATGGCTTTATTTCCTTTCTTTCAAGCTAGATTTATAACTTCCCAAAGCTACTGACACCCTCACATTCTTTACTATCTAATACAGAGGACTGCATATGGGAAATAGTTAAAGCAGTATGAAGATGACATGGATGAAATAATCATTTACATGTAAGAGAGGGGTCAGCAAACCATGGGCTGTGGGCTAAATATGGTCTCCTACCAGTTTTTGTGAGTTAATTTTTGGAGGACACAGCCATGCTTAGTCGCTTATGTGTGCTTAGGCTACTTCTCCACTGCAACAACAGAGCTGAGAAGCGGCAGCAGAGACTCTACGGCCCGCAAAGCCTGAAACATTTTAGGCTTTATAGGAAATGCCTTAATTGAAAGAAGTTTTCTGGTCTGTGATATAATACACTGAAAGAAAGTAGGAAAAGATAATATTTGTTTGGGTGCCTGAAGATATTCCACAAGGAATGTCCAGTCTGATCCTGTTTCCATTCTCACTGCCTTCGCTTTACTGCCAGGATGCCGATCAGTTCTACAAGTAAGACTATTCTTGGCTAAGTCATCTGAAATTGAGTTTTTGTAAACTGAATCTTAGGAGCATACCTCTTTGAAGGCACTTACAGTGGGACACCTTAGAGAAGCTTCTGCAGTCAGTATTTAGGACCTATGCTGATCCTCACTTACAGTCACTGAAAGAGACAGCTGCCAGCCAGTCAGAGCTCATCTATAGACTTAACCACTAGAAGACACGAGCTCAGAAGGTGGTGTGAGAAGAGCAGTCTCAGCAGTGATGGCCCATGTCTTAACTAACTAGGAGAAGCCATTTTAGTAAGAAGATTCTTCTCAATATACCAGAGAACACATTTATCTGACTCATTTTGTCAAAATAAAAGTGATTTTTGAAATTTCAAAACTTAAAAGTTTCCTCTGAGAATTCATAGTAATATTTTTTTACACTGAAATAATTATTTCTGTACTTTGGAATTCATAGTTCCCTGAGTATATCACAGCGTGTTCATACACATATTTATACATCCATCATTTAAGGATACTCATTTTCAAATCTAAAAATTCATGGGCTCACATATATTACAATTTAAATTCTGGGTAAGAACTGCATAGGTTCTTCTGGATAACCCTAGCCACAAACAGTTTGTTTTTTATGTATTTATTCAGTTAATATTACTTAGGAGCCATCATGTTCCAGGCATCATGGAAATAGTACAGCACAGCAAAAACACACCAGGTTTCTAGCTGGCAGAGCAGGGTTTGAATCTCACCTCCACAAGCTGTGTGAATGTAGTTAACTTATTTAATTGCCTTGAGACAACTCAAGTTTTTGTAAAATATGGACTATGATATACTTGTTGAGAGAGTTGTTATAAGAATTATGTGGGGTAGCTGTGTTAGTCTACCTGATATATACGCAGTTCAGGCTCTGCCTTCTGGGAACTAGCTAGCCCTGTGTGCTAAACATAGAGGTGATCACTAGACCCAGCTAGATCTGTTATAGGGGCCTCATTCTCCTGGTAAATGTCCAGGGTTGGGCATTTGTCCCAAAGTCAGGACAGTTACTGCTGGGACAAATGTCTCTTTGCCTACCAGATCATGAAACTGGAAGAGAACATATCTGGAAATGCTGGTTAAAAATGTCCCAACAAGTACAGAGAGACTATGTGTAGCAGGAAAGAACAAAGCTAATATAACTGACAGTTAAAAAGAGATTGAGGTCCCACAGTTCTCATCCCTTGATCACTAGGGCTGTCCTGGAATTGTTCCAATAAACTCTTTTACTGTTAAAGCAGCATTCTAAATACAATACGAACACGCTTACCAAAGGGAAAAAAAATAAGTGCATAAAAATTGCTAATTGCCTTATTCTACTTCCAGGCATCTGTGAATAATAGGATAAATAGTATATGGTCCTTCATTTATCAAAATGCCTCTGGTTTAGCCTCTTCACATTTTAGACAGCAGGGACCTTGTTTCTACTTATTTCAAAAACCTAGAGCAGTGCTTGACATATTAGTAGGCAAACAATAAATATTTGCCAAATAAATAAGTTTTTGGTTATATAACTATAGTATTGATGTAACAAGTAGCATAATAGACACATAAGGATATCTAAGAAAATCAAGAGAAATTTACCTAACAAGGTTTTTGCAAGCATTATGAAGTATACATAAGCACGCAGCAGGATACTAATGAAATTGTTCTTAATATAGCAAGTATTAGTTGCCCCACAATATTCCAAGAGCAAGAAATGCCAATGTTCCCCATTTCTTTAAAGTAAAGAAAATCTGGCTTTGACAGCCTATAAATCAAGATCATCACAAAACCCGAACTCAGGCATTACCTGAGATCCTTTTGGTCTCCATCACAGTGTGAATCCTGGACTTAGGATATCCTGGGAAAACTCACAGAGGAGGACCCTGGCTTCAGGCTGCAGTGTTCATGCATTACTCAGGTCCTGTGATACACTGCATCTCTTGGATTCTCGTCCATTACCATCTCCCAGGCCCCATCCCTCTGAGTCGTTGCCACAGTGCCCACTCAGCAATCCCTTTCAAGTTATGGGCATGGCGCCCAAGGTCACATTATTTAATTGCCAGGTCTTCCAAACACCCACTCAGCAGAGTCACCCTCTACAAAAGACGCAGCATCTTGCCAGAGTTCTAATCTGTACCACCTGAGTAATCCTACAAATGGCCCTTTCCCCATTCTGACACTCACCTCCACAGAAGAACACACTTTTTCAATTGAATATATCACCCTTTTTCCTTCTATGACTTAGGTAACATGGTGACTCATTTCCCAGGTATAGTTTAGTCAGACTTTCAGAAATAGCCTGCCAGCTCTACTTAGAACACAAAACAATGCCCCGTAAAGGAGGAAGAATTTCCTTTCTTTTTTTCATTGTGATTCCACTGGTAATCAAGCAAGAAACAGATCCTCTGTCAAAATTTTCTGGTATTTTTTTGTTTGTGAAAAGTTGTTCTTTTGCATTAATGTGGTCATTCTCATAATTATAATAATGATAATGGTGATGAGGATGATGATAAATGAACTAAGAAAAGCTGGACATAATGAAGAGTCACCCATTTTTAGCTATATATTCAGAAGAAAATTTCTATTGTGATGTTTTTCCCCAGGAGAAATATTGTTCTAAGGGATTATAATTGTCAGTTTGAGTTCAGTAAAACAAAAACATTTCTCTTGCTATTTCACAATTTTGAGACCAAAGTGCTCATGCTCTCTTCAGGCATAGGTAAGCATCATTAGAATAAAAAGTCACAAATAGAAGGGAAGAAGGCTTGACTTCAAAATAAAGGAGGCAGGAACAAAAAGCATTATATAACACACACACAGAATCTGCATGCTTCTTGTTCATTCCAAATCCAACACAGTTGCAGGCTTTCAGGTGTCATCCCAGCTTTACTACTTTTTAGCTGAAAGTGTCTTTACCTGGAGGCTCAACTGCCAAGCTACTGCCAGTCCAAATATTTTTCATGTCAGCAGGTGTTAAGCAATTACTGACACATTCATAGGTATCCCTTCCTTTCAATCCTAACTCTTCACTGAGTTTCAATAGCATTAGATGAGCTAGATACACAGTTCCCAGGTTACCTGTGGTAAAATAGAGATGCAAGAATTAGAATGCATTGAAAGAGACTACTGCCTTTTGGGTCATAATTTATTAGAATCATAAGAGGCATTGACATCAACAGATTTAATGCTGACTTCAAGAGAAACACATTTCAAAGAGTTTTTTTTTTTTTTTCCTTTCTTAGGAAAAAAGGTAGGCAGAGGTAATTCCCCAGAGTAAGAAACATTGGCAACTGACTCAATAATTGTTGCTGCTGCTGCTGCTAAGTCACTTCAGTCATGTCCGACTCTGTGTGACCCCATAGACGGAAGCCCACCAGGCTCCCTCACCCGTGGGATTCTCCAGGCAAGAACACTGGAGTGGGTTGCCATTTCCTTCTCCAATGTGTGAAAGTGAAAGTGAAGTCGCTCAGTCATGTCTGACTCGCAGCGACCCCATGGACTGCAGCCTACCAGGCTCCTCCATCCATGGGATTTTCTAGGCAAGAGTACTGGAGTGGCTTGCCATTGCCTTCTCCACAATAATTGTTAAGTGTAGGTAATTCATTGATAACATCGTAGGTTCCCTATCTGTGGGCTAAGAGAGTGAGTTTAAAATAGAAAAAAGAGCTCTGTGTCCAGATATGTGGAAATTCCCAAACCAGTCCATAGATTTTAAGCTAAATCTTTAACTCATTAGCTATTTCTCCATACCAATGAAACAAGAATCTAATCCACAAAGTTATGTGCCTTCTCTAAAATTACCATGGACTTAAAATAGGAGTGGTCATACCTACTATCCTAATGAACTATTTCCTCATTTTATTATAGTTAGAAATTCATGATGTGTGATTAATCCTAAGTTAGTTGCTGTTCTCTTCATTGTACATATCACAAAATGAACCAGAGATTTAAGTATGATTTGTAATTTATAAGAATAACAATTGCTATTGTTTTTCTATCATTTGATTGGTCAGGGAGGGGAAAAATGGAATCACTGCCCAATTCTCACATATAAAAATTTTAGAAAGTTTTATTTCACTAAATATTCTAGCTGTTAAGTCTCTCCATCTTGTTATTGTCTCAGAAGTAGCAATGAAGCAAAGAAAACATAGAATTATTCCATCACCTGGACAAGATTTAATAGAAATGTAAAATGATGCAAAAGTGGCTAATTTTACCAAAACTTGTGAGACAGCTTTGAAAATAAAAAACACTTATTTGCAAAAATCATACTTGAATTATCTAGCATGCTGGATGATGATCATAGTAATATATGTTTGGGGAATAATTCCTCAAGGAAGGCTGATTGTAAAGTATATAAGCCTAGCAATTTTATTGTTTTCATCTCTGATATGCAAGAGAAAGTGAATCATTAACAAACACCTCTGCTATGTAACTTAAAGTTTTATATGCACTCTTTTATACAACATGAAAATATGCCTATAAATCACACAATGACAAAATAAAATAAAAAGCATCTACTTTATCCAGTCACATACCTGTCTCAGGTTCTAACTGGAGATGTTTACTCCTTGGTAAATACACCTTTATGAAAATGTTAGTTTGAAGCACTGTCAATAAAATATGTATTTACTTCAGCCAATAATAGCAGAAGACTTGCTTGGCTAACATTTCCATAAACTACTGCCAGTTGCTAATATTGGCTAGTTATTGGCTAGCTCTTTCACAACTACAGAGAGAAGGGCATAAACATTTGCAAGATATTTCTTTTATAAGTATTATTTGTCATATGGATTTGACTTGAAAGATTATGAATGCACTAGTAGACATTTTAAAAATAGCTTGCCTGTCATTACAAACACAGTCTTTCCTTTTAATATAACTTTAACTGAAAAAGGTGTGTGTGTTTGTGTGTGTATATTAGTGTGAATGTACTTGTAAAATAAGTGTGTGGTAATAAAGAATGAATCAAATAGGTTCATTAAAGCAGGTTTTAATTTAATCAATAGCATATTTGTTGATGTCTTTTTAAGAAATGAAATTTTTCTAGCTTCTGTTACAGAATTCGAATTTAGTATACCTAATAACATATATAACTGGGATTCTTTATTTACAGACTGATTTGTAACTATTTAAAAAATTATAGTTGATTCACATTATTAAGTTAGTCTCATTTGTAAAACATAATGATTCAAAATGTTTAGATTATAATCCATTTAAAGTTATTATAAAATACTGGTGATATTCCCTGTGTGGTAAAATACATCCTTATAGCTTATTTATTTTGTATTAGTAGTTTGTAGCTCTTAATTCCCTATCCCTATGTTGTTTCTTCAACCTCCTCTATCCCCACAGGTTAATTTGTTCTCTCTGTGAGTCTCTTTCTATTTTTTTTTTTTTTTTATGAACAGAGGAAAATTTATGCGTCGAACCTGGACTGGTCACTTATGATAATATACATGCTACAATTCCATTCTCTCCAATCATTCCACCTTCACCCTCTCCCACAGAGTCCCAAAGACTGTTCTAAATGCCTATGTCTCTTTTGCAGTCTCTTATACAGGGTTCAGGTTACCATTTTTCTAAATTCCATATATATGCGTTAATATACGGTATTGATGTTCTTCTTTCTGGCTTACTTCACTCTGTATAATTGGCTCCAATTTCATCCACCTCATTAAAACTGATTCAAATGCATTCTTTTTGATGGCTGAGAAGTACTCCATTGTGTATATGTACCAAAGCTTTCTTATCCATTCATCTGCAGATGGACATCTAGGTTGCTTCCATGTCCTGGCTATTATAAACAGTGCTGCAATGA
Source organism: Moschus berezovskii (assembly GCF_049115385.1). NCBI lineage: Eukaryota > Metazoa > Chordata > Mammalia > Artiodactyla > Moschidae > Moschus > Moschus berezovskii. The sequence goes on from NC_142467.1 coordinate 77,018,564, forward strand.
ACATTGGAGTACATGTGTCTCTTTCAATTCTGGTTTCCTCGGTGTGTATGCCCAGGAGTGCGATCGCTGGATCATATGGCAGTTCTATTTCCAGTTTTCTGAGGAATCTCCACACTGTTCTCCATAGTGGCTGTACTAGTTTGCATTCCCACCAACAGTGTAAGAGGGTTCCCTTCTCTCCACACCCTCTCCAGCACTTATTGCATGTAGACTTTTGGATAGCAGCCATTCTGACTGGTGTGAAATGGTATCTCATTGTGGTTTTGATTTGCATTTCTCTGATGATGAGGGATGTTGAGCATTTTTTCATGTGTTTATTAGCCATCTTTATGTCTTCTTTGGAGAAATGTCTGTTTAGTTCTTTGGCCCATTTTTTGATTGGGTCACTTAGTTTTCTGGAATTAAGCTGCAGGAGCTGCTTGTATAATTTGGAGATTAATCCTTTATCAGTTGCTTCATTTGCTATTATTGTCTCCCATTCTGAAGTTTGTCTTCTCACCTTGCTTAGAGTTTCCTTTGCTGTGCAGAAGCTTTTGATTTTAATTAGGTCCCATTTGTTCATTTTTGCTTTAATTTCCAATATTCTGGGAGGTGGGTCTTGGAGGATCCTGCTGTGATTTATGTCGGAGAGTGTTTTGCCTACGTTCTCCTCTAGGAGTTTTATAGTTTCTGGTCTTACATTTAGATCTTTAATCCATTTTGAGTTTATTTTGGTGTATGGTGTTAGGAAGTGTTCTAGTTTCATTCTTTTACAAGTGGCTGACCAGTTTTCCCAGCACCACTTGTTAAAGAGACTGTCTTTTCTCCATTTTATATTCTTGCCTCCTTTGTCGAAGATAAGGTGTCCATAGGAGCGTGGGTTTATCTCTGGGCTTTCTATTTTGTTCCATTGATCTATATTTCTGTCTTTATGCCAGTACCATACTGTCTTGATGACTATGGCTTTGTAATAGAGCCTGAAGTCCGGCAGGTTAATTCCCCCAGTTCCATTCTTCTTCCTCAAAATTGCTTTGGCTATTCGAGGTTTTTTGTATTTCCATACAAATTGTGAGATTATTTGTTCTAGTTCTGTGAAAAATATTGTTGGTAGCTTGATAGGGATTGCATTGAATGTATAAATTACTTTGGGTAGTATACTCATTTTTACAATATTTATTCTTCCAATCCACGAACACGGTATATTTCTCCATCTATTCATGTCCTCTTTGATTACTTTCACTAGTGTTTTATAGTTTTCTATGTACAAGTCTTTTGTTTCCTTAGGTAGATATATTCCTAAGTATTTAATTGTTTTCATTGCAACAGTGAATGGAATAGTTTCCTTAATTTCTCTTTCTATTTTCTCATTATTAGTGTATAGGAATGCAAGGGATTTCTGTGTGTTGATTTTATATCCTGCAACTTTGCTGTAATCATTGATTAGCTCTAGTAGTTTTCTGGTAGAGTCTTTAGGGTTTTCTGTGTAGAGGATCATGTCATCAGCGAACAGTGAAAGCTTTACTTCTTCTTTTCCAATTTGTATTCCTTTTATGTCTTTTTCTGCTCTGATTGCTGTGGCCAAAACTTCCAGAACTATGTTGAATAGTAGTGGTGAGAGTGGGCACCCTTGTCTTGTTCCTGACTTTAGGGGAAATGCTTTCAGTTTTTCACCATTGAGGATAATGTTTGCTGTGGGTTTGTCATATATAGCTTTTATTATGTTGAGGTATGTCCCTTCAATTCCCACTTTCTGGAGAGTTTTTATCAAAAATGGATGTTGAATTTTGTCGAAGGCTTTCTCTGCATCTATTGAGATAATCATATGATTTTTATTTTTCAGTTTGTTAATGTGGTGTATTACGTTGATTGATTTGCGTATATTGAAGAATCCTTGCATTCCTGGGATAAAGCCCACTTGGTCATGATGTATGATCTTCTTAATGTGTTGTTGGATTCTGATTGCTAGAATTTTGTTAAGGATTTTTGCATCTATGTTCATCAGTGATATTGGCCTATAGTTTTCTTTTTTTGTGGGGTCTTTACCAGGTTTTGGGATTAGGGTGATGGTGGCCTCATAGAATGAGTTTGGAAGTTTCCCTTCCTCAGCTATTTTCTGGAAGAGTTTGAGTAGAATAGGTGTTAGCTCTTCTCTAAATTTTTGGTAGAATTCAGCTGTGAAGCCGTCTGGACCTGGGCTTTTGTTTGCTGGGAGATTTTTGATTACAGTTTCAATTTCCGTGCTTGTGATGGGTTTGTTCAGATTTTCTATTTCTTCCTGGTTCAGTTTTGGAAAGTTGTACTTTTCTAGGAATTTGTCCATTTCTTCCAGGTTATTCATTTTATTGCCATATAATTGCTGATAGTATTCTCTAATAATCCTTTGTATTTCTGTGTTGTCAGTTGTGATTTCTCCATTTTCATTTCTAATTTTATTGATTTGGTTCTTCTCCCTTTGTTTCTTGATGAGTCTGGCTAGTGGTTTGTCAATTTTATTCACCTTCTCAAAGAACCAGCTTTTGGCTTTGTTGATTTTTGCTATGGTCTCTTTTGTTTCTTTTGCATTTATCTCTGCCCTAATTTTTATGATTTCTTTCCTTCTACTGACCCTGGGGTTCTTCATTTCTTACTTTTCTAGTTGCTTAAGATGTAGAGTTAGGTTATTTAGTTGACTTTTTTCTTGTTTCTTGAGGTATGCCTGTATTGTTATGAACTTCCCCCTTAGCACTGCTTTTACAGTGTCCCAGAGGTTTTGGGTTGTTGTGTTTTCATTTTCATTCATTTCTATGCATATTTTGATGTCTCTTTTGATTTCTTCTATGATTAGTTCATTATTCAGCAGCGTGTTGTTCAGTCTCCATATGTTGGCACTTTTAACAGTTATTCTCCTGTAATTGAGATCTAATCTTACTGCATTGTGGTCAGAAAAGATGCTTGGAATGATTTCAATTTTTTTGAATTTACCAAGGCTAGATTTATGTCCCAGGATGTGATCTATCCTGGAAAAGGTTCCGTGTGCGCTTGAGAAAAAGGTGAAATTCATTGTTTTGGGGTGAAATGTCCTATAGATATCTATTAGGTCTAACTCTTCTATTATATCGTTTAAAGATTGTGTTTCCTTGTTAATTTTCTGTTTAGTTGATCTATCCATAGATGTAAGTGGGGTGTTAAAATCTCCCACTATTATTGTGTTATTGTTAATTTCCCCTTTCATACTTGTTAGTAATTGTCTTACATATTGCGGTGCTCCTATGTTAGGTGCATAAATATTTATAATTGTTATATCTTCTTCTTGGATTAATCCTTTGATCATTATGTAGTTTCCTTCTTTGTCTCGTTTCACAGCCTTTGTTTTAAAGTCTATTTTATCTGATATGAGTATTGCTACTCCTGCTTTCTTTTGGTCTCTATTTGCATGGACTATCTTTTTCCAGCCCTTCACTTTCAGTCTGTATGCGTCCCTCGTTTTGAGGTGGGTCTCTTGTAGACAACATATATGGGGGTTTTGTTTTTGTATCCATTCAGCCAGCCTTTGTCTTTTGGTTGGGGCATTCAACCCATTTACATTTAAGGTAATTATTGAAAAGTAGGATCCCGTAGCCATTTTCTTTATTGCTTTGGGTTCAAGTTTATACACTCTTTCTGTGATTCCTGTCTATAGAAGATCCTTTAGCATTTGTTGGAGAGCTGGTTTGGTGATGCTGAATTCCCTCAGCTTTTGCTTGTCTGTAAAGCTTTTGATTTCTCCTTCATATTTGAATGAGATCCTTGCTGGGTATAGTAATCTGGGCTGTAGGTTATTTTCTTTCATCACTTTAAGTATATCTTGCCACTCCCTTCTGGCCTGAAGAGTCTCTGTTGAAAGATCAGCTGTTATCCTTATGGGAATCCCCTTGAGTGTTATTTGCTGCTTTTCCCTTGCTGCTTTTAATATTTGTTCTTTGTGTTTGATCTTTGTTAATTTGATTAATATGTGTCTTGGAGTATTTCGCCTTGGGTTTATCCTGTTGGGGACTCTCTGGGTTTCTTGGACTTGGGTGATTATTTCTTTCCCTATTTTAGGGAAGTTTTCAACTATTATCTCCTCAAGTATTCTCTCATGGTCTTTCTTTTTGTCTTCTTCTTCTGGGACTCCTATGATTCGAATGTTGGAGAGTTTAACATTGTCCCAGAGGTCTCTAATATTGTCCTCATTTCTTTTAATTCGTTTTTCTTTTTTCCTCTCTGTTTCATTTATTTCTACAATTCTATCTTCTAGTTCGCTTATCCTGTCTTCTGCCTCTGTTATTCTACTGTTTGTTCCCTCCAGAGTGTTTCTGATCTCATCTATTGCATTATTCATTGTATATTGACTCTTTTTTATTTCCTTTAAGTCCTTATTAAATCTTTCTTCCATCTTCTCAATCCTTTTCTCCAGGTTATTTATCTGTAACTCCATTTTACTTTCAAGATTTTGAATCATTTTCACCATCAAAATTCGAAATTCTTTATCAGGTAGATTCCCTATATCTTCTTCTTTTGTTTGTGTTGGTGGGCAATTATCTTGTTCCTTTACTTGCTGGGTATTTCTCTGCCTCTTCATCTTGCTTATATTGCTTTGCTTGGGGTGTCCTTTCCCTCTTCTTGCAGTTTGTGGAGTTCTCTTTATTATGTAGTTTCTTCGCTGTGTGTGGGGTTGGACAGGTGACTTGTCCGGGTTCCCTGGTTAGGGAAGCATGTGTCAGTGTTCTGGTGGGTGGAGCTGGATTTCTTCTCTTTCCTTTAGAAGACAATGGGCTACTTTTCTGGGAGCCTGATGTCCTCTGCCAGTATTCAGAAGTTGTTTTGTGGACTTTACTCCACATTCAAATGTTCTTCTGATGAATTTGTGGGGAAGAAAGTGGTCTCGCCGTCTTGTTCCTTCCTCCCCAGAACACTGGATTCTTATATTCCACTTGGTCGTGGAGTATCTCTTCCCAGCTGCTCCAGCAAGGCGCAGCCGCTGCAGCTTACCTTGGACGAGGGGTATCTCCTCAAGGCCGCCCCTCCCGCTTTGAATGTGGATCAGCTCCTCCCGGCCCTCCGGTGCCCAAGCAGCCACCGCCTCCTGGACGTGGTACAGCTCCTCTCGGCCACCGCCCCAACCCTGGGCGCGGGGCAGCTCCTCTCAGCCACGATTCTGCACGTGGTCGGCTGCACCGGGAGCCGGGCGTCTCTCGCGTCTGCGCCGCCGGGAGCCGGGCGTCTCTCGCGTCTGCGCCGCCGGGAGCCGGGCGTCTCTCGCGTCTGCGCCGCCGGGAGCCGGGCGTCTCTCTTTCTATTTTTTTACATTCATTTATTTTATTTTTTAGCTCCCACATATCAGTGGTAAATAGAGTATTTTTCTTTTTCTATTTCACTAAGCATAATACCCTCCACTCATGTTGTTGCAAATAACAAAATTTCATTCCTTTTTATGGCTAAATAATATGATGTGAAGCCCAGTTTCCTGGATGGGATGTGGAAACCCACCAGACAGAAATGGAAGCAGAATGTCTCGCTACCTTCAAAGTTTCAGTCTCCTGTGCTCTCTGTGTCAGTAAATCCCATGCATTTATGACAGTTCTGTCAAAGAGCATACAGCCTGACTAGGTCCTATCTCAATGCCTCGACTATAAGAGTGGCCTTCAGCTACTGAGAAACTGGTCTCGGCAGACATGGCTGAAGCACAGTAGTTAATCTAAAATCCCCTTCCTCTGTTGTTATACTTGTATCACAGTAGCATTTCACCCACAGAAGTAGCAACTGTTCAGCTTTAGTTCAGTGAAACTACTGTTTTAGTTCTAAAGTACAGCTTTAGTTCAGTGAAACAACTCTTCAGTGAAAATCACTTTGGCAAACTGACCTATGCACTCAGGATCAAAGTTCTTTAATTAATTTCCTTTAGCCATGCTCACAGGTTGAGAGAGGCAGTGGGACTAAGCAGATTCTTTTTAGAACCAACTAGAGCATAAGAACAGTTAGAACCGGATATGGAACAACAGACTGGTTCCAAATCCGGAAAGGAGTATGTCAAGGCTGTATGTTGTCACCCTGCTTATTTAACTTATATAAGGAGTACATCATGCGAAATGCCAGGCTAGATGAAACACAAGCTGGAATCAAGATTGCAGGGAGAAATATCAATAACCTCAGATACACAGATGACACCACCCTTAAGTCAGAAAGTGAAGAACTAAATAGCTTCTTTATGAAAGTGAAAGAGGAGAGTGAAAAAGCTGGCTTGAAACTCAACATTCAAAAAACTAAGATCATGGTATCCGGTTCCATCACTTCAAGCAAACAGACGGGGAAACAAGGGAAACAGTGACAGGCTTTATTTGGGGGGCTCCAAAATCATTACAGATGATGACTGCAGCTATGAAATTAAAAGATGCTTGCTCCTTGGAAGAAAAGCTAGGACCAACCTACATAGCATATTAAAAGGCAGAGACATGATTTTTCCAACAAAGGTCCATCTAGTCAAAGCTATGGTTTTTCCAATAGTTATATATGGATGTGAGAGTTTGACTACAAAGAAAGCTGAGAGCTGAAGATCTGATGCTTTTGAACTGTGGTATCAGAGGAGACTCTTGAGACTTCTTTGGACTGCAAGGAGATTAAACCAGTCAATCCTAAAGGAAATCAGTCCTGAATATTCATTGGAAGGACTGATGCTGAAGCTGAAACTTCAATACTTTGGCCACCTGATGCAAAGAACTGACTCATTGGAAAAAACGTGATGCTGGGAAACAGTTGAAGGCAGGAGGAGAAGGGGATGACAGAGGATGAGATGGTTGGATGGCATCAATGACTCCATGCACATGAGTTTGAGCAAGCTCTGGGAGTTAGTGATGGACAGGGAAGCCAGGCATGGGATCCCAAAGAGTCAGACACGAATGAGTGGCTGAACTGAACTGAGATCATAAGAGGCATGTACACCTACCCAGTGTTCTCATTTTAGATACATCATTTCTGAAGTTAAAACAAAAATACAGTAAAACATTAATAAAATTTATATTCACAGTGTTAGCAGAAAATTTAAATAAATTGACTAATTCAAAAGGGTAAATAAATCCCAAGTGCAAACTGGTGAAGAAGCACATTTCTGTTCAGTAAAAAAATAAAACTTCATTAAAACAAAACTGCTGTTTCTTAAAGGTACTTATTTTATACATCCCAAGTGTGAAATAGTTTATTAAAGCAGGTAGTGGAGAATCTGTCTTGAAATTTTTTTTTCCAATATTCATGGCAATGTATTTTATTTATTTGAAACAAGGGAATTTAGGCATTAAAGTGATGTAAAACGTCACATGATGTTTACGATACAGTATTCATTATCCTTAAATCCAATTATTGCTGGATCATATGGCAGTTCTATTTCCAGTTTTTTAAGGAATCTCCACACTGTTCTCCATAGTGGCTGTACTAGTTTGCAGTCACACCAACAGTGTAAGAGGGTTCCCTTCTCTCCACACCCTCTCCAGCATTTATTGCTTGTAGACTTTTGGATAGCAGCCATTCTGACTGGTGTGAAATGGTATCTCATTGTGGTTTTGATTTGCATTTCTCTGATTATGAGGGATGTTGAGCATTTTTTCATGTGTTTGTTAGCCATCTGTATATCTTCTTTGGAGAAATGTCTGTTTAGTTCTTTGGCCCACTTTTTGATTGGGTCATTTATTTTTGTGGAATTGAGCTGAAGGAGCTGCTTGTATATTTTGGAGATTAATTCTTTGTCAGTTGTTTCATTTGCTATTATTTTCTCCCTGGGCATACACACCGAGGAAACCAGAATTGAAAGAGACACATGTTCTCCAATGTTCATCGCAGCACTATTTATAATAGCCAGGACATGGAAGCAACCTAGATGTCCATCTGCAGATGAATGGATAAGAAAGCTTTGGTACATATACACAATGGAGTATTACTCAGCCATTAAAAAGAATGCATTTGAATCAGTTCTAATGAGGTGGATGAAACTGGAGCCTATTATACAGAGTGAAGTAAGCCAGAAAGAAAAACATCAATACAGTATACTAACGCATATATATGGAATTTAGAAAGATGGCAATGATAACCCTGTATACGAGACAGCAAAACAGACACAGGTGTATAGAACAGTCCTTGGGACTCTGTGGGAGACAGTGAGGGTGGGATGATTTGGCAGAATGGCATTGAAACATGTATATTATCATATGTGAAACGAATCACCAGTCCAGGTTCAATGCATGATACAGGATACTTGGGGCTGGTGCACGGGGATGACCCAGAGGCAGGATAAGGGGAGGATGGAGGTGGGAGGGGGGTTCAGGAAGGGAAATGTATGTACACCCAGGGCAGAATCATGTCAATGTATGGCAAAACCAACCAATATAATATTGTAAAATTTAAATAAAAAGAAAATCGAAAAAATAAAAATAACAAATTCTGAAAAAAAAATTCAATTATTGCAAGATAGATTGAATTGGTACTGAAAATATGATTGTATATTTCTTTCCCAGTAATCCATAATCACCTAAGAACCTCTTCTCATAGAAAAGTAATCATGAAGTATAACCTACAAAGCACTACATTCATCCCAGTTTTGTTTGCTTTGCTTTCCATGTGTGACATTTCAGATGTGGCTTTTTGTTACACTGTTTCATCTGGTAATCCTTGAACAAGAGTTGATTCACATGCTGAACCTGAGGTATCTTTAGAGTTTTTAACTCTCAGGCAGAAGCTCTCCACTATCCAACCCAAGAAACAATAGGCCTGAGAAGGAATTGGTGTAGAAAATTCCCTCCAAAGAGTCTTAGTATCTCAGAAGCCAGCACAAAAGATAACTTAGAGATAATGCCAGAATGGTAACCAAACAAGGTATCTAGAACCTTGGGTGACAAAGTGTCCCCTAGTTATAAGTTTATTCATTCATATATTCATTAGTAATTTAAAAAATATTTGTTGGGTATATGTTGGGTACTGTTTTGGGTATATGTTGGGTACCCGACTGCTATATGTTGGGTACTGTTTTAGAAGCTGGGGATAAAAGAAAGAATGAGATATAGTGTTTGCCTTTAAAGAGTAAGCAGTTTACGTTTTGTCACTCAGTACTGTCCGACTCTGTGTGACCCCATGGACAGTATCCCTTCAGGTTCCTCTGTCCATGGGATTCTCCAGGAAAGAATACTGGAGGGTGTAGCCATTCTCTTCTCGGGGGATCTTCCAAACCCAGGGATCAAACCCAGGTCTCTTGCATTGCAGAGCCACAAGGGAAGCCCCACACAGTTTAGTAAGGGTTACACACATGTGAGCAGTCAATTATAACCCAACAAGGGTTAAGGGTGCAGACACAACACAGTTTAGCAGGTAAAGGACAGAGTACTGGAGAGTTACCTGAAAAAAGTTGCTGAAGTGATAACATGAGATCATATAGTTTGATATCAAAATGGATTTAGACATGGACAACAGGCACATGAAAAGATTTTGCTCAACAACACTAATTATTACAGAAATGAAAATCAAAATGAAAATGAGGTATTACCTCACACTTGTCAGAGTGGTCATCATCAATAAGTCCACAAATAATAAATGCTGGCAAGGATGTGGTGAAAAAGGAACCCTCCTACATGGCTGATGGGAATGTAAATTGGTGCAGCCACTATGGAGAATAGTATGGAGGTTCCTTAAAAAACAAAAACAGAGTTACAATATGATCCAGCAATTCTACTCCTGGATACATATCCGAAAAAGATGAAGACTGTAATTTGAAAAGATATGTGCACCCCAGTGTTCACAGCAGCACTATCATAACAGCCAAGACATGGAAGCAATCTAATTGTCCATGAACAGATGAATGCATAAGGAAAATGTGACATATATATGTGTGTATACATACATATGTATATGTTTACACATATTTTTGCACATACATACACACAATGGTATATTATCCAGTCATAAAAAAAGAATGAAATAATGCCATTTGCAGCAACATGGATGGGCCTAGAGATTATCATATCATGTGATGTTAGACAAAGAAAAATATCACATGATATCACTTGTAAAGTGAAAGCGAAGTCGCTCAGCCCTTTCTGACTCTTTAACCCCAGGGACTGTAGCCTACAAGGCTTCTCCGTCCATGGGATTTTCCAGACAAGAGTACTGGAGTGGGTTGCCATTTCCTTCTCCAGGGGAACTTCCTGACCCAGGGATCGAAACTAGGTCTCCAACATTGGAGGCAGATACTTTAACCTCGGAGCCACTAGGGAAGTCACTTATATGTATAATTTAAAAAAAATATGAACTGATTTATGTAACAGATTCACTGACCTAGGAAATAAATTTATGAAAGGGTAGGTGGGGAAGAGAAATTGGGAATTGGAGATTAACAGATACATGATACTATATATAAAAGAAACAGTAAAAATTGACTATATAGCACAGGAAACTATATTCAATACCTTGTAATAACCTATTATGGAAAATAATATGAAAAAAATTCTCATTATTTTTCCAGATGAGGAGATTCATTGTCTCATGTTTCCTGCCCCATGTAAACACGTTTATACTATCGCCTTTAAAGAGATATACTTTTAAATTCCCATTTCTTTATTTCCCGACTTACAGCATTTGGATCTCTTGTCTTCACTATCCTAAAAAACTCCTTTGTAATTATGCTGCCCATATTCCCTCCTCACTCCAGTTAATTCTCCATACCACTTCAACTATAATCTAAAAAGGCAATTTGGTCACCTGATTTTCCTGCTTTAAATTTTTTTCTAGGTAGTCCTAAGATGACGGAGGGAAAGGATGGGGAAATCACTTTCTCCCCAACAAATTCATGAAAAGAACATTTGAATGCTGAGCAAATCCACAAGACAACTTCTGAATGCCAGCAAAGGATATCAGACACTCAGAAAAGCAGCCCGTTGTCTTCAAAAGGAGGTAGGAAATAGTATAAAAGATAAAAAGAGAGACAAGAGATCCATCCCGGGAGTTCAGTTCAGTTCAGTCGCTCAGTCATGTCCGACTCTTAGCAACCCCATGAATCACAGCACGCCAGGCCTCCCTGTCCATCAGCAACACCTGGAATTCACTCAAACTCATGTCCACAGAGTTGGTGATGTCATCCAGCCATCTCATTCTCTGTCGTCCCCTTCTCCTCCCCCCCTCAACCTTTCCAAGCATCAGAGTCTTTTACAGTGAGTCAACTCATTGCATGAGGTGGCCAAAGTATTGGAGTTTCAGCTTTAGCATCAGTCCTTCCAATGAACACCCAGGATTGATCTCCTTTAGAATGGACTGGTTGGATCTCCTTGCAGTCCAAGGGGCTCTCAAGAATCTTCTCCAACACCACAGTTCAAAAGCATCAATTCTTTGGCGATCAGCTTTCTTCACAGTCCAACTCTCACATCCATACATGACCATGGGAAAAACCATAGCCTTGACTAGACGGACCTTGGTTGGCAAAGGAATGTCCCTGCTTTTTAATATACTATCAAGGTTGGTCATAACTTTCCTTCCAAGGAGCAAGCGTCTTTTAATTTCATGGCTGCAGTCAGCATCTGCAGTGATTTTGGAGCCCAAAAAAATAAAATCTGACACTGTTTCCACTGTTTCCCCATCTATTTCCCATGAAGTGATGGGACCAGATGCCATGATCTTTGTTTTCTGAATGTTGAGCTTCAAACCAACCTTTTCACTCTCCTCTTTCACTTTCATCAAGAGGCTTTTGAGTTCCTCTTCACTTTCTGCCATAAGGGTAGTGTCATCTACATATCTGAAGTTATTGATATTTCTCCCAGCAATCTTGATTCCAGCTTGTGCTTCTTCCAGCCCAGCGTTCCTCATGATGTACTCTGCATAGAAGTTAAATAAGCAGGGTGACAATATACAACCTTGATGTACTCCTTTTCCTATTTGGAACCAGTCTGTTGTTCCATGTCCAGTTCTGACTGTTGCTTCCTGACCTGCATACAGGTTTCTCAAGAGGCAGGTCAGGTGGTCTGGGATTCCCATCTCTTTCAGAATGTTCCACAGTTGATTGTGATCGACACAGTCAAAGGCTTTGGCATAGTCAATGAAGCAGAAATAGATGTTTTTCTGGAACTCTCTTGCTTTCTCCATGATCCAGCGGATGTTGGCTTTTTGATCTCTGGTGCCTTTGCCTTTTCTAAAACCTGCTTGAACATCTGGGAGTTCACGGCTCACATATTGCTAAAGCCTGGCTTGGAGAATTTTGAGCATGACTTTACTAGCGTGTGAGATGAGTGCAACTGTGCGGTAGTTGGAGCATTCTTTGGCATTGCCTTTCTTTGGGATTGGAATGAAGACTGACCTTTTCCAGTCTGTGGCCACTGCCGAGTTTTCCAAATTTGCTGGCATATTGAGTGCAGCACTTTCAAAGCATCATTTTTCAAGATTTGAAATAGCTCAACTGGAATTCCATCACCTCCACTAGCTTTGTTCGTAGTGATGCTTTCTAAGGCTCACTTGACTTCACATTCCAAGATGTCTGGCTCTAGGTCAGTGATCACGCTATTGTGACTATCTTGGTCGTGAAGATTTTTTTGTACAGTTTTTCTGTGTATTCTTGCTACCTGTTCTTAATATCTTCTGCTTCTGTTAGGTCCATACCATTTCTGTCCTTTATCGAGCCCATCTTTGCATGAAATGTTCCCTTGGAATCTCTAATTTTCTTGAAGAGATCTCTTGTTTTTCCTATTCTGTTGTTTTCCTCTATTTCTTTGCATTGATCACTGAGGAAGGCTTTCTTATCTCTCCTTGCTATTCTTTGGAACTCTGCATTCAGATGCTTATATCTTTCCTTTTCTCCTTTGCTTTTCGCTTCTCTTCTTTTCACAGCTATTTGTAAGGCCTCCTCAGACAGCCATTTTGCTTCTTTGCATTTCTTTTCCATGGGGATGGTCTTGGTCCCTGTCTCCTGTACAATGTCACGAACCTCCGTCCAGAGTTCATTAGGTACTCTATCTATCAGATCTAGTCCCTTGAATCTATTTCTCACTTCCACTGTATAATCATAAGGGATTTGATTGAGGTCATATCTGAATGGTCTAGTGGTTTTCCCTACTTTCTTCAATTTAAGTCTGAATTTGGCAATAAGGAGTTCATGATCTGAGCCACAGTCAGCTCCTGGTCTTGTTTTTGCTAACTGTATACAGCTTCTCCATCTTTGGCTGCAAAGAATATAATCACTCTGATTTCGGTGTTGACCATCTGGTGATGTCCATGTGTAGACTCTTCTCTTGTGTTGTTGGAAGAGGGTGTTTGCTATGACCAGTGTGTTCTCTTGACAAAACTCTATTAGCCTTTGCCCTGCTTCATTCCGTGCTCCAAGGCCAAATTTGCCTGTTACTCCAAGTGTTTCTTGACTTCCTACTTTTGCATTCCAGTCCCCTATAATGAAAAGGACATCCTTTTTGGGTGTTAGTTCTAAAAGGTCTTGTAGGTCTTCACAGAGCCGTTCAACTTCAGCTTCTTCAGCGTTACTGGTTGGTGCATAGGCCTGGATTACTGTAATATTGAATGGTTTGCCTTGGAAACAAACAGAAATCATTCTGTTGTTTTTAAGATTGCATCCAAGTACTGCATTTTGGACTCTTTTGTTGACCATGATGGCTACTCCATTTCTTCTAAGGGATTCCTGCCCACAGTAGTAGATATAATGTTCATCGGAGTTAAATTCACCCATTCCAGTCCATTTTAATTCACTGATTCCTAGAATGTCGATGTTCACTCTTGCCATCTCCTGTTTGACCACTTCCAATTTGCCTTGATTCATGGACCTAACATTCCAGGTTCCTATGCAATATTGGTCTTTACAGCACCGGACCTTGCTTCTATCATCGGTCACATCCACAACTGTGTATTGGTTTTGCTTTAAGGGAGGCTTAAAAAAGAGGGAAGTTTCCAAACACCAGGAAACACTCTCACTGGCGAGTCTGTGGCGAGCCTTGGAACCTCAGAGGGCCACATAACCGGGAGGAAAAAGAAGGAAATAATTAAAACCCAGATTACATGCCCAACAGTAACTCACATTGGAGAAGCAGCACAGACGCCCACATCCGCCATTAGCAAGCGGGGGCTGGGCAGGGAGGCACAGGCTGCACTGCTTAAAGTAAGGACCAGGCCTGAATGCCCCAAGGGTAATCTGAGGAAATTAATTTGAGATAGTAAAGCAGACCGTGGGATAGCGACCCCACGAAAAGGCAAAAAGCCCTAACCTAAGACTCCGCCAGACCCGCTCACAGAGCAGGAGACTGAGCAGGGCTAGCTGGCTGTGCATGGCCTATTCCCCATCCCCCACTGAGACAGGCAGGGGAGGGCAGCCAGAAGGGGGCAATCACAACCTTAGAGAGGCATCCGATACCAAAGTGCAAGCAGCCTTTGTTGCTAACCAAGATTTCGTGGGATTCTGGCTGGTTGACATCCGCTTGTGAAGGTGTGTCGGTTGTACATCCAGAAAACTGAGCAGCACTGACGGGGAGGTGATAAGTCACAGCGACTGTGCTCACCAAACACCTGGTCACCTGAGCTTCTCAGATTGGGGAAGGGCACAAAACGCAGGCCCAACCGAGTCTGCGCCTTTGTGGAGTACCCAAGTACCTGAACCTGAGCAGCTTTGACCTGGGAAGTGCATGCAGCCCAGCGCCAGCTTCAGACAGTTCCTGGCAGAACAACCTAGAGCCTGTGCAGTGTAGACTGGGACAGCACACATGCCGTGAGCAGGGGAAAACCCAGTGTGGCCGAGGCACTGCGAGTACTCCCCACAGACGCCAGTTCCTCCCTCCCCACAGCACAACTGAACAAGGGAGCTTAAAAAACTGCCCACCACCGCCCCCTTGTGTCAGGGTGGAAATTAGACACTGAAGAGACCAGCAAACAGAAGCTGAAATAGAGGGAACCACCTTGGAAGTGACAGATGGAGAAGTCTTGAGGCTACTGCAAGAATAAGACTGAAAACCAGAGGCAGAGGGTTCAGTCCAAATCATGAGAACACCAGAGAGCGCCTGACTCCAGGAACATTAATTGATAGGAGATCATCAAACGCCTCCACACCTACACTGAAACCAAGCACCACCCAAGGGTCAACAAGTTCCAGAGTAAGACATACCACGCAAATTCTCCAGCAACACCGGATCATAGCCCTGAGCTTCAATATAAAGCTACCCAAAGTCACTCCAAAACTACCGACATCTCATAACTCATTACTAAACACTTCATTACACTTCAGAGAGAAGAAATCCAGCTCCACCCACCAGAACACCGACACAAGCTTCCCTAACCAGGGAAAGTTGACAAGTCACCCATCCAACCCCACCCACAGCGAGGAAACTCTACAATAAAGAGAACTCCACAAACTGCCAGAAGACGGAGAGGCCACCCCAAAGACAGCAATATAAGCAAGATGAAAAGGCAGAGAAATACCAAGTAAGTAAAGGAACGGGATAAATGCCCACCAATCCAAACAAAAGAGGAAGAGATAGGGAACCTACCTGATAAAGAATTCCAAATAATGATAGTGAAAATGATCCAAAATCTTGAAAACAAATTGGAGTTACAGACAAATAACATGGAGACAAAGATTGAGAAGATGCAAGAAAGGTTTAACAAGGATCTAGAAGAAATAAAAAAGAGTCAATATACAATGAATAATGCAAGAGATGAGATCAAAAACACTAGAGGGAACGAACAGTAGAATAACAGAGGCAGAAGATAGGATAAGCAAGTTAGAAGATAAAATGGTTGAAATAAATGAAACAGAGAGGAAAAAAGAAAATCGAATTAAAAGAAATGAGGACAATCTCAGAGACCCCTGGGACAATGGTAAATGCCCGAACATTCGAATCATAGGAGTCCTAGAAGAAGACAAAAAGAAAGAACATGAGAAAATACTTGAGGAGATAATAGTTGAAAACTTCCCTAAAATGGGGAAGGAAATAACCACCCAAGTCCAAGAAACCAAGAGAGTCCCAAACAGGATAAACCCAAGGCAAAATACACCAAGACACATATTAATCAAATTAACAAAGATCAAACACAAAGAACAAATATTAAAAGCAGCAAGGGAAAAACAACAAATAACACACAAGGGGATTCCCATAAGGATTACAACTGATCTTTCAATAGAAACTCTTCAGGCCAGGAGGGAATGGCAGGGCATACTTAAAGTGCTGATAGAAAATAACCTACAGCCCAGATTACTGTACCCAGCAAGGATCTCATTAAAATATGAAGGAGAAATCAAAAGCTTTACAGACAAGCAAAGCCTGAGAGAATTCAGCATCACCAAACCAGCTCTCCAACAAATACTAAAGGAACTTCTCTAGACAGGGCACACAGAAAGGGTGTATAAACTCGAACCCAAAACAATAAAGAAATGGCAAAGGGATCATGCTTATCAATAATTACCTTAAATGTAAATGGGTTGAATGCCCCAACCAAAAGACAAAGGCTGGCTGAATGGATACAAAAACAAGACCCCCATATATGTTGTTTACAAGAGACCCACCTCGAAACAAGGGACACATACAGACTGAAAGTGAAGAGCTAGAGAAAGATATTCCACGCAAGTAGAGACCAAAAGAAAGCAGGAGTAGCAATACTCATATCAGATAAAATAGACTTTAAAATTAAGGCTAAGAAAAGAGACAAAGAAGGACACTACATAATGATTAAAGGATCAATCCAAGAAAAATATATAACAACTATAAATATATATGCACCCAACATAGGAGCACTGCAATATGTAAGACAAATGTTAACAAGTATGAAAGGGGAAATTAACAATAACACAATAATAGTGGGAGACTTTAATACCCCACTCACACCTATGGATAGGTCAACTAAACAGAAAATTAACAAGGAAACACAAACGTTAAATGATACAATAGACCAGTTAGACTAAAGAGATATCTACAGGACATTTCACCCCAAAACAATATATTTCACCTTTTTCTCAAGTGTACACAGAACCTTTTCCAGGATAGATCACATCCTGGGCCATAAATTTAGCCTTGGTAAATTCAAAAAACTGAAATCATTCCAAGCATCTTTTCTGACCACAATGCAGTAAGATTAGATCTCAACTACAGGAGAAAAAATATTAGAAAGTCCAGCATATGGAGGCTGAACAACATGCAGATGAATAAACAAATCATAGAAGAAATAAAAAAAGAAATAAAAATATGCATAGAAATGAATGAAAATGAAAACACAAACAACCCAAAACCTGTGGGACACTGTAAAAGCAGTGCTAAGGGGAAGGTTCATAGCAATACAGGCATACCTCAAGAAACAAGAAAAAAGTCAACTAAATAATCTAACTCTTCAACTAAAGCAACTAGAAAAGGAAGAAGTGAAGAATCCCAGGGTTAGTAGAAGGAAAGAAATATTAAAAATTAGGACAGAAATAAATGCAAAAAAACAAAGGAGATTATAGCAAAAATCAAAGCCAAAAGCTGGTTCCTTGAGAGGGTAAATAAAATTGACAAACCACTAGCCAGACTCATCAAGAAACAAAGGGAGAAAAATCAAATCAATAAAATTAGAAATGAAAATGGAGAGATCACAACAGACAACACAGAAATACAAGGGATCATAAGAGACTACTATCAGCAATTATATGCCAATAAAATGGACAACCTGGAAGAAATGGACAAATTCTTAGAAAAGTACAACTTTCCAAAACTGAACCAGGAAGAAATAGAAAATCTTAACAGACCCATCACAAGCACGGAAATTGAAACTTAATCAGAAATCTTCCAGCAAACAAAAGCCCAGGTCCAGATGGCTTCACAGCTGAATTCTACCAAAAATTTGGAGAAGAACTAACACCTATCCTACTCAAAGTCTTCCAGAAAATTGCAGAGGAAGGTAAACTTCCAAACTCATTCTATGAGGCCACCATCACCCGAATACCAAAACTTGACAAAGAATCCACAAAAAAAGAGAACTACAGGCCTTGTGGCAGAAAGTGAAGAGGAACTAACAAGTCTCTTGATGAAAGTGAAAGAGGAGAGTGAAAAGGTTGGCTTGAAGCTCAACATACAGAAAACAAAGATCATGGCATCTGGTTCCATCACTTCATGGGAAATAGATGGGGAAACAGTGGAAACTGTGTCAGACTTTATTTTTGGGGGCTCCAAAATCACTGCAGATGCTGATTGTAGCCAGGAATTAAAAGATGCTTACTCCTTGGAAGGAAAGTTATGACCAACCTAGACAGCATATTAAAAAGCAGAGACATTACTTTGCCAACAAAGGTCCGTCTAGTCAAGGCTATGGTTTTTCCCATGGTCATGTATGGATGTGAGAGTTGGACTGTGAAGAAAGCTGATTGCCAAAGAATTGATGCTTTTGAACTGTGGTGTTGGAGAAGACTCTTGAGAGTCCCTTGTACTGCAAGGAGATCAAACCAGTCCATTCTAGAGGAGATTAATCCTGGGTGTTCATTGGAAGGACTGATGCTAAAGCTGAAACTCCAATACTTTGGCCACCTCATGTGACGAGTTGACTCACTGGAAAAGACTCTGATGCTGGGAGGGATTGGGGGCGGGAGGAGATGGGGACGACAGAGAATGAGATGGCTGGATGGCATCACTGACTCGATGGACATGAGTTTGAGTGAACACCGGGAGCTGGTGATGGACAGGGAGGCCTGGCGTGCTGTGATTCATGGGGTCACAAAGAGTCGGACACGACTGAGCAACTGAACTGAACTGAACAGGCCAATATCACTGATGAACATAGATGCAAAAATCCTTAACAAAATTCTAGCAATCAGAATCCAACAACACATTAAAAAGATCATACATCATGACCAAGTGGGCTTTATCCCAGGGATGCAAGCATTCTTCAACATCCTCAAATCAATCAATATAATACACCACATTAACAAAATGAAAAATAAAAACCATATGATCATCTCAATAGATGCAGAGAAAGCCTTTGACAAAATTCAACATCCATTTATGATAAAAAACCTCCAGAAGGCAGGAATAGAAGGAACATTCCTCAACATAATAAAAGCTATATATGACAAACCCACAGGAAACCTTTTCCTCAGTGGTGAAAAATTGAACGCATTTTCCCAAAAGTCAGGAACAAGACAAGGGTGCCCACTCTCACCACTACTATTCAACATAGTTTTGGAAGTTTTGGCCACAGCAATCAGAGCAGAAAAAGACATAAAAGGAATCCAAATTGGAAAAGAAGAAGTAAAACTCACTGTTTGCAGATGACATGATCCTTTACACTGAAAACACTAAAGAATCTACCAGAAAATTACTAGAGCTAATCAGTGAATATAGTAAAATTGCAGGATATAAAATCAACACACAGAAATCGCTTGCATTCCTATACATTAATAATGAGAAAATAGAGAAATTAAGGAAATAATTCCATTCACCATTGCAACGAAAAGAATAAAATACTTAGGAATATATCTATCTAAAGGAACAAAAAACCAATATATAGAAAACTATAAAACACTGGTGAAACAAATCAGAGAGGACACTAATAGATGGAGAAATATACCCTGTTCATGGATTGGAAGTGTAAATATTGTGAAAATGAGTATACTACCCAAAATAATTTATAGATTCAATGCAACCCCTATCAAGGTACCAATGGTATTTTTCACAGAGCTAGAACAAATAATTTCACAATTTGTATGGAAATACAAAAAACGTCAAATAGCCAAAACAATCTTGAGAAAGAAGAATGGAACTGGGGGAATCAACCTGCCAGACTTCAGGCTCTACTACAAAGATACAGTCAACAAGACAGTATGGTACTGACATAAAGACAGAAATATAGATCAACGGAACAAAATAGAAAGCCCAGAGATAAATCCACACATCTATGGACACCTTATCTTTGACAAGGAGGCAAGAATATTCAATGGAGAAAAGACAGTCTCTTTAACAAGTGGTTCTGAAAGAGATGGGAATCCCAGACCACCTGACCTGCCTCTTGAGAAACCTGTATGCAGGTCAGGAAGCAACAGTTAGAACTGGACATGGAACAATGGACTGGTTCCAAATAGGAAAAGGTGTACGTCAAGGTTGTATATTGTCACCTTGCTTATTTAACTTATATGCAGAGTACATCATGAGGAACGCTGGGCTGGAAGAAGCACAAGCTGGAATCAAGATTGTTGGGAGAAATATCAATAACCTCAGATATGCAGATGGCACTACCCTTATGGCAGAAAGTGAAGAGGAACTCAAAAGCCTCTTGATGAAAGTGAAAGAGGAGAGTGAAAAGGTTGGTTTGAAGCTCAACATTCAGAAAACAAAGATCATGGCATCTGGTCCCATCACTTCATGGGAAATAGATGGAAAAACAGTGGAAACAGTGTCAGACTTTGTTTTTTTGGGCTCCAAAATCACTGCAGATGCTGATTGCAGCCACGAAATTAAAAGACGTTTGCTCCTTGGAAGGAAAGTTATGACCAACCTTGATAGTATATTAAAAAGCAGAGACATTACTTTGCCAACCAAGGTCCATCTAGTCAAGGCAATGGTTTTTCCCGTGGTCATGTATGGTTGTGAGAGTTGGACTGTGAAGAAGGCTGATCGCCAAAGAATCGATGCTTTTGAACTGTGGTATTGGAGAAGACTCTTGAGAGTCCCTTATACTGCAAGGAGATCCAACCAGTCCATTCTAAGGGAGATCAATCCTGGATGTTCATTGGAGGGACTGATGCTAAAGCTGAAACTGCAATACTTTGGCCACCTCATGCGACGAGTTGACTCACTGGAAAAGACTCTGATGCTGGGAAGGGTTGGGGGCGGGAGGAGAAGGGGACGACGGAGAATGAGATGGCTGGATGGCATCACCGACTCTGTGGACATGAGTTTGAGTGAACTCTGGGAGTTGGTGATGGACAGGGAGGCCTGGCGTGCTGTGATTCATGGGGTCGCGAAGAGTCGGACACGACTGAGCGAATGAACTGAACTGAACTGAATGGGAAAATTGGTCAGCCACTTGTAAAAGAATGAAACTAGAACACTCCCTAACACCATACACAAAAATAAACTCAAAATAGATTAAAGATCTAAATGTAAGACCAGAAACTATAAAACTCCTAGAGGAGAACATAGACAAAACACTCTCCGACATAAATCACAGCAGGATCTTCCATGACCCGCCTCCAAGAATATTGGAAATAAAAGCAAAAATAAACAAATGGGACCTAATTAAAATTAAAAGCTTCTGCACAGCAAAGGAAACTGATAAGCAAGGTGAAAAGACAACCTTCAGAATGGGAGAAAATAATAGCAAATGCAGTAACTGACAAAGAATTAATCTCAGAAACATACAAGCAAGTCCTGCAGCTAAATTCCAGAAAAATATATGATCCAATAAAAAAATGGGCCAAAGAACTAAACAGACATTTCTCCAAAGAAGACATACAGATGGCTAACAAACACATGAAAAGATGCTCAACATCACTTATAATCAGAGAAATGAAAATCAAAAGCACAATGAGGTACCATTTCACGCCAGTCAGAATGGCTGCTATCCAAAAGTCTACAAGAAATAAATGCTGGAGAGGGTGTGGAGAAAAGGGAACACTCTTACACTGTTGGTGGGAATGTAAACTAGTACAGCCACTATGGAGAACAGTGTGGAGATTCCCTAAAAAACTGGAAATAGAACTGCCATACAACCCAGAAATCCCACTGCTGGGCATACACGCTGAGGAAACTAGAGTTGAAAGAGACACATGTAGGACATGGAAGCAACCTAGATGTCTGTCTGCAGACGAATGGTTAAGAAAGCTTTAGTACATATACACAATGGAGTTCAGTTCAGTTCAGTCGCTTAGTCGTGTCCGACTCTTTGCGACCCCATGAACCACAGCACGCCAGGCCTCCCTGTCCATCACCAACTCCCAGAGTTCACCCAAACTCATGTCCATCGAGTCGGTGATGCCATCCAGCCATCTCATTCTCTGCCGTCCCCGTCTCCTCCTACCCCCAATCCCTCCCAGCATCAGACTCTTACTCAGCAATTAAAAAGAACACATTTGAATTAGTTCTAATGAGGTGCATGAAACTGGAACCCATTATACGAGTGAAGTAAGCCAGAAAGAAAAACACCAATACAGTATACTAACACATATATATGGAATTTAGAAAGACAGTAACGATAACCCTGTATAGGAGACAATTAATCTTCAAATGTATAGACATAAAGTTGTTTCTATTATTTATATTCTTAATGCTTCTATGAATAATTCCCAGTTTGAATATTGTTTATTTGCAAGATTTTTCTTGTTGATTATTGTTACCTGTACTTTCCCTTTTTAGAGAAGCTTTTTAAGGCAGTTTTGACTCTGTTGAGCCTCTCAATTTTGTTTTTATTTTTATTGCATTAATACCTGGTATGTATTAGGTGCTTTCTTTTCTTTATGATTATTCTGCTCATCTTGCTAACTTCTTAAACTGGCTGTATACTTGTATACTCATTGCTTTTCCTTTTTATGTAAAATCTACTACATTTAAGGCCTCAGTGGATAATGTTTTCCATATCCCGTAGGTTTTAAGACTTTGTATTTTTGTTATCTTTCTTTAATGACGTTGTTTTTACATGCCATGTACTCACTGAGTGATATAAACACACTGTGAATTTCAGTTTTCTAATAAAAAATTTTAAAAAATAATAAAAATGTTTCTAGTACCTCAAAAAGTTAAAGAATATGATCAAAACTAGAAGCTTTATACATAATGTCCTGACTTCAGCTAACATTACTCAATATCCATCTATCCACCCATCTATTTATCCATCTACCTGTCTATTTATCTGCCCTCTACTTCAAAAGCATGGATTTAAGTGTCCAGTCTCTGAGAGGCACTGACACTATAGGGATAATATGAAACTTCATCTGGAAAGTGTGTCTGGTTCTGTGACCTCACGTTACTTCTTTAGCTTCTTCTCTCACCACTTCCCACAGCATCCACTGACCTCACTCACACACACATATCCACATCCTATATTCCGGCTATACCAACTTTTTTCACTGTCCCCAAATACTCACAACGCCTTGATGATTCCGCATTTTCTCATACGTGGTTTCATCTCCTGGGATACCTGTATCCATTGCTACCCCCTAAGAATACCTTAAGATTCGAGATTATATATAACTTCTAAAAATCCAGCTCATATTTGGTCCTTGATGAGCTGGATTTTGTTGTTTTTAGCAACATTTTACTGATTGAAAACCTGAGACCCACAGATCAAAGACTGGTCCAAAGTTGCACAGCTAGTAGAAAACAGGGCCGGAGTTTGAGCTCAGTTTCCCTGATTTCAGTCCTCCATCTTACACACTCTTTCCCAACCCAAACCTTACACTCTTAGGTCTGAGTCATTTGTTTGAGGTGCTCAAGAATTTCTATTTTTCCCAAGCCTCAGACAGTGCATTGATGAGTGTCTCTAGATGCTTTTCAGTCTACTAGAAAAATCAAGTTTCAAAGGGATGAACAATGGGTTCATACCCAAAGACCTGTGTTCTGCCTCCATCTCTGGTAATAACTCTCCACAAAAGTGTGAGAATGTATCCGTTCTGCACCTTTTTCTTCATCCATAAAAAGTGCCTGGTGATAACTATGTCATAACTCAACCAGACACAATTACTTAAAGTTTTGTATAGACTTCTTCTCACTTCTTGGTCCTCTGCTCAAGTTATTCACCTCTACCCATAATACTCCATCTTGACCAGTGCCCTCCTCCTTCTGACTGATTCTTACTTCCCCTTCTCACCACAGTCTAGCACAAGACTCAGAACAAAGAATACTTTCTGTGAGTATATGTCAGATGAATGAATAATGACCCCCAAAGATTTCATGTGGAGCTTCAACTTAATTCTGTGAAAAAATACAAATGCACCTTCTGACTTTCCCTTAAAATATACTGATGAGAAAAGAGGAGAAAAGAGTCCCTTATAAAAATAAACAGGGATGAAGGGGATGGAGATCTCATCTGTGCAAACCACATCTAATAGAAAATCCTAAATTTTAAAGGTGAGCATAACTTTCTAGATAAATATTTACACCTAGAAAATATCAAGTCCAGTTTTATTACAACTGCATCCTGCAGATTAGTGAAAGGTTTTGAATTTCTTCTTCAGTTTACCTTGTAGAAAACATCAGGGAATTTTCACATATCTATAAATAGAATTCTCTGAGGAGAAAGGGGCTTTAGGAAATATATGACTATATTTTACAAGCCAGCACAAACTGCTTAAGGGAAATTCATTAAAATTTACTTCTAATTTCTTTAAGAGTTTTTGCTATGAAAGCAATTAATTTTACCTCAGAAATCTCTTAGTTATTTTTCTAATTCCACTTAATATTTCCATCCTTAGTGGAAGCTATCTAGGGCAATGCTATATGCTAGTTTTTGCAGTGATGGAAATGTTTTGTATCTGCACAATCAGTGTTTTGGTTATTAAGCACTTGAAATATGGCTCGTATGACTGAAAAGCTGTATGTTTAAATAATTTAATTTTAATGAATTGAAATTTATGTATATATAACCACAGGTGGCTAATGACTATCACACAGAACAGCTCAGATCTAGTATATACGGTCTATATCTCTAAATTTCTAAATCTGTGGTTAGATGCAATCTTTGGGTATGATTTTTGCAACTGATAAGGAAGCAAGAGACCTTGAAATAACAGGCATTGTGTTTTGCATTTATCATACTCTAGAAGACCTATTTATTTTATTTTTACTTCATCTCATTCCAAAAATAATCAGAGGTAACTCTATTCAAATACATGATTTTGATCTTGCAACAGATAATTTAATGGTAGCACAACAAACTTGCCATCAAATTGCTTATTAATTCAGACAAAAACTGTATAATAAGTATTTCTCATGTAACAGAATATTACATACATATATAATTTACAACTATTAACTGTATTATGACAAAGCTTCAAACTAACATGGCAAATGGGCAATTTGACCTGGCCAAGAGAACTAAGATGGACTGGAATGGGTGAATTTAACTCAGATGACCATTATATCGACTACTGTGGGCAGAAATCCCTTAGAAGAAATGGAAATAGTCATCATAGTCAACAAAAGAGACTGAAATTCAGTACTTGGATGCAGTCTCAAAAATGACAGAATGATCTCTGTTCATTTCCAAAGCAAACCAATCAATATCACAGTAATCCAAGTTTATGCCCCAACCAGTAATGCTGAAGAAGCTGAAGTTGAATGGTTCTATGAAGACCTACAAGACCTTTTAGAACTAACACCCAAAAAAGATGTCCTTTTCATTACAGGGGACTAGAATGCAAAAGTAGGAAGTCAAGAAACACCTGGAGTAACAGGAAAATTTGGCCTTGGAGTACAGAAAGAAGCAGGGCAAAGGCTAATAGAGTTATGCCAAGAGAATGCACTGGTCATAGCAAACACCCTCTTCCAACAACACAAGAGAAGACGCTACATGTGGACATTACCAGATGGTCAACACCGAAATCAGACTGATTATATTCTTTGCAGCCAAAGATGGAGAAGCTCTATAGAGTCAGCAAAAACAAGACTGGGAGCTGACTGTATCTCAGATCATGAACTTCTTATTGCCAAATTCAGACTTAAATTGGAGAAAGCAGGGAAAACCACTAGACCATTCAGATATGACCTAAATCAAATTCCTTAGGACTATACAGTAGAAGTGAGAAATAGATTTAAGGGACTAGATCTGAAAGACAGAGTACCTGATGAACTACAGATGGAGGTTTGTGACATTGTACAAGAGACAGGAATCAAGACCATCCCCAAGAAAAAGAAATGCAAAAAAGCAAAATGGCTGTCTGAGGAGGACTTACAAATAGCTGAGAAAAGAAGAGAAGCAAAAAGCAAAGGAGAAAAGGAAAGGTATACTCATTTGAATGCAGAGTTCCAAAGAATAGCAAGGAGAAATAATAAAGCCTTCCTCAGTGACCAATGCAAAGAAATAGAGGAAAACAATAGAATGGGAATGACTAGACATCTCTTCAAGAAAATTAGAGATACCAAGGGAATATTCCATGCAGGATGGGCTCAATAAAGGACAGAAATAGTATGGACCTAACAGAAGCAGAAGATATGAAGAAGAGGTGCCAATAATACACAGAAGAACTGTACAAAAAAGATCTTCACAACCCAGATAATCAAGATGATGGTGTGATCACTCACATTCACCTAGAGCCAGACATCTTGGAATGTGAAGTCAAGTGGGCCTTAGGAAGCATCACTATGAGCAAAGCTAGTGGAGGTGATGGAATTCCAGTTGAGCTATTTCAAATCCTGAAAGATGATGCTGTGAAAGTGCTACACTCAATATGGCAGCAAATTTGGAAAACTCAGCAGTGGGCACAGGAATGGAAAAAGTCAGTTTTCATTCCAGTCCCAAAGAAAGGCAATGTCAAAGAATGCTCAAACTACTGCACAATTGCACTCATCTCACACACTAGTAAAGTAATGCTTAAAATTCTCCAAGCCAGGCTTCAGCAATACATGAATCATGAACTTCCAAACATTCAAGCTGGTTTTAGAAAAGGTAGAGGAAGCAGAGATCAAATTGCCAACATCCAATGGATCATCAAAAAAGCAAGAGAGTTCCAGAAAAAAACATCTATTTCTGCTTCATTGACTATGCCAAAGCCTTTGACTGTGTGGATCACAATAAACTGTGGAAAATTCTGAAAGAGATGGTAATCCCAGACCACCTGACCTGCCTCTTGAGAAACCTGTATGCAGGTCAGGAAGCAACAGTTAGAACTGGACACGGAAAAACAGACTGGTTCTAAAGAGGAGAAGGAGTACATCAAGGTTGTATATTGTCACCCTGCTTATTTAACTTATATGCAGAGTACATCATGAGAAACGCTGGGCTGGAAGAAGCACCAGCTGGAATCAAGATTGCTGGGAGAAATATCAATAACCTCACATATGCAGATGACACCACCCTAATGGCAGAAAGTGAAGAAGAACTAAAGAGCCTCTTGATGAAAGAGAAAGAGGAGAGTGAAAAAGTTGGCTTAAATCTCAACATTCAGAAAATGAAGATCATGGCATCTGGTCCCATCACTTCATGAGAAATAGATGGGGAAACAGTGGAAACAGTGTCAGACTTTATTTTTCTGGGCTCCAAAATCACTGCGGATGATGACTGCAACCATGAAATTAAAAGACGCTTACCTCTTGCAAGGAAAGTTATGACCAACCTAGACAGCATATTAAAAAGCAGAGACATTACTTTGCCAACAAAGGTCTGTCTAGTCAAGGCTATGGTTTTTCCAGTTACATGTATGGATGTGAGAGTTGGATTGTGAAGAAAGCTGATCGCCGAAGAATTGATGCTTTTGAACTGTGGTGTTGGAGAAGACTCTTGAGAGTCCCTTGGACTGCAAGGAGGTCCAACCAGTTCATTCTAAAGGAGATCAGTCCTGGGTGTTCACTGGAAGGACTGATGAAGCTGAAACTCTAATACTTTGGCCACCTGATGTGAAGGGCTGAGTCATTTGAAAAGACCCTGATGCTGTGAAAGATTGAGGGCAGGAGGAGAAGGGGACAACAGAGGATGAGCTGGTTGGATAACTTCACTGCCTCAGTGGACATGGGTTTCGGCAGGCTCCAGGAGTTGGTGATGGGCAGAGAGGCCTGGTGTGCTCCAGTTCACTGGGTCACAAAGAGTCAGACATGACTGAGCGACTGAACTGGAACTGGAAGAGAAATATGAAGGATAAGACAGATTTATGTTAATCAAGTAAAGATGAGATGTATAATAATTTCAGACAGAGGAAACAACATGTGGAAATTAACTGTGATGGGCAGGACGATGTTAAGTGTAAGGAAATGAAGCAGCTCACTATAGTTATTAGGACCAAAACAACAAAGGGCCTTATGGGTTATTTTAAGGAGTCATCTTCCCTCAACACTGAGAGTATCAAAAACCCATTTAGAAGATGTCAATGTTTAAAAGATCACTTTGATTTCTGTGGATTGGAGAGTCCAGTGTCTTACTTATGCTGATAGGCAAACTAGTTAGAAGGCTATTTCAGAAATTTAATAAAGTTCTGATAAATGCCTTGAACTAGAGTGTTGGGGGTGGTACGAAGAAAAGTGGATGATTCTGACAATGCTTCAGAGATGGCTATAGGAAGGACAGTACAATAAAGAAAAGAATTAGGATGACTTCTAATAGTTTGGCTGAGAAATTGTGTGAATGGTAGCATTATTTAATAAAAAAGGATCATACTCTTATTTTCTTTCATCATAGGATATGGGTAGAAATAATGAGTAAATTGTCGAAGTCCCACCATGAGATTTCTATGAGGTGGATGAATGTATTCATCTCATACTCAGAAAGGAGAACAGATTGAGAGATAATAAACTCTAAATAAATTGTATATTGGTAGAAGTTAAGGCTGTGTGAATGGACCAGATTGAATATAGAGGAGGAAGTGAAGACTGTCTCCAGCCATGTGAAAATCTATACTTAATGCAAGTTAGAAGCTGAGACTGCAGTACATCTAGAGAAGTCATTAGAAGTTAAAAGAAAACCCAAGATGCTACTACATCACAGAAGCAAGTGAAGGAAACTGTATACATTTCCTACCTCATAAATCATATGTGAGGTGGTTTAAAAGTACATTTAAAAAAACAGGATAAAGTTAAACTGGGTCAGAAGTACATAAGGGTGGGGCATTTTTCATTTTATATAGTTCTTTACAGTTGCTAAATATAGACAACAAATTTGGTTCTAAGTTGCTTTGTCTCCTGTTGCATTCTGGAATGTGGAAAATGGGGACTAAATAGTATCTGTCTGACAGTGTTGGTGGGAAGACTAAAGAAGCTAATGCCCATTACACAGGTGCAGTCTCAGCAACTGGTCCAGGTCACCATGGCTATGAGAAGCTGTGATGCTGGAATCAAGGTCATGGTGCTAGAAGATATGTTGTCTCAAGGACTGCTATGAAATGTTTTGATGGTGTGCTATCTTTGAGAAAAGTCAGCCTATTGTGCTTGTGTTGTATTTCCAGTGCGTGAAACACTGCCTGACACTGAGTAGCCTCAGTGATGCTATTTAATTCATTCTCCTCAAGTACTGCTTTGGATTTGTTTTTCAAGGATTTAAAATCTATGCTCAGAAATTACAAAAAGAGACTGGCAATGATGCATGAGCTAAAAATTTATTTTCAGTATAGGTGTAAAAGTTTACTCATTAATAAGTGTGCTTTTCTAAATTACAGTCTGTTGATGACAATGAAGCATAGCGAATTATATGAGCATTTCACAGTCACTAATTAGCTCTTCCTCAGGGACCAGGTACAGGGAGGTGAAGTTTTTCTACCAGTGAAAAATCCTAAAAACTACTGTATGTCATTTCCTGAAGGTAGACAATTAAATAATCACCTGATTAACGTAGAATTGTGTTTTTAATTAATGGTCTAAACTTATGTTCATATTACCAACTTTTCTAGATATGAAGAACTGAGATACTCAGTAGTATCTGAATACCTACTTGTTCTGCTTCCATTTCTTTCTTCCAGTGAAAAATTAGCAGCTTTAATGAAAAGTAGCCTGTGGTCATCATCCCTGCCTCTTAACCTGGTAGATCTGGACTTCAGCAATCTCTGTGGGAGTTAATTAATTAGAAAGCAGCACCCACTGGCTTCTGCACTTCTGTTGTATTAATAAAATAAGAAAGTAGCCACTGTAAGCTACAATCAGTTGATATATGCATTCAATCAATGAGCACTGATTGAATATTCAACACAGTATTGAGCAGAAAATAATCTGAAACTAGAAACTAAAAACACATATTAATATCATCACTTACTATTTACACTATTTTAAGCACTTTGTAAGTACTATGAAATTTAATTGTAAGAAACAGCAAATCTAAAAGCTATATGCTGATGGGTAAAGAACTGAGTAACTTAGTGGTGGTGGCGGCTTACTCAGTCGTATCTGACGCTTTGCCCCCCGACAGACCGTAGCCCACCAGGCAGCTCTGTCCATGAAATTTCCCAGGCAAGAATACTGGAGTGGGTTGCCATTTCCTTCTTAAGGCAATCTTCCCAATCCATGGATCGAACATACATCTCTTGCACTGGCAGGTGGAATCTTTACCACTGAGTCACCTGGGAAGCCCCAGCTGAGTAACTTGCTTGGGGTTAAATCTTACTAAGTGGTAAAACCAAAAAGTACCCCAAGAATTTTGACCCCCTGAACCTCACTTTTAACCACTGCTTCATCAGAGCAAGAGTATTCAACCATATCTAACCCTGAAAGTAATGCTTTACCTCTTATTACTATATAAAATAGAGTTCCAGGCCTGAAAATGTTTACAACACTTTGGATAGGCTTTAAAACATTGTATTATTTCTGTCCCTTCTGAGATATACAATATTGAGTTTTTCCAAATCATATAAGATAGGTTTTTTTTTGTTTGCTTGCTTGCTTTTCAAAGGTTTCAAATCTTCAAAGTAAGAACCATTTTTTATTTTAAACTTAGCTCTGAATTTGAATTCAAATTACAAAAGCAATGACAAATATCTACCTCCACCTATGGCCTAAACTAGATCCTCATATGTGAATCTTCCAGCATTTTGGGGAAAAAAAGGCTGTCTTTTATTTATTTTAAATTCAATACTGTATTTCTTTGGTCCACATACAATGAATGATCTTTGGAGTATAAAAATTGGAAGCATCACTCGTAATTTAATTTTTTATACTTGAAATCTTGTACAGTCACCATAGCATGACTTTACCTGTTATGAGGTAGTTAACAGCATTGAAAATAATATACCACACTATGAATTCTGCTTAAATTACAATATATTTTTACATTAATTAAATATAAGGAGAGCATATAGTCTCTGCAGCTGTGTCCTCTCCAGCACTGAAGCTATCAGCAAAGGATGTTTTATAAATGCAATAGCTAACATGATTTCGGCAATATTTACCACTTTAATGTAGTCAGAAAAATATTCTTTGCAAGACCAATTTGATTTTAAACTATATTCATTCATGTCCTAATGAGATACTCTGAATAGAATATGAGAACTCTTCAGCATTTGTGGAAATATAAAACTAAAGATAACTGAAGCCTAAGAGTACTGGAAACACTAGAGGCCATTTAGAAATTTAGAAGTAACAGAGGTTTCTCACCTAAACTAATAAATATTCCAGGAACTGTGTATTACAAAGCCATGAGGATTCTGTTTTTTGAGGATAATTCTCTTGAGAAATATGTGACCCAAATCTAAAGTCAAAAAAGATCTTTCTAAAAACCCACTTAATAAAATAAGCACAGATTACCTTTTAACAACACTTTTTCTAAAAGATTTCAATTATTCAATAAGTATGCTTTAAACCATGAGTTTTTTCCATAGCACCATGGATTGGCTTGAGAGGGATTCATAAAGGGCTGAAACAGAATAAC